>NW_020664417.1:10866335-11119052 GCF_002925995.2 Terrapene triunguis | reverse complement strand
CTCTTACTTAATTGGCCTCTCAGAGTTGGTAAGACAACTCCCACCTGTTCATGCTCTCTGTATGTGTGTATATATATCTCCTCAATATATGTTTCACTCTATATGCATCCGAAGAAGTGGGTTGTAGCCCACGAAAGCTTATGCTCTAATAAATTTGTTAGTCTCTAAGGTGCCACAAGTACTCCTGTTCTTTTTATAAATTTGAGAGTTTTCATAAAGAACAAATAGAATAAAAGCTTTGGCAAAATAAATAACATTCTTAAAGGCTACAATATTATGTAGAAAAGCTTTTGAAAGAGTTGATCAAATACTGTACCCCTACAACTATTTGACGTACTTTCTTGAAGTGTCTAATTTTCTTTCAATAACTCTGTCTAATCTTCAGGTCAGTCTGATGTTTAATCTATTTTCTCATCAGCTTATGTGAAGTTGAAAAATAGTTTTAAGTTTCCAAAGTCACGTGTGTGTCGAATTAGGGCAATGGGAGGAATGATAAAGCATATATGTACCTTACTTACTTTAAAGGGAATATTCCCTCTAATTATCAGTTTTAGAATATTAGTAGGAAAGGAAGAAGACAGGAATAGTAAAAAGTTATTATTTAGGAAGTAAATGTATGAGGTAGGGAGAAGGAAGAATTATGTGGAGCAATGAAAAAGCCATGGTCTTGATAGCAGAGGATAGGGCAAATGTGAAAAAAACAAAGAATGAGAGGAAAAGATATGCTGTTTCTCAAAGAATTTAATGAAGGAAACAAGAAAAGTGGCATGAGAGAGAAAGCAGTAGTCAAAAATGTAAACAAAGAGAGAAATTATATGACAATTGATAGAATGAGTCAGATGAAAGGAAAGCCACGAGATTAGAAATAGGGAGAAAAGGAAGAAGAGATGTACACATTCTAGGTTACAGAATAATGGCTAATTTTATGTTCTTTTATTTTATTGTATTTCCCTGGCAGATGTACTTTATTTTAGTATATGGGCCCTTATGGCACAAGGACAAGGCAGCATCAGGATGATAAGAGGACTTTGGTCTCCAACGCTGTCAATATGGCAGCTTTCACAAGCACTAGATTCTTTAAATAATATTAATGTAGAAGGATGGGGGGGGGGGCGGGGTGTTAATTCCCACTATTCCATGTTAATACATTCTGAGATTTTTCCTGACTGATAGTCCTCTATATGTGCATGCACGTACGTGTGTGTGTGTGTGTGTGTGTAATGGACACATACGTTCCACCATCCTTCACGTGGCACATCTCATGCATGTTTGTGCACAAACATGACTGCTGTGTTGTCCTTTCAATTTTAGCATGTCTGTTTTAATTTGAATTGAGAAAACAGGGCATAGGTTTAGGAAACAGAGTCTCTCTCCTTTCTCATTTGAATCCATGATCAAAAGCTTGGTACAGCTCTAATGTAAAAAGGTTTTATTTGATTTTTTTTCCAAGTGAACATGCTAATTCCTGTTACATCTTCCTTCCTACTACTATCACTGGAGGGTCATTAAAATTCACTGACAATCCCCTCTCACATGGATGCCTCACAACAGTTTTAATTATGTTTGTTTTGTGTGAAGGACTTTTAGGCTCTTATTTTTTCGTTTAAACTGTCATTTAATAGCTGTTTTTAGTTTGTGATTTTTGCATTTACTTTTTTCTTCCTTTGTTGAATGAATTACTGTGATAATGCATGATGATGATTAATTGAACATGGAAACAGAAGAAGGATTTGCATCTCTTTTCTTTGGTTTTCCTCCCTCTATCTTGTAAGCTTTACAAAAAATAAAACTAGGAAATTAGGCAACTAAAAGCTGTCTTTGTAATTTATATGCGCATATTGCAAATGTATTTCTTTCAGCAATAAAAAATCATTTTTACCTTCACTCTTTCAAAAACCATTAAGAGCTGGTGACAAAGTTAAAAGAAAGAAACATTATATACAATGCTGGAGGCAGCTTTTGCTGCTAGGAAGTGGCACAAAGAAGTGGTTATATTAGGAAGTGTGATGTGGAAGCAGACACTTGCCCTAGAGGGAAAGCTGCCTGGCTGCCATTAGGCATGGTCTACTCTGAATGCAACATTTACCTTTCATTAGCATTGAAATTTTGGGAACCCAGACTTTGAAGCAAATATCAGTAATGGTGATAGTGGTACTTAGGTTCTGCGATCATACAGAATTTGGCTTACTAGGTAGAGAATACAAACAATATTTAGTTAGGATTTCCAGTCTGGACCAAGCCTCAACTATGCAATGACATTGGAAAACAACTAAGCATTGCCTGGTCTGGGAGTTCTGCTACAGAGGTATCTAATGGCTTTAGCTATATTCACCCTTTGATAGGCCTCTGCACTTCAGACAAAAAGTTATCATTGAAATCCAGAGGTGAATAAGTTACTTTCTTTACACTTGTTACACTTGTCTGGCATGTCCTTTGAAAGTTGAACCTTTCTCATGCACAAGTGGCATGATAATCATATGATCATTTATGTAAACATAAAGGGTATGATCGGGTGCCTACTGAAGTCTGACAAAACTCACATAGGCATGGGATTAGGTCTCACAAAAATAAAATAAAATATGAAACATTCTTCAAGGAAGCATTAGTAAAAGCTGTTTCACTATTCGAATAATATGTTAACATTTGTACAGCTGGAGAACCTAGTAAAAAGTTAAATTTGTCAATGTGCTAGCGCACGCAAAAAATAAATAAATGAACCCATAAAGCTTAGCTTTTTTTTTACTTTGATTTTCCAAATCCTGGAGGAACCAACAAAAAAACAAAAGAAAGGAAAGAAAAGAATGCTTATAATGTGAGGGTATATTTACTTTGAACTAGTCACTTAATTTTTAAAATCTATTTGCCTTTTAAGACTAGGTATCTTAAATGCTCGGAATGATATATTTAAATACACCTCTACCCCGATATAACACTGTCCTCGGGAGCCAAAAAATCTTACCGCGTTATAGGTGAAACCGCGTTATATCGAACTTGCTTTGATCCACGGGAGTGCGCAGCTCTGCCGCCCCAGAGCACTGCTTTACTGCATTATATTCAAATTTGTGTTATATCGGGTCACGTTATATCAGGGTAGAGGTGTATGTAAAAAGTTCCATTCCAAAGTGATGTTATTTTAACACAGAATCACACATGGAAAAAATAATTACTTTGGCTAATCTGAACAATGTTATTACTTTTTTTTAGAGAGCGGGAGAGAGATTCACCCCAAGTTGTTTTCATAAATTATCTTTGCCAGATGACTGTGTAGTTTAAAGGCATTTATACATTTTTTTTTTATTCAGGTGTTTTACTGTGTATTTGAGCCCAAATTCTCTTACATGCTACAGATCCCTGCACCTTCCTCTGAAACATTTTATGCTGGTAACTGTCAGACGCAGGCTAGTGGACTAGGTACACCGTGGGTGTGACCCAGTATGGCAATTCCTTTGTTCCTATGATAATCATCCTTCTAGATAAAGACTGGGTAGCACAGTATAGTTCAAAGTCAATCAATACAACTGCTTAACAATTTGTAGTGGCTGCTGGAGTGGCTCCCTCCATGCCAATGTGTTTAGTCCACAATGCTCCCTTACACTCTTAGCCAAGAAAGTGAGACTTTTCAATCCTTATGTGAATATAATGTGGTACATCATATTCTAATGCTTCAATAATTAATCTAGAATTTGCAAGCATACAAGCCACCTACTGTTTGTGAGTTTAGTAGTGATTGAATTGTCTAGCTGGGGATGCATATAATTCTAATATAATTTTGAACAACATAGCCTTGATTTTATGAAGCCTTGTTGAGAAAAATAGTATGAGAGAATGCAATTAATAAACAGCAAGATTTTAGGGCTTGATTGTTTGAGTGGTAGCAGTTTCAAATGTAAAATGATGTCTCACTTTCAACAAGCTACTAATTGTAAATCAAATCCTGAGATGTTTTGTTGGAACTGTAATTTTAGATGAGCATCATTATTGTTTTCAATTTGGTACTTGCATTTTGATAGAAAAATATATCATAGGGCTTTGATTTTAAAATTATATTTATTGTGTAGTATTTATTATCATGCTCCTCATATTTACTTAAATGCCCTGTAAAAGAGGTTTTACTTTAATGAGAAAATAGATTAAATCAAAACTAAAAGCATATTTTCTTAATTTTTATCGTAGCTTATTATGGTGTATGTGTGCGAAAGAGAGAGAGAAAGTGTGGTTATCTTAATGGATTCATTAAAAATACTGTTTCCAGGAAAAGAACTTTTAGTGACCCTTTTGTGCAATACATATTTTCTGTGAAAAGATTATATAATGAGAGAAAAAAGGCTAAATATATGATTCAATTGTTTCAGGTAGGAGTTGTCTAAAGAAGAAAGACTTAAATGAACTAATATATTATGGGTAACAGTCTCTGAAATCACGCAGGTGATTTTGAAAACAATTCACATTAACTAGCCAAGAGACTTGGGCACTTCTGAAAATTTTTACCTGACTTTGTATGAAATGTTCTATATATTAACCTTTTAATTTAATGAGGGAATAATCATTTATTTTGGATAAGTAGCCATATAGATTTTTATATACGTTGTTATCCACTGCCCCCAACATCTATCTTTGTCTCCTTTGCCTCATCTTACCCCCTAACGTCTCCATTATCTTCATCATCTACCTATATCAGGTGTGGCCAAACCTACTGACCCTTTGAGCCAGTACGATAATCTTCAGAAGTTTGAGAGAGGGACACGTCTGCCAGGGCTCAGGGCTTCAGCTCTGTGTGTGTGGGGGGGGGGGGGGGGGGGGGGGGGGGGAGGAGGGTTGTCTGCTGGGGCTCAGGGCCTCAGTCCCACTCCTGCTGAAGCCCTGAGCCCCAGCAGGCACCTCCTGCACTGCTGAAGCCCTGAGGCCCACCTTCCTGCAGGGCAGAAACCCCTACCCCCATCACTCCACCTCAGGGGAGAAGCCATGAGCTCCCTCTACCCCAGTCTGGTAGGTGGAGAATGCGGGGGTTGGGGGGATCAAGATGTGGGCACACTATGGATTTATATCTTGGCCTTATGATTTTTCTGTCTTATTTTCTATCCCTTTCCTAATAGTTCCTAACACTCTGTTAGCCATTTTGATCGCTATTGCACACTGAGCTGAAGTTTTCAGAGAACTATCAGCAGTGACTCCAAGATCTTTCTTGAGTGGTAATAGCTAATTTAAAAACCATCATTATATATGCATAGTTGGGATTATGTTTTCCAACATGCTTTACTTTGCACATACCAACATTAAATTTCATCTGCCATAACTCTTCTCAGTCAGTTTTTGTTTTAACTATCAACTGAAAACTTTGCCACCTCACTGTTCACTCCTTTTTTCAGAACATTACTGAATATATTGAAGAGCATACATCACAGTTCAGATCCTTGGGGGACCCCCACTGTTTACTTCTCCCTATTGTGAAAACTGACCATTTATTCCTACCCTTGATTGCCTGTCTGTTAGCCAGTTACTGATCCACGAGAGGGCTTTCCTGTCATCCTGTGACTTCTTAGTTTCCTTTATAGCCTTTTCTGAGGGTGTCAAAGGTGTCCTGAAAATCCAAGTACACTATATTGACTGGATCATCCTTATCCACATGCCTGTTGATTCCCTCAAAGAATTCCAATATGTTGGTGAGGCATGATTTCCCTTTACAAAAACTGTGTTGACTCTTCTGTACAATAGTTTCTACCAATTTGCCCAGTACTGAAGTTAGGCTCAGCAGCCTGTAATTGCCAGGATCACCTTTGGAGTCCATTTTAAAAATCAGCAATACATTGGTTACCTTCCAGTCATCTGGTACAGAGACTTGGTTCATCAGTAGGTTACACAATACAGTTAGTATTTCTGTAATCTCACATTTCATTTCCTTCAGAACTCTTAAGTGAATACCATCTGGCCCTCATGACTTATTACTGTTAAATTTACCAATTTGTTCTAAAATCTCTTTTATTGACATATCAGTGTGGGTCAGTACTTTAAATTTGTCACCCAAAAGGGATGGCTGTGATATAGATGTCTCCCCTAAATCCTCTGCCGTGAAGACTGACACAAAGAATGTATTTAGCTTCTGTGCAATGGCTTTGTCTTCCTTGAGTACGCCTTTAACACCTTGGTCATCTAGTGACCACACTGCCTGTTTGGCAGAATTGCTGCTTCTGATGTACTTTAAAAATTCTTATTTTTAATTTGTGTGTTGTAAATTACTTTTCAAATTCTTTCTTGGCCTGCTTTGTTGTACTTTTACTCTTAACCTGCTAGTGTTTGTGCACCTTCCTCTCATCCTTACTAGGATTTGACTTCAAATTTTCAAACTTTTTGGGTGGAAGGGAAGGCAGAGGGAAAACAAAGCCCCTTTGGACTTGGGATGGTGTGGAGACATCACGGTGCTTAGGAGTTTTGGTAGATATCCAAATAGTTGTTGAGCACAACTTCAGTCTCTTTCTGCCAAAGGGATTTGAAGTATTTTTTACACCCAATACTATAAATTTGGGAATAAGGCAAAATTAACAAAATCTGAGAGTGAGCTGTCAGAAATCCCAAATGATTTTAACTAGTACAAACTGTTATTTTGAAGAAAATGTAAATCTGGCATGTTACACACAGTAAGACATTGATATATTCATATGATTATAATAGAAATAGAAGCTAACGAGTGTCTAATAAATGAATTACAGGCAGATATGCCATAATTTAACACAGGGATATTTATTTTATATATTAAAATGTGTGATGTGTTGATGCATTGTCTCAGAAAGGAGGATTTGGAGCTTCTCTATTTTATTATTATTTTCTATTCAGCCCATTAACTTTTTTCTTATATTTTCATTTAAATATTTCTTCATTATGAATATTTTAGATAACTCTATATTGTAAGCAACAAGCTTTGGTAGAAATCTTGTTGAAATTTATTTTTCATAACAAATCTCCTGATGCCCTGCCCTGCCCTAGTGCAGATTATAGCAGGCTTTGGGCTGCTCTAGCTTGTACCAGCTGTCAAGAGTCCAAATGGGGACCAAACAGCAAATGCTTTGCAAAGAGAGGATGAGAAACTGGTTCAGTGTGCACTGAGACCCCATTGTAGTGGAGGTATCACTAGCAGGTAAATTATTGGCAGTCTCCATTCCCTTTGTGTTACTCAGTCAGCACAGAGGAACAGACTGGGTCAGAGAATCCAGATTTATAGGAGAAAACCTCTGTCGTCTGGCTGTGCCTTCAGTTTTTTCTTGTTTTTTCCCCCCTAGTAGGAAGACACCTATCTTTATTTGACATAGCCAGCAGTTTGTGAGAGGCAGGAGCAAGAGGAAGCACTTGGTACTTGGAGGGAAGCCACAATGATGTTTATTTAAACAGCTTAAGAAGATTTGCTATATGTGTCTATATGAGAGAAGAGAAGGTTTCTGAGAGGTTTTCTCACCCACTTGGTAGACCTGCATGATAACCACTTACTGCCTGCCCAGCCCCCTCTACACTCTTCGTTTCTGTCCCTTTGTGCTACCACCAACAGGGAAAGGAGCAGAATTTTTCCCCATCCCTACTCAGCTGTTCATTTCTCCTCTCCATCCCAGTGCAGTTGGATGGGCAAATAGATAATGAAAAATGTTTCTCCTTTCTGATACTCAGTGTTGTTTTAGAAAAAATGAAAAAACATAGTAATTTAGAAAACAAACTCATTCCAGAGCCAGGCCTATTTGTTTATTCATCAGATGTGGAGGACTAAATAATAATAAATTCCAGCCCCATTTCTAATCCAGGCAAACATTAAATTCATACAGAGAAGAACTTATGAGAAAATTCATTCATACATCATGCCTTTGAAATGCCTAATGTCTTAATGAAATAAGCAAGCTCTGTGACCTGCTAGATGGCAGTAGCTTATTAGAATTTTTAAAAATTACAGTTTATCTTAAAAGTTATTACAAAAATGGAGAACAATCTTAAGTACCAGAAGACCTGATCCAAAGCCCATTAGAGTTCTGTTGACTTAGTTGGCTGTGATTCAAATACTAAAAACAGAAATATCTGACTAGAATGCAGATCTTTTAAGTACAGTATATAAAGATTATCATGTACTCTGTTCCACCTGGAAACATATCATGGTTCTGAATTATTGACTGCCATGTTTGCTGATCATGCCGCTCATAATTGTTTCCACAAGTTGCTATGTCCAGGAGCTTGTTTTGGGATCAGAGTGTTCATCAGACAACAGTGCTGACAGTATGAGATTACAAGGCGCACACATTCAATAAAATCAAAATTCATTTGTGGGAAGTTCTTGTTTTATTCATGGCATTTCAAACACTTTATGGTTCAAAGGTCCATACCTAAGAAATATTTATTTAAAACCAGTATTTGGTATTTTGGTAATGTGATAGTTGTTGCAATTTTGCCAAATTAATAGTTGTTTAAAATTGATCCCAATGATATTTTTCCTGAAAAACTGTTTCCAAGATGTGACTATATTTTATTCCCATGTATTGACATCTTATGATGCTTGAATTAAAGTTTCTATGGGAGTCAGAACGTTGAAATTGACTTTTTCAAGATTAAAACTCAAATTTAAAATTGCCTTTACATATTGTGATGTTGCACTCCATATGTTTTATGGAAATATGCTTATGAGTGTGAATATGATGCAACTGGAATATGCTTTATGCAAAAGGTCTCTTGTAAGGTATCATAACAAAGGTTATAACCTACTGAATATATTCCTCCTATTTGTATGCATGTATCATTCTTGTGTCTGAAGCTAGAAATATGAAGCATAACTCTCTGAGGTCCTATTGTAATTATGCAAAGTGAGGGCCACTAATGGTGGTTTAGAATCTTGATGGCTCCCATTGACTAGGACAATTGGTTGTAAATGGTTTATTTACCTGCACACCTTCCTGAGTACCTGTGGGCCAACACAGGAAGAATGGAGACTAGGAATCTTACAGTGACATGTGACCATGTCACATGATGCTGGAATCAATCTTAATCCTTGTACTTTTCCATTGTTGAGGCGGGGTGGAGACAAGCACAGACAAAAGATTCCCACCTTGTGCCAAAGCTATAAAAGGGAGTGGAGCAGGACAAAAGGGGCTGCCAGTCATGAGAAAACCCCTGCTTACCACCTGAGATATCTGCTGGAACTAACAAGGACTGTACCAGGAGAAAGGTTTGGGCCTAGACTAGGAAGGAGTCTAGTCTGTGAAAGAAGCTTATTGGAACATCTCTGAGGGTGAGATATTACCTGTAATCAGTTTCTTAATGTATGGGATTGGGAGCCTAACCGTGCTCCCAAGTCACCTGATAATACCACTTGTGGGTCAAAAGGACATCATAGATTAAAGCCAACATCTTTGATAATGTATGGAAATAAGCTGGAACCCAGTGCAACTTCTGGAACAATACTTTGTGGGAAAAACTTGGCTAAGTAAACAGGCAGCTGCCTTTGGCTGCAGCTGAAGTTTCCAAGAGGTCCAATCAGAAAACACTGCAATAATCTAATCAGCATAAGAGAAAAGGAACAATTTAAAAATGGCCACCCAGAGTAAATCTCATTGAATAGCAGACCTTTTTTTAAATTCAGTGTTCCCCAAAACACAAAGTTATTTCTTCTCAAAGTACATAATCAGTGACAGAATTTGATTTGTGAAACGGTTATTTGGGGGTTATGAGATCAATAAAACAAGCCAAACTCTGAAAAATACTACATTTGCATAACTTAAGAACGGTCAAACCAAATATTTCAGGCTTTGGAGAAAAGAGGATGATTATTTAGCTGATACTAAATGTGCTAAAGGTTTTCATTCTAAAGCTGAATGTTAAGGTTTCATAATGAAAGTGCCAGTCCATCCTGAATTATATGGTACTTACAGTACACTGCTATACAGTATTTTGCATTACCTATTCATTTTCCACCATATTGTATTTACATTATTCCATATCCATATTGAGGTGCTTTTAAAAGAATAATCAATGCTATGCCTTTTACATCTGCATTAGTATATTCAAGGATGAGATTTTCAAAAATGCTTAAGGGAATTAGGTGCCCAACTCCACTGAAAGCTAAAAGAAGTTGGACGTGTAAGTGCCTGTGAAACCCCTGCCCTAAAATTTTAATTTGGAGATGGTTCTTCTTTTTCTTCCTAGACAGGGGCCTTCATATTTGGTCTGTTTTGTAGCAATGATTTTGAGGAAGAGCCAGTACCTCCCTTGTGCCACCTGTACCCAAAGGGAACCCATATAGAAAAAGGTGATGTTAATGAATTGAATTCAGGCATTCACTTGATGTTACAATAAAGCAACCCTGTTTAAAAAAAAAAAAAAAAAAAACCCTAAAAACAACAACAACAATAAAAACATGCACACAGCAGCTCTACTGTCTATTCTAGTTTCTTTATATAGGATAGTTTCAGGAGAAAGGATATTTTTTGGTTACTTCTGGACTGGCATTCAAGTGATATAACTTATTTCCCAAGCGTGCCGTATACTTTCTGTCTGTGAGACACTAGACAAGTCACTTAATGTCTTAGTTCCCCATCTGTAAGTTGAGGATAAAATGGGTGTTGTGAGAATAAATTAATTTATATATGTGAGGTGCTCAGGTATTATGGTTAATAGTGTCTTAGCATGAGGAAGCAGCTGCCCATGCTTATTCTCCTGGTTGACCATCCCCTCCTGCTTGGGTGAAGAAGCTACCAGGCCTGATTGTTAAGTCCAGCCGCAGTAGCCTTGTTCCAGTCCTGTTCTGCTTTGGAATCAGCTGTGCTACTGACCTTCAGCTCCGATTCTTGGTTCTGACTCTGTCTTGTCCCTTGACTCTGGCATTTGGACTCTTACTTCTGGTTCTAACCTTTGGTCTGCCCACTAGGCCTGACTCTAACTAGTCCTGATTCCAGCTCTGACCACTAGGTCAGACCTCCTGTGACCCAGTCTCCTGAGAGTTTGAGCAGCCCATTCACTAAAAGTGAAACAGAGGGGAGCAAGAGCTGATAAGGTATCCAGCCTAGTGACTGGTATGGTTGTACTTAGTTACCTTGAAGTCTTTTAAGGGTGCAGCATTGTCCCCTTAGTGTAGCTGGCGAGGTCTGTTGGCTGTCACATGGGAAGATGGCATTAAGACTGTGCCCCCTTTCCTGGGAGAAGCAAATTGGAAGCAGCCCCTACAGTATTCCTTAATAGTCGAGCATTTTAAAACACTGTACAACTTACTATCAATAGAATGAGTTGGCCATTTAAAAAAAAAAATCTGTAACTGCTGTTTTTCAGTATACTTTATCCCTTTTAGGCGTAGCTGTTTCAAAGATCAAATTTAAACAGTCAGAATCCTTCCAGAACAAATACACCAAAATTCTCAACTTCAACGTTTGTCTGCACAGTTAATCAGGATCAGAAATTTAATTACTATTTTTGTCATATTAATCTTGCACAGTAGCCACTATCTCTACAGCACATAGGTTTTGACCTCATCCTCAGGGAGGTCATTCTGACCTGACATTTTCCTAGCAAGCACATGGAAGCTATCATCCATGGCTTCCGTGCTGATCATTTGTTGCTCCTCGCTAATCATCTACAGAATATGTCTGTATAAAATGTGAGTCTAACCTCACAGAATTTTTCTATTGTTTCACTCTGTATCTCCCCTCACAAATCTGCATGCCAGTAAAAAGCATTCTATATGCTCAGGGATTTCATAATGTCAACCAGTGATGTGGAATCATTCTCCTTTTTTAAGATTGTTGAAAAAGTTTGCTTCAGTGAAGCTAAGATTCATTGATCCATACATTGTAGAATTGAGATGGTATTTGTTGGAAGAAATTCATATTTTATTATCTTACTTTCTCTCATTAAATGTTCACTGCTGGGGAGTATTCCAACATTATCAGTAATTATAGAGCTGTTAATGGAAATCCTTTAGAGTGCAAGTAAATTTTAACGCAGGGAAAATATATTTTTTTAAACGCCTGAAAAGAAATGTAGCATTCCAGGAATATTGTGCTCTTTAAAAAATAGGCAGAGTTTTAATATTAACATGCTTGGAACAATGAGATTTTAGAGATTTATATATTACTAGTAATTTCAGTGTGTGGGCTCCAAATGTGTTTAAAAAAATCAGGCTCTCCTTTTTATCCTTAAACTAAGTAGATTGCACTCAGAATATGATACTGTAAGTTTTGGGGGCAAGGGTCACCAAAAGAGACCAGCTTCCTCTATATCATTAATTTGCCTTTTTATCAATTCTTCCTTTGCCATTAAATCGAGAAGCTTTTGTCTGAAAATCTCAATGAACTCATTAGAAGCTGACATGCTGTCTCATGCCATGTGTCTTACTGAAATGTTTTAAGCCATCCTTCACTAGCAACAAATCGGGGACTCAAGTCCTGGTGAAATTGCAGAGCTTTTGGCTGCAAAATGGGAACTGAAATACTGGTGTCCTTGCTGTGACTTTGAAGATAGTACATAAAGAGACCTTTTCCCAGGTTTTCAATATTGTAGAGTTTCATTATGTTCCTTGAATCCCTGTTGAAGTCTACTGAAGCTACAAAATCAGTGTTGCTTTTGTAGCTCTTACATAAAACTGTTGCTTCCCCAGACTGAATCTAGTAACAGCTATCAACCAACGTCTAATCATTTTCAACCACATAGTGCAAACAAGCTTATCAGGCACATAGTTCCTGTACTAGAGCAAGAAACCTTCTTTCAAGATAATTAAGACATTAGTTATTTGTTGGTTGTACAAGCATTTTAAGGAGCAGATCTACTCAGAAAAGTGAATTCCTAAAATAAAGGTGTCATGCGGTTCTATATTTCCCTCTTATTTATTTCCAGATCAAATGCACTCTACCTGGGATCTGAAAGATGAGCTAGGCTCTTTATTTCTTAAACATCTTGCCCAGTAATACAGAGACTACAAGCCAAACTATGCTCTGAGGCATCTGTACAGTTCCATTGTCTTCACTGGATCTTCAAAGGTTTGACTCATTGGAATCTAGTGAGCACAATAACAGAACACAGTTCACCCTTTATAAACATGTTGGCTATGTGGTGCATAGGTGCATAAAAACAGTAATAACTTATTAATTACTAAAGCAAGCAGATTTAACTTAATACATACAAAGAATAGATCTTGTGAGTGGGAAGTGCCCCTTTTACAGACTTTTCAAAATAGAATAATACTTTAAGACTGAAACTCCTAAAGATATTTAAAAAATCAATTGTTAGGGAGAGGCAAGGTGGGCGAGGTATTTTTTATTGGACCAACTTCTGTTGGTGAGAGAGAAAAGCTTTTGAGCTACACAGATCTTTCTCAGGTCTGGGAAAGGTACTTAGAATATCACAGGAAATACAAGATGGAACAGATAGTTTAGCATAAGTAGCTAGCATATAATCTAAGGGACTTTAAGGTGATGTCTGGCTTCACCCACATAGTTGTTACTGGGGCAGTTAGTGCACTGGATGAGGTACGCCACATGTTGTGATAAACATGTGTAGGATGTATGGATCTTGAAAGGTGTGTTGTCGGGAGTATTGTAGCAATGGAGATACGTCTGTGCAGGGCTTGCATCTGTTGTTATGAAATCAGACAATCACTACACTCTTGAATGAACTCAGACAGGAAAATAAGAGCAAAACACCTTATCACTTGTGTGTGAACACTTGTCTCAAAGTGATCTGACCTATCAGTCCTCCTCCTAAACACTTTCAAAAGAGAAGCCTGGGAGCTTAAATTCGTATCTTTGCTTAGACGCTAAAAATCATGGTCTTAAATGAGGATACTAAATGTATGGCTTATTACAACAATCTTATAATCCACTAACCCTCTTCTCCCCCCTTTTTTCCCCCCCTCCTATGACTACAGGCGTATTAATGGGTGTAGAGTCAATGTCGATGTAGATACTGCCTTGCTTACATTAACTGTTACTGGCTTTCAGAAGCCATCCCACAATGCCCACACTGACAATACAGCAGGGTCGCCCAGAGGGGGGGCAAGTGGGGCAATTTGCCCCAGGCCCCGGGCCGCACAGGGGCCCCCACGAGAGTTTTTCGGGGCCCCTGGAGCGGGGTCCTTCACTCGCTCCGGGGGCCCTGGAAAACTCGCGCAGAGCCCGGGCTCCCATAGCTTCTTCCGCTCCGGGTCTTCGGCGGCAATTCGGCGGCGGGGGCCCCCTGCCGCCGAAGACCCCAGGTCCCCTGAATCCTCTGGGCAGCCCTGCAGTACAGTTGGTACAAGCTAGCCTAGTAAGGATGAGCACCGCTGACACAAGGAGCATAGTTTGGACTTGCAAAAACAATTTTTTTTTTACGCCAACGTAACTTAGGTCAACATCATTTTGTAGTGTAGAATGCCCTGAGGAAGTCACCCTATCTTGCTCAGGAAAACACTGGGTCCTGTAACGGGATACCAAAAGACCAGCTATCAAAAACCAGAATCATACAGCCAGCTGTGTCATTTATTGAAATACAGTTTCATGCTAACTAAGACATGTTGCTCCATGGTTTTTATACGCTCAGTGTCTACCCTGACTCTGTTATATCTTTGCAAGCTTTACTCTGAGGAGTGAAAGGACCACATATAAAGTAAACATACACATCTATATTCAGACTATATTCTCAAAGGTTCTCAGAGATCATGGTAATGAGTTCAGCATAGATATCTACAGAAATCTCTTCAAACAATGGGAAATAATCTTATTAAGTAGAAATGGATTGAAAAAAACAATCTGCCTGGTACCTGGATTCTGGCCAGAATCTTAGTTAATATGTAATTACATATCTAATGAAACAACCAACAGTTCATCTGTTTTTTTAATTTATCTTGTTTTAATCGTAGCAATATCATAGATTCACCTCAAAACAATAAGAATATTTTTAATTGTATTGATAGAATACTTTCTGAAAGTCATAAGTCAAACCAGTTATACAGTATACCAATCATTCCAGAATTACATTCCACATTACACAGAGTATTTAAGTATCAGAGGGGTAGCTGTGTTAGTCTGGATCTGTAAAAAGTGACAATCCTGTGGCACGTTATAGACTAACAGACATATTGGAGCATAAGCTTTCGTGGGTGAATACCCACTTCATCAGATGAACGGGAGTATTTAAGATATTTTATTCCTCATAGTGTCTATCAGGGATGGTCTAGACAGTATTTGGTCCTGCCATGCGGGCAGGGGACTGGACTCGATGACCTCTCGAGGTCCCTTCCAGTCCTAGAATCTATGAATAGTTTAGCTTTTATGAATATCCCCTTGCTGTAATATTTGTAAAAACCTCCGTAAATAAAAATGTTCAAGTGTCTCATATCTTGTGTTTAGATTTGCAAATGAATTGCCTGAACTGATGTCTTGCCTACCCTGAAATAAGGTTTAAAAATAAACATAATAAAGAGGTATCTCTTGGCTCACTGATAGCTCATACCAAATATAAGCAATTAACATTGTCTTGGTAAGTGAGACCTGCTGGGGTTTGTAGCCTTTACTGAGCTTCAGATGCTGAGCTGATCATGTTACTGTACATGGGGTGTTTTTTCAGGGAAACTGTCAAAAACAGTGAGAAGTAATTGGATACTATTAATTCATGCTACTCAATTCAGAATGAAGAATATGACTGATTCCACAGAAGAGGGAAATACAAGCCCTGTGCAAGTAAAAGGCAAAGTACAGCAAATCTCGTATTACAAGGAGGTTACCCTAATTTCTATACTTTTGAAAAGACTGCAGAGCCCAGAAGTTATATGTATTTATTTTCATAGGCATAGGTGTGGTTTTGTCTATTGTGAAATGTGCGGCTTGAAAAATATTTTGCACACATGGACCAGTTGTTGATGAGGTTTTTTGGAAAGGGGGAATGACACTTCTAGTCAATCCTGTTTTTAGGAAAGGCAGATTTTGTGTGACCTAGATCCATTTATAAGCCTGTGCAAATTGTGTGCTTTGCCTACAGATTTCTGGGATGGGCAGGACAATGGAAATCAATCTATGGAATCCATTTCTGCCTCACAGAATATCACATAATTAACACAGTATGTGAATCTGTCTGTGGAAAGGGGTTTCCAAACTTATGCTAATTAAAGATAATGGATAATATTTAGTGCATTATCTAGGCCCAGATATGGAGCTGTATTAAAGCATCTGCAGTTGGCTTGGTATGCTTTGTTTCTAGCTTCTAATCCAGGGGTTGGCAGCCTTTCAGAAGTGGTGTGCCGAGTCTTCATTTATTCACTCTAAGTTAAGGTTTCGCATGCCGGTAATACATTTTAACGTTTTTAGAAGATCTCTTTCTATAAGTCTATGATATATAACTAAACTATTGTTGTATGTAAAGTAAATAAGGTTTTTAAATTTTTTAAGGAACTTCATTTAAAATTAAATTAAAATGCAGAGCCCCCCAGGACCCAGGCATTGTGAGTGACACTGAAAATCAGCTTGTGTGCTGCCTTCGTTACGCGTGCCATAGGTTGCCTACCCCTGTTCTAATCACTGAATAAATACCTCTGAATTCTACCAGGGCAAGGAAATGAAATTTGAGGTATTTGTGGCTAACAATGGCATATTTCAGTGAAAACAATGCCCCCTTTTGGAGACCTGTTTACTCCAAATTTGAAAGTGTTTCACAACTAACAAGACACACTTATGTGGGGTATAAAAATATCAGCAGATCTACATTTTGAAATCACTTCTTTTAAGCTGGTTATCTGAGATCTGCGCTATGGAACTGAGGGAATAATTTATTCCTGAAACCAATGGGTACTTCCAAACAATAGTTGTAATATTTTATAACATGTATATTATTTTTTTCTGGCAATATTTCTCCTTGGAAGGAATTTTCCTGGAATAATTGACAGCAGCATTATGCATGTTAATTTATAACTGCAGCATCAGTTTGGCCAAGACATATCACCTTTTGGAAAGAATATTTTAATATCTTTTGAGTACCAGTGTATATAACTGGCTATATTTTTACATGAACATTTTTTTTTTTTTTTTTTTTTTTTCTTTCTTTCTTTCTTTCTTTCTTTCTTGTTCTGTCCAGGCTGTACTTTAAAAAGCACATTCTATTCCTTAGGATATGTTTTTATCTGAACCATTCCAGCACAGCAATGCTCTTTTTATTTACATTTAAAATAAATGATCTGACAGCACACTCTTCTGAGGAATACATAAAAAGAAATACAAAAAGTTTCATCAAGCCACTTGTCATCCTCAATTGTGCTTGTACTGTATTTGTGTTTTGGGTCTATGCCTCTATAGTTCCTCATCTGATACATTGTTCACCCTTTCTGTAGGGATAAGGATTGATCCTGCTATCGCTCAGGTGCTTTAAGAATATTGATATCAATGGGATGTCTAGTAGATCTTACATGTGCAGCCACAGCTTAGGAAATCCTTGTAGGGTGTTTTATTTACTTATTTATTTGTGCTAAAATTTCTATCATGTTTTGAGAGCTTCTGAGATCCCTCTACTCCCATTGATATCACTAGAAATTGAAGGCACGATGTTGGACTCTTTTAAAATATGAAATGATGAAAATGTAGGTGCTGGTGAGCCATAAAGTTAGTATTTTATGATATCTGAAGATTCTGGTTATCTAGTAAAGATGAAGATTGTTGCAGGACTTCAGATATCTGTATACTAACACTTACCCATAGATAAGCACTGCAGCGATTGATGCAGTGGTGTTGATTTAGCTTGTCTAGTGAAGACCCGCTTAATTGATTGCAGACTGTTCTCCGGTTGACTCCAGTACTCCACCTCCCCGAGATGAGTAAGGAAAGTCATCGGGAGAGCGTCTCCTATCAAACCAGCCCAGTGTAGACACTGTGGTAAGTCAACCTAAGCTATATTGACTTCAGTTACATTATTCATGTAACTGAAGTAGCATAACTTGGGTCAACTTGCCGCAGTAGTTTAGACCAGCCCTTAGGTGGCTTTGTTCTGGAAAAAACATCCCTATTTGCTTCCTTTAGCCCTCCTATCAAAATGCTTTAATTTAAAAAGTTCAAGAAGATGTTAATTGCTCTGTGCTTTGCTCTTCAAGAAAGATCTATGTACCTTTATCCTTTTAGTTACATTTCAAATACTGTGGGTATGTTTTATCTGCACTAGGAGTAGGACTATTACATCCAGTTTTCTAAACTTGTATGTCTAAATGATCCTTACCAAAACCTCCTTTTTTTTCTTCACTTCCTTCTGTTCAACTAAAGATTTACAACATTTTTATCTTCTTTTCATCTATACCTCAGAGTACATGAATATTTGCTTAATATACATGCACAAGTCACTCCCCTTTTTCACTGTCTCTGTCTTTCTCATAGGCCATTCTCTCCTCTACTGACATTTCAATTATTCATTTTATCCTACCATTTGACTGTAATTACAAGTGACAGTAAGCCTTTCAGTTCTTTATGCGGCTTCCTTATGTAGTACATATCACTAATTAGATCAGAGGTATCTTAGCCGATGTCTACACTACCACCGGATCAATGTTCCAGTGATTGATGCACTGGGGGTTGATTTATTGGGTCTAGTGAAGACCCGCCAAGTTGACCGCAGATCACTCTCCGGTTGACCCTGATAGTTCACCCCAAACGAGAAGAGTAAGGTAAGTTGACGGGAGACACTCTCCCGCCGACCCATAGTGGTGTAGACACCGCAGTAAGTTGACCTAAGCTACGTCGACTCCAGCTACATTATTCACGTAGCTGGAGTTGCGTAACTTAGGTCAACTTACCACGGTAGTGTAGACATATAGCCTCAAAGTTATTATTTGTGTACTCTTGCCTTTTTATTTCACTCAGTATTTGACTTTATTCTTGTTGTTGTTTACCAGCAACATCCTAAATCAGTGGTGGGCAACCTGAGGCCGATCAGGGTAATCTGATTGTGGGCCAAGAGACATTTTGCTGACATTGACCATCCACAGGCACGACCCCCCACAGCTCCCAGTAGCCACAGTTCACCGTTCCCACCAATGGGAGCTGCGGGAAGCGGCGGGCCACAGGGACCTGCTGGCTGCCATTTCCCACAGCTCCCAATGGCTGGGAACAGTGAACTGCAGCAACTGGGAGCTGCGAGGGGCCATGCCTGCAGATGGTTAACCTCAGCAAAATGTTTCGCGCCCCACAATCAGATTTCACTGATGGGCCACATGCAGCCCACGGGCCGCAGGTTTACTACCACTGCCCTAAATTATCTGCTTCTAAATCCCAGCTTGGTGCTCTTCACCCTTTGTTCTACTGATACATCTCTTGCTGATTTTTCTTGTGTACTAGTCACTTCTTTATGTCGCTGTCTCCTTCCTGAGCACCTCCATTTTCCTTCCTAATTTAAAGCTCTCTTGCCTAGCCCTAGGGCCACCCAGAGGATTCAGGGGGCCTGGGGCAAAGCAATTTCGGGGGCCCCTTCCAGAAAAAGAAGATGCAATACTATAGAATACTATATTCTCAGGGGGGCCCTGTGGGGCCCGGGGCCTGGGGCAAATTGCCCCCCTCCCCCCCCCCGGGCGGCCCTGCCTAGCCCTATTTAGCTTTCAGTCTTGGAAATTGGTGCCCTGTTGTTCAAATAGAAGTAATCAAAGCTTCTGCTCCATGTGTCCAACCCTTCAACACTACTTCTTTAGGTATTGACTTATCACCACAATCTTGTTTTATTCACTCTGGGTCCTGGCAGTATCTCAGATATGACAATAAACCAGTTAGAAGGACCTTGTTAAGCTGCACTTTGGTAAATTGCAAACTACTAATTCCTCTTCTAGATTTCTAGGTTTGCAATTTAATGAAGTAGGCAACAGCGAGGTTCTATGCCTGTTGTAACAGGGGACTTGGAGGGCCAAGGAGTCTATGTCCACTGCCTGGGCTACTTCCTACTGTTGTCCCTTCAGTTAGGGGTGTGACCCCCTATATCTCAAGTTCCTGAGGTGGCTTGTCTCTAGTAGTGCCCCCTTATGCACCCTGGGTGGTGTCCTGCTATGATCCCAGGTTGTTCTGGGCTGGGCAGCTGTACGTTTGGTGGGGTCAGAACCTCCACAAGGTCTCTGCACTTTGATCACACAAGTTTCTTTTAAGCCAGGTGCTGCTAGGCCTCTCTTTTGGCCAGGAAGACAGTGCTTGGTTCCTGGTGGCAGCCTTGGCTGGCAGGCTAGTGATCCTTCCCTCTGGTAGGGAGGCAGCCTCTTTGTCAAACAGCCTCAAACTGAATCTAACTCCTTCCTTTTCTCTCCCCTCCAGGATAGGCATTAGCTGCAAGTATAATAGGGTGGGGCTAGCTGGGTCCAGAGGTGTTCTTTAACCCGTTCCATGCTGATGGGCGGTTTCTTTGCTTTACCACACCTGTATAGTGGGCAGTACCCATTCAGGTGATGACATGCTCCCTCCGGCCAATATGTAAGCCACTGACCCTTCCCCAGCACACATGTTGCACATTTTCCTCCAGCTCTCAGCTGCTTTCATGTGATTGTGTAATTAATCCTGTTTCCTGATGCATATGCACAAGGTTGTAAAGACAACCTTAATTGTGACATTTCCTTTCTTTTGAGTGCTTGACTTTGCAACTTTAATGCTCTTTTACATTTTTTTTTGTAATAGATAGATTTAGATAAGTGGTTTGAAATATTAATACATAAATGATAGATTTTTTTTATTTCAAACTCTCCCTTCTCTGTATGTCAGTAGAAATAGAGTTCATTAACTTGATATGATCTTTTTCAAGCTATAAGCATTCACCAAAGAATGGATTTAGTAGTATATTTATATGGTAACTGTACTGAAACTGCTTACTTAATATATAGTACAACTTCTTTTAACACATTTCCAACTATATTTTTGTGTGGAATGTTTTATTTTTTTTTTGTGTGTGCTTTTGTTGATTTTGTTTTTAACAAAAACCTTGGAAAGAAAGGGGATTGGATTACATTTCAGCAGAATTCAAGCTTTTACACTTAATATAGATATGTAGTTTGAAAATGAATCCTGTCAAGAATAAAGAAAGATAATAATGTGCAGTAGTTACAGGGAAGTGTATTTGAACAAACTAGTTAGTTAAAAGAGTAACATTTGTTTAACATTTTAAACTGAAATCATTTTTTGCCCCATTATAGAAAATTCACTTGCATGCTCTATGCATTTAATAACCACACAACCAGACTGAAATACTCACCTTACAGTTCGAAATTCAATCTGTATTTTTTCTAAGGAATCATAATGCAACATGTGATATAGTTTTGACTGATAGAGATCTCCTACAAAAGTGCCTCCAGTAGTGTAAATTACCTTCAAACTCAAATGTAAACAATTATGACATTTGTATCATCCCAATTAAGAGCCATATGATGATTATTACACACACACTTGATGATAAGATATTTTGTGATGAATAAGCAATTAAAGAGATGTCAATAAGAGTCTTTTATAGTCTTACTGATATAGATGGTCAGGATATATTCTGATGAAACTTTTTTTTTTTTGTTGGAAAATGCCCGTTCATGGATTCATGGGTATGGGTTCCTTTAAGTAAATCTTTCACTTTGAAAAAATATTGGGCAGGGAGGGGCTTTGAAATTGTAAGAAAGAACCTGTTTCAACACTGTCAAAATATAGGTTTTAATTTTCTCATTCTAAACAACTTTTTACTTCAGACTTTTAGTTTATTTATATGAAAATTAGGTGGTAAAATATAAAAAAAATCAAAACTAGAAAAAAAACTTTGGAAATTATCTAAACAATGTTCCAATTGATCTGATTTTTTAAAAAAAATTTGGATCATAGTTTATTAAAAATGTCAAGATTTCAACATTTTGTCTTGATGGGAAAATTTTTCAACATCTCATAAATTCTTGCGAGATGTGAAAACTGTGTCCCACATAGTTCTAGTTATTGGCCTAGAGAAAGATTCTTGGTTGTCATGGGATAGTATCTCGAGTACCTGAAAATACCATGTGAGTCAATAACTCTTTTAGGGATGAAAATGGCATATGTTATATAAAACTTTACATTGCAATACTATCTCAGAACTGGTCCCAATTTTGCTACTTTTTATTAATGAAAACTTAATACCACAACCACTTCTGACTGAAATTGGTTTCACCTTGAAAGCACAGGAAAACTTTCAATGGTGCATATTTTTTTAAATCAAATCACTGATTTTGCAACCGTCTTTACGGGGAAAAAAATAAAACTTTACAACCAAATCCATTAAAAAATGGACTTCAAAAGCAGGGGAAATGAAATTTTATAAAATTTCAAGCAAAATGTTTGTACACCTATAGGCTGCATGCAAAATTATTTGTTTTCTGTTTAATATGACATATTTATTTTAATGCTTTGATTCTGAGCTCTCTGCAACTTGATTTACTTGTAAGTGGTTAGTTAGTATATTTCAGTTTAATTACTTTAAATTACTGTAAAATCTCATTATATCATCCTGGGGATTCCTAAAACAATGTTTTCTATTAATGTAATATTATATATATCAGCATGTCAAAATAGAGAATATATTTACTTTTTATGACATTTCAAATAATGACCCTGTAAGAGATCTACACTATTCTGAGCAGTACTCACTCAGATGATACCGGCTTATCAGTGCTGGAGAGCCTACCTTTGGCATGTTCCAATGGGACCTTCTAGTTTTTGTATCATTATCGTCATAGGACATTGAAGTGGCACACCTAATAAACACATTTCCTTTGTTATTTATTACAACAATGCTTAAAGGGCTCCACCAAGACAGGGGCCTTATTATGCTAGGTATTGTACAGACATGGAGTTTGTCTACATGGTGGTTTAGTACATGACACTCTGGTGAGGACTAACTAGCCCATGTGGATGCTGCTGGTACATACTAAAAGTTCCCTAGTGAACAGTAATGTAGTCCCATTTCCAATAGCATTACAGCTGCACTCACTAGGGAACTTTTAGTGTATGCCAGCAGAGTCCACACAGGCTAGTTAGTGTGCAACATGGTGTGCACACAAGAATTAGACTGCATTGATGTGGACTAGCAAACTATGTAGAGAAGCTTGTAGAGTAACATAGGAAGTGCTAGTGTACAAAAAGTAAAGCTATTCCATTATGTGATCCTTTTCTCAGAATAAAATATTAGTTCTTTATCATTCCTGTAATGTAGTTCCTCATTTCCTTTTAATGTATGTGAGGGTAGAAGTTATGACACTTACTTCAAAATCCACTTTCAAATAATTACAAAAATTTCCATATGGGTAGTCTTTAAAAATGACACTTTTTTTCCTTTTTCTTTCTTATTTTGGGGGGGGGAGGCAGGGGGAGGATTAAAAAATGTAGATTTGTTCAAAATGGAAACTTTTGAAGAAATGTATCTGTTGGATCCAAGATGAAATTCTGGTCAGAGAGAGAGACTTACCCTAGAATAGCCAAGTGGTAGGGCATTCACCTGGTATGTAGGGAACCCAGACTCAAGTACCTGCTCCAAATCAAGCAAGAACTGTATACTGTAACTATTAGACTCCAAATTATCCAATAGTCCTTCTCATTTTTTCATGAAAAATTTCAAAAGGACTTAGTTTCATTCTACATGGTAAAAAACAAATGTCGAAACCTCAAGATTTTTCAGGAAATGGAATTCTTGTTTTCTGACACCCCCTGATATTTGATATTTCTTATTATAATAATTTTTCTCAGGGGATTCTCTCTCTTTCAAGGAGACTCCTAATCTTTAAGTTGTGTATTGGTGCTTACATGGATTTTGCCAATGAAAAGGGCTGTCATCTCGGTGGCCAGAGATTGACCGTCTTTTCTGCATCCTCAGTCAGTGGGTTGAAAGAAGGGGGATGGGGAACCCACTAGATTGCAATAGAAAAATACTATACACTACACTTTTGGGTCTGCTGTAGTGCAGCCAATATCAAGCTTGAGAAACATGCTGTGTTGCAATTGCTTATCATGTGTCCTTTGCCATCAGTGTCTTAAAAGAATTTCCCTGGCACAATACGCTGTAATTGCAACTACTCAATGTCCACCTGAGAAAATTACTTTTACTATTAAAAGCAAATGGATAGAAAAGGTTCCATGCATCCTGCTTCTATAACACCATGTATCAAACAGCATAGAACAAGACCACCAAAGTACACAGAAAAATGAGGAATAGTTTATAGCAGTGGTGGGCCGCATGCAGCCTGCAGGTTATCCACCACTGGTTTATAGTATGTTTATATTTAAGTCTATCACTCTTTTCTTTAAAGCCATTCCCCACCTCACATATATACTCTCTCCCTCTCCTCTTCTTCCAACACCCCAGTATGAGTCTCAGGTCCCTTTAAGGTAAGCTATTGTATACAGAAAAATCAGAGTCCTGTGTGACTTCCTTAATAAGAACCATATTTTTAAAAGAGCACAGCATAGATAATCGGGGCCAGATTTTTAAACGTGCTCCGTACCTTGTAGTTCTCACTGTTATCAGCGGATGCTGAACACATTTGAAAATCTGATTTTCAAATTTCTAAGTAGTTTGAGGTATATTTAAAGGGTGTTTAATATGAAGTACTCCTGTTAATACCTATTTTTACTGTTCATGACCTGAGCTCATCTGAAATATTTTCCCTACATGAATTTTTGATGAAAATGAAAAAAAAAATCTTTAGGTTGTATCATAATTTTCCATTGACATTTTAGAGTTTTTGGCTACAAATTTCAAAACCAAAAATTTGTCTGAAAATTGAAAGATCTTAGCCAAAATATGTGGATTAAAAAGAAAATCCACAGAAAGCAGAAACTGTTTGTGAAAATATTTGTTTAGTCAAAAAAAAAAAAAAAACCTTTTTGTTTGGAAAATAGTTTTTGATGGAAAATTTTCTACCAGTCCTCATCATCACCATAATTTATAAATGGACAACTTAAATAGGAGTCGATTATTGCCTGGCAAAAAGATACATGTTTAGGCCCAGTGCAGCTGTTAGTGGACAATTTTCCTAATATGGGCATTACTGGCAAAGACTCATCCTCATAACATATCACTTCTGGTTGTGGCAGATAACAATGAACTGCTGCACAGTAATCAGTCAAATTTGCACATTATATACGTGGGGGGAAAAAAGGATGGTGATGGGGTAGTAGCATTTTAAGTATAGACATCTGGTGAAAACTCAATAAATCAAAGCATGATGCAAAGAAGATTGTTCTAGTTGGAGAGAAGGGTTCATTTGTGGCAAATCATGGCTCGGTGTTATTACCTATCGTTAGGCACTTATATGGACTCCATTATTTTAATATCTGAGTGCTTCGCAATCCTTTAATGTATCTGTTCTCACAACAACCCTGAAAGGTAGGAAAGTGCTCTTTTTCACATTTTACAGGTGGGCAATTGAGGCCTCAAAAAACTAAATGATGTACCTAAAGTCTCATAGGTAATCTGCAGCAGAGCAGGAAACCAAACCAGGGTTGCCCAAATCCCAAACTAGCACCATTGGTGCTAGTCATTTACAAGAAGCCAAAAGAATATGAGGCTTTTTTTAATATGTCCTATGTATTAATGGGCAGAGAGGATGAGTTGGGCTAGCATGCTGTTGATATCTTACTCCAAAAGTGTCTTGAAAGAAAGAAAATAAGCGGCAACTTCTGACTTGCAATTACTATTGGAACAAGTACAGCCATAGGAATTAATTAGTAGAGAATGGTGTATTATTATTGTTGCTCCCACACAGTCAACAAGCAGCAGAATTACAGCATTAGTTAAGCAACAAGAAAGGAAGATGTCACAGGGATGGAGATATTTTTCCATTGTTATGTCAAGAGCAAAAGACACAACAGCCATTGACATCAGTGATTAAAGGATTGTGCAGTTTTTCTAATATATCAGCAGAGAGTTAAGTATGGATTTTATCTCCCCTTGCCTGGAAACCTCAACTATGAAAAATCACATAAAGCACAATCATAGTGAACATCAGAATGGCTCATAGAAACCATGGAAATTGCCATATTAAGTCAGTCTAGTGCTATATCTAGTCCAGTAGCCACCAGTGCCAGAACCAGAAGATGATGTAAGAGTCCCTGGAGTGGAAACTTATGGAGTAAGCTCTCATAGAGACAACTTCTTCCTTCACCATGCAATTAGGGATTGACTTTTCCCATGAAACAGTAAGTTTTATATATCTTAAAGATTGTTTTATATCCCTTAAAAATCTTACCTAGTCTACCTGTGGAAGTCCATCTTTTTTTACTCCTACTACGCTCTGTGATATCTTTTGGCAATGAGTTCCATAGATTGTGCACAGTATGGCCCAAAAATTTGCCATCACTTCAGCTAATCTTGCACTGCATGTTTGTCTGCTGCTCAAGAGCTCCATACACATGGTGGACTAGACCCTGAGTAGTATCAGGGGAATGCTTGGTGCCCTTCAGAAAGAGGGTCTGGCTTTAAGCAAACCTCTGCTGCTGAGCTGATCCATCCATCATAAATGCTCTAATTATGTTGCCTGCTAAAGGCATTAAGGCAGTGATGGGCAACCTGCAGCCAACATGTCCCTATTGGCTGGGAACGGCAAACCGCTGCCACTGGGAGCTGCAGGGGGCCGTGCCTGCGGATGGTCAATGTCAGCAAAATGTCTCATGACCTGTAATCAGATTGCCCTGATGGGCCGCAGGTTGCCCACCACTGACTGCATTAAGGGATGTACAGGAACCCTGGCCGTATCCTCTATGCTGGTAACTGTGGAAGGCTGTATAGCACCATCTCACTCAGAGATTACCTTATTCTGGAGGAATCATATGGTTGCTTACTAAGTCCACTTTAAGCAGCAGAGCGATGCAAAGCTAGCTATGTACTGGAAAATCAAGTCTATTGTACACAATATAAAACAATAGCTATCAAATATATTATGCTGTTGGTTGCTCTTTCAACCCTTGGAACAATATTCTTCTATACTATAAATCAAGTTAATATACATACACAGTACCATATACAAAAATATATATTAAAACTATAAAGATAAGGCTCAAGGAATGTATAGTTTTGAAATAGAAATATTAGTTAAATCTGCATTCACTAATGTCTTACAAATATTATCACACTTCCTGGGGAATTTGTTACTTATAAAAATGCTGTAAGACATTCTTCACTGCAGTTTATTTTAAAAACACAAGTTGCTTCATGAGGGTGGCTATACATTCTATCACTCCCAAATTATATACAAAATAAGCCTGAGCATATTTACCCTGTAATAATATAAAAAGCTGAACTTATTTACAGGAAGCTTCAGAAGGAACCCTTGGTCGTGTGCTGCTGATACAACATGAGTGGGCCTGTCTGAAGAGGCAGGGCGGGAAGGAAAATTCCTCTGAGAACCATCTTCTAAACAAAAGCCGGAACTTCAAAGCAGTGCAACACTTCTAGAATCCTATAATAAATGAAGAGAAAATACCTTGCCCATTTACATTTCTTTGTTCTTATTTACCATTTCATGTAATGTCATGAAATTGCTAAATTTTCATTCACGAGCTTCATCAGGATTCAAAAATAGCACCATTATATACTTCACAAATTGACTGTATTAATACATATTTATGTTGGGAGGAAGTAAAGGAGTGATTGAAGGGTTATTTTTGAGCCAGGCTGGGAAGTCTAGGTATAGTGCTTTAACCTGCCAAGCTGGAGGCCTTTTGACTCCAAACTTTTGTAGCTCTTACAAAAAATACAACCAATTTGTAACACTTACATTTATTATAAATAATCAGTCACAGATTCTTTCCCAAAATGGGTCACACAATATTCCCTCTCTTTCTATCTGGGAT
Source organism: Terrapene triunguis (assembly GCF_002925995.2). Lineage (NCBI taxonomy): Eukaryota > Metazoa > Chordata > Testudines > Emydidae > Terrapene > Terrapene triunguis. Next base: position 11,091,276 of record NW_020664417.1, on the reverse strand, counting down.
TGAAGTGACAAGCAAAAGAGTAGTATAGATTCAATTATAACCTTTTAAAGAAAATGGATAATTGTAATACCTATAATCATTAAACAGCACAAAGTCATCCAGATAAACAACCTATGAAGCCAATTGGGGCATTCTAATAAATTCATTGCATAGTTGCGCTATAAAAGATGAAGATGATACAGGGAGAAAAATAACAAGAGGAGAACCTCAGAAGACCAGAGATTCAGTTGGCTCCAGTTCAGAGTCTGAGAAAGGGGAAGTAAGCATGCTGTCTTATACCCTACATTATGCAGATTTCATGGATGTATACTCGTATTTGTTCTGGTACTCCATAAGGTCAATGAATGCCATATTCCATCTGTGGTATTCTTAGTGTCCATATTAACCATAATCATTAATATTAAGCATTTACATCAATCCTTTCTCAGTTATTTCCTAACATTTTTTGTGTTAATTAGGTCTAACAACCAACCCATTGTCGAGCAACCTAACTGATAAAAATCCACTAAACCCCCTTCTCATGGAATTTTACAGTCTACTGTCCCTTTTGTGACCTTCTGTTTATCTTCTCTGAATAAGAGTGCAAAATTATGACCTAAGGTTATATTCCTTTAGATCTATAGCGGAGTGGCCAAACCATGGCTCTTTTACATTTAAAGTGAGGCTTCTGCCCTGCAGCAGGGTGGTGAGGCTCAGGGCTTCAGCCCTGTGGGGCACACCTTTCAGGGCCCTGAGCCTTGGCATGCACCTTCCATGGGGCAGAAGTTCCAAGCCCCACCACCCTGCCGCAGGGCAGAATTCTTGAGTCCCTGAAGGCATGCCTGGCTCTCGAGGTTATGAAGATTATAGTATGCAGCTTACAAGGTCAATAAATTTGACCACCCCTGGCCTATAGTATTGTAACTAAAATGCAGCCATTAGCATAACTACTTCAAATAGGCCTCCTACTAATACAGCAAATCCTAAATATAGCAAGCCTGATAACTCATTTACTTATGTCCACCTACTTGTCCCCTATCTATACATGTTTCAAACTAATAAGCAGAACATCAAGGTCAGTCATATACCTATATACACGATTATATTTATTGCAAAGAGCACATGCAGGGGAAACAGGAGAAAGGTCACAGAGCAACACCCTGATCTCTTGATGCATGAGTGATTCCTTTGTGTTTTGTACAGAATTAAGCAGTTCTATACTTAAGCAATTAAGAATTGTCAGTGCTTAAAAATATATAATAATTAGAGATGCTTGACATTTTCGAAACAGTCTCTATTAATTTTTTTGTTAATATTTCAAAATATATATTTCAGTTTAGCATCATTTACAGATCTCAGGGTGAATTTCCTGCCATATTTCCTATTTGCTTTTGATTTTATCATAGGGACTACTTTAATTTAATTATCTTGCCATTACTTTGGTATCAACCTGGGTCATGAGTTCATTGGACATTGTGCTAGGGGATGACAAGTTAGGATTAGTTTATATCAGTAAACTGTTTCTCTTTGTTTCTCTTCCCCTCACCTCCACTCCAAAGGGTCAGACTAGGCTATGTATGGATGTGAGGTTCAGAATGCAGAACTAACAGTCAAGCAGATTTTTTTATATGTAATGTGACCTTATTTATCATGCCAATAAATGTCAGCTTTAATGTTCATGTTCTACTTTTGTTCACCAAGTAATCATTCACAACTCTATAAAGAGGGTTGATTGTATGTTGTTAGTAGGGAACAATCAACTAAACACTGTTTTAAAAATCATACCAAGTAATCAAATAAAGCAAATTCAGCTACTCACTTATGGAAAACATTTCATTCCTATCACATATTACTATACCATAGATTGAATTGATGTCTTTCACTCTGTCTTCTTTTCTATTATTTATTCATGTTCTCCAAACATCTTCTATTTTGCAGATAATCTGTAAAGTTTATTTATATGAAGGGCATTTATAATTACTAAGAATTTTTTTAATAGTGAGAGCTCCATCTGTTCTAAAGGGCAACCTACAATAATATATAATATAATATTTAGAGCAAGTCAAAAAATTAAGAAAAGCATGTTAGAGGTGCTGTTCAATATATTGTTCGCCTCTAACATGCTTTTCTTAATTTTTTGACTTGCTTTAAATATCAGTCTTTCTAAAAAACATTGTAACAAAAAATAGAACAATTAACCCTGCTAATGAAATATTTTTCTGGTATTATCATCACTACAAATTTACAAGAACAGAAAATTGCTGTGCATAAATTGCACTTATAGATAATAGCGTAAATTTCTGCAATCTCAACAAATTATGTAAAATTACTCAAATATAGTTAAGTCTATATATTCCTAATTTGTCCCCCTCAAAGACTCCATTATTAAAGATTGTATTACTTATTTGCCTCCACAGACTTATGTTGAGTACCTTGAAATAAAAATTACCTTAAAACTTTGTAGACAGTTATATTTTATAGTGAGCATTTTGAAATGGTTTAGACGTTTCAAAAATATATGACTGAGATCATTTCTAGATGTTCAGCTGCAACAGTTCTATGGCAGTGACTATAGAAGGCTGTTAAGCTGATATCACCACATCACCAGCAGAATATCATCTTCATTCATTAGGTATGATTTATCACCTGCCTCTGAGTGGAAATCTCAGTTTCCTTAGAACTTCTTATTTTGGATGTAAGTGTAGTGAATGAGCAGGAGGAAAGAAGAACATAGAAGAAGCTTTCAAAGAGTCTCTCTAGTGGTCTGCAAATATTTTGAAAAATTGAATAAGTTTCAGGATTATGTGCTGAATGCACAAACAGGGCAAGTGGGAAATTCAACACTTTTTAAAGATTTTAAGTTAACTCTTATATTTTATGACCCATGAAAAACAGCCTTTTGATTCCTATTCTGCTGTAATGCCCAAGTATGTACAATGCTGACATACCACAGCACACTAATGAAGCATGGAATCAGCCAATATGGAGGTTTTTGTAGTAAATGGCAAAGTTTTTAATTAATTGGCATGCTCCTTACAAAGTCTTTCTCATAGATTTTTACCTCTTTCCTTTTATTTTTTTTCCTTAATGTTTCCGTTTTCTCTCCTTTTCTAGGAAAGTCCTGTAGTCACTACACTTTCTTCAGACCTCTGCTTCTTTCCCCAACTGGTCATTTCCACAAGTGTATAACCTGCCGGCTCCCAACATTCCTTGTTAAAGCAACATAACCCAAAACATTGTGCCTACTGTTTAAAGTAGAATGTTCCCACTGAACCGGGAATGTGTTAATGGCATTTAGTATTATTTTCCGGGGAAACTCCTAGCCTATCCCTCACCCACTAATGCTATTGATGACCCTGAAGCTGCTGTCAAATCCACTGTGGAGATCTGTTGCCTGAGACACATTTTTCCTTCCTTGTTTCCCACAGAAGCACAAAGCCTGGGTAATTGTTTAGCTGTGGGGGCATGTGATTTTGCACTCTATGGCCAAGATCCCTAGTTGGAGTAAATCAACTACATCCATTTCCATGAGCAGAAGAGATGTCCTTTTATCTACAAATAAATTGAAGAGTACTCAAAAAGAGATAGATATTGATTATTCTGACTTTTTCACTGTATAAAACAAGAATCAATGTACAACAGTGAAAACTTAGCTATTATGAAAACATTTATAGTTGTATGAATATATAGAAAATTGAATAAACTCCCAAAGGAGGAGGAGGATGACATTGCAATTTGAGATATAGTGCAAAGCTGAGGGAGGTGAGGAAAGCAGAATGGAAGCAAAAACAGTAGGATACTTGAGAGATGGCCCCAGAAACTCTTTGAAAAATATTTTGAGCATTTTGACTAATATATCCACATTCTGGCTGGCCTGTTTTTTCTTTTCTCTGTACTGAATTTATGGCATGGATTTAGCAGGGCCAAAGGAGAATTTATTTAATAGATGAAATATGTGGTAGTATGAGTGGGGAGGCTGGGTTACCAAAATTTATGAAAGGAGGAGGAATGTGGTTGATTAAAAAATAAATACATCTTGGAACAACACAAACATATGCCTAGCATAGTTCAAACTGTTTGGTTATATGTCCACCCCCTTCGTATATAATGTAGGTTCTTTGTTGCTGGAATGTGTCTTCAATATATTTCGTTGGATGCCTTGCAGACTTTGAGGTGCTGAATAAGTAAACAATTATAATCCTCACCACCTTGGATAATATTCACACTGTTTATAGGGAGGGCAAACATACCATGAATTAAAGCTATTCAGAAAGGGGCATTAAAATTAGAGCTGGTTAGATGATAAAAACACTTATCTGCAAGTATTTGTTTGAAATTTTTACTTGAATTTGCTTTCATAGTGTTCATGCCCTCTGTAATGGGTGTTTATCCCACCCTAGCCTAGAAGGGGGTAGTGAGGCTGGATAGGCCACAGTGGAGGGGAATTAGTGGCCTAAGTCATCCCCTGAATGATGATGCAACCCAGATCAGAAGGAAAAGAGAGGGTAGTATAATGCCTCCAAGCTGGTAGCAGAAAGGGGCTGTTCAGAAGGAAACCGTAGCCACTCTGTGGACATTAGAGCCGGTGTAGGAAAAGGCTCAGGCTACATCTACGCTACGGGGGGGGGGGAGGGTCGATTTCAGATACGCAAATTCAGCTACGGGAATAGCGTAGCTGAATTCGATGTATCTGATCCAACTTGCCCCGCTGTGAGGACGGCAGCAAATCGACCACCGCGGCTCCCCCGTCGACGGCGCTTACTCCTACCTGGGCTGGTGGAGTACGCACGTCGATTCGGGGATCGATTATCGTGTCCCGATGAGATGCGATAAATCGATCCCCAAGAGATCGATTTTCTACCGCCGATCCGGGCGGGTAGTAAAGACCAGCCCTCAGGGAACTGACAGCAAGGTTTAAGATGGTGCAGAGTTTAGCTGATTTGAGTGTTTGTGAGCTGGAGCCTGGAATAGAGGTTGGGCCTGGGTTCCCCTACTAGCCACTGGAGAAGTGGAACAAACCAAGTAGTGGAGTAGAAGACTGCCTAGGACAATCAATCAGTCAGTGGGACTCTGGTTATCCTGGAAGGGGAGGATTATTGTGACCTGGTAAGAGGTCCAAGCTATGAAGAGAGAGCACGCTGAATTGCACAGAGAAAGGTTGGGAAGAAATCTCAGGAGGGATGTGAATGAGCAGCAGAAGGGGGTGTTGGACCTAGAGAGAGCTAATCTCCAGAGCAACCAGGAGGAGTTGCCCTGGAGGTGAGTGGATCCTCTCACATTCAGTCTATAGAATAAAATACTTGAAAGGATACTCACTAAATAATAATGAAGACAAACAAGAAAATCAATCAATCATCTGTTCATGGAATTCTTTGTAAATAATTACAAAATGAATCCTAGTGTGTTTGAAATTTAATTGTTTATAAGCAAACAATATAATAAAAGAAATAATAAAAAGGTAATGCAGTTCCATAATATGTGTGTGTGTGTATATAGCAAAGAATGATATCATTCTGAAAAAATATTGTGTCAATCTTGTATCTTGCCAGACTTTCAAGGGAATAGATGGATCAAATGCTGCTATCGACATGTTATGGCTGTCCCCTTGGAAAAGGTACAGTTTTTCTCTTAAAATTGAGTACCTGTTTAGAGCAATGTGAGACAGATGTTCTGTTTCAGTGGTTTCTTTGCCAGAGGTTGTTTGCTTGTCTGTGTGCTTCTGTGCTGATTAACTTTTATGCTATGCTGCTGAAAAAACAGGCTCTGGGAGCTCAGAATAGATCCATAAAATAAAGTTCTGCTTCTTGATGCTATAATTGAAAACAAAGATGGACTCAGACTAGAGCACTAGATCAGTTCTCTTTGACAAAGTCTAGATCTGGGTCTGAACTTGTTGATTTGGGGTCCATCTCCACCTGAAAGAGAAGAGGACATACACACAAAAATGATTCAGTCTCTTTATTTTCATCTCATGGCAAATTAGCTCATTAGGGGGTCCTGCTTCAGTTTAAGCAGATAATTGACTCCAATGGGATTTAAGTATGTGATTAATAGTATACTGAATTGGGCCTAAAAACAGTAGCAATATGCAATCTCACAAAATTTTCAGTCTGATTGCTCACCTACAGTCTGTGCTGCTGAAAATAATGGTATTTATTGTGTTGTTCAAAGAAAGTGGTGGTGGTGGTGTTTTTAATCTTCAAAGCTTAAATGTGACACATCAGGGCCCAGGCCTAATCTTAAAGGCAAAAACAGAAGTTTACCAATTAAACTAAGAACAAAGGAAACTAAACATATCTGAAGACTTTCACAGTATGGACTCCGAGCTTAATAGCTCAAACGTTTTATCAGTTCTTTTATCAAGAGAGCTCCATTTATCTCTGGAAGATAAACACACAGAAGATAGTCACAATAGTTATTTTAGGATAGTTGGCTGAAAGGAAAGGGTAAAAGATTTCTGAAAGTCTGTATCAGAATAAATAGTTAATAATTAATTGCAATTAACTCAAATATCAATCAATTAAAAAAATTAATCGTGATTAATCACAATTCTAATCGCACTGTTATACAATATAATACCAATTGAAATGTATTACTTACACATTTTTGGATGTTTTTCTACATTTTCAAATCTATTGCTTTAAATTACAACACAGAATACAAAGGGTACAGTGTTCACTTTATATTATTATTTTTGACAAATATTTGCCCTGTAAAAATGATAAACAAAAGAAATAGTATTTTTCAATTCACCTCATACAAGTACTGTAATGCAATCTCCTTATCAAGAAAGTGCAACTTACAAATGTAGATTTTTTTGTTACATAACTGCACTCAAAAACAAAGCAATGTAAAACTTTAGAGCCTACAAGTCCACTCAGTCCTACTTCTTATTCAGCCAATCTCTAAGACAAACAAGTTTGTTTACATTTATGGGAGATAATGCTGCCAGCTTCTTATTTACAATGTCACCTGAAAGTGAGAACAAGCATTTGAATGGCACTTTTGTAGCCATCGTTGCACCCTGAGATGGTTAACATCTCAAAATCGGAGCGCTCAATGAACGATATCTTGCCAAACAAAACAAACAAACAAACGCTCTCTGAATTAAGTTTCCCAAAGCATATGCTTCTGTTCATTAATTTATGTCAGAACCCCTTAACAAAAAAACAAAGGGCCAGATCTTGCAAGGGCACACCAGTAGGAAGCTGTATAAGGGGTAAGACAGGACATCCCATGCAATGTATTGTTTCCATAAGTGCCATACATTATATGCGGAATGGGATTCAGACTTTAAGTAAAGGGGGCCCTTCGGCCTGTATAACCTACTTACCTCAAATAACAATATAGAAAATAGAAGAGACAGATATCAACGTCCTCAATTTTCAGGAAAGCTATCTAAGTGAAAATAGTTTATTCAGGACACTAAATAAACATTTTTCTGAAGAATTATTTATACATCTCTAGTCTTTCTTATTTCTGTATAAAAATTGATATATTAATATAAAAATTGGACAAACATTGCTTGTTTCTGTGAATCTAAAGTATAGTTCTTTGATATTAAAATGTCTATAAAATTGATAAAATAACTTAAACAAAGACCTGTAATCATAATTTATGGAGTCTAATAGTTTGACTACATCACTTTCATTAATGTTGATGAACACTTCTTTTGATATGCATATGCAGAACTCCTGTATATTGCCAATTATTTGACAACATTTACCTCTAGTGATGGCCTGGGAATTGAAATAACTTCAGACAACTGATGAAAAAGGTTATTATGTTAGTTACCAAACAGAAGGTGATAGATATCAAAAAGCTGGAAAGATGTAAATGAAAGAATCAACAGTGTAGAAAGTTTTCCAGTGTTGCCAGACTGAATATTTTACAGGAAAGAATGTAAGTATAAATCAAACAATGTAGCAATTTTTACAAAACATTTCAATTACTTTTAAGTCTTCAGAATACATGGATGGGAAAATGAGAAGGAAATTTAAAATGCTGCAGAAGAGGTGCTGTTGGTGATTCACTAGGGTGTGTACCAGTCATCCTGATCCCAGTCCTCTGGCCAGCTGAGAACTGTCTGATGAAGTTCAATGGGAACTGAGAGTGCTCAGCTTTGCACTGCAGTTACTCAGCACCTCACAGTACTGGTCCCTCTGAGTGCTTCCCATTGACTGTCTTCCATGAGACTTTGATCAGGCTGTGGGTCAGTAATGAATCAGTACCCCATTATAATTCTAATGAGGACAGCAATGTTGGAAATATTGCTTAAAATGGGATGTAAAATTGAAGTTCTGACAGTTTAGTTATTTTAGATTTCATAGCACTTTATTTTGACATTGCTATGACTTCTAATCTTGTTTAAATTCCTAAACTGAGTATAACAATTGCTACTCTACTCTCCTAAATTATTGTTCAGTGGTGTTTTATTACAACAGTATTGCACTCCATTGCTTATTGGTGTTATGCTTGCTTAGACACTGTGGAAGAATTGAAGATGAGAAGTTCTCAGGTACAATTTCCATAGCTGCCTAAGAGATCTGAATGCTTAGTTTTCATTAACTTTAATTCAGGCATCCAAATCCTTTAGGTGGCTTTTAAAATCTTGCCTTGTACTTAAGGGTTAGTTTTACTCTGAGAATTTATTGAAATAATAAATACTAAACATCTGGTAGTAAATGCAATACCTTTTAAAGTTCAATTTTATAATTCTCCAAAGTAAATCTATGTGCCTTCTAAAATTGTGATCTGAAAAATAGCTGACACATTTGGGCATACTTCTCCTGAAAAGTTGTAACCCACATTAGAGTAACAAAATCCATAAATGCATTACTGTAAATGATCTTACATATCTAAAGGCCATGCTAAATAGTTATTTGTGCTTGCTTTATGTTGATTTTACAGCTGAACAAGGAAAACCAGCTATCATCAAGTATATCTGTTTAGAGAGTGCTTAGTATTCTCCTTCAGTGTATTAGAGGTAGATGTGTGAGTGTCGTTCCGGTAGTCACACTGTAGTTTCACTGTCTCTTCTTTATATGGCAACAGAACAGATGTGAGTTTCTAGCTTCATTCATATTCCTCTAGGGTACATGGCCTTCAGAGTGACACCATGACTCCTTTTCCTACTCCTAATCCTTTTGGTCCAAATTCCACACATCTATTCTAAGGGGTGGGGGTTGGGCAATCACAAAACTGCTATGATTTCATGGATGTTTTATGTACAGAAACAGTGAAGATGCTATACAAGTTGGAAATGTAGAGTTAAATCCCGGCTCTGCTGAAGCCAGAGAGTCTTGCCATTTAATTAAGTGCGGAGAGTATTTCACTTATAGTGACTTGTCTGTGCAGAGTTCCTAGATATAACTAGGTGTATGCTGTAAAATCTAGGACTTTTCCCTTTGCTTACTGAAAGTTAGAGTGGCAGAATCTGGTCCTATATAAATATAGATATACTTTTGTATATTGATTATGGTGGACAAATAACATCAATGTATAGAACAGTCAAGTAACTACCGATCAGTCTTCTCAGTACTATCAGATTTCCTGCCAGGGTTATCAATATATAAATTGTAAAATTCAATGGATCACGTGTCGTCACTTGTTTCATCTGAAAACTTCTTGAAGTCTGCTTCACCAAAGCTTCAAGAATTATCAGTGAGAAATAAGGAGAGAGTGGGGGCTGGCACAAAGTAACTGCTATTAAATTTATTTGAAATTTAACTGTTCAATGACATAACATATTTTATTGCAATGGCACTTCTCAAAGTATTCCATGAACTTCACAGAAAATGATACTGCTTAAAAGACTAAAAGCATATAATAAAGATCAGTTAAAATCAGTATAAAATTAAGATTAAACTCAACATGCTGTCTTGAAGGCCTTAAATACCATGCTTTTCAAATCTCTTTTAAATGATCTAATTATATAGCTCTTCATAAACTGTAGTCCTTGGGTATAGTGGAAATTATAAAGACACTATTGGCTAGAGTCCCTACCAGCATCAGGTTACAACAGCAATCCTTGGACTTCAGAAGGCATATTGGCTTACAGGGAACCAGAAGGATTGAACACTATCTAGGACTCAATCCATTAAATATCTTCAGAGTTAAAATCAATCAATTCCCACTTTTGCATTTACTTAAATTAATACAGATCTATTCACTTTACTGGCTGCCCATCACCTACAATAACTGAGCTGTCATATCTAGCAATAATTGTAGGTGATGGATCAGGCTTTTGGTAGCCCATAATCTATTTATCTGTCAGTCTTGATACCCACTCACCGTGGCATCTGAGTACCTGCCAATAAATTAGAAATGGAAGAAATGGCTTGATTAGTTTGAGATGTCTGAGAGGAACTTTTGAAGGAAACTAAGCTGAAGAAATGAATTTTAAATTAATTCTGAAACTGGGGAGTGTAGCAGGGTGGTCACCCCACTCCAGCCCTGAAAGGGTTAAATGCCAGGCCTTGGAGAGGACTGGGGCTGGGAACCATGAGGAAAAGGCCTGGAGGCAGCTAATCAGGGCCAGGCTGTGCCCTATAAAAGAGCTGCAGGGCCAGAAGGCAGGGAGTCTCTCTCCAGCCCTGGAGGGAGAAGGGCTAGATTCCTGAGAGGAAGGTACCTGAACTGGAGCAGTGCTGGGGAGCTCCAGCCTGGTAAAATCCCAGGCTGCAGGCCTTGTTGAAGGCTTACAGAGGTACTGGGGCTGCAGAGATACAGCCTGGGAATAGGCAAAGGCAGCAGGTCCAACCCCCTTGCCAATGATGAGTGGCCATTATAGACTGCAGTCCGCCCCAGTGAGTGGGGTCTAGATGGTGACCGGCAGTAGCCACTGAGGCAAGGTGGGTTTAGAGGGTTGGGGGTTCCCCTCGGAGGGGAGATCCAGTGTGTGGGGGTACTGCTGGGGCAGAACTCCAAGGTAAAGGGCACTGGGGTCTGGGAGGGACACGGGGCCAGCGGCAGGCAAGACACCAGCCTACAGAGGGTGCTCCATAAGCTGGAAAAGAGCTAATTCCCAGATGACTAGCAGGAGGCGTCGTGCCGGTGAGTCGTCGCTTCGCTACAGGAAGGTCTGTGAAAGTGAATTCCATAATCTAGGTCCAGTTCATATATAGGTTCTGTTTCTTGCTCTCATGACCCTCCTCTTAATGGATGTGGTTTCATTGTTCCAGTGAAACAGACCTATGATGGGAAGTCATGATCATCTTTCCCTCTATGATCTCTCAGGTAGCTAGGGCCAGCGCTTTGTATATCTATACAGAGATCTTAACCCAGTGTCTGGATTCAGTTGAGGGGCCAGTGCAAATGATAGAGCATTGTGTATTTATAATGACAAGTATTGCTAAGAAAATAAGCTCCTGCTGGTTGAATCAGACTAAGGTTTTACAGGGTGTGTGGCTTCACTCCTAGATATAACAAGTTGCAGTTAAAACTGATTTTAAAATTGTATATTTTTAAACATTTTTTTTAAATGCAATATTTTGAAAGTTTTCAGGAAAATTATTTTTCCCCCACAGTTTTGTTTCTGCCCTCAACCCCCTTTCTTTCAGTACCAAAAAGAGAAAGAGTAGGGGGAAAGCAAGATGGAAAAAGGGAGACAAAAGTATGTGTGTTTCAGCGGGGAGAAGTGGAGACAAAATTCAATGCTCAAAAATGTGCAGTTTTCAACTTGGAAAACAACCACTTTTTATATCTTAATTCTGAAAAAATTAAAATTGTTTTTATTTTTTTTAAAATGGAACATTTAAATTGAAACTTCTTTCTAAACTTACATTTTTGAAAAGTTTGTTGAAAGGTTTTGAATGTAGGTCACTCTGTCTCTCTCCCCCGCTCTCCCTCCCTCCCTCACACTGTCACCTCAGTCTTGCCTGGGTTCAGCTTTAGTCAGCTGTTCTTCATCCAAATGCAGATTTTTGGCTACGTGCCGAGACGCTTGGGAGAGGACACCATTTATATGTGATGCAAAGGAGTAGAGATGGATTTCTTCTCTGTACTACTGACACTTCAGTCCATGTGGTCTCCCAACAGCTTCACATAAATGGTGAATAAAGTTGGGGTGACAACTGAGCCTCATAGGACTTGAATGGTGCTGGCTCTGGAGGTGGAAGAACAGTTTTTCACAATGACCCTCTAGGCTTGGTTTGAGAGGAATAACCTAAGTCCATGTCAATGTGTTTCTGTTCACCCTTGCAGTACCTTAGAAATGGGATAGGAGAATAAGTAATTAGTGGTATTAAATAGTATAGAGAGATCTGGTAGAGTACAGATGTACTTCCCTTGTCTATGGGCAGGAAGAGTTTCACCAGAATAACAAGTACTGTCTCTCTTTCTACAGGGGCCTCACCTGTAGCCTGACTGACTGACTTAATGAGTTAATAAGTACATGAAAATAGTCCCATCTTCATGTGATGAAGGTATAGTTCACTGTAGTCAGACAAGCATGTGAAAGATCTGGCCATTGTCTGGCAATATACTTCAAATGGCACAAAACTGATTGTGAAAACATCATTCATCAGTATCAGTTTGGGTCAAAGTGCCTTGCTTAAGGAGTCTACAGGAGCCTGAGTTAAGGTTACCAGCACTCATGATTTATAAAGAATTGTTCCAAGAATTTCATTGAACCTGCAAGTTCGTCATTAAAAATACCATGTGGGCTAGCTGATCTCTCTCTCTCTCCAGCCCTAACTTCCCTATTCCCAGCTCCTTCTCATGAATGCCCTTCCTCCTCTAATAGTTGCCCACCCTCTAATCAACACTATGCAGGGGCCCCATTTCAGATTTTAGAGGGGGGCAACTTTAACCGTGATTCCAGAGGCTACTTGGGCCCCTGAAAACTGTTTTTTGTGGGGGTTTTTTTTGGGGGGGAGGATTCTTCTTCAGATAATAACTTAGTATCTGACAGGAGCCATGTATCTAGTTTTTAATTCCTATATAAAGAAAGAAAATTAAATAACTATTATACCCACTCAGCTCTAATACTAACATGTTCTGACAGCTTGTGTCAATTCACTTAAGGGACACTGTTTAGGTTTAAATTTTTAATGTGTATTCTTACTTTTTTTCTAATTCTTGAATACAACAATTGTAGAAAAATCTAGAGTACTTTCTATCACTTTTTTGCAGTTCATCAAGCTTGGAATAGATCATTTAACTTTTGGAAACATCCTACTAGAGCAAAGCCTCATGAGTTTATACTGCACCTGCCTGGGGCTCTAGAGGTGTTACTACAAATAATAGACTAGAAACTGACTTTAAACAGGTGTGAAAATGACATTGTCAAGTCACTTTCATAGTATTGCCAACCCCAAATGTTCAAAAATCATGAATCAGGCTCACCAAAAATCATGAGATTAGCTTTAAAAATAAAGAGATTATGTAAAAATAATAGATTTGGTGTTTTTTTATTTACATTCTGCTTTTTGAGTCTTTACAGGGCACTGGGGTCACATTTTGAAGCTTTTTCCACAGCCACAAGGGCTAGAAAATTCATTTCTCTTTAAGAATGAAGGATGAAATCATCATGCATCCACTTGAATCCAGGAGGTGGGGCTTTAGGGAAAACAATAATTATCATGAGACTCATGACAAAAGGCAACACTGCCTTCTGTTTAGAGTCTAGTTACTTTCCAGAAGGGTCTTAAACACAACACTACAGTGCTTGAGTTGAGTTTTCACAGGAGAATATTTAAAACCAAACACCAAGAAAATTCCACATTTTAAAGTTGAGAAAAAAATTGAGACTTCTGAGGTATCTCAGGGTCACTGCAGGCAGGAAAGGAAAATAAACAGCAAAGGAGCTCTGGGCAGCTCTTCCTTTTGAAAGAAAGTTGGAGGGTCAAATCTTCTAGACGTTAATCAAGTACAGTTATTGCCATCAGTGCCTCCACTCATAGATATTAACATCACAGTGAACATCCGATAACATGTGTAGTCAATAACTATACACTTCATACTTAAATATCTGAGCCATCTTATCTAGAATTACACATCATATATGCACTGGCTCACGGACTACATTTTCCCACTAGGTACCTTTGAAAATGTGGCCTTTAGTCTGTGTGTCCTAGGGTGACCAGACAGCAAGTGTGAAAAATTGGGACAGGGGGTGGAGGGTAATAGGCTCCTATATAAGACAAAGCCCCAAATATCGGGACGGTCCCTATAAAATCAGGACATCTGATCACCGTAGTATCCCCCAGTGCCCCATCGTATAATAGGGATAACAGCACTCCTCGACCTCACCGAGGGGCTGTGATGTGAGGCGCTCAGATACTATGGTGCTGGGGCCACATAAGTACCACAGGAAGAGTGGTAACTTATCTATATCACTGCTATCCCTTCCCTGGGTTGGGACCCTTCTTTTCACCTACCCTCCTCGCATCGCCCTCTTTTCTGAATGTAAACTTGGTTCAGAGGGCTTGGCTGCATTTCTTCTGAGTCCCCTGCATTATCTCTTCAACACCTTCCCTCCCCGCAGGGATTCCTGTTTTACAGGTTCATCTAACCACTTCCAGATCCTTAATTTAATTACCAGCCCTTTTTATCTTAATCACCCTGCCTCTGTTTGTAAACAAAACACTGACTCCCAGCCCCAGGGACACAAGCTGGGAGAAGCACCTCTCTGCAGAACACACATTCCACACTAACACTGTCGGGGCGGCTCTATGTATTTTGCCGCCCCAAGCACGGCAGTCAGGCGGCTTTCGGTGGCATGCCTGCGGGCGGTCCGCTGGTAATGCAGATTCGGCGGCATGGCTGCGGGAGGTCCGAGAGTCCCACGCCTTCGGCATACCCGCTGCCGAATTGCCACTGAAACTGCAGGACTGGCGGACCTCCCGCAGGCATGCCGCTGAAGGTAGCCTGACTTCCGCCCTCATGGCAACCGGCAGGCCGCCCCTGCGGCTTGCCGCCCCAGGCATGCGCTTAGTGCGCTGGTGCCTGGAGCTGCCCCTGAACACTATGTAGGTAAGAGCTCCATCTGGGAGAACACCTCCTGTATGAAACTCAGGCTGGGGTGGGAAACCCCACTCCCCCCGCCCCCCTAATTAGCACCCTTGACACTGCCCTCCTTATAAAGGACTTTGCCTTCATGCTGGGCCGACGTATACTGTCCGCTTGCCTGTATCAAACATACTAGCAAGTTATAGTGTCCAAATTTTAGAGTGCTTAAAGACCATTCGAATACACAAGAGTTAACCTCAGCTGAAGACAAGTGACTGTCCGCTGGTGTCCGGGCCTTGTCGTGGCGGGACAACTTGCATGCTCTAATGATCCCCTGAGTCTATGTCGGCAGAGGCTTTTTGCCAGATTGGTCTGTGGGAGAGGAGCCAGAAAAACAGACACCCTCGTCCTCCAGGTTGGGGGTTGGGCATAGAGCTAATAACCCTGTCCTGCAAAAAAACAAAATATGTTACGAAAACAGAGATGGAGAAATCAACCATTACTGTGTGTGATGGCCTTCAGGAGTCAGTGACCCCTATGACTGCCAGTGGTGAAAGCTGAAAGGAAGCCATTGGCATGAAGACTGAAGTGCTCAACACCAAAACAAAAAACAAACTTGTTTTTTGGAATGTATGGACAATGTATGAAACAGGGAAGCTAGCTCAGGTCACAGCAGAGATGAGACTCTACAGCTTACGCATCCTGGGATGTCAGCGAGAGCAGATTGACAGGATCAGGAAGATTAACAATAGCCTTGGGAGAAACTTTGCTGTATTCTGGATACGATGATGGACAACACCATGAGGGTGTTGCCATTCGTTAGAGGAAGGGAGTGGAGCATTTCCTGCTTGAATGGAAGTTCATCAGCAGCAGACTTATGAGAGCCAGACTGAAAGGGAAACACAATAATATCACCCTGATTCAGTGCTATGCTTTGACAAATGACAGTGATGAAGAAGTAAAGGACAAATTTTACCTTATATTACAGGCGGAATTAGAGAGAGTACCACACCATGACCTAATTATCATCATGAGAGACCTGAACGCCAAGGTCAGCAAGGGGAGGACATGGGTGTGGCACCATGAATGAAAACAGAGAGAGGCTTGTTGATTTCAACATTGTGAAATTCACAAGATGACATGGTGTTCTCTAAATGGCAGAGATAAGAAACAGATTGACCATATGATGATCAATGGCAAATGGTGACACTCACTGACAGATGTGAAAGTTAGAAGGGGTGCAGATGTTGGCAGTGACCAGCACTTTGTGACAGCCTCCATCAAGCTAAAACTGAGAAGTGTGGTTCCACCAAACAAGGGACATAGACATTATGACATTGACAAGCTAAAGTCCCCAAAATACAGAAAGCCTGCGTTCTGCAGTTGAAGAACAGGTTTCAGGAACTTGCAGATCTTGATGAAGAGGAGGGGAATGCAGATGAAGAGCTCAACAAGAAGTGGGACAAAGTAACAGCAATTTATAAACAGAGCAGTGAAGCCTGTCTAGGCTACAAGCAGAAGAGAACGAAGGAGTGGATTACACTCAGCACTTGGAATGCCATAGAAACCAGATGAGAAAAAAGTTTTAGACACAAGATCCCAGAAGCTAAAGGTCAAATACCATGAGCAGTATAGCAAGGTACACCGGGAGGTCAAATGCTCTGTGAGAGCAGACAAATGACATTATATTGATGATCTGGCAACACAAGCAGAGGATGCAGCTGCCCTCAGTGAACAAGGAACCATCTACAAAATGACACGGCTTATCAGTGGTAAACGGCAGACACCAACAAACACTGTCATCAGGGACAAACAAGGCCGCCTCCAACAACAAAAAGAACAAGAACTGTGCTGTACAGAGCATTTCAAAGAATTGCCGAACAGGTAGCCACCTAAAGAGGAAGCAAACAGCCAGGCGGCAGAAGAAGATCTTGATTTCAACACAGATACCCCAACTAAGGAAGAGATCATTCAAGCCATCAAATCCTTAAAAAATTGGAAAGCTCCTGGAAAGGATAACAATGCAGAATTGTTCAAGGTAAATCCTGAGTTAGCAGCATCTATCCTGGCCCCTCTATTTACATCAGTCTGGGAAAGGGAAAAAGTGCCAGATGAGTGGACCAATGGGGTTATAGTGAAGATACCAAAGAAAGGAGCTCTGTGATTGTAATAACTGGCGTGGTATCATACTTTTATCTGTGCCAAGAAAAGTATTGTGTAAGATCATAGTCCAGCATATATCAGAAGCAGTTGATAGCGTTCTCAGAAAAGAGCAAGCTGGTTTTCGGAAAGGGTGTGGATGCACGGACCAGATCTTCACTCTACGAAATGTAACAGAACACTGCTTAGAATGGCAATGGCAACTCTACATAAACTTCATAGACTTTGAGAAGGATTTTGATATCATTCACAGGAACAGCCTATGGTGCATTCTGTGGGCATATGGAATCCCTCTCCGTATAATCAACATAATCAAAAGCTTCTATTTCAACTTTACATGCAGCGTTGATCACAGTGAGCTCAGTTTTGAAGTCAAAACAGGAGTACATTGGGGTGTGTCATGTCTGCAGTCCTCTTCAACATTGCCATTAATGCTATAATGTCATTATAGACTATAACAGAAGACGTGCCAAGAAGTATTAAATAGAGACCCTTTTCATCCCTTGAAGACCTGGACTTCACAGGTGATCTCGCTCTCCTACCACTTACCCAACACAATATACAAGAAAAAAACAACTCGACTCAATGCATACAGCCAGCAAATTGGACTGAAAATCAACCGCAATAAGATAGATATCATGACCTTTAATATTGCCTCACCATCCCCAGTATGGATAGAGGATCATGTTCTCACCAATGTAGAAACATTCACATACTTTGGCAGCACCATCAGCCAGAATGGTGGAACAAGCCAGGACATCCAGAACAGAATCAATAAAGCCAGGAACACCTTCAGGAGCTTAAATACAGTCTGGAAATCATCAAAGCACAACACCAAAACCAAACTCAAGATTTATCAGTGCTGCATACTTTCAACATTACTTTATAGTGCAGAATGCTAGGGAATGAGAAAGTATGACATGTCCAAACTGTCTTCATTCCATACACACTGCTAAGGAAAATCCTCTGTATCTTTTGGCCCAGAACAATCTCAAACCAAGATCTAGTGACACAGTGCAGCCAAGAGGATCTGAGCACCATCATTGCCAGGAGGCATTGGAGATGGGTTGGCCATGTGCTTCAGATGGAAACTGATTCTGTCACCAGGGTATCAATAAGAAGGACACCGGAAGGTAAGCAAAAATGAGGCCGCTTGAAAACAACATGGTGAAGAGTTGTGGAAGCTGAGCTGAAAAACCTGGGGCACAGCTGGGAAACCGTTGATAGAATTGCCAGAAACAGACAGGAGTGGAGGAGCTTTGTCGCTGCCCTAAATGCCAGAGGCGTAATGGGAACATGATGATGATGAAGACAAGTGAATAGATTCCTGATTTAAATTTGCCAGAGACCTACCTCGTTCATGGCTAATCACAACAGGAAGAACTTTTTAATATGGTTTTGTCAAGATTTTGTGCATCTCCCACCAAAGAAGAGTCCATTTATAAGTATATAATAGCAGAAACCACTTTGAATTTTTTCTCTGCATAAAATCAATAAAAACAAAAGGGATTGTTGCTCACAGGCACTACCTATAAGCTTATTGCCCTCTAGATTTTTGGGGTATCTCAGATGGTTTCCAGATTTAAAACATCTGCTACTACAATTTTATATATATGTTGTGTTTATAATTACCATGTTATCAAGGAGCAGTCATAAGTAAAATGAAGACTTCCTTTTCTTTTCATGCTGAAATATTGCAAATCATGTTCACTGAATTTTCATATGTTAATAGAAATTATATATATGAAACTGACTTCCTTCTAGTTTTACCAGACAAATTAAGGAGCATGGATTTCAGAGGTTATTAATTTAGAGTTAAATATGGCTAGTTCTTATTTTTAGATCTAATTTAAAATATAGAATGTATATTAACACAGTCTAGTTATTTAAATGATGCACAAAATAGGCTTATCTAGCCTAAACTCTAAAATGAATAAAGCACTGCGTTAAAACTCTTTTCCTGTTCCTTTCCTTGACTGCAATGGTGGAAAAGGACGGAAGTGTTGGTGGCATAGTGTATCCCTTTCTCTACATGATCAGATTTATTTTTCACATTGTTCTTCTTCTGATTCACTGTGCTATAAAATTATTTGAATGGACTTTTTTTTAAGACCTCTTATAACTTGTTCCTCATTTTCAAATGTTCATATAGTAAGATTATAACCTATCTGTGATTCATGTATTGTGTATAGAATGTGGATTAATCTTTAAATGTTATGACTTTGAAACTGCCAAAAATTCTGACTAGGCTTTTGCTGCGAATTAGAACAAGACGAGACCAATGTCAATCTATGGAAAAGTCCCTTAACATCTCTCTCAAGTTGCACTGCTTATTGCAAAATGTTTTGCTCTTTTTTTCAAAGGGTTTGTACTGCATGCAAGGATTTCAATAAATTATTTTTTAGAGGTAATTGTAGTTGTCCAAGGCAATTTGATACTTCATGAAATTTACTAAAAGGTTTTCATTTATTTGCATCCATTGCTTAAAATAAAGTTGTAATAGAGTATCTAAAGATTCTGTAGTAATTGTAAATATATATTCTTGCAAGGTAAGTTAGGTGGAACCATTGTGTGTTGCTTCTATAAATAGCAATCGTTTACTGTATGTGATCAGTGTGGAACAACCTGATTAGAAAGTAAATGGAATTTAATCTTCAAACTAATCTGATGTTCTTCAGCTCTGTTGGACATGTTTAGTTGTACTCACATACTTGCATCTTTTCATAATAGTAAAACCTTCATAGCAATCCATTTTTATTATTAAAGCAGACAGACTACTGTTAAATAGTTAATAAAAACCCTAATATTTTAGTCAAACTTTCACAGTCTTGAAGATGAAAAATTAATTAAGTTGTGTTTGCTACAGGTACAGAAACTTCATAAAGGGCACATATTCATTTTCCTACCTATGAATAATTTATTTTAAAGAGAACAAATGATTGTTATCTTTGTGAAATCTGGGATCATGTGGGCATAATGAGCTCCTTGTAATGCAAAACATATACCAAGGTGTTACAGTGTTAGAACACAGTAAGAATTTAGACCCCAATTTATTGTATGCTGTGGACTTGAAACTGGTAACATGGTATGGTTCTCAAATTCAATACTTATTAAAGAGAAACCTGTGTTACATAATTTCCTGTGGAATGTGTCTAATCTTGCATTGCTATATTCTGTCAACCAGCTTTGAATGCTAGTTAAGACACTAATGAGACAACTTAGAAATATGATTTCTGTAATTAGTGATGCTGTAAAACTGGCTTAATCGAAACTTGTGAACATACTCAAATTTAGTATTCCAAATCCAGTTCTGAATTTTTGTAGTTTGTTCATCTCTATTAACAGAAATAAGATCTTTAAGCAGAGGTGCTCTCTTACTCACATACATTCTATTCTTATCTTTGAAGAAACTAAACATTCAGAATTGAAAATAAAAAAGTTATGGTTTTAGTAACTTAAAATGAAGTTGTAGTATACACTGTATCTTGAACATATTCAGTGGATCTAAGATACTGAAAGAAACCTGCAAACTGTACTACACAGGCCCTAGGAAACAGCGCCGGCTCTAGGTTTTTTGCCGCCCCAAGCAAAAAAAATTTTGGCTGCCCCCAACCACAGCCCTGGGCTCTCACCCCCCCCCAACCAGTTCCCTCCCCCACCCGCACCCCCTGCCACCCCAGGCCCGGTCTCTCTCTCCCCCCACACCTGCACCCCCTGCCGCCCCAGCCCTGGGCTAACTCCACCCGCTCCCCCTCGCCTCCAGCCGGTCTGGCACTGGCAGGGTCAGGGTGAGCAGTGGGGCTCCCGGGCCGCACCTCAGCCCAGGGTCCCTCCAGCCAGGGCTCCCGCCTCCAGGACCGGCCGGACCCGGGAGGACAGAGCCGGAGGACCACCCCGGCAGGGGGCTGAGGAGCCGGGGCAGGGTAGCCCCAGAGGGAGCGAAGCCCCAGAGAGCGGGACGCGGGCCCCACACGGCAGCGCCCCGCCCTCTATGGCCCCACTGCTGCTGCTGCTCCTGGCCACCCTGCTGCAGTCCCTGGGCGGCTCAGGCCGCTTTGCCCAGCCCTGGCTGCGGCGCTGGGGGGGGCAGCCGCCCTGCGGCACCTGCAGGAGGCTCCCTGTGCCCTACGGGGCGGCCCCCAGCCTGAGTATCCCCCACTTGGAGCCTGCCCCACCCAGCCACAAGGTATGGGCGCTGCTCCCCGACGCGAACCGCAGTGGCCCCAGGGCGCCCCGCACGCATCACGCGCTGCTGCTGCCAGGGCCGGCTCTGGGCTTTTGCCGCCCGAAGCAACAACAACAAAAAAGATGGCCGGAATGCTGCCCCTGAAAATGTGCCACCCCAAGCACATGCTTGGTTTGCTGGTGCCTAGAGCCGGCCCTGCTAGGAAATATCTTTAATCTCTGGCCATATTAGTTACAGTAACTGTAGTAAATCTAAGATTACTACTGTGTGTTGATTCACACATCATAGCATTACAAGTTTGTTTATTGTTAAAGATCAATGCAGTGGTCAGGGTGACAAAGAGAATGTATGTGCTTTAACCACTGAATCATCTTGTCAAGGAAGGAGAATTTCAGCAGATCTACCCAGGGGCGGCTCTATGTTTTTTGCCGCCCCAAGCACAGCAGTCAGGCTGTCTTTGGCGGCATGCCTGCGGGAGGTCCTCTGGTCAAGCGGATTCAGACACGTTTCTGCGGGTGATCTGCCGGTCCCGCGCCTTCAGCATACCCGCCACCGAATTGCCGCCGAACCCACGGGACCGGCGGACCTCCCGCAAGCATGCCGCCAAAGGCGGCCTGACTGCCACCCTCACGGGGACCGGCACGCCGCCCCCCCGCGGCTTGCCGGAGCCGCCCCTGGATCTACCTCTACTTTGCTAATCTCAGATTTGTATAGGCAGGTTTGTGAGAGGAGCTGAATGAGAGAAGGTATGGCACAAATGTGATGCATGTGGACTTCCGCTTATCTGTCTTTAGAACAAGTTGCATACCATTTCCTTCACATAAGGAGAAAATGTTCTTTCCTTATTTGCATACCTGTTTTTCTTCATCCCGGGGTGCTGAATACCAAGAAACCAACACTGGGTGCAATTATAGATTCTTCTGGTATCAAGAAATCCAATTTACAGTTTTGTTTATTGTTAGATGCCAAGAGGCTATAGTTACATAACTGCAGGTATTTTGATCGCAGTTTTCTATAGCTGGGCTTGATCCAAGTATTTCAGTCCCATGTCATCTTTATTCATTTTCTTTACTCCTGGATCACAAAGCAGATAGGATTCTTTTAATGATATTTTTTGGTATCTGTTTTCATGGTTCAACATTATTTACTGATCCTTCCAGAGTAGGATTATCTAGTTAGAACTACTCACTTTTGTTTTATGATATCTAATTTTCTGAGCCAACTTTCCTCTTATTCCATGACTCCTGCCCCTTAGATGTTGTCATTAACCTCAGATATGGAACTTTGTCAAAAACACTTTCCAGAGTGGAAACAACTTTGTCATTTCATTAGAAAATGTGCAATTGTGTTC
Source organism: Terrapene triunguis (assembly GCF_002925995.2). Taxonomy (NCBI): domain Eukaryota; kingdom Metazoa; phylum Chordata; order Testudines; family Emydidae; genus Terrapene; species Terrapene triunguis. The sequence goes on along the minus strand of NW_020664417.1, from coordinate 11,068,648 downwards.
TGAAATATTTCTTAGTTTGATCGTCAAGGTTACTGTATCTTTCATCTGTGATGTGAAAATGTAACCATTTAATTTCTGGCTGGAATTTGCAATAATTTTCTCCTGCCCCATAGCTCAATACTTAGCTCAGGCATTATGTACGCCATACTCACCCAAACCTTGTACAGCATATAATTTTTAAGCCATATAGCCTATCAGAAATGGTGTGTGTGTTTTGGGGAGGGTGGTGTTAATTAAACCTCTGGGCACAAGCTTTAAATCATCACATTACAATTACCACCCTATCATTTCAAAAATCATTATCACCTCCCCTCTGCCTAAAGATATGAAATATAATGTTTTGCCATTTGGTTTCTTGTAATACACATTCTATGCTTTTCTGCAATGATTTTAGTTGGCTTTTGAGAGTGAGCCTAATATTTTCTAGTCAAAACATAAAGCTGCACCTGTTCCACATTTGGACAAAAATGCGGAGCTCAGTTTGATATGTTGCTTTAAACATGACAAGAAAATTAAAACACTGAAAGCTTGGGTACACAGAAGCTCTGGGAAGTGATTTAAAACTCAATCTAGTGTTTCAGTATAAATATGTATTACAAAATATCTCAAGTAGTATCAACTGGAATAATACATTACTTGTCAAAATTCCTCAGGTTTTCAAATCAGTAGAATGGTGCAACTGGAGCCATTATCTTATGTTGCAAGACATGACCCCCTTACAGAATCTGAGAGAGCAGAAATCTGTTCAACATTAACTCATGTAAACGGTTCTCAAAAAAGTTCACAAACTCTCATCTCGGCCAGGTCAAAATAGTTACAAGTGATTCCATTGAAAAATGGATAATGCAAATGGAGAGATCAGAAATGGTTAGTGTTGAATGCTCTCCAGCCATACACAAGCAGTTTTACTGGACTTTGATACGGGGGAGGCAGGGAATTCTTCACTAAACACCAGGGCCCTATTCATATCCTGGTGTTCAGTGAAGAATTTTGTCATGAACTTCAATAGTAACAGCATTTCACCTGTTAGTATCTGTTAGTAAATATTAATCCTTTTAGTTCTTTTCTTTTTGTATATTTGATTCATTTATATAGACGATTATTTAGAATATTTATGACATTAACAAAGATTATGTTGAATTCTAAGGCCTAGAACACTGGTCCTTGACCAATAAGTAACCCTATTTAGGAATTCTGTGGGTTAGACTGTATCCAATAATCCAGTGGTTCTCAACCAGGGATCCGGGACCGCGAGCAGGTGTCAGGGGGTCCATCAAGCAGGGCCAGCATTAGACTCACTGGGGTCTAGGGCAGAAGGCCAAAGCCCCAATGCATGGGACCGAAGCCTGGGGCCCTAAGCCCCGCCACCTGGGACTGAAGCCGAAGCCTGAGCAACATAGTTTTGCGGCGGCATCTGTATCATGGGGCCCCAGGCAATTGACATGCTTGGTACCCCTTATCCCAAGCCCTGTCTTTTATATGTAGAAAACCAGCTGTTGTGGCACAGGTGGGCCATGGAGTTTTTATAGCATGTTGGGGGGGAGGGCTTAGAAAGAAAAAGGTTGAGAACCCTTGTAATAATTCATGCTGTCTGTCTATAAAACTTCAGATAGTCTCAGGGACCCCTCCCCCCATATACTAAAAAATGCTTACATATGCATATATAAACTGATAAGGGACAATTGTTACAATAGATAGGGAAGATGATTATGGGGGAAGAAAGACTGACCGAAAGATATTATCTTGAAGAATTGTTAGTCCTCTCAGATGTAAATAATTATGTCTTCACACATAAATCTAGTAAACTGAGAATGTTTAGAAATGACAACACAACATATGTTTATTTTGGCAATGAGGGTGTCTTTGTGTGAAAACCCTATATAATGACACTGGTGTTGGAACTTAGTTGGGGAATGAAACTGTGTGCTCCTCCAATTACAATGAAGAAGAGACACAGATCTTTATCCAACATCAAAGGGTGGGAATGGAGCTATTCTTTCTATATGGTGCTGTACTAATTTCTGATAAACTTTGATTACATAATTCTTATGATGGGTTGGCTCACAGAAACCCCCCTGGGAGCTGCCAACTGATGTGCCAAGACTACCCCTGTTCCTATTTTCCCTGCCAGCTCAGGACTCCAGCACCCTGTCTTGCTGAGCCAGATTCTCCCGTCTGCTCCAACACAGACCTAGGGTCTGAATTACTTGCCCCAAAGCTGTAGGTTTACCTGAAAACAGCTCACAGAAGTGTGCTTGTCTTTAGCACTCAGATGCCCAACTCACAATGGGGTCTAAACCCAAATAAATCTGTTTTACCCTATATAAAGGTTATGCAGGGTAAACTCATAATTTGTTCTCCCTCTATAACACTGATAGAGAGATATGCACAGTTCTTTGCTCCCCCAGGTATTAATACATACTCTGAGTTAATTAATAAGGAAAAAGTGATTTTATTAAATACAGAAAGTAGGATTTAAGTGGTTCCAAGTAGTAACAGACAGAACAAAGTAAGTTACCAAGCAAAATAAAATAAAATGCGCAAATCTATGTCTAATCAAACTAAATACAGATAATCTCACCCTTAGAGATGCTTCAGTAAGTTTTTTCCTCAGACAGGACACCTTCCAGGCCTGCGCACAATTCTTTCCCCTGGTACAGCTCTTGTTCCAGTTTAGGTGGTAGCTAGGGGATTCTTCATGATGGCTCTTCTCTCCCTTTGTTCTCTTCCACCCCTTTATATATCTTTTGCATAAGGCGGGAACCCTTTGTCCCTCTGGGTTCCCCTCCCCCCCCATTGGAAAAGCACCAGGTTAAAGATGGATTCCAGTTCAGGTGACATGATCACATGTCACTGCAAGACTTCATGACCCACTTGCCAGCACACACATATACAGGAAGACTCACAGGTAAAACACAGCCAGCTGCAGACAATGGTCCTGGTTAATGGGAGTCATCAAGATTCCAAACCACCTTTAATGGCCCACACTTTGCATAATTACAATAGGCCCTCAGAGTTATATTTTATATTTCTAGTTTTAGATACAAAAGTAGTACATTTATACAAATAGGATGATCACACTCAGTAGATTATAAGCTTTGTAATGATAGCTTACAAGAGACCTTTTGCATGAAGCATATCCCACTTACATTATATTCACTTATTATCATATTTTTATAAAACCATATAGACTGTGACGTCACAATTCTAATTTAGCCTGTTCAACAATCTTGAGTCATCATTAACTCAGATGCAACACACTGCCACTAGTTAATCCAGCAAGAAAATGGAGTTGCTCCTTCTAAAAATAGTGGCTCCCAGCATGCAACAATTTTGTGCCAGGCCAGTGCTTCAGCTTTTTTGATTATATACATTCAACCTACTTTTTTCAACGGGTTCCTTTTTGGTTGTTTGAGACTTGATACACCCTCAATGTATCATACATGTGTATGTATTTCAGCTCCTTAACTGCTTGTCAGTCATTCCTTTGGTAAATGATGATGTTATGGTTCCCAAAGCATGCTTAATAGTGCCCTAAAATAATTGGTAATGAATGTTGGTGGTTCTGAGAGATGTTCATAGCAGAATGTTATGAAGGAAAGGAGCAGAAAGGTCCCAGTATATTTATTAATTGGAATCTTAATGTTCATTTTAAAAATTGATTTCTTTCATTCCCTGGAACAGTCAGGCAATCCCATCTAGCATTCACTTAAAAGAGCTTAATTGTTTTTAATTTTGTGCCTGGGAAATGTTATTCTTTAAAATGCCATGTTTCTTTAAGAGATGTTTTCAGTGTGATCCATTGTGTTAGTAAATTGTATCAAAAGGGTTAGCCTGTCTTTTGCCACTTATGTCCCTCTGTTTCTCTTCTCTTGCACAATGATTAATGATCTCCAAGGAAAACTAAACCTAAAAAGAAAAACAAGTAAATTAAAATGTGATATCACATTCACAAAGAGAAGACCATTAAAAATTATGAAAAGCACCTTATGCTGATGAACAGGCAATACTATTACTTGAAGAGAGTCCTATTCCCTCTCAACATGAGTTTGTCTGCTTGATTTTTTTTCCAGCTGATTTTGAGACAGCTCTAATGTAATACCAGTTTGGTGAGTGATCTTCTGCTATTCTCATTGTTTTAAAAAAAAATGCTATCCACAAATCAAAGCACTTCAGTTAATAAGTTAGATTCATGATAACAAAAGAATATTATGATTCAAGATACAGTTAGACAGGCAGATGATCCAGCTATCACAGTAATGGCAACCAAGAGAATATGGCCTTGAGTTTATTCTTTGTAGTGTGTAAAACTCATAATTGGATGAAACCAACAGTTTCTTTTTATAACAAGGATTAATAAATAATAGGGATTCAAGTTTGTGCCTAAAAATTACAGCTTTAAATGATATACCGGTAGAAGCCAAAATTGCTCTGGGAATTAAAGAGAGTCTCCTGAATCTCCATGTCATGGGTTTGACCTTATAAAATCAAAAGTAGTAATCAAAGATCTCCTATAGTGAGCAAAAGATGTTGGAGTTTAGTAAGCTATTGATTTGTTGATGCACAGAAGAAGTAGTCTTACTCTCATTCAATCATATTTGCTCTGTAGAGGTAACATCAGTAAAAGATTGCATTGAACAAACCCGCTTTGCCCATCTATCCACTACACTATGCCACTATCCTAGCTAGGGCAGGAATTCAAGAGACAGGCATGTATGTTTAGCTTGACTATAATTGTATTAATAACATTATCTTGGAAAAATCCAGTAGTAACTCTCCCTGTGAAGGTCATACTTCCTTCCGTAATCTGTACCACCTGGGGAAGGGCTCACCTCAGCCCCACCCCCTTCCACACAAGTAATCTCTGTAGTAGGAAGAGAGCCTGAGACATAAACCCTTGTATCAGATGCCTGGTGTGAGGCAGGACCTGCTCACAGAATTTGGCAAGAACAGGGCTGATATTGCAAAAATACACATTCCTAAGAAGTGCTAAGCACAGAGAACTCACGCAAACACATCCTGATATTAAGTGGTACAAAAACATCCCAATATTAAGGATGGTATAAAAACATTCCCCAAGGATAGCAGGAATACACTGAGCCCTCCTAAAATAGAGGGTCAGGATAACCATACATAATAGAGATGTTTTGATTGAACCAACATATACAAGGTGATGGGTGATAACTAGCCCTGTCAGGGGGCAGTAACTAACTATGTCAGAGGCAGTACACAACTTGTTTGTATGAGGGTATAAAGATGTATGTCAAAGGGAGTATCTTTGTCCAGCCAAGGGGGGATGGAGTGCCCCGCGATTCACTGAGCTGATTCCATTGTCATGGGCATACATGTCTTAGTATCCTGGTAGAATCTTCCAGGTGCTATTACCATGCTTTGTTGACAATAAACCTGGCCTGGTGCCTTTGTACCTTAACAGATCTTGTGGTCATTGGGCAGCTCACTCGAGCTCTGTTGTGACGGCTGTCTCCGCAGAGCTGGGGCAGCACACAAGGAGAACATACACATGCAGCCAAACATCTAACCACACCCTCTAACACACCGTGTGTGTGGTTTAAAGGAAGTGGGATAGAAAGGGCTGTTTTATCACTGTACTAGACATAGGATCCCCATCACCACCTTCTTTAGCAGAGCTGTCTGAATCCACTTCCAAATGTGGAATCAGATTTTCCCCACTCCCCTGCATTCAATGATTACCTACACTGGGTGCCTGCCAAGTTGTAACATGACTTTTATGACCTGACCTACCCACCAGGTGCCTGGGCTGCTGAAGGGAATACAAAAAATCCAAACCTCTTAGCCAGGCTAATCTGGGAATGAGCAAAAATTTTCTTGCCAGCCACAAGAAGGCAACTAGCATGATGCCCATAGCAAGGCCTTCAAACCCAATCCTACACTAATTTCAAGGTGAGGAGAGGGGAGTATTTGCTCAAGATGCAGAATGGCCCCAAGTAGGGTGAAGGGTTTTAAACCATATTGCACCTTTCTGTCCAGCCAAAGAGTCCCCCACCCTACTCAAACTCATGAAGTTGTCTTCATGAAGAGTTTGAGTGCCATCAACTGCGGGGGTGGGAAAAGGAGGGGAGGCAATCTTTAGAAAACCTTTGGCTCCACTTTCTCCTGCTGGACCAAAGCTAGCCTCCTCACTTCTGAGCCTGCCAGGCAGGGGGTAAATTGCCTTAATCATATGGACCTGTCCAAAGAATATAGGTATAGGAATATTTTCATATTAAGGCCAACTGTTTTTCCAATCTAGATGCACCATGAAACAAATTCCTAATGCTCACAACTCTTAAATGCTATTATTCTATCATATAATGAAAACAGACCCATAAGAGAGCAATTTGTATTAAAAAAGATGGGAGCTTTGTCAGTATACAGGTATAAATCCTACTGCTAGTTAAGAAGCACTTAAGAGTATTGATCTTGAAGTATTTTTACAGACCAGTGTTATGCAGAATCATCCCATTCCGCCTGTCTCCTCTTTTGTTCTCTTATTTTTGTAATGCATTTATTAATTGGTGAATATTAGCTTTGTTCACTAATCCCTCATGTAGTTTCCCTCTTTTATGGTGAAATTTCATCTGATTATTGCTGCTTCATTTTTGCTTCTCAAGAGACCAGGTCACTTTTTAGCTGTCAATATTTATTCCACAAAGGAAACCATGAAAGTATTTTCTTTCCATTATTTACCTTAATGAATAAATATTGCCTGATAAGAACTGTCCAACCTCATGGGAGATGCTGGTGAAAGTGACAATCTGGCTAGAAAGTTTTTCCTTCAAAAGGGGCAGTATTTTTCCACTGTGCAAAAACTAAGTTACAGAACCACAATAATTTTCCAGGATCGTGTTCAAATGGATCAGGTTCTGAATTATGTCCCACATAATCTACAGTCTGATTCATGAAAAGATTTATGAGCATGAGTTCATTGAGAAATGCACATTGTATTCATGAGGAAACCAATTTTTCCCTTCATGTTAATTTAAATAACCCACATAACACTTCCACAGCAAAGCAAAAGGGCAACAATGTTGAGGAATAATGGGTGTGTAAAATGTACTCATGCCTTCCATTGACTCCTCTTTATCTTCCTTCCACCTAAAAAGTGTTTACATATTGATAGTAAAATAATACAAGGACACACTTATACATATTCAAATTAAGAAAATTTACTGTATGCTTATGGTTTGTAAGGGTGCTCTATGAGTTATGATATGAACTATGCATCTGCTGCAAATGAGGAAACAAACTTTTATTTTTAGAGATGAAAGGAGATGATTGAAAGAAATTGAATGGAAAGCAGTGATACAGTATTCCCCACAATGTTTCACCAATATGGCCTTGGCTATACTTGTGAGTTACAGCGCAATAAAGCAGCCCCGGGCGCCCTAGCTCACTCCCCGTCCACACTGGCAAGGAACGCAGAGTGCTGTGATGCCGCAGCTACAGCGCTGCTGGTACTCCACCTCGGTGAGTGGAGTAACATTTGCTGCGCCCCCGCTGGAGCACCGAGGCGCCAGTGTGAACGAGGCGTTGCGTTACTGCGCTGTGATCAGCCTCCGGAAACATCCCATAATCCCCTTAAGTCAAGTGGCCACTCTTGTCATTGTTGTGAAATCAGCTGCAGGAATGCGGAAATGCCCTTTCAAAGCTCCATTTCGGAGAAGCCAGCTGCTTATCAGCTCCAAGAAAAAGCAAACATTTACTGTTTGCTTTGAGTGAGTGAGTGAGAGCGAGGCAGGGGAGGGGAGTCTGAACTTACAAGACAGCATGCTGACACACTCTCAGCACCCCAAAAACCTACTCTCTCTCCCCCCACATACACACAACACAGTCCCTGTCACACTCCACCCCACCCCCTCATTTGAAAAGCACGTTGCAGTCACTTGCATGCTGAGATAGCTGCCCATAATGCACCGCTCCCAGTGCCACTGCAAGTGTCGCAAATGTGGCCATCCCAGTGCGCTTGAAGCTGTCAGTGTGGACAGCCTGTAGTGCTTTCCTTACTGCGCTCTACGAAGGCGAGTTTAACTCACAGCGCTCTACATCTGCAAGTGTAGCCATGCCCTCAGTCTCAGCTCTGTGTCAGTAAAGGGAACACCACTATGGGTGGAAGGACCATACAGACAATATACCCATCTGGTCTTAGGTTATTAGTTATCAGCCTATGTGATTATTTTGTGATGTAGACAGTTCTCAGGCTTGAGAACAGCCAGCAGCTTGTCATTTTCATTCAAAAGTAAACTGGGCTAGACTGGAAGTTGGTGAGCTAGCAGTGAAAGACTCCACGATCCATTCCCAAATTCTTCGGCTAGCCACCCATCTCCCAAAAATGAAATACTACTACTAATTACAAATGGAATCTTTCTGTCAAGAATTTTGAACAGCCAACTGTCCAGTATATATTATTGTCACACATCCAAGGTATTTTCTGTCTAAATAAAATGGCTTGAGTCCTCACCTAGAGACATTCACAAAAAAAGCAAATCAAATCTAAGAAAATCAAATAAATAAAACCTGGTTTACGGAAAGGTTGATTACCTCCTCAGCAAACAAAAGGACAGAGAGAGTTAAGATCTGGAATTAAATCAGAGGGTGAGTGGGACAGAGTGTGAATAGCCCAAGGCTGATTCACCAGTCTGTGCACTTTGGAAGCGTCCCCTCATAAGGTAAATTGAAAGGTAAATGTTTAAGTATTAAATGATTAACTAATTAGCTAGGTGATTTAGCTGGAAATGCTAAAAGAGAGGCAGGAAAAGAACAGAGGGGAAAAGGCCAGAAGGAGGGGCCAGAGAAGCCCAAGAAGTCAGAAAGGTGAGTTTCCTGCCATGGATTGGTAGTAGGTAAAGACTTGGGGGAAAGCCTTATGCTGTGGGGAGCAAATATTGAGACCTTGTCTACACCAGCACTTATGTCAGTATAACTTATGCCACTCAGGAGTGTTAATAAGCCACCCCCTTGAGCGACATAAGTTATACTGACCTAAGTGCTGGAGTAGACAGTGCTATGTCGGCAGGAGAAGTTCTCCTGCTGACATAACTACCGCCACTGCGCTAGCAGTGCTACAGCAGTACTGCTGTCAGCTCTGTAGTATAGATGTAACCTTAAAAAGCCAAATGTAAATAAAGCACTTGATGTTGAACTTGCTACTGGTGTGCATGAGGAGAGGGAATAAAGCACAGTCAACCAGGGCAGACCAAGAAATAGAAAATTCTACAGTTTTGACTGGAAGGTCCCTGCTTTCGCTGCTTCTGTTCCCACCAGGTGGAGACTCTGGGTGGCTTTTCTGCAACTTTTCTCTAAGGACACATAGTGCAGAGAGGGCAGGCATCAACTCTACCTTAGTGCCACCAGAGTGTGTGTGGTGTTGCCCCTGAACAGCTATGGGTGCCAGCGGTGGAGAGGCCCAAGCTGGGTCCCATTTTATCCTGTTCCTCCCAGTGCAGCAGCCCCTGCTTCAGCTATTGCTGGTTCATCCAGTCCTGCCAGCTGCCTATTTGTCTCACCATTCTCCTGCAGGGTCACTCATATAGCACTTTTGCCTAAATAAATTTGAGATCCCTTCTTATCATCCTCAGCAGAAAAATAGGATGAAGTTCACTTCTCTGCTTCTTTCCCCTATAAACATTAGCTCCTATTTTAGTAAGCAGTTCCCTGTCCAGCACCACAGTTGCTGATGCAGGGTGAAAAGGGAAGTGAGCTCCAGATAGGCACAGTTTCTGCTTTGGATGGCTGCTGTACTTGGTAATTCATCACTTTCCTTCCATTCCTCTAAATCAGTGGTTTGCAACCTTTCTTCATTTGTGGACCCCTAAAAAAATTGAATGGAGGTGCAGCCCTCCTTGGAAATATTAGACAGTCTGTGCACCCCCCACGGCTCTGGACCACAGGTTGAAAATCACTGTTCTAAATCACTGATTTCATATGTTCCCTGAGGTTCCGAAGGGGCAGAAGGAAAGTTGTGTCTTCCTGATAATATTAGAGTTCTGTTTGTCACACATAACTGTTCTGGTCCCAGCCTATTCCAATAAGTGGATAATTTTTAAACCAGCTCCAGGTGGAGCAGAGGGCTATTTACTATGTGAATAGCATTATAATGACTCCATGTCAAAGCAATTCCCGAGCATTCCCTGCCACATTTGACATATATGTGAGTGACTATGGTGAAACCCCTCCTGAAAGAAACCCCTTTTAATACATTGCAGTATAATCCTAGGGTATTTGCATGGTGCATTCTGTAAACTGACACAGTCAGAGAGCTCATTTTCATTACAGGACTTACTGGGTTCTTATTTATTTAAATATATAGGTCTTTATTCTGTCCTCCTTTAATACAAATACAAGGTGATTATCAAAGACAAGGAATTTAAAAGGAAGAAAGAGATGATGGTAAATAAAAGAGGAAAGGAAGAGCAAAGATGGCAGAAAAAATCAGAGAAGGGGAGGAAAGCAGAGAGAAAGAGATTGAGGAAATTATAGGTGTGATGTTTTTAATACTTTGAGCCTTTTTGGTCGTCAATTACTCCCATGCAGCCTCATTGATATCAGTGGAGATAGACAGGTAGAAGTGAGAGTTGAAAAAAATCCACCTGAGTAATTTCCCAACCTTCTTGACTCAGCAACAATAGTAGTAATAATGAACAATAGTATAGGGAGCTTTTCATCCACTGATCTCAAAGCACTTCAAAAAGGTGGGTACAGTAAGTATCATTCTCCCCTTTTTACAGATGGGGAAACTGAGGACCAGAGAAATTAAGAAATTAGCCCAATATCACACAAAAAGTCAGTGGTGGGGTCAAGAATACAGATGAGTTTTCCTGATTCCCTGTTCTATCTGCAAAGAAGCATGGTTTCCTAACAGAAACCTGAGGGAAATGACACTGAAGTGCTGCAAATTTTTACAAGTCCTGCATAAAAAATACAGCAACTTTAAATGGCAGAATGAAAAGTGACAAGGTGGCTGACATAATATCTTTTATTGGACCAACTTCTATTGGTGAGAGAGAGATAAGCTTTCAAACTTGCATAGAGCTCTTCTTCAAGTCTGGGAAATGCACAAAATGTCACAGCTAAATAAAAGGTGGAACAGATTATTTAGCATAAGTAGTTAACAGGCCACTTTACTTGAATGATCCCTTGAAACATGTGTTAACAGCACTCTAGTCATTTGAGGGAGAAGGTGCTGGGAAAAGTTGAGTGATTTATAGACTGTTATAAGAAGTCATAAATCCAGTATCTCCATTAAGCCCGTGATTTTTAGTGTATAGAAAAGTTATGAATTTAAGCTCTCAGGCTTGTCTTTTGAAGGTGTTGTTCAAGTTTCTAAGAGATACACAGTGATCACTTTGTGAAAAGTGTTCACCCACAGGTATAGGGTGTGTTTTTCTTTTATCATTTTTCTGTGTAAGTTCATTTGAGAGTGTAGTGATTGTCTGGTTTCACCCACATAGTTGTTGGGGCATTTAGTGCATCAAATGAGGTATACTATATATAGTGATAGGCATGTGCATGACCCATGGATCTTGAAAAATGTGTTGGGTGGGGGGGTTGATCATTGTAGCAATGGATATGTCTTCAGGTTTTGCATCTCTTGTTCTGGAAGGATCTGGTGCTGTTTTGAGTTAGTATATCCTGATCTGTGGGGAGCTTGGTTTTGATGATGAGATCAGGGGTGTTATTTGAAGTTCAGAAGAGGGGGTTCAGGAAAGTATTCTTTCAGGATGTGTTCACCATTGATTATGGGTTGTAATTATTTGATGATACTCCATAAAGGTTTCAATGTGTGGTGGTAGGTGACAACTAGGGGTATGTGTTAGAAAGTTGTTTTATTTCTGTAATGAATTAGGTTCTCTTGGGATATTTGGGTGGCCCATTCCATGATGCAATCTACTTGTTTGGTGAAGGTGGTTTCAAGTGTGTTAAGGTGTATATCCTGGACCTTTTCCTTAGAGCATATTCTTGTAGCCCAGTGGGCTAGCTTGCCTTTATTATATTCACTGCTTTGCATTATATTGACCAGTAAAGCAAGAAACCTACAGGCTGTAAGGCATTAGCTTCAGCAATTTCGCATAAGACTTGAGGCCTATGAACTTTGAATAGATAAACTTTGCACAGATAAATGGCCCAATGGAAAACCCCAAGTATTTGGGAAGCTTAAGGGGAAATTCTGACCACAGGTGCATGAGTCAACCACAGAAGTGTCCTGGCAATGAACTGACATACATAACAGGTACATCTAAGGTTAGTCTGCTTGCTTGCCTATATAAGGTATATGCCTTTTCTTATAAGCTTCTTATTTTCTAATGGATTTGATTATTTGTTTTATAGGTGTATAGGTTTATATTAGAGTATATTTTGGCTGTAATGCAAGGGACCTACAGGCCATTTCCTGTATGTTGAGCTAAGGCAAAATTAGCATACATATGTTTGGGAGCTTTCACCTGGATAGATGGTGATGAGCTAAAGCATAAGGTTCAAATATGGCTGCAACCTTTAACATAGAGGATGCGTTGAAGTAGGTTGACATAGGGGCTTCCTAAGTTCATACACTTTTACCTTTAACAGATACACCACAACTTGGAGCTTGGAAATAACCAAAAGAACTGGTTAGGACAAAAATAACAAATGTGATTCCTAACCACAAAAGGGCCATGGTAATGAATTGACGTATATGATAATAAGTTGAGATCACTGATATACTAACCTAGAGAAAAAAAGACACCCCAACATTAGTAAGGTGAGAAAATACAAATAAGGAAAAGGGGGAAAATCCCCTACTGAATATGCATTGATCTAACGCTATCAGTGTAACGCATTAAAAAAAAATGTGGCATCCCAGCCTAGGGGGTTGGTAGGAGAAGGAGATGTAGTCCTTGGGAGGTGCCAGAATGATGACCACTGGTGATGATGGGGAAGGTTATGATGATGAGGAAGATGATGGCTAACACTTCAGGTTGTTCTGCAAGGGATGGTGTGAATATTAATGTTCAGATGTACATTCTGCAGTATCTCTACCTACCTTATTGAATTAGAGTGTTTGTGACTGTGCTAAATGTATTAAACTATATTTGTAAATATAAAAGAGTTCCTATAGTGTGAGTGTTGCAACTGTGCACATCGGGGTTCTCAACTACATACTAATTTGAATAATTCGGGGCCTGAACTTGGGGCAAGAACCTCTCAACCCTCAAAGTGATAACTGGGGATTCTTAAGTAATCAATATAATTAATACATAATCTAAAGATCGAGCAACATTCTGTGGTATCTGAGTGCCTGGATGAAGATAACTGATTTCTTCTTGTGTTTGGAGTGGTTACTGGATATGTGAACATTGGTGTGATAATCCATGGGTTTCTTATATATATTTGTCTGTGGGAATTCATTGTTGAAACTGATCGTAGTATCCAGGAAGTGGATGCTAGTGGGGAAGAGTTCTAGAGAGAATTTAATGAAGTTGTGTTGGAAATCTTAGGGAGTTTAGGTCATTTGTCCAGAGGATGAAAATATCATCTAGGTATCTCAGGTATATAATTGGTTTCATGGTGCATTTGTTTAGCAGTTTCTCTTCAGAGTGGCCCATTGAAGAGGTTGGCATATTGGGGAGCCATTCTAGTATCCATGGCTGTTACCATGGGTTAGACAAAGTTTCGTTGTTGAACACATTGTCATGGGTGAGGATGAAATGAATAATTCTGACAATGTGTTTGGGGTGGATATCTCAGTGTTGTCCATTATCTTGTAAATATTGGAGGCAGGAAGTGATACCCTCATTGTGAAGGATGTTGGTATATAGGAAGGTAACATCATCATCACGTTCACAAACAAGGTTGCTTCCCGCCATCCCAATGACTAGAAAGGTGTTAATGGGCCATTTCATCTTGATTGGTCCCTTGAAATATATGTTTACTACTTATGCTATTAGCTATGTTTGTATTTCACTATGACACTGAAGGCAAGTCTACACTACCAAATTTAGTCAACCTAAACTGTCATCTCTGGGGAAGCTGGACTCCAGCTGTGAGCCCCGCGCGGGGCTGACAACCAACAGATGATGTAAGTAACACACTGTCTACATAGACACAGCATCACCCTAACTACATCAGACTACTTCTCACGATTTACGTCTGTGTATATTGGGCAACTTACATTGGTGGGAGCAACATTGTAATATATACACTTACAGAGTTCAGTTTATGTAAGCTGCCTTATGTTGATGTAACTTTGTAGTGTAGACCAGACCTGAAGAAGAGTTCTGTGTAAGCTCAAAAGCTGGTCTCTCTCACAAACAGAAGTTAGTCCAATAAGATATATTGCCTCATCCACCTCTAATATCCTGGGACAAGCATGGCTACACAACACTGCATACAGAATGAAGAGTGATGGATTAAGATCTGCTCCCTCTTCTGAGTACCTGTCTGGCCATGCCATCTTTAATTCCAAATTGCAATGTTTGTATGGGTTTATGTCAGAGCAATAACATTATTTGAAAGTAATTTGTGTATTTAATATATTTACTTCAAAAATCCCTGGCTACGGCATAAGAATAAGTGGGCTGTTTAGAGATTGCTGGATCTCTGCCAGTATATTTGGCATCCATTAGAAATTTAATTGTTTTTTTTTATGTGTCTTTGGCAGTTGATAGGCTATGGTAATGGTTGTCTCAGATCCAATAGGGCTTTAAAATCAAATGTAATTGATTTGTTTTAATAATAATAAAAAGTGACTGACTTTTTAAACTTCTTAAGTGCCCTGGATGTACAGCAGAGTCACTCATAGTGCCTTGTGAATTTGTACTGTATGACCTAATGAGTCACTGAGGAATATGGAATTTATACTGTATACAGAACAACAGACACACTGTCTTCAGCTTTATACCAGAAACAGGAGGATTGCCAATAATTAAGAGACATGATCTGAGAACTTATTTCTCCAGTGTCATGTAGTGCACCTATAGAATGCCAAAAGCAGGCAAAATATGGCATGAGCAATGTGCAAATAACTATTCCTTTGTCTTTCCAGGAAAATCCATTGATTCATGAATGTTTTTATGTTATCCCAGGCATTCTGAATTGGATATGCATTATAGTTTTTGCATAAATTAAAAACTTAAACAGGAGGCCTTTATTTTTAAAATAATTAGTCTTATTTTCTTTAAATCTCATTTGCAAACTGTAATGCAGGACAAAATTAGTGTCACCTATTAATTTATGGCAGGGCATTTATAAAGTTCATAGCTGTAGCCAATGAAGAATTTTGGTGGTTTTCAATTAGCAAGATTGTAACAGGCTTTGAAGAAGGTTTCAGGAGAAAAAGTATGAGACCTTGTCTACATTACAAAGATAGATTGACACAAAGCAGCTTACGTTGATGTAGTTGTGCATGTATCTATACTTATATTTGTCTGCCAATGATGTAAGCAGCCCTTTATGGCAACTTAGTTACACCACCTCCCCAAGCAACATGGAGCCACAGTTGGTGTTCTTAGGTTGCTGCAGTGCAAGGGTAGACACAGTGCAATGGCAGTCCCTAGCCTCTGTTTTCCAGAAGCTGGGAATGAGCGACAGGGAATGGATCACTTGATAATTATCTGTTCATTCCCTCTGGGGCACCTGGCATTGGCCAGTCGGACGACAGGATACTGGGCAAGATGGACCTTTGGTCGGACCAGTATGGCTACTCTTATGTTTTTATTACTTATGTCAAGCCTAACTGTCCTCCAGCAGCTGTCCCACAGTGCCCCACAGTGACCACTCTAGTCACTATTGTGAACTCCATTGCCCAGGGTGCACAGAGATCGGAAGCCCTGCTGCTCCCTTTTAAAGCACCACAATTTTTTGAAATTCCTTTTCCTAGTTGCCCAGCTTGGTGAGCACACCTAGCAGCTCTCCATTGCTGAGTGCAACTGCCCAGCTGACTATGCTGGCTACACATTCCAGATCTGCTTGTGCCTAGAGTAGACAGGAGATATTGGATCTCCTGGGCCGGGGGAGAAGATACTGTGCAAGGCACAGTTCCAAAACAGCTGGAGAAATATCAACATCCACAAGCAGATTGCTTAGGGAATGCAGGAGAAGGCATATGACAGGGACCAGCAGCAGTGCTATGTGAAAGCCAAGGAGCTGTGGCAGGCAAACCAGAAGGCCAGGGAGGCCAACAATAGATTCAGTACCAAATCGCATACCTGCTGCTTTGACAAAGAGCTGCATGCCATACTCAGGGGAGACCCCACCACCACCACAAACAACACCATGGATACATCCCAAGTCACAGGGCCCTACTATGAACAGCAAGGAGAAGATGGTGGTGGAGGAGGAGGAGTAGTAGTAAGGGGAGACAGGCAACCAGAGGATCGAGCTTTGCAGCAAGCCAGGACCTGTTTTTGACTCCATAGCAGCCCAGCCAGTCCTGCCAGTCAAGCACAGGGGAGCCCACTGCAGGGTTGGGAACATCGGGTAAGTGTGTAGATACATTTTCAATTATAGGGAAGGCACCCCCAAAGTAACAAGATACATCTTTTGACTTTTTCTTAATTTACTTGTGCTAGAAGAAGTGGTAGTACAACCAGGAGAGGCAGAGTTGCTATCTGCTCTTAATTCCCCTCTAAAGTTAGGCAGGAGTGCGTGGGGGCCCATGTGAAGCAATTTGTTTATGTACATGGGGATGTCCCTTAAATTTTCCTGAAAGACCTTTACGAAACTTCGATGGAACTACTCTGCAATTCTTTGCAGAAGGCTTCTAGGGAGGGCTGCCTTATTTTTTTCTTGGTGGTAGAACACTTTCCCACACTACTCAGCAATAACTTCAACAGGTACCATTGCAGTACACAGGCTAACAGCATATGAACCCTGGTGCCTCCAGGATGCCAGCAGCAGCTGTACTCTCACTGCCTTTGTTACCCTCAAGATTGCAATATCAGCTAAATTCACCACCACCTGTGGAAAACTGTACCAGTATTCAGCACCATTGGCCTAATCTACTAGAATCATGCAACCACGCAATTTCCTCCTCGTTTCCCCAAACCCCGGTGGTCCATACTCACCATGGCTGGTGCTTTGATTGTACCATGCACAAGTAATCCCAAGTAGAAGTGAGAAAGTAATACTTACAACTGTGGGGAAGCAAGGGGAGTGAGTTCAGCATCTTATGTTTTGCTTTCTGTAGTGAATACACTTACAATGGTACCTCTGAGTGAATTTTATATGCTGCTGCTGCTGCCATTGTGGCCTTCAGGGTCACCCCCTCAAAACCAGTGGAACATCTGAACCAGATAAGGAGGAGAAAAGAGAGGACTCAAGATGACACATTCAATGAGATCCTGCAAGCCAGTGCTACATCTGACCATGAGCACAGGGCCTGGAGGATGAACCTTGTAGACAGCCTGGAGAAGGAAAGAGTTGAAAGCAGAAAGTCCCAGTAGGAAAAGGAGAGGGAGATGCACCAAGATAAAATGGGCATCTCAGGCAGCAAATAAAAATGCTGCAGACTTTGGTGGACCAAAAAGTTCAACAATCCCATACTCTCCTCCCTCTGCAGCCCATTGAGAACTCCATAGAGCAACTTCCCTTACCCACCCTCCCGCGCCCACATTCCAAGTGGCATCAAACGTCACTGTACTACCTCTACTACACCATCCCAGGGACGTTAAAGGCAATCACAGCTTCACATAAACTGACCTGTAAAAGCCACACTTGGTATGTACGTAGCTGAAATGGACATGAATGATCTTTTCTCTTCAGAAGTTCTGTTCTCTCAGTTTACTACATTTGTTGTAATATTTGTGTTTGTTGTAAAATTGCACTTTTTGTTTGCACTGATTTTGTTACAGAATACAATTCTTATTTGGAACATAATTTATCTTTATTAGTTCACAACATATGCTGCTGAGTGCTCAGCAGTTCTGAAAGCAACTAATTACCTGTTACTGCACAATGTCACACACCACATAGGATCATTCACAAACTAAATTAATAGGTGCATTGACAATGTTATATTCTTACATGTAGAGCAATCACCACATGGTTCCTACTATGCCACAAAAGAGCAGAGCCAGGTAGAGTACACTACAACAACTCTGTCTCACTGATAAAATGTTCTTGCAAAAACTTCCCTGAACCGCATAGCTCAGCATTGAGCTCTTCTAATAGCCCTTGTATCTGGCTGTTCAAATTCAACAGAAAGCTGCTCCACCTCCGCGTTCCACCCCTGCAGAAACTTCCCCCCACTTTGCTTCACAGATATTATGCAGGACACAGCGGGCAGCTATAGCCATTGGGATATTTTTCTTACTGAGGTCCAATCTTTGAGTAAACAATGCCAGAATCCCTTCAAATGACCAAAAGCAGATTCCGCTGTCATTCTGCTCCTGCTGAACCAGTAGCTGAACTATTCCTTGGTGCTGTTGAGGTTGCCGTTGTACAGCTTCAAGAGCAAGGGGAGTAAGAGGTCGGCTGGGTCTCCATGGCTCACTATTAGCATTTCAGCATTCTCAATGGTAATCTGCCCAATGGGAAAGAAAGTCCCTGCTTGTAGCTTTTTGAACAGGCCTGTGCTCTTAAATATGCGAGTGTCATACACCTTAACTGACCAGCCCACACTGATGCTGGTGAAGCATCCCTGGTGATCTACCAGTGCTTGCATAACTGTAGGAAAGTAGCCATTTCTGTTGATGTACTCTGTGTCAAGGCCAAAATAGGGATATATACACCATTTATTGCTCCACCACAGTTTGGGAACCCCATTGCTGCAAATCTGTACATTATGTCCTGCACGTTAGCAACAGTCACAGACCTGTGACAAGGAAATGATTAATGGCCCTGTATGCTTGCATCACAATAGCCCCCACAGTGCATTTTCTGACTCCAAATTGATTCCCCTCTGACCAGTAGCAATCTGGTGTTGAGTTTCCTCACTATGGCCACCACTCCCTTCTTCAGTGTCATTGCAGCTCTCATTATGATGTCCTGGTGCTGGAGAGCTGGGGTGAGCTCCGCGCACAGATCCAGGAATGTGGCCTTGTGCATCTGAAAGTTCTGCAGCCACTGCTCATCATTACAATGCAATCCCACCAATCAGTGCTTGTTGCCCAGGTAATATGATCCAATGTTTTATTACGCTCACTGTAAAAAATGTCTTTTTCCAACTTTGAACTTTGCTGTCTTCAACTTTCAGCAACTTGGTTTTACAATGCTATTGTCCGCTACATTAAAGCCCACCAGCGTCTTTAAACCTGAATATGCATTTCATAAAAAATATTTTCTGGAAATTGTTTTTGTTCCTTTGTTAAAATAATTGATTTATTTTTATTAACTGTGATTTATTTTAGAATTGATAAAATATTATATATAAAAACTTCACTGTTTTCATAAGTGCTGGATGTTGGTCTAACTATGTTCCTATTCAAGTCAATGGATGTTGTACCATTGCCTTCAATGGGAACAGTTTGTCCCAATCCTAAGTGTTTTTGAAAATCTCGCCTTTAATTTTCTATCTGGGATCATATTCTGTTAAAAAGAAAATGATTTTGAATGCTTATGGTTCAAAGTCCTAACAGATAAAGCACAAGATGGGGTATCCGTTGGTGTCTTCTACAGCCCACCAAAACACATTAGAGCAGGGATCGGCAACCTTGGCATGCGGCCCGTCCCAGGCCAATGGGGGCTGTGGGAAGTGGCGTGGGCCTAGGGATGTGCTGGCCACCATTTCCCCGCAGCCCCATTGGCCTCGAGCAGCGAACCGCGGCCAGTGGGAGCTGCGATCGACCTAACCTGCGGACGCTGCAGGTAAACAAACCGGCCTGGTCCTCCGGGGACTTTTCCTGATGGGCTGCGTACCAAAGGTTGCCAATCTCTGCATTAGAGAACAGGACGACTTATTGCTAATGAGTAGGAAAAAAAGGCTGTATCAGAAGGGGGGGATTTCATTTTGAGTGACACATGCTGGAGGTTTCATACTGCCAGTAATAAAACATTCTTGGAGTTTCTAAATAGCATATATGACAATTTCATAACTCAAAGTGTTGCATCCAACATGGGGGAAACCTATATTAGACTTTGTCTCAACAGATAAAGAGGAACTAAAATTAAAAGATTAGGTACAAGTGATTGTGACTTGATCATTTTTATAATGTGCAAACAGATTAAAGTCCAGACCAGTAATATATATGCTTGTTGCTTTAAAAGGGCCATTTTCATAAACCTGAAAAAACTGAGTCAAATCTGTTGTAAGGAAGAATTTAATAAGAAAAATGTTAATGATAATTGGAAATTATTTAAGAATGCTTTACTAGATGTCTCAAAAGTCACAATCCTACAGTTGAAGAAGCAAGTATTGGTTAAAAAACGGACCTGGTTTAATGGAGAAGTGAAGGCAGCTATAGAGTGTGTGTGTGTGTGTGTGTGTGTGTGTGTGTGTGTGTGTGTGTGTGTATAGATATAGCTATAACAAATAAAAGAAAGAGTAAGTTGAGAGGAATGAATATAAATCAGAAGCGAGGAATCATAAAAAATTGATAAGGGAAGCAAAGAGATACAAGGAGAAATCTATGGCAAGCAGGGTTTAGGAAAATAAGGAGTTTTAGTATATTAGGAATAAAAACATTGCTAACAATGGTATTGGTTCATTATGAGATGAAAATGGTAGAATTATTAATAACTCCCAAAAAGGTAGTGTTCAATAACTTTTTTGGGGGAAAAACAGATGTTAGTCATATCATATGATAACATTCTTTCTATTCCACTACAACCTCAGGAGGATGTTAAACAGAAGCTACTGAAGTTAGACATTTTTAAATCAGCAGGTCCAGAAAACTTACGTCCAAGAGTTTTAAAAGAACTGGCTGAGGAGCTTGCTTGACCATTAATGTTGCTTTTCAATAAGTCTTGGAACATTGGGAAATTCCAGAAGACAAGGAGAAAGCTAATGTGCCAATATATAAAAAGAGTAAACAGGACACCCAAGTAATTATAGGCTTGTCAGTCTGAAATTGATCATAGGCAAGCTAATGAAGCAGCTGATACAGGATTCAGTTAATAAAGAATTAAAGGAGGATAGGATCATGTAATGGATCATCACTGAATGGATTAAAAGATGTCTAGCTGATAGGCCTTAAAATTTAATTGTAAAATGGGGAATCCTCACTGAGCAGGTATGTCTAGTGGGGTCCCCCAGGGATTGGTTCTTTGCCTTATTCAATTTAACATTTTTATTAATGAGCTGGAAGAAAAGATGGAATCATCACTAATAAAGTTTGCAGAGAAGACAAAAATTAGGGGAGTGGTAAATAATGAAGTGGACAGGTCACTCACACAGAGTGATTGGGATTGCTTGGTAAACTGATCTCAAGCAAAATATGAAAATATGCATCTAGGAACAAAGAAATTGTAGCTCATACTTACAGTACAGGGGACTCTATCCTAGGAAGCAGTCACTCTGAAAAAGATTTTGAGATGTGGATAATCAGCTGAACATGATCTCCCAATGCAACAATGTGGCCAAAAGGGCTAATGAGACCCTTGCCTGCATAAACAGGGGAATCTCAATAAGGAATAGAGTTTATTTTACATCTGTATTTGGCACTGGTATGACTGTTGCGGGAATACTATGTCCAGTTCCAGTTTTCACAAACGAAGAAGGATACTGATAAATTGGAGAAGATTCAGTGAAGAGTCACAAGAATAACTAAAGGATTAGAAAATATGCCTCATAGAGAGGGACTCAAGGAGCTCAATCTATTTAGTTTAACAAAGAGAATATTAAGAGGTAACTTGATTACAGTCTGTAAATACCTACATGGGGACCAATATTTGATAATGGGGTCTTCTAGCAGAGAAAGGTATAACACAATATAAAAAAAATATGCTCTAGGAATTATTTTGGGGAAGTATTATGGCCTGTGTTATACAGGAGGTCAGACTAGATGATTACAATGGTCCCGTCTGATCTTGGAAACTATGAATATATGTATAGTTGATTAGGGCATCATATGTATGGGAACAAAATATCTGAATAGCACTAGTCTCAAGTGGGAACTAGTCTACGATTTGCATTTAAAAAGCACCGAATACAAACAGTCCAAATGTATGAAATCTCAGACTAGTTACTCTTTAATTTCTCTCAAAAGTATTAGACACAGGATAACTATCAGTCCTTTCTAGAAATACATACATAAGCAGCCCTCAAAACTATTAAGTAATCCAAACACAATGATTCATTCTGTATTAAACTTCATTTAATGTGCTTAATCCAACTTCATTATCTCGTTCCCTCGTTCCCTTTCCGTGCTGTTGATAACAAAGTTAATATTAATAAACCAATCAGTAAATCACACAGATGCTAGGGGGAAAAAAGCCTATTAATTATTTTCCCTATTATACTCTTCTTTGTTAGCATTCAAATCAGTAAAAGTGACCCCTCCTTCCCCACCCCCTCCCAGCACCATCCTCAGCATTAGGTAGCATCAGCAATGTCTACATTTGTTTTACTGAGAATCACTTCAAATCCTTAATTGCACCAGAAGACACAATAGTAATTTCTAATGGTCAATAATAATAGCAATAATAATTTCACTGAAGTCAGTGGGATTGGGCAGGGAGCTTGAAAGATTGTCTTATATTTGTTACGCTACCTTGCATTTTTATTTCTTAGCTTGAATCAACATTCAATGAGAATATATTGAATAAGAAACCTGATTTATAGCATGTTTGACTAGAATAAAAAAGAGGTAAAGTAGCATATCTAGGAATCGGAGGAACTAATTCAATATCAAACTGATATGTGCTTCTGACAGCTCTCTTCATCTCCTTCAGAAGCTTGTATCCTTGTATCTTCAGTCACACAGCTCCATACTCACACAAGAGACTCCTAACTAAAGTCTAGTGCTCCCAATCTCTCTCCTTCAGAAACAACCACACTTATTTTGGGAAGTCTGCTAGCTATATTGGCCATGCATTGGAGTGTTCAAAAATACAGAAACTTTCAACCACTTTTTAAGGCAGGTGAAAGTCAGGGGAAAAAAATGAAATTTCAAAACTTTTTGATAAGTTGTACTGCTCATTCTGTTATTACCTATATAGCAGTTATTCATATTGTAATGGACTGTACATTTGTCTATGCCCATTAGTGTCCTGAGGCCAATTAAGTGAGAATAGCTTTGTGTGTAAGTAATCCCTGTTGAAGTAAATGGGAAAACTTATATGTTTATGTACCTTGCTGAATAGGGGTCTGAGTAAATTCCGTGGAATGGAAATCATTTTCTTTGTTGGAATATTGACCAATTGAAAAGGTCTGTGCACATCTTCTAACACTATATAAATTAATAAATAACAACACAATCTTT
This sequence comes from Terrapene triunguis, assembly GCF_002925995.2. Classification (NCBI taxonomy): domain Eukaryota; kingdom Metazoa; phylum Chordata; order Testudines; family Emydidae; genus Terrapene; species Terrapene triunguis. The sequence goes on along the minus strand of NW_020664417.1, from coordinate 11,045,297 downwards.
ATTTAGCCCCAATATGAAAATGCATTTTTTTAAAAAGTCTCATTATTTGATCTCATAATGCTGTACAATGTAACATGTTAACACGCAGATATAGTACACAATATAAATGATCTGCCCTTTTCTGTAACCATATTAGAGATGCCCGCATGTAGTACCTTATACCATATCCTTAAACTAAATTTAATACTGCTTTTCTAGTAAAGTTGTGTAAATCGTTAATAATGATTAAACTACTTCATTTCATATGTTAGATACACATAGATTAGATAGTATTTTGTTATTATTGTATATGAGAGCATGTAAGGAGAGAACTTGTTATAATGTATAAGGGCAAAAGGGAAAATGTTATGGCTGCTGAATTTCTTAAGTTTGTGCAATTAAAATCTCAACCTTAATGTTGTATTAACATATTTTTAGATGCAATCTAACATTTAGATTTCCAAACTATATATTTTTGACAGATTTACACAGATAAGCATGTTAAAAATGGTTATTTTGAAAGATGAAATATATCCAAGCATAATTAAAAATATAAAAAATTGCTAGCATCTATACTTCTAAAACATGAAATCATACAAAGTATAATAAACAAATATTTTCAATTTTGCACTATTCTTCTATTAACATTAATATATTTCATGACATTTATTTAAATAGTAGCCGTTTGTGTTAATTTTGATGGAATAAATGGTCTGAGAGAATGATGGGTGCTAACATGACCCTCTCACTGTACAATACTAAATAGCTAAACATGGTTCTGGGTTTTCAGTACAGACTCTTCAGCCTGCTTAGTCCCTTGCAAAACACACCACTAAAAATATTTTGAATGTTTCATTAAAGATGAAGGGAAAAAAGTTAAAGCATTTGAAATGTAAAATATTAAATATGGTTTTAATTTGGACAATATCCCTTATTCTCTTTTCCTTTAGCTGTAGAGAATTTGAGTTCGTCTACACTGCACACTCCTTACAGCAATGTGTACAGTACATATAGTGCATGCCCCCTACCAAGGTTATAAATAGCAATGTAGACAGTGAGGCACTGCTTAGGTGAATAAAGACATTCCTGAACTTGAAGATTTTTTTTCGTAGAGAGGGTGTGCATAGCACAACTGTAAAACAGGTACAGAAGTTGCCACTCCTAAGCGAACTGTCTCCAGTGCTCGAAGGCATTATGCTTGTTCCTCTGCTGTCTTCAGGGTTCCTACCCAAATAATGCTCCTCCCATTCCCCTTCCACTACAGTTCTGACACATTAAGCCATATTTGACCCCAAGGAGAACAATTCAGTCTCTGCATTTATTATTCATTGTGGTCATGGCTGTGATGAGTAATGATTGTTAAGATAGTTACAATTGTACCTAGAGTTCTGAAAGCATTTGGTAATCAAAATTAGATCTCAATAGATGGGGATAGCCACAGCCAAAACATTTAAATCAACAATGAATTTTAAATCACATAAGTTACTTACAGATATTTTTAATTGTTTAAGACAAAACTATGGAACATAGGTTAAAGCAAACTAATATTTTGACTCAGGGTACGTTTGAATCGGTGGCTCCTTTGCTTCAACACTTTTTAGACCATTTCTGTAAATTAAACATTCAAATATGTAAGCTCCCAATAGATCATAAAATAAAAGTATATATATATTTTAGTAAATATTAAATCTTTCTTCAGGGCTTCTCACATAATCAAAGTAGAAGTACAACAGCTGACCCAACTAGTTTGCTCAAGTGTGGGGGGAGGTATTGGTGGTACATAATTTGAATAAACTATTGTACAACAACAACGTAGAATAAATTCTGTGCCTCAAGGGCAAAACCAGCCTCACTGTATAACACATTTTAATAACTCTGTTACGTTTTTATGCAGAACTAAACTTCAGTGTCTGCTGGCTAAATGGAAAACAGTCAGAACATAAAAAATATCAAATGGCAACCCCTAATAATCTACACATATTTATGAAATTATTATTTTTCTCCTGTTGTATACTGTTTGGAAGTACAGCCTGAGGCTTCCTCTGATCTCTTGGAAAGTATTAACATTCAGTGGCCCTCTGTAAAATTATGTTATTTAGGCATAACAGGTTAATTTTATTCAGTTCTTTGAAGCCTTCTGTTTTATTCAGCTCTTTATAGTTACTTTGCCTGAGAAAAGCTTCACTTATCAGTATTTAACACTGTGATTTGCATGTTCAGGAATGTCCCAATCCCCAGTCTCCAACAGGCCACCACAGATTACTGGATAAGGAAATAAGGGTCCTACTATCAGAGGGGTAGCCGTGTTAGTCTGGATCTGTAAAAAGCGACAAAGAGTCCTGTGGCACCTTATAGACTAACAGACATATTGGAGCATAAGCTTTCGTGGGTGAATACTCACTTTGTCAGAAAGCTTATGCTCCAATATGTCTGTTAGTCTATAAGGTGCCACAGGAATCTAAGGGGCCTACTGTGATAAAAAATGTATTTATTTTGAATTGTTTAAAGGGATTCTTTCATTCTGACATGGGGTTAGGAGCCCTAGAGATGGGAAGAAGTCATAAAGTGCTATATCTGGAATTTCTGGTTGTTTAGTACTCTTAAATTAACAACAAATGTCTCTGAATTTGCCTATCCCTCTAAGATGAAACTTGGTTGGTATTAGAATTGGTCAAACTATTGGTTATTAATAGTATTTTTTATCAGCTGGAGGGCAAGAAACCCTTGATGTAGATGCAATGGTGAAATGAGGACAGACACATGCATGGAATTACATGGCAGGCTGCAACTTTTATTAAACTCTATCACAGGGCAGGGGCACTCCCTGTCCATAACCCCTGCTTTCCTATATCAAGCTTTTAATTGGTTCCAGTGTGGGGGTTACAGGGCTTCTTACCATATGACCTACCACTTGGGATAAGCTATCCTCAACCTATCTCGCAGGACTCAGTTCTCTCTGAGTCCTATCCCCCTGCCTTGAGGGGGACAGAAGGGTGCAGAAGGATGGGGCCCTCTGCCTGTGAGGACCACAAGGTCTGACCTATCTCATGAGTCCAAGACCCATCACCAAATCCCAGGTCTTTTACTTCTGGGAACTGTTCACTTTATCCTTTTAACCATACTGGAAACTGGCCAGCAATTATGAAAAATTAACAACTTAACCCAATTATCTCAGTGAGGTACTAGATTCATTAACCCACTGTCAGCTGAAGATGCTCCAAGGAAGGCAGTAACCTCAGGTTCCTCTGCCAATTGGCCCATGCGTAAAAAAAATCATTCCTGCCCCCAAATGGGTGATCGACTAGACCCACAGCATCTGTCAGGTTGGGTTCCCATTCCTAGTTTGGGGTGGGTAGGGTAGAGTTGCTAGAATGGTTCTGAAACAGGACCCACATGGTGCCTACTCCAGGTTGAATTCTGGGAGCTGGAGAATACTGGCCAATCAGCACCCCTCTTCCCCAGCTTACCAATGGGTGCCAGAGATTCCCAGGGAGGGAGGAGCTACCTGGTTTCCCTCAGCGAAAGACACCACCCTCACTGCTGGAATAGTCCTCGTTCACCACCAACCCCATCAAGTTCCCCCACCCATTGAGGTATGTGGGGAGCATTTCTGTAGGCTTTCAAGGGTGGACATTACAAGTACTCAGGAAGCCTCTTCTGTTGGATGAAGCAGATTCTACATCATTCTTGCACTTTTCATGTGTCAGAGAATGATTGTGATTCTATGAGGTACAATCTGTCCCTAAACTCCCTCTGGAGTGGTGTGATTCCACAGTACACACAGCAAGTCTGTGCCTTAAATACATGACTTAGCTGTTTATGTTGTTTTCTAATATTATTTTTGCCGTGCCTGGAAACATGGTATACTGATGCTAGATATACAGGGTGAAATCCTGGTCTCACAGAAACTGAGGGGAGCTTTGACACTGATTTCAGTGGAGTCAACACTTCACCCAGGTGTAATTTGTTTGATTTTAACTCCCTACATCATTTAAATATCTACTTAAAACAATTTTTCTACATTTTTTGCTTTTTTCTACGACATTTTCTAACCAGCTGGAAAATCTTTAAGTTATCCTTTTTCTACAGCAGGTAATGTAGGGGTGGTAGATAACCATCGCTTTTCATCTAACATTGATTCTATAACTTTTTATCTCCTCCATGGCAATTAATTTGTCATATCATTCTAGGGCTTTCCAAAGAGCTGAAACTTTTATAATTAGAGGGATGTATGCTAGAGATCTGGAGATTGATGTTTCATTTTAATTCATTTGGGATATAGGAGTACCCTATATCATTAGACAAATACTAATTTTATTTGACCATAATTGAAACTGCTGACAGCATCAGTTTTTGATGTGTAAAATAACTGATTATATTTGAAATCCCAGTACTATAGATACGTTACAGGTCAGATTTTAAAAAAATAATAAAATCTCAGCATGCACAATTGGGAGCCATTTTCAAATTTTAAGATGTAAATTATAAATATAAAGTTTTTCCATAGATTTCTCCTTCCACATTTGTCAAGAATTTCAATTTGTCTTTCTATTTTAAGGTTTTGTGCTGCCGGGCATTACTGTAGTGTTGAGTGCCTTCCATGTAAAATCAATAGCAACACTGAGGTCCCTAGCGGACTTCATGGAGTCTCTGGCACTTCGTTTTTTGGGGGTAGGGAGATCAAAAGTCTGTGTGGAGCAAGGTTTGTAGGTGTGTGTGTTTTGTGGGAGGAATATGGTAGAGGACTGGGAATAAAAGGGAGTTCAGATTGCGTCATTTATAGTAGAAAGGTTTTCTCAAAATTGGGGGCCTTGCAATATTTCCTAAAGATGGTCAGACTCTGGATTCACCTGCTGTCTTCAAGAAGATTGTTCCACAGCCAGATCCCCTCAACAGACCTTGTCCCCAGCTCTCACATGCTTCCAATGTTATCCCAGCAGAATACAGCTGTTTGTGGTTGTTCATAAGTCAACAAACAGTCTTTGATGTAGCAAGGGCTTGATCCATTAATTGCTTTGAAAATTAGGACCCTGGTCTTAAATTGGCAACAGAAGCTGACTAGGAGCCAGTGGAGGGAATTAATCACCTGTCTGTTGTGCTCACAGTGGCCTGAGACATGCAGAAGGCAGGCAGCTGTGTTCTGCACCAGCTGGAGCCTGTGCATCTTCATGTTCAGTTTCAGATACAATAAACTACAGTAATCCTGTCTGGCGGTGACAAATACATAGATTACCGTGGCCAGGATTTCATCTGGGAGAAAGGGACAATGTTTCCTAGTAAACTGAAAGACAACATTTTCAGAAAGTGATGCTAACTGTTACCCAACTTAGCAAGAAGTCAAATAGGATCTCAAGGCTTCCCATCACTTTGATGAATGGCAGCTGCATTTCCCCTTCCTCCCAATTACTTTGGCCTTTCCTGGGTTCAAGACTGAGTCATCTGGTAATCCAAGAGATAATTTCTTGTGGCCATATTGACATTTTAGTAATGACAGTGGTAGCAGCGGTTGAGAGTGAGGTACACAGGTGAGTGTCATTGACACACATAGGCTGCTAAGCCTATGGTATCTGTCATTTCTTGCAGTTTTCTAAGGTAGACATTGAAGAGAAGCAAGGATAGTATGGATCCCTGTGGAGCTCCACAGGTAAGGGCCTTTGAACAGGAGGAGCAGGAACTCATCACTGTTCTCTGAGTTTTTCTGAAAAAGGAATGAATAGAGCCACTGTAACGCTGGTTTATCTACTCCTGTCATGCCACATAAGCATGTTGTTAGTGGTCAACTGTATCAAAAGCTGCAGTGATGTGCAGAAGTGTGAGCATGAAAATTTTTGCCTGCATCCATGACTATAAGGAAGTAATCTTTTAGTGACACCATAGCCATCTCTTGGTTGTGCCCCAGTCTATACCCTGATTGTGAGGCATGCAGGATGTTATCTTATGTCACACGTAGTTGGAACTTGGTGGTTACATCTTTTTTTGTTATGCTACCCAGAAATGGGAGGTTGGAGATGGGACAGGAACGTCATACCTTCCATTCTTTAGATTATGATTTAATGTTTGTCATTGCTGGAATTTTAGAACCCCAGAAATATTCTGTCCAGTCAGTCGAAGCTATGGTTTTTATGTGCCTAGATGTGGAACAATGCTAAACAATCTGTTCTACCTTGTATTTTGCTGTGATACTCTGAGTTCCCCAGACCTGAGTACAAGCTCTGTGTAAGCTTGAAGCTTGTCTCTCTCTCCAAAAGAAGTTGGTCCAAATAAAATATATCATCTTACCCACCTTGTCTCTAGATGTGGAACCTACATTTTAATGAGACTCCAGTAGCATAACCTGTTTCCTTTGTGGAGGAACAGAGCAGGGGGGCCTCCTTTCCACTAGCCAGAGTTCCGGTAGTACAAGTCTCAACATACACCCTCTAACGGAAATCAGTTGTACTGATGACCTTTGTACAGAATAGAGAGAAGGCCTAAAAGCCTGAACAATACTGCTCAAATCAATTCTCTGCCAAAACCCAGACAAAAGTAGTAACAGAGGAGGGGAAAGGAAGGAAGGAAAGAAACACAAAATATAATAACCGCAAGTTTATGAAATACATTAAGAAATTGCTTTTGCAAAGAGCTAATCACTCTTGCAGTTGTAGCTATCTGCAAATTCTCCAATTCCAGCTATCTGCAAATTAACCAATAATAGTTCCCCTTTAAGCATCTCCTGGAAAGCCCCCCCTTCGCCTGTCGCCGAAATCCCCCGGAAAATGACATGTACCAAGTCTTAAGAAATGTACCCAAGCTAGGGCCGAGCACCACCCCTGCGGAAACCACCGAGCGCCCCTCTACCCAAATAAACATCCACCTCTCGGAAATTGAGAAAGTAGGCAAGGGGAGGAGGGAGGACTGACCCCAACCCTAGCTCCTTAGCTCGTGATCAGCTCGTGCTCACCCCATACCCAGCTTGTGATTTGCCCCCAAGCTCGTGTTCACCCTGTGTCTAGCTTATGATTCGTCCCCAATTTCTTAACTCATGACGTATTGTTTGCACCTTGCTTGTGGTTTGATGAAATAAAAGCAGCTTGCAAGCTGCTGTTCGGGGTGCTAGTTTTGAAACTGCACCCCAACGCGTTTGGTATGTATTGCAATAAAGGCCTCAGGCTCTGAGTCTGTGAACTAAAATCACTGCGTGGGTGATTCTTTCCACGACACCTTCCAGATTAAATTTTTAATCTTTCAGTTTTAAACCTAATTTTGATCTCCAATACTATCTGCTTTTTATTTTACAATTAATTTCTATGTATCACATTCTGAGATTATGGCACTTACAAATGCACTTATATTGCTGCAGTTCAGATGAATATTCTAACCTGAAAAGGGAAAAAACAGGGAAATTGCCACTTTGTACATACATCAAGTAGCTGATTCCATATTTACAGCCTTATTAACCTGACGGGGAGGAGTGGAATAGCCAGCAAATCAAGTGCAGAATTGAAAATGTCAAAGTTGTGGAGCATAGTACTATAATTACCAAAGTACATCAGGTATTATTAGAATTTTGATAATTCCCTCTTGTGACAAGTATGGTAATAAGAACAGAAAATGTACAAAATTAATTTATTTTCATTACAAAAATAGTAATGAGGTGATATGATGGCATATAGTTCACATTCTCAAAATTGTCATTTCCTGTTGAATTGGTCTGGTAATCTTAGTGGCTTAATTAAATTAGTTGTTATAACTCCTCCTTTCTTGTTCAGAAAAAAAATGTTAGGAAAGGACCATAGTGGTTCCACAGTGAAGGTTGCATTGAGCTTTGCACTTAAAGCAGGGATTAAAGATTTTACTATGACTACATCAGGTTTGCTTCCTCCTTGCTCTTACATAAGTGCCTGTTGACACTTCAGGGGATTGAGAATTTCCTTCCAGAGGACATCTCAACAGTTGCCATGTGAGGTTTTCTTCCAAGGTTTTGTTACCTACAATACATGGTGTGTCCTCTATGAGGAGCTCTGTGTCTCTCTGCTTTATCTTCCTAATATAATAACCAAAATTATTCCCCCACTAAGTAGTGTAAGACCTCAGATGGTATACTTCATTGAGCTATACTGATTTACACTAGTTGAGGATCTGATCAAATAATGCACAATACATTGACATTATTAAGCCTCTGTTCATATCACATATTTACTGGTGTAGCATAGACTGGGTGCATTGTAAAGCATCTGACTTAGTCCTTCATAACATTCTGATTTAAACAAAATCAGTACCACACAAAATAAGTGTACACCATATCCAACGGTTCTCAAAAAGTAATTGTGATACAATAAGAAAATAGATCACAAAATGTAATTGTCAATGGGAATCATTATTCAATGGAGTGTTTCTAATTGTGACCCCCAATTATTTGGTCCTACATTATGCGATATCTTTGAGTGGTCTGGAAGAAAATATATCATTACTGATAAAATTTACAGATGACAATTGACGGAGAAGTAAACAATAGTGGGGATAGATCAATTACACAGACTGGTCTGGTTTGCTTGGTGAGGTGGACTCATCTGAATAACATGTATTTTAATACAGCAAATATAAGGTCATACAACTGAAGAAAGAATGTAGTCACCCTTATAAGATGCAGGACTGTGTCCTGGATTGCAGTGACTCTGAAAAGGATTTGGGGTTAATGGTAGATAACCAAATGAACATGAGCTCTCAATGCAATATCGTAGCTAAGAAGGAAAAAGTGATCCTTAGATATATAAGAAGCAGAATAGGGTAGGAATTGGTATCAATGGTATAGGAAGCATGAAAACTATTGTAACAAATTGAAGATAAAGGAGAAAATTAAGACACCAAATATCTGGTGAGGTTACTGGGCTAGTAGCTCTACTCATACAAAAAAACAAACAAAAAAACACCACACAGACCAACCAACCCCCCCGCAGCAAACCATAAAACATTCCCAACAACTTGGAATGAGTTATTAGTAAGTGTTTAAAGAGGGGAGAGTTTTTAAACTGGGATATCTTTAGTTACCCCTTATTTGTGATAAGGCATAGTTTTCTAGCTTTCTTCCTTGAATACTGAGACTATTTGAAAAAGAAGAGGAGGGGGAGGAAACAATAATATATAAAATGTTTAATGATCAAATATGTTTGTTAGGGATTATATGTATTAGGGATTTTTGCGCTGCTGTAATTACGCTGATGTAACTGAACTGATGTAGATGTATTTCTCTGCTGTAAAACATGGGGCTTACCCCAGACACAAAGAAAAATTCCTAACAGAGCGACTGGGTGAAAGCAATGCTGCCTTTGACGCAGTTAACTGCATGCTAATTAATTACATTATATTAAGCCAAGGGGATATTTAACCTCACATCTACTTAATATCTGACAAGCTCTACAGTAACTAATAAAAAATAAATATTAGATATGGTCTGAAACCCTATCTGAACTCTTGAGACATACAGGCTGCAGCTTTAGCTTTATAATTTTTCACACTTCAAAATGATTATATATATACATACACACACACACAACAAAAGTTGTGGGAGTGCATCAGAACTTTAATGAAAACAACATGTAGAGCTTCAGCTTATCTATTAACTTTCCATTTTCCCCACAAAAATTGTTTCTGTCAATATTTTATTATGACAGGAGCGAATGGGAGAAAGAAGTGAAGTCTAATCTAAGCAGATGGTTGTCAAAAACTGCACATGGCAATTGAGAATATAAACAGAAATCAGAAGCAGGGAGATTTTTCTCCCCTGTTTCATTTTTATGTCATGAATAGTAAATAAATGTTGCATTATAAACAAATGGAAAACTAGTAAAAAAATATAGAAAATGAAAGAAAAAATAAGAAAAAGTTGTTGAAAATATTTTTTTAGACGTTGACTTAAGATGCAATTACTGTTAAACCTTAAGTATCAATGAATGCTGATAAGACTGAAAACAATAACAATTGACATATTCATGAATTGATTATCTCATCTTCTGAGATATTACAAGGGTGATTCATTTTGACAGGAATAAAAGAATACTTTCAAGATGTTCCTTGGTTACTGATAGATGAAATATGTTACAACTTGTTTTGTGCCAATATGCGGAATGAAAATATTCAGTTGGTGCTAAGTGGCAAAGCAAGTTATGATTTAGTAAGCTTATAAAGGCAGATCCTTTGCTATCACGTTGACCTCTGTGAATAGTTCTAAACCTAAATTTTAAATAGAGCCTGCAGACTTCAATAGGACTTAAGTACGTGTTTCACTAGTTTACTGAATAGGGAGGGATGTAAGCATATACTTGAGGTTAAACAGGTGCTTATATGCTTTGCTGAAACAGATATAAATCATATTTCAAGATGTACATATCTTGTTAAGCATGTGTACTTTTTACTATTGATTACATAAATGTACATTATAGTGAATAAAAGCATATTAATCATGGGCTAAACATTACATTCTACATTGAGCATGTATTGAATGCTCAAAAAAGCAGGTTATCTAGAAAGGTAAGATATATATGTATGTAGAAGGATATAGTCTTACATTTTGAAACTCTGTCATGTAGTAATGAAGAATGTAAATTAGCTTTGAAATCAAGCATAAACACACAAACATTATTTATTTCAAGTTAATTTGTATCTCAATTTCCTCTTAAAAAATGCAGGGCTACATTTCTCATCTCTTGTGCTACATTTATTCATCCCATCTGTCCGACGCCCCGCCCTTATCCCCTGCAATGCTGGCTGTTGCTTCAATCCACACATTGTTCCCAAAATACTATTTTAATTATGAACTCTTTTTAGTAAAAAAAAAAAAAAAAAACTTTCTCTACTCTTACTGAAAAACAAAGATAAGTTCTGGCAGCAGTTATCAAATATAATACGTTTTCCATTCTGATAGTGTAATTTGTCTAAAACTTGCACTCAGTTTAGGTAACTCATCAGTTGATCCCTTGTAAACTAATTTATACTAGCTAGGATCATATTACAAGGTCTATTAATCTTCATGCTTCAGGTAATTTAGCTGATTACCAGCAGAAGTGTGGATATTCTGATATATTATTTTGTCACCAGGAGAGCTCTCTTCCAGCGATAAAGTGCGGCCACACAGTGCACCTTACAACGGCATGGCTGCAGCAGCACAGCCACACCGTTGTAAAGTGTGCTGTGTAGCCTTAGTTTGCAGTCCCAAGACATTTTAGCCAACAGACCACAAAACTCTCTGGCTTTTTCCAGGGTCACACTGTGCTCACAGGCAAGTGCTAGGATTTCTTGTTCTTTTGCCTCTGCCTCTCTCTCTTTTTGTTTGTCCTCAGATTCCCTGTGTTCTTTCACACACCCAGGGCAAAACACCTGGTAATGATACCCAGTCAAACCCTCCACCCATTTGCTAGCTTCTGGGCAGACTTTAGAAGGCTTTGTTTTAGGCGTGGTCCCTTAACTATCTCTTACAACTATCTAAAATGAAGGGTGCATTCACACATCAGCTTGAAGAGGTTTTAACTTAACATACAAGGTTTTGCCCAGGTCAAAACAATATAAAGTAACACCGAAGCAACAACAATAATTGCAGCCACTACACCTCATACAAATACATTGTATGAATGGTACACCAACACTTCGAATGCTGCATGCAGTTCTGGCGGTACCATCTCAAAAGTGATATATTAGAAATGGAAAAGATAGCTTCTATATAAGGTGAGATTAAAAAGACAGTCTATTCAGCTTGGAAAAGAGATGACTGAGGGGGCATATGATAGAGGTCTATAAAATCATGAATGGTGTTGGGAAAGTGAATAAGGTAAATAATGCTTTCTATTCACAAAACAAGAGGACTAGAGGTCACCCAATGAAACTAAAGGCAGCAGTTTAAAACAAACAAAAGGAAGTTCTTTTCACACAACACACAGTCAACCTGTGGGACTCCTTGCCAGGGAATGTTGTGAAGGCCAAAAGTATAACTGTGTTTAGAAAAAAAAGATAAGTTCATCAATGGCAATTAGGCAAGATGGTCAGGGACTCGGTCCCCTATTCTGGGTGTTTTAAACCTCCAACTGCCAGAAAATGGGACTGAACAACATGAGATGGATCACTTAAAACTGCCCTGTTCATTCCCTCTTAAGCATTTGGCAGTGGCCACTGTCAGAAGACAGGACAGTGGGCTAGATGGACCATTGGTGTGAAGTATGGCTGTTCTTATATTTCTATGCTCCTACAACATACCTTTATGTTCATGAGATAAAGTATAGAATAATGGCTTTAGTGTATTGATGGCACTAATAAACAGACTGGAAATAAGGTCTTCATTTTTCCACAGTAAGTGTAATTAGCTATTAGAACAATTTACTAAGGGTCATGATGGATTCTCCATCACTAACAATTTTTTAAATCAAGATTGGATTTTTTGCCCCCCAAAAAGATATTCTGTAGGAATTATTTTGAAGAAGCTCTGTGGCTTGTGTTATACAGGAGGTTATACTAGACATTACAGTGGTCACTTCTGGACTTGGAGTCTATTAATCCATAAAAATAAAATATTCTTAATATCCCAAATTATATTCTTTATAAATTGTTTACTGGAAAAAGATAAGGGGATGGAGGGAAAGAGAGTGAGTTTGGGGTGGGATGGGGACTCAAGAAGAAAAAGTGAGTGGTGTAAATTGCCTCCTCATCACTTAATTACTAAGCTACACAGTAGCACTTTCCAACACTTGTAAATCATTTTCTAGGGTAAAAGATAAACTGGAAGCTGTTCAATATATAGGATGTTTTTGTTAAAAGTAGCTGTTGTGTGAACCTCTTGCTGAGAGGGCCCATGTGCTGCAGGAGATGGGAAGAAAGAGTCCAAATAGTCCACAGAACCCTAAGAAAAAATGTTTAACCACAAATATATTCAAAACAGTAGGGAAAGACAGTATTTATAAATTATGTACCTCTTATTTTCTAAATTAATTAGGAACTACTTTTCATAGCAGAAGAAGATAATGCATAAACATATTGGGAGCTTCTTATCTGGGTGGTTTCACCAATTAGAGAATGGATATAAAGCTCTGAGTCTCAGTCACTTTCCTGAGGATTTTAATTCTCTCTCTCCTGCCCCCACCCCACCCCAAGGAAAATCAGCTGAACAACACTGGACAATAATTCCCACAGAGATTTCCCCTACTTTAACTGAGGAGAAGGGCCAAACCCTCCTTTGACACAGCTTCCCCTTTCTTCTATATTCCATCCTGGGCAGCCGTGTGACCTGCCAGGACCCATTAACCCTTTACAGGCTGACTTACCTTTACTTTGTCACACACATATACAACAGCTTTTTTAGAAATGTTTGTTTTAACTGAAATGTAAATTTAATGAACCCTAGTGAGCAATAATGGATCTATTACAGGAGAGGATGGGTGAGGTTCTCTGGCCTGCAATGTGCAGGGGGATAGAGTAGATGTTCCTGATGTTCCCTTCTGGCCTTAAAGTCTATGAGACTAGAAGAGTAGTAAGTCACAGCAGAGTGTGAATTCAAAGGCTACTGGTACACATTTCAGGTGGGTAAAGGCATTTAGGATTCAGCCTTGTGAATCCACCAATGTTTATTAATACAAACTTTGTCATGACTTACTGCTAAAATAGTACCTCTTGGGCATTTTTTATGGATTGTTTCCCTCTCTTGTTTCATGAGTATGTTTGAGAAGACATCCCTCTTAGATTAAGGTCCAATTATCATATTTTTAGCTCTCTCTCACCCCACAATGCCTTAATATGTTTCCTGGTTGACTGTCAATAAGCATACTTTCTTATAAACACTGGGCCAGATTGTTAATTGGTGAAAAACTGATGTATATTCAACGACTTCAGTTGAGCTACATTTACAGTGAATTTACATCATCAGATGAGGATTTGGTCCACAACATTAATGTTATTAATATATCAAATATAAATACGAGACAGCAAGCTACGGCCCATAGTAATCCTTGTGAGAAGATCCTATATAGTAAGTTTCCTTGGGATTCTTTTTATTGCTATCCATTTAGAGGTCTAGCCTTCTTAAGAGATCCAATTAATCAACATTTCATTAAGATTAACTACTGAAAGAATTAAGGAGAAAAATGTTAAGTTAATGTTTATGATATGTCTGCCTCAGGCAAAAGACATCTGTACACTTGAGCTTCTGCAATGTTCTAAAAATGGTTGTTCCTTTGTGAATAAGATTCAAGCATTCATTTAGATTGAAAAGATATAATGGCCTCACCTTAATTTATGTTCCACATATCCCTAGGGAGAACAATTGGAATTTGAAGTGTTTTTTTGTTGTTGCTTTTGCGGGGGGAAGGGGATGCTGGCGCATGATTGAATTATGTTGTTCACTTGTAGTGTCTCCATTGTTTTCATTTCTGTTTTTTGATCATAAAGGCTGTGTACAAGTCTAGTGCATTAGACTGATGTACAGAAGGAACACATGTAGTTACAGAAACATCTGACAGATGGAAAGTGCCTGAGGGATCTGAGGTCAGAGGATAACTGATTCTTCATACACAACCAATGAAAGGAAATAAATAGCTCACACTTTAAAAGATTCCACTGATCTTCTAGACACTATACAGGTCACTGGGTCTGGATACAAATATCTAAACAATATTGTAAACTTTTTAAGATAAAAGGGATTAGTATATTGGTATAACACCTTATTCCCACACAGCTTCTACTATATGACATAGTTTAAATTTAAACACTTGGTGCAATATGATTTTTTCCCTCAGAGTTAATATTTTATTTATTTTGAACAGACAACAAAACAGGATATTGGGTACATAATATATAATTCTAACAATTATGGGTAAAAAAAGTTTTAAAATTGGAAACAATATACATTTTCAAACAACAACACATTTAATTTCTCAAGCAAGTGGTGGGTTCTTTGCGTGAGATAATATTCTTAGGGGATTTGCTAGCTATTTTTGAATAATGTCTATAAAATATATGTAAAAGGAAAGTAAAAAAAAGTAATGTTCTGTGAAGAATGTTTTTAGTCAAATGGACACAAAACAGAGACAATCTATATGAAAGAGAGACATCTATATTAGAGCTAGAAGAACATTGTCTCCTTCACTATATTACCACATTAAAAATCCTGCAGAGTGTGATCATATTTTTGTTTTGTTTTGTTTGTATTGGAAAATGTAAAGGTAAGAAATATAATATTAAAAATAAAGAGTAACATAACTCTTACTCCCCTAGCTGGACCACAGCATTGGTTGGGCAAGGAGCAGTGGAGACAACCTCATTGGGAAGAGAGGGGGAATGAAGTTTAGGAGTAGCTGAGACAGTGTTCCATGTGCCCTCTGCTTTTCTCATCCTTTCCATCCTTCACCCTTCATCTGCAGTGTGTGGGGTGCTGCTTCTCCTCCCCACTCCCCATGCTGTATGGTATGTGAGTGGGGAGGGGGTCATATCTGCATTTGGGTCCTGACTTGGGGGCTTGTCTCACCCACTACCACTGTTCTTTGGCGGTGGGGCTATGACTGGCTGATACATATTGTAGTCTCCTTGTTTCTGACCCACCCTTCATGTAATTGCTGGATCTCTGGAGATGCCAGATGCTAAGCTGATCACCAGTTCTGGGGTCCAGAGCAGATTTTTCCCACATAGTAAAATTGGTAAACTGCCTAAAGTTTACTGGACATATTGATATTTAACTATCAATGAAATAATTGTATTCAGTGTTGTAGCCATGCTGGTCCCAAGGTATTAGAGAGACAAGGTGGGTAAGATCATATCTTTCGTTGGACCAGATTTTGAGCTTACACAGAGCTTGTCTCTGTCACAAACAGAAAATGTTGCAGTAAAAGATATTACCTCACTCACCTTGTGTCAGTGAAAGAAATGTGCACTTTTAGGGCTGAATCCTGCAGATGCTTAATAACATGCCCATTTTTACACACATGCAGTCTGATCTTGCTCTCATAAAATTCAAAAGCAAAACTCCCATTGACCTTAGCAATCCTGGATTGAGCCCATGAAAAGTCCCATTGACTTTGTTATGACTACTCACATAAAAAAGTAATGAATATGCTTAAAGGTACTCTGTCCAAGAAGTGGAAACAGTTGAGCTGTAGATGAAGCTTATTACCTGTCAAATTTGGCATTATTTTTGCTAACATTTGGTAGGCATCATATCTACAGGTCTTCAAAGACCTTTTTGTGTGTGAGCCTGTGATGTTGGTATTAAAAAATAGCATGTGAGGGGAGAAAATAAAATAAACCACGTTGACCTTTGCAATCCACCACTAGTTGTGATTTATAGGATAAGAATATATACTTAATATAAACTATTTCATAAAACAAGCAGCTTCATGCTACATCTCCAGTGACATGGAAGTATTGTAAAACTTCAACACAATCAGTTTTTACATCAGATTAAAAATTCTTATGGTTTGTTAAAAATATTATAATATGATGATGCCTTATTATTGTCTATATTTGAAGTAAGAAACTGTTTATTTTTAAAATGTCAACATAGCACCTAACAATTAATAAAATTTTGATAAAATCCTTGATAAAACAACCTCTAGAATTGCAAACTGCATGTTGAAGGGGGTTTTGTTTGTTTTGTCACTTGTAATACACTTTTAATAACAAATGGTGACACAGGATAGCAAAAGCTGTGATGATGTAAGTTATTTCAAGTAAAATCTACCCTGAAGGTACTTTTATCTTTCAAAGGGGGGGGGGGGGAAATCCCAAACAATTAAATAATGCATTCACTTTATGAGGCTGATTAGAAGCTCTTCAAGTGCCTCAAGTGATGTAAAGTTTTAAATCTATTGATTAAATTTGCATCTCTTAATTTAGAAATGATAATCCATGTGGAGTGCAACCTAAACAGCAGAATCTTTCACTACTTAATTATTGATTTTTAATATGTCAAATGTACTAATTAAAATTGATATTTTATAGATTGCATTTTAAAATATTAATATATGCTTGATTTGTAACTGCCTACATCTGTGCTTATCCTCGACAATTATGCAGGTCATCACATGCATCTTCAGTAGATACAGAAAGAAAGTGAAGGTAAAGTATTATTTTAATAGAGACTACTGTGAGATTTATAAACTTAGGGCTGGGCCCACAAGATTTCTGTAGGCTAGGCTAAATGGAATGGTCACTTTGGGTATGTCTACACTGCAACAAAACAACCATAGCTGGCTTGTGTCTGTTGACTTGGGCTTGTGTGAGATCAGGCTGTGGGGCTATACAATTGCAGTGTAGACATCCAGGCTGAGACCCAAGCCTGGACATCTTCACTGAAAATTATAGCTCTGCAGCCCAAGCTCCTGTGAGCCAAATGAGCAGACACTGGCCAGCTGTGGGTGTTTCATTGCAGTGTAGACATATCCCTAAAGTCTATTCTACTAGTCTAGGATCACTGGAGTTCAACGTGCTCTGGCCATGCGCCCTCCTACCTCATCTTCAACAGTTCCCTCCACTGTGGAACTGTTAAAAATACATGAATGTGCTTGTGGATGGAAATGGAAGGGAATCCCTATGATACTGATAGTACATACCAGCTCCTTTTTAAATGAATGGAGGCCAGGAAGTGGATATGGTTGATCTGACTTGCTGACCCTGTAACTCTTCAGATTGCTGCTATTGTCCTAGGTCTTGAGGGCAGTGCAAGCAGGATTTTAACTGCATCTGTCTCAAGCCTGTGAGGAGGGTAGGAGGCAACAGCACGATCTTCAGTCCTAATTCCAGATCAACAGAGCTGCAGAGGATCTGCCGAACTTGCAGGGAGTAGCTGTTCCTCAGAAGCTCTCAGGTCAAATGAAGTGCAGACTTCAGTAGCACTCCAGCCCTTTGTCTTCACACCAGGGGGACAGGAGCTCTGACTGTTCCTTATGCTGAGACACCAAGTTTTTCCTTGGCACAAGTAGCAGCTCTTACTGGGTGTCCTTTCATGGGTTTCAAGGGAAAGGGGATGGGCAGGCAATCAGACAGGATTTCCCGTGCAAAGCTGTAGAAGGACTGAAAACCTGTAGCTTATGGGGGAAATCCCTAGGGTTGGAAGGTCTAGATTCTTCAAATTCTGAACAACTCCCAACATGTCTGGAAAGTAGGGATCAGATCAATAGGAGGGAAAGGTTGTTACTCTGCTGAAGCCAAAGCTCCAATTATAAGTTACCATCCTCAGTCATGAAGTAACTGAATGTTTCTGTTAAAATCATGAGCATGAAATAGTGAGTAATGTGGACTTTAAATCATCACCAATATTCCTCTAAGTTAACACACAACATTGAAATCAACATAAAACATCTCTCAAGACTAACTAAATTGGCTTTGCTTTTCATTGGATTTGCAAAGGCTTGGGGAAAATCCTACTATTATGTGCTCTAGTCATCAACAGCTATCCCTTGATACGAGGATGATGTCTGTTAGGGGAAAAAGGCATTGATGAGACTTAAGATGGCTGAGGAGTCCAATCCGTGCTTTACAGGTTTTTCCACGTATATGACAGAAGGTTGCTTGTCAGGAGCACAACTGCTGGCTGGGATCCTGTACCCTTTCCTTCCTCCTCTGCCATTTCTCAGCCTCTTGAGCAAGGTGATTCTCTTCAAAAGAGGCTGAGGCTTGATGTATGATGCAACTCTATTGCAGTCTATTGCCAGCCAGCTCTTCCCAATTCATGGGGTCAGTGCCACCCTTCGTAAGATATACTTTCAGGTTGTCATTGTAGAGTTTCCTCTGCCCCTCTGAGTCCTCTTATCATGACTAAGTTGAGAAAAGAAGACTTGTTTCGGAAGATGAGTATCAGCCATCTGCAGACAATGGCCAGCCCAGTGAAGTTGTTTCAGAATCTTTGCCTCAACACTGGTGATGTTAGCTGCAGAGGGAATGCTGGCATTGGTGCAATAATCTCCCCATCTGATACAGAGAATCTTCCTAAGGCAGCACTGGTGGTACCGCTACAGACGCTTAACATGGCTTTGCTATGTCACCCATTCTCACACCCATAAAGAAGAGTGTGGATGACTACTGCATTGTGGAACAGGATCTTCATTTCCATCCACAGATCTTTGTCAATAAGGTTTCCGAAGGATGTGCTGGCACAATGAAGCGTATATTTGATCTCCATATCAAGATTGGCTGTCTGTGAGACATGGCTACAAAGGTAAGGTGCCTGAGAAAAGATCTAGAGTAGATTGCAAGTCAGCCTTGCTGTGAGCAAGGATAGCATCATCGCCAGCATACTGAATGTTGGTAATAACAGTCCTGGTGGCCTTTGTTTTAGAATGAAGATGCTGCAGGTTGAAGAGCTGGCCGTCCATGTGATACTCAGTCCCAATTCCAGAATAAATGTGGTCATGAATAACAATCAAGATCATAATAAGACAGATGGCAAAAAAAGGGTTCAGACAATAACAGAGCCCAGATTAACACCAGTAGATATGGTGAATGGGTACATTTCCAACATATTACAGAGGACGGCGGTAATCCCATTATGAAGTAGCCTGATAATGCGAATGGAATTCAGTGGACAACTGAAACAGGATAGCACCTTCCACAATGCGTCATGACTGATGGAACCAAAGGCCTTATTTAGGTCAATTAAAAACTATAAGCAATGGCTGGTATTGTTCTCCACACTTCTCTTCAATCTGTCGTGCAACAAAAATCATGTCAGTTGTTCCCTGAGATGGTCTGAAACCACATTGGGATTCTGAAAGGAAGTTTTGGCAAGAAGGAGGAGACGGTTCAAAAGGATTCAAGAAAAGATCTTCCGAGCAATGGAGAGGAGGGCAATGGCTTGGTAATTTCCGAACATTGACCTGTCCCCTTTCTTAAAAATGGTCACAATATTGGCATTGTTTAGGTCAAGTGTAATTTCCTCATTTACCCAAATTCTAACAAGTAACAAAATCCATATACGGGCCAAACTCAAGCAGCACAAGCCCTCTGCAATCTCAGGATAGCTCCACCCTTCTTAAGGACAGTGTAGCCCTCAAGCAACATTGGAAGGAGCACTTGGAGACTCTATTGAACCATGAATCTGAAGTCTCTGTTGCCATCATCAAGTCCATTCCTCAGCAACCATTAATAGAACCTATTGCTCACACCCGCATCTTCTGAGGAAATTTGCTGTGCCATCACTCAGACTAGAAACAACAAAGTGCCAGGCCCAAATGGCATCCCCGCAGAGTTGGTGGAATATCACTTTTGCAAAAAATTGAGTGCTCTAGTAGCAGCTGCTGCACCCCTGTTCAGGGACTTTTGCCCCATACTTCAATGGAGTGGCAGATCTACTAATCACGCCACTGAACTGCCTTTGCCACCCATCTGGGTAGAGTCTCTATATGGTCTCCCTGCCTTTGCAGCAAAACTATGGCAGGTCTGCCTTGATTAGAACCTTCCATTCCCATTGAAGGGGACCTTACAGGATTTGGACCTTACAGCTATTATTTCATTCTGTCTGTGGATTGAGCAAAACATCAGCCCATGTTAATAAGCATGAGATTTTTTTTTTAAATGAAAACTTCCCTGATGATAAACCTGTATTGAGCAATCTTTTTCCCTGTAAGCTTATCAGGAGCTATTGGAGTCAAAGATCTACTATCTTCTCTCACTCTCCTTTAATAAATACCTCAACTTTCATGATGGGTACTAGTGATAAACAGGTTTATTAATTCCCTTGAGAGGTCACTCTTTCTGGCCTGAATCTATTGGTACAGTCATTTTCTGAAATAATTCCTGTCCTCTACGCACTACCAATGGTTTAGAGAGCCCTCTCTGAGGCTTCACAGGACCATCAGAGTAGAGAAAATACTTTAAGAGATTGGAGAAGTAGTAGTCTGATGAGAGGGCACATATCTGATATATGTGATTTAGCTTTGTTTACATGCACATAGTCCGATGCCTATGTTCACCCGCAAATAAAAATACTTCATCATGTTGGGGTATGCTTATGTAATATAATCAATTTTATATCTTAGTAGCTAAGTGCAGTTTGTTAAGGCTATTTTTGTGTCAAGTGGTGCCGAGAGCAAAATGGAGGAGAAATCAGCATGTTTTAAAGGAGCATGAATAGCCAAAACTCATATCTTTTCCATTGTATTGATTTCCGTGAGCTTTTTTTTCAGTTTCATGAAAATATATTTTCTATTGAACACCTTGAGATTTGACAAAGAGCTACATCAGTATCTGAATCAAAGGCTGATCTGTCCCTGCAACCAGCAGGACTCATTTGTCCTGTTTTTTTAATCCAGACAAAAATCCTTGGACATTACCATCAAGCAGCCTCCAATTCTAGATTCCAACCAGCTCCATAATAACTTGTCCAGATGAGATAATGAGCAGGCGGCAACTATCAAATACTAGGGAAGTCATAGACAGTGCTGGAGGATCTATGAAAGATATGAATGCTCACATAGCAGCATCTACCATCATGCTCCAGACTCTTCAGTGTCCTCTGTGGAGATGTCATGACATGAAGCTATGAATCTATAGAATCATGGGCATACGGACTTGACTGTATGGCAGCAAAACATAGACATTGGGGAAAGCAGAAAAGCAGCAGACTGGCCTTTGTTAGATGCTTCATACTGAGTAGCAGGACAAGATCAGCAATGAGGATATCAAAATCAAACCCAGCAACAGCCTCTATCAACACTGGTTTGATTTAAGCAGCTTTCTTGGAATGCCACATCCAGTGATCACATGGTCATCAAAAGCTTCAGTAGTGTGATAAGATCTCAATGATGGATGTAGACTGAACATCCAGCCAGACCATCTTAAGGGCCTAGGTAGAGATTGATTCGAGTGGTGCTCAATCTGCAGGGATGCTATGTCCCTTTGGGATTTGCCTTGATGAGGATTAGAATCTGCTCTAGAATGGTCACATATGATTTAAAGCCTTGATTGTGCAATTGAATCCAGAAGCATGGATCCTTCAGCCTATAAGGGGTTTTACTAATGTCAGCAAAATCTACTTGAGCATAAATTTCTGTGCTACTGGATCCAGCCACAGAATTAGGACAGAATCAGAATTAAAAAACAAACAAAACAAAACAAAAACCAAACAAACATAGGCTTAGATTCTGCACTCACACAAGCAATGACTTAGACTTGTTAGTGGGATGTAATGGCAGAATTCAGATATACTGCATGAAATAGTCACAGATAAAACTATTATTTTTAAATGCACAGAAATCCAGATTTCAACCAAACAGATTCCACCAACGGTTGTAGCCTGAGATGGATTTTCTTTCAAGACAGAGCTTGGTTGATGATTTGCTTTAAATGCAAGAGGAGAATTCCTCCTATATATTAACATTCTTTAGTTTCAATGAATAAAATACAGTAAGCATGTTTGAGTCACAAAAAAATGAAAAAGCAAGGTGCATAAAATACTTAAATCTCAAGGGTTACAAGAATTTCTGTGCAAAGAGTTTGTGAGATTTTGTGCACCTACTTGTTAATAAAACAGATAAATCCACTGTACCAAAACCTATAACACATGGTGGATATGTTTCCCACTACAGAAAAATGAAACAGCATAGTGCAATATGGTACTATGAACCACCACCACATTTCTTTTTTTAACACTTTGCAAAATGAGGCATGGACCATATAATGCAAGCATTGAAGATGGGGAAAAGGATATTGTAATGAAAGAGAGAGTTACATTTAGAGCAAACAGCAATCTGTAAGAAATGGAATAGGAATGTAGATCACAGGTGTGACTGCTAACTAGAGAGCAGAAGTTGGCTATGTGAGCACTTTCATGATTATGTAATTAAATGAAACCATTTTAAAATGCTAATAGCTACATTTTGAATTCTTGTACAGTGCATTATTTTTTCTAATTTTTAGAAAACAAAACAAAACCAAATCAAATACTGTATCTGTTGAGCTGACAATTTATAACCCTGAACACTTTACCCAGAGCTGAATTAAAAGCCTTGAACACAGAGAAGTTTGTAATAGACTCAGTTGACTGTAGAATTATAAACTTTTGCCAAAAAAGCAATATTTGTCAGGGAGAGGGCTATATATATATATATATATATATATATATACACACACACACACACACACATAATAGGCTAGGTCTACACTACGGGGGGGGTCGACCTAAGATACGCAACTTCAGCTACGTGAATACCATAGCTGAAGTTGCGTATTTTAGGTCGACTTACCTGGCTGTGAGGACGGGGGAAAGTCGACCGCTGCCGCGCTGACGTCGACTCCGCTGCCGCCTCTTGCCGCGGTGGATTTCCGGAGTTGACGGCAGAGCAATCAGGGATCGATTTTATCGCGTCTTCACTAGACGCGATAAGTCGATCCCAGAACATCGATTGCCTGCCGCTGGACCCTCCGGTAAGTGTAGATGTACCCATATAGTGGTTAGAGTAGAGAAATGGGAGTCATGACTGCCCAATTACGTTCCATTGACAAGCTCTGTGAATCTGGGCAAGTGATTTATCCAGTCTGTACATCAGTTTCCCCATTTACAAAATGGGTTTAAGATTTACCTAGTATAACTAAGATATAATTAATATTTTAATTAATATTTGCGAAGTGCTCTGAGATCCTCAATGGAAAGGAGATGTGCAGTGAATTATGATATTTGTTATATTGTACATATTTGGTTCTTGTTTGGCTATTTGAAAAATCCTCAGTAAATATAAGGTGCAAATATTATGATTGCTTTATACTCTCCCTGTACAGAAGGGTGCATTTCATTTTTGAAATTAATATAGAAAGGGTATATTGCACATTAAACACTATTGCACATAATTCTCAGAGTACAACTTACTACTACTTTGTTCACTTGTTACACAATGGATAACAATGAGGTAGGATGGATGATCTGCTTTAGATTAAACAAGAACCTAAGCCAAACCTTAAACTAAAGCATAATTGAAACAGAAGAAAACCATTCTGAATTTCAGAACAACAGTTTCTTTTAGTTTCTTCCTCTGGAAAGTGCAAAATCTTCCAACAATGTTTCTAAGGACAAATTCTGCCTTCAGATGGAACATACTTAGCTCCCATTAGAAGAAATGTCAGTAGCACACATGTACACAAGGGCAGAACTGGGCCAGTATGTTCAAGATACCCCAGCACCCAACAGCTTCCATTTAGTCACCTAGCTGAAGTGGATAGATTTTCAATAGTGTCCAGTGCCCACCACTCCCATTAATCTCAATGGGAGTTGCTGGGTGCTGAAGTCCTGTTGTTGTTTTTTTACATCTCTCATTGACTGATAATAGTAATAGACTGATTATGATGCTGACTAAATATAGATTATTTTAACAATGGAAAAGCTCACTTAATATTTTCTTTTTGGAAACAATTCTTGGTCCCATCCAAAACAGAAGTCTGAAATGCCAGTAAACTGCAAAAAGATGTGTTCTCGTGTTAATTCTGATCTAACTACGTGCAAAAAGTATTGAAAGAAAGCTTGTTCTCAAGAGATTTCCTTTTAGTTTGGGGCTGAATATTTCAGATAAGCCTCCAAACCTTTGGCTGCTTATTCAAACTGAGCCTTCAAAGAATTTAAGAGAGTCATCAATCATTAATTCTTAGTAATAGTCTTTGAAAGAAACAATTTTTCAGGTCATATGGCTTCAAGCTTTCTTTATTTCACTTTTTTTGATTTTTGATTTTTATTCCAAGATCAAAAATAATTTTGTAATGGAGTTGTTAGTAACAATATCTCCATAAACAGCTGCCTGTGAAGAATAACAAAGAAGCTGATCTGTTTCTGACAGTTTTGTGATTCTAAAAATGACACAAGAAAATAAGTATGCCCAGGTCAAATAGATAAGCCTGCATGCTTTAATTACATTTCTAACCTTTGCCTCTATGCATTTGTATTTAAAAAAAAAATCAAAAATCTTTTCCCCAAGATTTTCATGTTAATAACCCAGACACGATATTCTGTCAAATTCTTATGTTTAAAAAATGATATATATATTTTTAAAAATGTGCATGTTATACTACTCTGGATACCATAATCATAGCAATCTCAGTAGTGGTAAAAAAAGAATGCTATTTTTTGTGCTGTGTTCTGAGATGGAGCAACAGTGGCGGTCAAGACTCCAAATATAAGTTCTTTTAGACAGATTCATTTCCAGTACGGGGAATATAATGCTTCTAGTAGGCTAAACAAGTATCTTATAAACAATTATTCCTACAAGGCTCCACATGTAGTGCATACCGCTAGTGAAGTGATACTCATATGTATTAGTAAAGGGCAGATATGATTAGGTTTGCTGGCACAATACACTCAATAAGTAGACCATTGGGACAACCACATTTAAGCCTAAAAATGTATTCTGTTTTTGTTCTAGTGACAGCTAAATTTTGGCTTCATTCATATTTTGTCTGAACAAGTTTGCCCAGATGCAAATATAGGTTCTCATGGTCGAATTTTCAAAAGGGGAAAGGAAAATAAGGAACTATCTGGGTTAAGCGATCATTGAAATAGCTAATTCATAAATTTCATGGTAATAAACTATTATAAAAGCATCTTCTATTCTAGGCCTTGACCATACTTCAACATTTAACTAATGTTGAAACCAGTTACCTAACTATATGGTTAAAACTTGATTAGTAGCCTTGGCAGTTAATAGAATTTCACCTTCCCAGATCCCTGTATGGAAATATGTCTGTGTTGCTGCAACTGGATGAACACGCTTTTTTTTTTTTTTTGTGTGCAATGTGGGCAGATCCCCTGACTGTTCTCTATAACCAGTCTAGCAGTACTCCTTACTCCCAGATTTATGTGACTGGGCATCCCAGCTTGCTTTCCACCACATGCTGCTGGTACTGCTCTGGTCCTTGGGGTGCTGCATCTCTGAAACAGTATCCAGTGTTTCCCAAAATGTACTACTTATACAAACATTGTTAGGGACCATGGCAGCTGCTAGGAAGAAAAGCAGCTTTGTAAACAGAATCCTGCTTCTGCAACTGGATATGCTAACCATGTCTCTAACTCGTTATAAAGTCTGGACAAGCTGTTAGGCTAAGTTGTTTTAGCAGCTTATATTTTAGACAATAACAAAATGGTCTAGACACCTAGAGTAGCGGATTGTGTAGACTAAATCCTAGATCACTGTTTTAGACCCTCTAATTGCCTGGGGTGAAATCCTGGTCCCATGGACTTCAATGTGAAAATCACATTTATGCCTCCATGATATACAGCCCACAAAGAGACATTCATAGAAAGACTATATGCTGTGCTATACTATGTGGCCTGACTCCACATTGCAATTAATAGGAATATATATATATAGAGAGAGAGAGAGATAAATGGTATGGTTTTAGGCATGTGTGAAAGCCCTAGGCAAGTCTCCAGGTGTTGAGATCCTACTGTGAGGAGGCCACATGAAAACTTGCATAAATAGACAGATGAAAGTGATTTAAAAACAAGGCATCAAAAATGTGTCCTTTGTGATACATTACTGCTTTTTAACATGCCACCCCACTTGCTGTTAGTAGATTTTGAAACCTGCAGTATATGAATAATGCAGATAAGATGTTGCACAGCTATGTTGATTTAGTAACACTTCATAAGATCATTAGCTAATGTGTATTATAATTGAACTCTTACACGTGACAGCCACATGATTGCCAAATGAACGCATTATGATTAATGCTATTACAATTAATATCAAATGATTTTTTAATGATTGAACACTGAACATTTTACTGTTGATTCTATGGCATGCAGAGTTTGAAAACTCTAGGTGTCTAGACCATTTTGTTATTGTCTAAAATTCTTTTAAGAATCAGATTCAAAGTGATTATAAGAACAGCTGCTTGTATTTTGATACAGAATGTTGGTGAAAGGTCATTAGGCTCAGAGAAGCTATGCAGCTTTTGTTTTATACTGTTGAGCAAAGCAACAGAGGAAAAGGTTCTTTATTCTAGGAACTTCCAATGAACAATGACTTGAAAGCATGACGTTTATAAGATTCACTCATTCAAAATTTCATTTGTTCTGATCCAGGTCACCTTCTCCCTATCCCTTATACAGAGGAGCTGTGATTATGTCATGATGTGTGTATGTGTATGTGTGTGGTTGGGGGAGGTGTGTGGGGGGTAAGTGTAGAGACAAAAGACCATCCTCCATTTTGGAAGATGGAGCTCTAGACTGCAGGGAGCTGCAAGCTGCAGTTAAACACACCAGCAACCAAAGCCAGGTGTTGAGTTATGTAATGTTTAAATGTTAAATACACGCTTTCTGTGCTTTAGTGAAGAGAACTCCACTCCCTCCGCCTTTATCAATCTTCATGTTCTGTTGTCTAAATCAAGGACTCTGCTACTGCCGCCTTGTCACATTTTTCGAGCAATATGTATTGTATAAGTGAGATCAATTGAACTACTCATGGAAGTGCTCACCAATGAGTGTAGGGGTTGCACAACGTAGCCCGTATTAGAGTACTACTGAACATGAGTAAGCATAGCAGAATAAAGCCCTTAGGTTATGAAAAATTCAGGGAAGGGAGTCAGGAACTAGGAGTGAAATCCTGGTCCCCCAGAGGTCAATAGGTGTTTTATCATTGACTTCAATAGAGATAGGATTTCATCCTATGTCTTTAAAAAAATAAATCTCTGTAAAGTGCTGTGCAAAATTGTGGTGCAATGTAAATATTTATTAACAATTAACTATAATGATAAAGTGGGATTATTCACATATGTTAGAACAAGCCTGTTGGGTCTATGGCAGCCATACTGTTCATCAGAGTCTGCAATATGAAGAGTAAAATAACATTTAATAAGTAATAATTGAGGAGTGTGAAAGATGTTATAGACAATGGCAATACCATCACCATCTCAGCGAGAGGAATGTCTGATTAGAGTATCATGGGGGGAGACAACTTCTAGGGCTTTCAGAGTAGAGGGGAAGGGAGCTGCAGGGCTTGGCTCTTCTGGAGTCTTCTCCCCTCCCTCCTGCTGCAAATGCATATGGTGATTGTGTCTGGGCCTGCCCTACAATGGAGATATAGTTTGAACTCTGTTTCCAAGAAGCTGTGGGATCATGGGTTTGGGAGATCAGGAAGGATTTTTTTCCTTTGTGGCAAAATTGGCAAGTGTCTGGTCAGTATTTTCACATTCTTCATAGCATGCTTGAAGGCCAGTTTTGGGTTAGTAGGGATAGGGTATAAAATTGTAAATTATAAGTGAGTTTGTAATGTTAAATCACAACTTGCTCTGGTGTCCAGTGGGGGTGAGGTTCAAAGGAGCCAGCTCCCATAGGCAAGCATGAATGAAACACCCAGGAGAGGACTGCACAGCCTATTTGCCTGTTAGAAGGGGAGAACTTAAGTCTTCACTGACTCTCCTGAATGGGGGCAGGAAAGAAGCTTCAGAGTTGGGATGAATCCTTGGGGTTAGGCCAAAGGGGCCAACCCTAAATATTGGTTATTTGTCAAAGAGATCATTTAATACCACACTAGAGACAAATGCCTGTTTTGTTTTGTTTTAGCACTTTAATCCTCCCAATAAAATTAAAAATTCATAAAGTTGTGATTTTCTGCTCTAAAATCCACCCATGTCTGTATCATTTTTCTGCATGCCTTGAATTATTACATTATTCCTTACAGCTTTAGGAGCTGATCCTACAAAGTGCTGAGGGCCATCAACTCACCTTGAAGTCAGTGGGAGCAGAAAGCTCTCAGCACCTTATAGGATTGAGACAATAATGATTTTACATTACAATAGTGCCCACAACTGCATTAAGATGGCAGTTTCAGTTTTCTAAATAAATGGAATAGGCAGAGAAGATATTAAAGTGATCTTTCTTACACAGTAGAATATCATAAAACCTCACTTCCATCAAATAATAAATTACTTTTTCTCTCAAACACTGTTCAATAGTAAGGGGAAAGGAAGTTTTTATTTAGCTATCTTTTTGCATTTTTTAAACAAACCAGTAATATTTTTAAGAAAGTCTGCTGATGCCATTTTAAAGCTAACATTTCTAATGAGATATTGATTTCAAAATCCTTGTGGAATATGCATCAAGATTCTGTAATTTTTCCATATACTCAGAGAATCACCAAAAATAAAAAATCCCCTATTTTTTAGGGCCAGATCACATCCAATTCTCAGAATTTTTAAAACAAGTTTTAGGAGGTTAATACAAGTTATGCACACTCTAAAAATTGTGTCTCTACAGCTTGAAGAACTAAAAATGCTTATAGTAGACAAACACCATGGAGTAAGAACTGATCTAGCCTGTACAGCACAAGGGGGAAAACGAGGGAAAGCAGCCTAGGCAGGAATGTGCACAATATGGGTGGCCAGAGGGAGTTCTGCCATGGAATACAGGACTATGCGAGTAGGTACTAGACGCTGCAACATCACTGAATGGGCAGCACAATGCATAGTTTCAGGGCAAAACAGGGGACTGGGCTGAAATCCAGAGAGCTCATATATTGCCATACACAGTATGTGCAAGTCAGCACTGATTATGATGCTTCTGTCAACAAAAACAGCTTACAGTGCCCCATGACATATCCCTACAGACATAATGTTTTAAAATGGATACATTAAATAATCAAATCAGGATTTTAAGGACTGTGAACTGAAAGCTACCACCTTACCCCAAGACAGATATGGCAATACATTTTTTCATTAAGACAGACATTTTTATCATCCAGGTCATTCATCCTAATGGTTTAATTGTATGTTTCAATAGGATCTTCAACAGATCCTAAAAAAAATCACTTTGAACACCTGCATAGTTTTAATTGCTTCATACAATCTTTTATAACGTTCATAGTACTATATTTCATTTTGATTATCAAAATGTATTTTCTGTTTCTTTGTATGCAAACAAAGAAGGCTGCATAGACAGCAGGTTTTTAGCTGCTTGTGACACACCTGGAATATCAGTCATATCTTTATATAATTCTGTGCTTTTAGAGGATTCCTGTGGGCTTTTTTCCCTTTAGCTATCAGACTAACTCTTCACTATAGCACAATGTATTTTTCTAAGTTGTCATTTCTTCGTTTCATTCTTTGTTGTTGTTTATTTAGATTTTTTAAAACATTGATTTATGTAGTTTTATCAAAGGAAACAGAAGGGTGGGACAGAGTTCTGTTAGCACATATCCATGCAGGTCAGATAGCTTGTACCCATGAGTAAATGCATTCGTGCTGATTGCTGATTAAAATCAGCAGAGCAGCACCTGCATCTTAGCCTCGGGATTTGTCTGGCACATCAGAACTCACTATCTTGAGCTATTTTAATACATTTTTCATTGCCATACACTTTTAAATAAGTAGAAGGCTTCCAGTTTTATTTCTTTATATTAATAAGTCATTTTTGTTATCATTTATTTCTATTAGAGTAGCATCTAGAGAGCCCAACTGAAACTGAGGTCCTATTGTGCTAGGCATTGTACATAAATCTAGCAAAGGCACACCTTGACCCAAAGAGGTTGCAGTCTAAACAGAGAAGACAGACAGAGGGCTGTAGATAGGATATATGGTATCCCTAATTTTTAGAGATAAGGAAATAACAGATTAAATAGCTTGCCTAATTTCACATTTGAAGTCAGTGGCAGAGCCAAAATCTATTTATTCTTACACTAGTCTAGTGCCTTAAACAGAAAATCATTTTGACTAACAGGGAGGAATTGGTTTCGAGTCTGAATATGGGAGGCAGCTTGGGTGAAAGTGATAAAAAAAAAAAAAGGCAGGCTTCATGATTCTAAGGAAAGGAAAGGAATGAGAGCAGACAATGGACCTCAAAAAGCCAACTTTAACAAACAGAGAACTAGTAAGTAAGGCCACCCGGGAAGAAAATTTGAAGTATAGAAGGAGTGCAAAAGAGCTGGCAACTTCTCAAAGAGACAGTATTTAAGACACGACAGCAATTTATCCTGATGCAAAGGAAAGATAAGAAGAATAGCCAGAGGCCAATATGGCTACATCAGGAACTCTTTAATGATGTGAAATCAAAAAAGAATCATACAAAAAATGGACACATGGACAAATTGAAAAGGACAAGAACAAAAGAATAGAACAAACATGTAGGGACAAAATCAGAAAGGTTAAGGCACAAAATGAGTGACACCTAACAAGGGACATAAAAGGCAATAAAAAGAGGTTCTATATACACATTAGAAGCAAGAAAAAGATGAAGGAAGGTATATATCCACTATTTAGTGGGGAAGGAGAGTTAATAATGGATGACACTAAGAAGGATGAGGTGTTTAATGCCTATTTTTGCTTTAGTCTTCACAGAAGAAGAAAAAACCCTCAATGTAACCAGATGCTTAACACAATTAACATTAACAACAAGAGATAAGGAACACATGCTAGAATCGGTTAAAGCATATTTAGATGTTAGATGTATTCAAGTCAGCAGGGCCTGACAAAATCTACCCTTAGTGAACTAGCTCAAGCAATCTTGGAACCATTAGTTA
Source organism: Terrapene triunguis (assembly GCF_002925995.2). NCBI lineage: Eukaryota > Metazoa > Chordata > Testudines > Emydidae > Terrapene > Terrapene triunguis. The sequence continues at coordinate 11,013,882 of NW_020664417.1, read as the reverse complement.
TCTTTCAGAACTCATGGAAGATGGGTGAGGTACCAGCAGATTGGAGAAGGACAAACATTGTACCTATCTTTAAAAAGGGGAACAAAGAAGACCTGAAAAATTATAGACCAGTCAGCCTAACTTCAATATCTAGAAAGATACTGGAACAAATTATTAAACAATCAATTTGTAAGCACCTAGAGGCATAGGCAACGAGTTTCTAATCTGCCGGGGGGTGTTCCCCACAGGCTCTCCCCAGGCCACACACCCCCACTCCTCCCCTTCCCCCAATTCTCCACCCCACCCAGCTTCTTCCCATTCCCGCTCCACCTCTTCCCCACCTCTTCCCACCCCCGCACTGCCTCTTCTCCACCCAGTTCTGCCCCCTCCCCAAAGCGTACTGCACCCTCGCTCCTCCCTGCTCTCACCCCTGCCCCTTCTGACGCCACGAAACAGCTGATCCGCGGCAGGCTGTAGGCACTGGGAGAGAGGGGAGGCAGTGATCAGTGGGGCCCACCAGTGGGCAGGAGGCACTGTGGGGAGGGAGAGGTTCTGATGGGGGGCTGCCAGTGGATGCTAAGCACCCACCATTTTTCCCCATGGGTGCTCCCAGCCCTGGAGCACCGATGGAGTCTTGGCGCCTATGCCTAGATGATAATATGATGATAAGAAATAGCCAGCGTCGATTTGGCAAGAAATAATCAAGCCAAACCAACTTAATTTCCTTCTTTGACAGGGTTACTGGCTGGGGAGAAGGATAAGGGGCAGTAGACATGATTCATCTTGATTTTAGTAAAGCTATTGACAGTGTCCCACATAAGCAAACTACTGAAAAGTGGTTGTGATGAAACTAATATAAAGTGAATGTACATCTGTTAAAAAAATGTATCCAAAGAGCAGTCATTAATGGTATGCTGTCAAACAGACAATGTATCTAGTGGGGTCCCAGTGGGATGTGTTGTGGGTCTGGTACTGGTCAATAGTTTTATTAATGTCTTGGATAATGGGGCGGGGAGTATGCTTATAAAGTTTGTAGATGACACCAAGCTTGGAGGGGTAGAAAGCACTTTAGAGGACAATTACAATTCAAAATTATCTTGATAATTTGGAGAGTTTGTCTGAAATCAACAAAATGAAATTCAGTTCAGAAAAGTGACAAGTACTAAGGTTAGGAAGGAAAAATCAAATGCTCAAATACAAAATGGGGAAAACTGGCTAGCCAGTAGTACCACAGAAACGTATCTGGGTGTTAAAGTGGATCACAAATTGAATATGAGACAACAGCATCATGCAGTTGTGAAAAAGCTAATATTCTGGAGTATATTAACAAGAGTATCATATGTAAGACTCTACTTGGCACTAGTAAGGCCTTAGCTGGAGTAATGTGCCAAATTTTGGGCACTACGCTTTAAGATAGGTATGGGATGGGATAAAAGGGAAGGTCCTTTCATGGATTGAGAACTGGTTAAAAGACCAGGAACAAAGGGTAGGAATTAATGGTAAATTCTCAGAATGGAGAGGGGTAACTAGTGGTGTTACACAAGGGTCAGTCCTTGGACCAATCCTATTCAACTTAATTATAAATGATCTGGAGAAAGGGGTAAACAGTGAGGTGGCAAAGTTTGCAGATGATACTAAACTGCTCAAGATAGTTAAGACCAAAGCAGACTGTGACAAACTTCAAAAAGATCTCACAAAACTAAGTGATTGGGCAACAAAATGGCAAATGAAATTTAATGTGGATAAATGTAAGTAATGCACATTGGAAAAAATAACCCCAATTATACATACATTATGATGGGGGCTAATTTAGCTACAACAAGTCAGGAAAAAGATCTTGGAGTCATCGTGGATAGTTCTCTGAAGATGTCCACGCAGTGTGCAGAGGCAGTCAAAAAAGCAAACAGGATGTTAGGGATCATTAAAAAGGGGATAGAGAATAAGACTGAGAATATATTATTACCCTTATATAAATCGATGGTACGCCCTCATCTCGAATACTGCGTACAGATGTGGTCTCCTCATCTCAAAAAAGATATACTGGCACTAGAAAAGGTACAGAAAAGGGCAACTAAAATGATTAGGGGTTTGGAACGGGTCCCATATGAGGAGAGATTAAAGAGGCTAGGACTCTTCAGCTTGAAAAAGAGGAGTCTAAGAGGAGATATGATAGAGGTATATAAAATCATGAGTGATGTGGAGAAAGTGGATAAGGAAAAGTTATTTACTTATTCCCATAATACAAGAACTAGGGGTCACCAAATGAAATTAATAGGCAACAGGTTTAAAACAAATAAAAGGAAGTTCTTCTTCACGCAGCGCACAGTCAACTTGTGGAACTCCTTCCTGAAGAGGTTGTGAAGGCTAGGACTATAACAGCATTTAAAAAAGAACTGGATAAATTCATGGTGGTTAAGTCCATTAATGGCTATTAGCCAGGATGGGTAAGGAATGGTGTCCCTAGCCTCTGTTTGTCAGAGGATGGAGATGGATGGCAGGAGAGAGATCACTTGATCATTGCCTGTTAGGTCCACTCCCTCTGGGGCACCTGGCATCGGTGGACAGGATGCTGGGCTAGATGGACCTTTGGTCTGACCCGGTACGGCCGTTCTTATGACAAATTGGAGAGAGTACAGAGAAGAGCAACAAAAGTGATAAAAGGTTTAGAAAACCTGACCTATGAGGAAAGGTTTAAAGACTGAGATGGGACCTGATAACAGTCTTCAAAATAGTTAATGGCTCTTGTAAAGAAGACAGTGATCAACTGTTCTCCATGTCCATCAAAGATAGGGCAAGAAGCAATCAGGTTAATCTGCAGCAAGGGAGATTTAGGTTAGATATTAGGAAAAAACTTTCAAACTATGAGAATAGTTAAGTACTGTAATAGGTTACAAAGGGAAGTTGTGGAATCCCCATCAGTGGAGTATTTTAGAAACAGATGCCAGGGATGGTCTAGGTATGCATGGTCCTGCCTCAGCGAGGAGGGATGGACTATATAACCTCTCAAGGTCCCTTCCAGCCCTATATTTCTATAATTCTATGATTATGCTTCTTCTCCCTGAGCTACTCTAAACTTCATTCTCACAAAGTCACATTTAAATTCTGCTTAGTATTGCATCTTATTTGCTATACTTGCATTAATGGAATGTGCCATATTTTGCAAATATTCAGTTTATTGTAATGTACTATGGGCACCATGGCACACTGATGGCATATGAGCGTATTTAGAAATACTTTTGTTTGGAAATGTTAACAAATACCAGAAACTTTCCCTGATACAGCTATTTTCGTTTGTTAGCTCAAATTTGTCAGCTGTTCTGAGATATTCCTGTGAACTATAAAGAGGTTGCTTTTCTGGTATACAGTGCCACCAGTCAAACTGGTGGATTTCCTACGCTGGAACCTCTCTCTCTCAATTACAGACCAGATTCTAAACAATTACCTATATTGTTCTTTCAGAACCAACCCTCCTCCCATCAGTCAGGGCCTTGCTAACCAGCAGACAATGACTCGGTGAAGATCAAGTTTTGTTTTTTTTTTGTTAAGGAAATTAAGAAATGGCTTAAAAATGTCAATGAAGCAACACTGAAGTTATTAAACTATCATCCTTTTCTCATATCTCCATGCAAACAATATGCCTTCCTAAGAGTTTGGCAGAGGTCTTCTGAAGATTCTGGTGGACTCTTTTCTGACTCCCTGCACAGGACAAGGGGCAGATTGTATGCCTGGATTGTATAAATGTTTTACAGGTTTTGTTTGTGAATGCTAAGATAGGGGAAGGGTGGGAGCAGGCTACCATGAATGTCCCCAAGATCAATCCAATCCTGTTTCTCCCTAGAGAAATTACAAAGGTGCACCTGTTAAAATATTTCTTTACACAGTATTTGTATATATAATGAACAGTTACAAACAAATTAAGCTACAATTTTTCTGTGCACACTTAATTAGCTGCTATTTCAGCTGAGGTCTCAAATACTGTTTACCCAGGCTTAAGTACCTATTGTCTTGTGTCTGTTACTGAATAATCTTTCCCTGACTTCCATTTGTTTACCATAATGGAGATGTTGTTTACCCCTATGCTATGGGGCCAATTTTTTATGGCATGCTTTTAATTGCTTCCTTGAGAAATACACACCAGGTACATGAACAAATGAATTTTAAATGTTTTATGTTCTGTTTTTCTTACTCCCAATTTCATTTTTAAGGCTACAGATCACTCAGTACACTGTGATACTTAACATTACAGATGCAGAACCTGCCAGCTCTGGTTTCTCTACAAAATCGACACTATCTGTCAATGAGACTTTAGTTCTTGGAGTCCTTCTGGTAAACTTTATGAAGAGAGTTTGGAATCTTAACACTCATTAATTTTTGAAGTTCTCATTACTTTATCTAGGCATCTCTCTCTCGCTACACACACATATACCTATGTACATATAAGTGTGTAAACTATATAATACAGACAGTATAATTTCTATTGATTTTACTAAGTTAAAAATTACATTCCTGCATGCCTGGAACATCTACACATCTTTGCTTTGCTAAGGGCCAGATCATGGCTTGTTCTGCATGGCAGAACAACAAAGAAGAGAGGGGAAATACACCATTGTGATAGTGCACTGTACACTCCTTCCTGCACACAGTGGCAAGCAGGCTCCACAGAGCCACTATGTGCCTCTTTGTGCAGATGCATGAAAAATAATGAGAGGATGAGGACTGAGCAGAGACATAACACTACTCCCCCATGTACCTGGGGTTAAGTTATGTCAATGATGTGTATACTGCACCGGATATAGACTGTTTGCATTTTATTCCCTAACCAGAGAAAGGGGGAGATGAAAAGGGATATTATGACTCCCCATGTTATAATTTCCCTCCCAGGCTGCTTGAATGTCAGTTCAATAGCATACTTTCCTCACTATGGGATAGATCAGAAAAAGAAGATGTAGCCTTAAGCTTGATCAACTATGGAGGCTTACATTAGCTATATTTTTAACCTGCCTTCTGATCTTTTACCAAGCTCACCTTTGCTAAACTGGAGGACCTAGCTCACTATCGCTAAAATATAACTTTATTTAAGGGAAAGTTATATAATCACTGTCTTCCCAACTATAGCACCTTAAATATATACTACCATTAAACAACCATAAATGTTCATTTTCCTTTCACATTACAATTTTACAAACTCTTTTATGCCTTCTGAATTTGATACACAGAAATATACACAGTCCAAAATCAAACACAGTATCATTTGATAAGTAAAGAAGTACAGATTACATTTCAGGCAGTGTAAAAATGTTTTAAGTATTTGCTATGGACCTGACCTTACATTCCTTATTCATGTGAATATTTCTTTATTGAGACTATGTGTGATTTTGCCCAAGAGCTATTCAATGAATAAGAGTTGCAGGATCAGGCCTGTACCTCTTTTAAAACACAATGTAATTTTGCCAGTAGGCCACATCAACACATATCAGAAATGGAAAATCCTGATGCAAACTGAACATTGAATTTTCACAATAAGTCAACAGCACTGGAATAAATTCTGCTCTCATTTACCCCTAACCTTATACCGTTTCATTGATGTTATTCAGCAAATACATTTTTGTACTTGCAGAAACCAGAAATATATTAGTTTTAATAACTTTAGACTTTCACGAGATGAGTATAATGACTTAGTATTATAACACCAGGCTGTAATATTAAACATCAGAATATTGGCTGACAAAACCTGGTATTTAGCTTTAAGCTCTAAAACAAACAAGGAAAACATAAACCAGATAAACACCCAATTCTCTGGTTTCTCAGTTTATCCCTGTGTACTTTACATGTTTTTTTAGGAAAGTATGCTTTGCAAATTGTCAGAACAGTGTATTAATAATGAAGATAACCTTTGAACTTTGCATGTTGTGATCAAATGCAGTACCAAAAAGCCACTAATGTACACCACATGGGTACTCTAGGATGCAGTATGTCATCAATTCTGTATCCATAATGCATGCTTCCCAAAGGGCACATACACACTGTCATCTATTTGGACATTTGTTGTTACCAGTAGGTTTATAAATATTTTAACAACTGGGCTTCTCGATCTAAAAGGCCATAAAAGTGTGTTTGTGAATTTAATTGTTTTGAGTTGCAATCAGAGAATAAAAATTCATACTTTCTACACAAAAGTGACAGTTTAATTATATAAATAAAATTTTTATTCAGAAGTAGACTCATCTTCACTCAAAAGTCCATGATCCTTAAAGATTCTTACAATGAATCTGGCATGAGTTTCAAGTCTATAATGGAATACAAAGCTGTGTGATTTGGTTTTTACCATGTATATTTTACACAGCTATATTAAATAAGAGTGAACAACTCCCCCCCCCCCCCCCCCCCTGCTTGCTGATTGGGGTTAGATTTGGCATTGTTCCTCATGAGCTTGACTGTACATCTCCTTTCTTGGTCCTATTCAAAAAAGAAGGCACAGTCGCACAGTGCAGTATTGTTCCAGTAGGAGGCGATGCACATAAGTGTACCCACTGTTATATCCCTTGAGGCTGGTTCTTGGAGGAAGGATCATGGCCTCATTTCCTCTATGCCACTGCCTGTCTTTTTTTTGGTGTTTAGTGGCCCAGGGGGTATTAGCAAGAGCATAAATACCTGTGCCTCAGCTATGATTCTGGCTTATCCCGGGCTCAAATTTCCAGTCAGTTCTGATTGTCTATTATTGTGACAGTTTCCAGAAGCAGGTTTTTGAGCTGATATATTACTTTGAGGAATGGAATATAAACATATGGCAATCTCATCAAATTAGAATAGCCACAATTACATGATGGCAGGTATTTTGGGATGTCAGGATACCCAAAGGCACAAAGGCTTATCAGATATCTTCACTTTGACCCCTCTTAATTTCTCTGTAGTAGTAAATCAGACCTAGAGCATATGGTAAGCTCACATATGAAAAAACATGATGGACTTCCATGTGGCAATTCTTAATTACCACTTCATTAGTGCTCAGGTGCTAATCTTGTTTAGCAACAGCCTATGCCAAAATGGCCTGGATTTTTGACATGCCAGATAGAATCATATGTTTAAAGTCACTTTGTATGTTGATCTTCCTAACAATGATAACAGGAGATAGCGCCAGAAGTTTTGTGACAAAAATGACCACACTGCACCTGAAGCGGGGGGAACATTGTCTGAGCTTTCCAAAGGAAGGCAGCAGTGCTTTATGGCTGGGCAGGGGGAGGGGAGGAAGGAGGTCAGAAACTGCTGCAAAAGGTGAGCGGTGGTCAGCTTTGGTGGTGACTCACCCCCCAGGAATGTGAGGTCAGAAGGCTATAAAGGTGCAAGCCCTGGGCATTGGAAGCCCTTTTTCAGGGCAGTCTGAATGGAGTTCAGGGGCTAGAGGGGGACTCAAGGGTAAGATCATTGCAGCAGGGGCAAGGAGCTGTTACCAGGACGGAGGTTGGTGAAGCCCAGGGTGGTGTGTTGGATCATCCCAGGCAGCCTCGTGGACTGAGGGATGGGGATGCTTGAGGGGATGGGGATGCTTGCTTGGTAATTTACTTTGTTCTGTCTGTTATTACTTGGAACCACTTAACTCCTACTTTTTATATTTAATAAAATCACTTTTGCTTATTATTGAACCTGGAGTTAGTGACTAATACCTGGGGGAGCAAACAGCTGTGCATATCTCTCTACCAGTGTTATAGAGGGCGGACACTTTATGAGTTTACCCTGTATAAGCTTTATACAGAGTAAAATGGATTTGTTTGGGGGTTGGATCCCATTGCGAACTGGGTATCTGGATGCTAGAGACAGGAGCACTTTCTAAGCCATTTTCAGTTGTCTGCAGCTTTTGGGGGCTGTGGTTCGGGCCCTGGGTCTGTATTGGAGCAGGTTAGTGTGTCTGGCTCAAGAAGACAGGGTTCTGAAGTCCCAAACTGGCAGGGGAAACGGGCTCAGAGGTAGTCTCAGCACATCAGGTGGCAGTCCCAAGGGGGGTCTCTGTGATGGAGCCCGTCAACTAACGATAAAATCCTGAACGGGAAATACGTGGACATATTATCCCTCTTGCACAGGGAGATGCTGACAGAGAGTAAGCATGGGCAGAGCAAGCAGAATAGGGAGTTTCCCAAGTGGCCAAGGGTGCCTAGAACATGGGAAAATTGGGAGGCTGCCTTCCTTATCTACCCAGAGGGAGGCCGGGGCTTGTTTAAGGATATGGACATAAACAGGAGGGCATGTCCTGGTTTAATTATGATGAACAGTTTCGATTGAGGGCAGCAACACAAACTGGGATCCGGTGGGACATACCTCATCACACACTGTGATTGGAGTGGATGACGCCAAGGGGGCCAGGAGTTCACAGAGACAGTGGTTTGTTCATACCACAGCAAGCTCGGGAGGGGCCTGAGTCATGTAATAATATTTGTTGGGCATTTAATGATGGGGGCGTTGTTTTCGCAGCACCTGTAGATACAGGCATGTTGCAAGACATGTTTTGAGACCCATTCAGCCCGTTCTTGCCAGAGCAGTAAGGGACAATCACAAGGAGGAAACAGGACTGTGGGTGGCTCAAGTGCTACCCGCAGGTTTGGCGCGGGTGGAGCAGGGTCTGGGACATAGAGCACAAGCTGGGGGAGGGGAGTTCGGGGTGGTGCAATGGGCACGGGCTCTAACGCCAGTTAGATTACTCTAACAAGGCAGATGGGGCAACTTTGTGTGTGGGGGGGCGGGGTTACTGTGGGATTTCGGATCTCCTTGTGGGAAGTAGGACTCATGTGATGTCAAAAAATTTAAAGTCAGTAACTGGGATGGGACATATTGTTCAAGAGAAAATTACACAGGAATCAAAGGAGGGCAGGGTGGGTGGCTGGGCCATTTGACCAATTACCCATAAAATCTTGAGGGCCCCACTGGGCTTGGTCCCCAAGAAGACTCCAGGGACATACCGATTAATTCATCACCTGTCCTACCCATGAAGTGGCTCTGTTAATGATGGGATAGACCCAGCGCTATGTTCTGTGCGCTATTCCACCATTGTCAAAGCCATTCGTATGGTTAGGGCTTGTGGCCCAGGGGCACTAATGGCTAAAGGCAATATCAAGTCTGCTTTTTGACTTCTGCTGGTGCACCCATTGCACTTTGACCTCTTGGGTTTCCTTTTTGAGGGACAATTTTATTTTGACAAGGCTATGCCCATAGGCTGTTCGGTATCCTGTTCAGCATTTGAAAAATTTAGTACAATGTTGCACTGGGCAGTGGTGCGGGCAACAGGACTATGCCATGTAGTGCATTATTTGAATGATTTTTTGTTTGCAAGAAGAGCCAGGTCACATGAGTGTGTTCATTTCAGGTCCTGGCTAAACAGTTGAGGGTACCCGTAATGGAAAAAAAAACAGAGGACCCCTCCACTACATTGGCCTCCCTGGGGATTGAGTTAGACAGCAGGGAGGGCATATTGTGGCTCCCGCAGGATAAGCTTCAGGAGCTATTGGGATTGATCAGGAGACCAGTAGGAGCCAAAAAACTCAAACTGTGAGACCTGCAATCTGTTCTGGGGCACCTGAACTTTGCCTGCGGGGTTGTTCCCCCGGGGAGGGCATTTTGTGCCCGGATGGCAGTGGCAACACCAGGCATAGCCAAGCCACACCATTACATACAAGTCACTAGAGCAGTGGTTCCCAAACTTGCTCCACCGCTTGTGCAGGGAAAGCCCCTGGCAGGCTGGGCTGGTTTGTGTTTGTGTACCTGCCGTGTCCACAGGTTCGGCTGATCGCAGCTCCCAGTGGCCGCGGTTCACTGCTCCAGGCCACTGGGAACTGCGATCGGCTGAACCTGTGGACGTGGCAGGTAAACAAACCGGCCCGGCCCGCCAGGGGCTTTCCCTGCACAAGCGACTAAACAAGTTTGGGAACCACTGCACTAGAGAGATGAAGAAGGATTTGAAGGCATGGGAACATTTTTTCAGTCATTTTTTCAGTATCATTGTGAAGGGAGGAATGGCTATTACAAGGGGGCTTACAAGGGGGTACAGGTTTTGGGGTGTTTTATCAAGGCAGGTGGTGTGCCCAGTAATGGCCTGCCATCTGAATGCAAAATGGGGTTGTGCGTGATATGACTTTCTTGGAATTTTTTCCCATTTTAGTTGCGGTGGTTATTTGGGGACCGGAGCTGTGTTTCTGGTGTGACAACATGGCAGTGGTACAGGTTATCAATCGCCAAACTTCCAGAGTACACAGGGTTATGAAGTTGGTGAGAGCATTTGTTCTACAATGTTTAAACCTCAACATCTGTTTTTCTTCCAAGCATGTGCCCAGCATGTGCCCAGCATAGAAAATGGCATAGCAGATGCCTTGTCGTGTTTCCAGTTTGACAGTTTTTGTGAGCTTGCACCAGGAGCTAGCAATGAACCCGAGCAGATGCCGCTGGCTCTATGGAAACTTGGCATATGATGTAGTCAGTGACATGGAGATTCTTGACTCCGGGAACTCAGCTGAGCTATGCAAAAAGTTGTTTTTTAATGAGTTCTTTCAATTTAAGGATCAAAGTGGGTCACCTATACTGCCCACTGCGGAGGATGGTAGTTGCAGTATCTGGTCAAGGACAAACCAGTTGCTGGTGCCCTTGATGATCCTAGCATGGTGCAATGGACAGTGGGATCTTCTGAAAGAATGGGGCTTCACCTATTGGGGCTGCTATACAAGGGAGATGTCTGAGAACCTGACTAGGTGGGGGTGGGGGAGCAGGGAGGCAGCCAAGCAAATTGCTGGCCCCTCCTTGTGGCAGATGTCCAATGCAGGTACCCCATAGAGAAGGCATCATTAAAAGGAGGTGCTGGATAATGGAACAGAATGGAGGAAGGGGGACTGGGGACACATTGTTAGGACAAATGACGAACAGAACTGAAATGACAAATAGAATTGAAATCTTCTACTACTGTATTACAAATATTCTGCTTGTTATAGTCATTTTTTCTCACTCAAAATTTTTAGATAATGTACCTAAACTATGTTTGCCAATATGTTTGACAAGGCTAAGTGCAGCACTGCTTCCAAGCAATCTCTATTCAGTTTACATAGTGACACAATTAGAAGTCAACTTCTTCTAGGTAAGCTTTTGAAATAAAATTCACAAACATTGATTTAGCTGGACAGAAAAATTATGTTTCTTATGATTTACGTTTTCCTCATGTACATTACAGAACATGAATTATAGGATGAGTGAAAAATAACCAAGAATTCCTGAAATATTAAATGTATAATAATGTCAAGGAAAATAATGCTCTATCTAGTCCACAAAGTTCACTTGCTAACTTTCTCTACCCTGTTCTTCTAAACCATTTTACAAGATACACTGTGATTATACATTTGAGATTTAAAACAAACAAAAAACCTACTGTAAACAGAAATGACGGTAAATCAGTCTGCTGATGAAGTACCCGAGATTTACCAAGTGAGAAGAGAAAAGACACTTTCTGCATAAGGTTCCATCTGAAGTGGTATGCTCCCCTTTGATTGACAATGAACATACAGAAAGGATGGGCTCTACTTATTCGTAGTTAAGTAAAACATGCAGAGAAGGAATTAATGGATATTGCAAGTGGTAACAATTAATATTGTTGGAACAAGACAGCTGTAGCATGTGGAAAACTGGAATGCTTCCTCCCTCCATCCTTCTCAGGTCATGGTCAACAGTGGAATGCATAATGTAAGGTAATTTAATTTAAACCATTTTCAATTCAACATTAATAAAATCTTGCTGATATTTTTTATGACTGGAATAGGAAAAAAGCATTTAGAGCTGTGCAAATATTAGCAATGAATAAAATAAATAAAATTCAGGCAGGGGAACAGAACATAGCTAAGGTGACTCTAAAATTTTATTTTGACAAATATTAGTAGCATTAAAACTTGGTTGCTTGAATGTCCAGAAAAACAAATACAAAAGGGATATAAATATTAATTTCAATTGGAACTGATAGTGTGTAGCACCTCTGAAAATCAAGTCATTTCTGTTTAGATGACTAAATATGAATTTAGAAGTATAATTTTAGTCTCCCACACTTGAAAATTATAGCATTTGTCCATTACCCATGCTGATTCCTCCTTTTCAACTCTTATCTAGATATACCTGCACCATATACATGGTTCTAATATTGTGGTTTGATTACTCACAAATGCATCTTTTTTTTTATTTCCTTTAAACCATAGTGATAAGACTTAGCTATGGGTTTCCTTGGGTTTAGTAGACTTTGTAACAACCTTGACATTTCAAAAATGCTTTTAATAGGTTTAATGGATAAAATATGCAAGGTCACTTAGACATTTTGGGTGAGATCTTCAGCTGGTGTATATTGATATATCTCTGAAGTAAATTGTTATTATTATTAATAGTTTGACATCACCTAGAGGCTGAAGTTGGGAACCCTTTGCGCTAGACACTGTACCAGCATATATTGAGAGACAGTCAGAGTAAAGGTAGCCCACTCCTTCTGGGTGGAATGGAGAGAAAGGTGGTCAGTTGCTCAAGAATATAATCTTGAGAGGTTTCTCAAAATCTCGGAGTGGTGACAGTGGTAGCTGAAGAAGGCGAGGGAGATAAGTTTAAAAGTCTATTTTTTCTTTTCCCTCAACTTGGCTAACACTAACCTACCCTCCCCCCACCCCACCCTGACTGAATTGACTGAGTATTTTTGCTTGGTTTATTCACCCCTTTTCCTTTTCCAGCACTGATTTTTTTTTTTTAACTTCACATCTTTGTGCACTTCCTCCTGAAACCAGAATGACTGTGCCAAGAGCAGTATATTAGGCTCTGAAACTATAGACGCCAAAAAATGAGGAGACCAAGATTAGTAAGCAGTAGGGTGACCAGATGAGGGGAAGAAAATATCGGGACAAATGGGGGGGGGGGGGGCCCCCGACCGGGGCAAAAAAAAAACCCAGTGCTGCCGGCGGATATCGGGACAAAATGCATCCCGACCAAAGATCGGTCGGGACGCGGGACAGACACCGAAATATTGGGACGGTCCTGATTTTATCAGGATGTCTGGTCACCCTAATAAGCAGTGATTAACCCATTGATGACAGAGATAAGTAGCTACCAATATCCATCTCATGATCTCTGAACAGATGGAAGAGACTGCCCTTGGCTAAGGATAACTTTGGTTAAATACTGAAATTAAGAGCCATATTTATTTGTTTTGGTTTCCCTGTGCTTACTTTTCAGTGTGGTTGCCAAAAATATACTCCACATTATTCAAATGAGTTGTGTACTATGTTGACCAAAATATCATTGTGTAATAGAACTGCATGCCATGCCAATCTAGTCTAAGTTAATCAGAAACTACAGGTGGTTGAATAATGCATTGCATGCACTACTGGTTGGTCTTTATTTTACATTGAATATTATTCATGCATAAGTGTTTTCTTTATGAAGACAGCTCTTCCAGAAACCATTGTTTCCATAGGAAGCAGATGCAACCAGAAGTATTAACTCAGAGTGATGAAAGACCTCATTAGAATACGATAATACTGCAGCTTTACTTACAATAGTATTCTCTTGTTATTCACTTAACATTACTTTATGCAGATACTCAATTCTCTTTCCTCCCTCTCCATAGATTACTGGAGCAGTAACTCATACAAAGTGTATACAGAGCTTTAAACACATTTAACAAGACTGGAGAATATATAGTCCTTAATCAGAGCTGCAGCAGAACAGTGGGTGAGACTGAAGGTGAACTTGCAATACCTACAAACGCAGGAAATCAAGTTAAGGACCAAGCTAAGTCTGATTAATTTCACCCTCTGCTCTCAATTTTCTTGCTACTGGGGGGTGGGGGCGGTATAGTCAGGCTTTTAGTTATTTTTATTTAACTTTCTCTGTATTTTTCCTTCATTGTTCTTACCTCTTAAAATGTATCAGCAACCAGATAATTTTTGGTTTCAGAGTAGCAGCCGTGTTAGTCTGTATCCGCAAAAAGAACAGGAGTACTTGTGGCACCTTAGAGACTAACAAATTTATTAGAGCATAAGCTTTCGTGGGCTACAACATAGAAATGGCAGCATATGCATATGCATATGCATCCGAAGAAGTGGGTTGTAGCCCACGAAAGCTTATGCTCTAATAAATTTGTTAGTCTCTAAGGTGCCACAAGTACTCCTGTTCTTTTTGCAGATAATTTTTGTACTCAACACTTGCAAATGTTTTTGTATTTATAGAAGATATATAAAAACATGTTTTGGCACATGCAGTAAAGACCAGGTCCTGGCAACCATTAAAGCTATATTATTGTTTTAGTGATTGCAAGAGAGAGGCCCTGATCCCACAAAAAATTGCTGAAGAAGGAACGCTATCTGTCTCTGAAGGCAGCAAAGGTAAATAAGGGTTGGGAAGTACTTAAATCCAATGAGAGAAATGGGGCTGTTCTCCTTGGAGGTTCTCCTTGTGAAACTGTTGATATTGACTTTTTATATTTAACAATGATGGTATTAGGAATCTGGTTTGCAAAGTCATCCAGTCAGGGAGTAGAAATTATACAATGTACCATTCACCCAGAATGAATATTAAATTTAAAATATCAAGTACTAAGAGCAAGTATGAACAGCAGATGAAAACTCAGAGGGCCAAATATTTTTCATAAAATTATTAACAATTATACTCATACTGGTCAAATTCATGATTGGTTCATGGACAATTTGTGTACGAAAATGGGGCCACACCTGACAAAAAAAGTATGCAAATATTTGTTTAACCAGGTCTGCTATTTATAAAACTACACATCTATTGGACCATTCAAATGTGGGATTCTGATGTCCTGTTAAGTAATATTTTTTGGATAGATAACTGAAATATCATATGTTGTCTTAATCACCAGCATAGAAAAGATGGGTGAGTGTATTTTATATTCAGCTTGGTTGTAAATTGTAATGACAATCCTGAAATACTTTGTTATGGTGTTACATTTAAAAATTGTGTGAAGAGAGCCAAATTCATCCAAAGGTGTGAAACACCTTCCAAATGGCACTGTGTCTTTATTATACATACTCAAAGACTCTGAGGGGGAAAAAAAAGTTTAAACTTCATAAAATATGGAAAGTTTGTGATATTGGCTCAAGTAGAAAAATACAACTGCCCAAGTACCAATGTGAAATATCACTTTGTGTTACATTTATGTACAATCTAGTAGTAGAGACACTAGGGTAAAAGGACAAGTTATTCATGGATAGAGTGGACAGTAGAGAAGAAAAAGTAATATGCCTTATGACAACAAGAGAAGACAAGAACAAAAAACAATCAAGTTGTGGTGACGAGTGATTTCAGTTTTCCAATATAAACTGGAAAACTTCTGAAAAGCTTGACACAATGAAAAATAAAATTATGGATGAAATACAGAATTATTGACCTACTATGTCAGAAACCCTAATACGACTGGTCCTATCCTATTTTGGAGAAAATGTGCGTTAGTAGTTTAGAAAAAGCAGCACTACGTGGTTCAAGTGACCTCATGATTAAATTCAATATAATTTAGAACACTGAACAAAATGCCATATCAAACAATTATATGAATTCTCAAAGGTCTACTCTAAAGGCATATGGAAAAGGAACTGGGGAATAACAATAGAAGACACCTCAGCTCAAGAGGAAAGGTTTTGCTGGCATTTCTATGATGTTGCCCTTGGAGAATGAAGGTAATAAGGTAAACTTTGAATGTGGCTGTGTGAAGTTACCTCTTCTCCTTCGATATTTAATTTAAAAGTCTAAAGAAGATATAGTTAGCTATTTTTCATTGTTGTTGTTTTCCCTTTAACTGCCACTAATTATGACATACGCAGTGTCAGTTTTTTAATATGTTAATATATTTGTATGGACAACACAATTTACATTGGAGAAGATTATAGACATTTGGTCAGTTGAGTTGGGGAGGGGGTAGTTGGGGCATCTGAGGAGGTCTGAGGAAATATGGATTGTGGAATGGGTGCATTAACAAGATGTTTCTGCTAAAATGTTCAGCACTGAAATTGTTAACAGTGACATTTAAATTGTCACCTTTAGATTTTAGACTTGGCAACCTATTGAGGTAAATTCACACTTCTCAGAGGTATTGCTTCTAGGCCTGGTTTGATATGAATAATTGGACATGGGCAAGGCCTCATTTATTCAGAGACAGGATTATGGAGGTAAATTAATCATCAGTCTGGAAACAGAATATCTGTACTAGCTAAAATAAAGGAAAACACCCAGGAAACCATTTACAATGGACAAGAGAACAATGGAGAAGATACGCCTGGAATGTAAGATGAGGTTAAAAGTATGTTGTTGGTGGACAGTGAAGCTGTCACAAAAATTAACAGCAAAAATATTGTTAAATACATCAGAAGCATGAAGCCTGCCTGTAGTGGGGCGGCTCCCCCACTCCAGGCGAAAAAGGGTTAAAGTCAGCCCTGGGAGAAGGTTGTGGGTGAGAGCTGCTAAGCTGGGCTGATTGTGGAAGTGGCTGCAGCTGGGCCACGCCCCAATCAGGCCACAGCTGGCCTGTATAAAAAGGCTGTGAGCCAGAGGTTCAAGAAGGCTCTCTCTCCAGTTTGGGAGAGAGCAGGGCCTGGCTGCCTGCAAAAAGGGTACTGGGAGTGAAGCAGGGCTGGGGAGAGCCAGAGGAGCAGGGGAGCTCCAGGCTGGCAACTCCCCAGGCTGCAGGTCCTGGTCCAAGGTCCATAGAGGTACTGGGAGGCAGAGAAAGGCAGCAGGTCCAAACCCCCTTGCCTATGATGAGTGCTTTTACACTGCAGTCTGCCCCAGGGAGTGGGGACTTGGTGATGACTGGCAGTAGTCCAGACTGAGGCAAGGTGGGGATTAGAGGGTTAGGGGGGGGGTCCAGAGAGGGGAGACCCATAGAGACTGGTGGGGGTATTGCCAGGGGGCAGCCCCAGGGTAAAGGGACACCGGGGTCCGGGAGGGACACGGGGCCAGCTACAAGTGGGACACCAGCCCTGCAGAGGGCGCTCTGAGGTTGGAAAAGAGCTAATTCCCTGAGACGACAAGCAGGAGGCACTGCAGGTGAGAGTCCCGCACCTTTACTGGGGCCACTAGACGATAGAGGTGCTGAAGGAGCACTCAAAGAAGATAAGGCCATTGCAGAGAAGACTGTTTGGCATCAGTCTTCACTGCAGAGGATGTGAGGGAGATTCCCATACCTGACTATTAATATAAAATAACTCACTTTGGCAGCAAGTGCAAAAATATTCTAAATTGGATCTAAGTGTAGCACAAACACCTTGAAATGAATGTGGCAGTAATAGCAGAATTGCAATGAAACCAAGGGCTAGTAAAAGGAATGCAAAGTGTCAAGATACACATAGTGAAAAAAACAAGTTTTGGAAAAAAATGTGTTGAGTACTTATAAAATGAAAGGACAGACCTCGGATCTGTTTGTTCAGACTATTCTTTTCCTCCTCCCCCTGTTTTTCATGATTAAATGGAATGTTCAATGAGTAAAATGAATCTGAAGACTAAAGGAAAACTAGTGGGAGAAAAGGGGAGCACTCAAAATCCTTAAAAATGCAGATAAAATCTTCGTAACCTGTTGCCACTGCAATACACTTTTATGTCACGAAGAAAAGGCAGAACTAGTAATTACTTACTGTGAAGTGAGAACAAGTAAATTGCAAAATGACTGAGTGCATGAAACACATTACTGACCTTAATCTGAGCAAATCTCATTTTTCCATCATTAGCAGACAAACAAAATCAGCTTTTTCTGGCTGGCATTTTTAACTGTAAAATAGCACACAGGGGTGTTAGTATAAATTCCTTAATACTTCTGAGGCACTTCTACTATAGAGGTGAGGGCCACATATGTAGTACTGCGTGAATAATTGATTTTTTTCATTTTGCTGGCAGTTCTGAAAAATAAACAAAAAATCAAGCAGGTGGAGACAAAGAGTGGCTAAAAGAGGAGGGAACAGAGCACAAGATAAAAGCTCAATGGAAAATTGAGAAAAGAGTAAGAGAGGGAAAAGAAAAGGCACAGAATGTATTTTATTCAAGAGGAAGGAGAATGTCAGGAATAAGGCTCAGGTGGGAGGAGATGGGGAAAAAATAGGAAGATCTTTGGATTGAAAGAACAGATGGAGAGGAATGAGAGAATTTATTATACCAGTGTCTGAATTACTTCATTATCTCTAAGCATGTGAGTTAATGAAGGGATTTGTACACAGATTGCATCTAGAAAAATATTTTAAAATTAGGAAAAAATTAGGAGTCTGAATGTAACTGAATTAGCATTCAATAATACAATGGAACTTCACGCTATCTCTAAAATAATAATCACAATGGATATTAAGAAGTACCTTGGGGACGTGTGGCTTATTGGTTTGCTTATTGTTAGACTTCTTGGCAGGGATTCTTCAAAGAAGCCTAAGGGAGACGGGTAAACAAATCCCACTGACATTCAGTGGGAACTGACAGCATAATACCCTGAGGCTACTTTGAAAACCCAAGCACTTTTCTGTACCCAAATCAATATCAGCAGCTAAAAAAGTTCCTGCCTGAAACACTGTTTTGGAATCCCAGCAATTATGCGCAAGGGCTTTCTGGCTGCTTTTTGACAGTGTATTTGTACGGTAGCTCTCAGCGTAACAGATTGAGAGGTTCTCTACTCATTCCGTTTGCAGCTTAATATCTGGAATGGCTAAAGGACGGCACATTCTGAGTGCCACATACACAGTGCAAGCTGAACATATGTAATGCCATATGGTCTTTCAAGGGTGATGGACTTTCTTATTAGAGAAACTACTATGGGTAATATCTGTGAATTGGTGTACATTCCATTATATTGTGTCATCAAAACAAACTAAATCAAAATATAATGTTACATTTATGAGTCTGTAGAACAGTTTGTAGTGGCTATGATCAAGCATGTAAAGGCTAACATATTAGAAGTCTAGATAGAGCACATATTGTTACATTCTCTATACCTTGGCAACCATGGGGTGAGTGGCAAATCCATGCTCTTACTCTGTAGAAAATAAGAGATGGCTTGTTCTCAGGGTTTTCTTATGATGAACTTTATAGGTAGAATGCCACCCCAGAGCACACGTTGTCCCCCTCTAGAAGATTATAATACAACAATTATCCTGGCCTCCCCAAAGGTAGCCTCCTAAGGTTTCAGGCTCCCAATTGTCATCTCTCTTGGGTGTAAACCTAGGTCTCTCTCCTAGATTGGGGATTTAGGCTTACAGTCCCTCTGTACCTCACTGTGATATCCCCAAAGCTCTAATTGGATTCCGGCATCTGTGGTTAACTATTAGCCTATACAGCAAGGTTATCAACCAGCCTTCACAAAACAAAATACATGTATTCTTAAGGTAAAAGCATGAAAGAGAAAACATATGCAAGAATAAAAGTTTCTATAGCCATGCTAAAAGCTTAGCAGAGATCATCTATCAGTCTCATGGGGCCCTTTCCAACCCTTCCACAAAAGTTGAGGCCCTCCTTAGACAGAAGGTCCTGTCTGTTTGCTGGATCAGAAAGTAGGCCCTGAGTCTGTTTAAAAGCAACCTTTTTATGCCAAAAGCCCTTTCTTTGTCTGTTGGTCTCTGGAAAACTGAGTTTGAATGAGTACATGCAAACCTCCCAAAGGGGCAGTATCTCTCTGGGGGTATTTACAACTTGATTGATTCACTTTAATCACCCCCACACAAACGTTTTTAGTTCCTGAAGGAGCTACGGTAACCCTCCCCACTAGTCACAGTGATGCCTAAACCATTCATAAACTTAACATAATATGCACCCCCAAAGATACTATATGCAGCTGCAATATCCATCACAATAATCTTCCCATTTCCCACTTTGTTGTTATACTATAAAAGATTTGTTGTTATACCATATACCATAAAATATATTGTGTGTGCATTGCTGGACTAAATTTAGCTATTTGTAACTGCTTGATTTTTTTTTTTTTTTTTTTTTTTAGTGTTTGATCTTGCAATTTTGCATTTGACTAACTTTCCATTTCTGCTAGTTGTATTTAATATTCTATTTGTGTTTTCCATTTTGCTTCTTCTAATATATGTACCTCTGCTAACATTACTACTAATGACTTTCTCTCCTTTTCATCAATAAAACAAATATGCTCTAAAGTGACAGTCAGATCATGTGCTAAAAACCAATTCAATGTTTATAAGACAATATAAAGTAGACAGGAAATTTGTTCATGACCAGCAGTTGCAGCATCAGTTCACAAGGTAGAGGTGGGGGGTGGGAGAGGGAAACACTTCTTTCTTTCTTTGCTTATAGAAAGATATTTTTTCAGTTGCTGGAGTGTAAAAAGCCATATTACCATAAGCCATAATAGGTTCATTTTGCTGTAATAGTTATACCAAAAATGCATGAAAAACTGAAACACAAGATAACAGAAGTATTTTGATAGGCAGAATGAAATAGGCCCTTTGAGATGTGAGCTTATCCTCCAACAGTTGATTTCATGACCAGAGATTATTTATAATAGAAGTATTTGTGTGAGGAGCTTTGGCAAAAACCTGTGTGCACTGACAACTGAAAAAGCAGTGTAACTGACTAGCTGGGTCTAGGGGATGTGCATGGATATCTGAAAATTTATCTAGGTACCTGTACAGTCTGCCCTCGTCAATTTAATATCCGAATGCCTCCAAGTACTAAAACATAAAAATGATATGGGGAGTGAAAATGCTGAGTTTGTTTTTGACAATGAAGCTGTGTCTTTCAAAAGAATAATAAAAATCTTCCCCAGTGTATTATGTTTTGTGCGCATGGTGTGAGGCTACTGTATAGGTTAGTCATTTTGCAAAACCATGGAAGATGCTATACATGAAAGAGGGAGTGAACTAGTCAGACACTGTGTTTCACTAGTTGTTTAGTGCAGAAGGCTATAAAAAAAGATACTGTGGTAGTGTTGAGGTGAAAGGTAACTATTCAGATTGTGCCTGACCCTCTGCCTGCATAGCCAAGCTTCTCTGTATCCACTGGCTGAGAACCATACAGAAATATTGGGATTGGCCAAGGGGAAGAGCTGTTGCTTCTGTTGGTGGGTGGTGAGGCTATGCTGGTATAAGTATGCCAACATAGGCTCTGTAGTGTAGACAGCCTAAGGTTGTGGTTCAAGAAACATTGCTACTAGGGTCACAATTCAGCTGTGTATGATAATTTATACAAAGATTTCCCATTGTTTTACTTTATTTCCTGCTTTTTCTTGTTTTCTACAGTCAATGTAATATGAGTGGCTGATTTAATGGAATGAATGATTTACAATGGTGAGGCTGCATCTGTAATGTGACCTGTGCAATATGCTATTGTTTGGCCCAAAAGATACAATAAGAAATTTAGTCATATTCCTGTGTGAAATAACTTAAAGAATGCCACAACTTTTACTATGATGAGGACTGAGAAATCCAACAAATACTTGACAGAGCAAGTCCAGAGTGATTCTCTGGCAAAGTGGCATGAAGGGCAAGCCTAATCCTTGAATAGAGGCTAACCTATTCTCTTCTTGTTAAATCTATCTAGGATCAATGACTGGGCAGACAATGGATCCTTCTCCTCCTTTCCTCACACAAGATGTGATAATTGAGATGAGAGGTACTATGTTCTGGAGCAGACATAGAAACCCACTCACCGTCCAGCAATACAAAGCAGGGTCCCCAGTCAGTTGGCCAGTAATCACAACTCTGGCCCTACTGCTGCCACACTGGATTTCTGGAAAAACTTGCAACAATAAAACAGAATCCTCAGATATAAGCCAACCCCTTCATGTGCTCTGAAGAAGGTGAAAAGTAGAACTGGTCAGGAATTTTTCATTATTGAGTAAGGGAGGGAGGTGTGAGGAGTGAAGGATGAGGCTTGGGGGAGAGAGAGAGAGAGAGACAGAAGACAAACAGACAGACAGACACACAGAGTCTGTCTGTTTCTCTATACCTCCCTCTACCCTTATCCTAGAATAATCCTTTTCTTTTTGGTTTGGGCACTTGCCTAGAATATGGAAAAGACAGGTTCAAGTCTCTGCTCTACTTTGAGCTGGAGTGGATTTTTTTAATCCCCCAAATAGTTTTGTAAGGTCTGTTTTATCTCAATGAGGATTGGGGGGGAAAATTGAAATCTAAAAGATGTTCATGAAATGGGAAAATCATTTCCCATTCAGCTCTAGTGAAACTACATAGTGCCAGTTTTGCAATGAGGAAAAGTCTGTCTTAGCTCTGAAAAGGGAACCAGCAGAGCCCAGAACATGAAGTACAGAAGCCTTTTAGGGCTCATCTGCATGGGAAGAAAGCTTGTCATATCTTGCGTGGAAGAGCTGCTGTGTTTTAAAATCACACACTAGCTATTTTGCACCAATGTCTTTGTGAATTATATATGTACACAAGCCCTAACTTGCATGGAAGGAAGGGAGGGTCAGTGGGTGACTAAAGTGGGAGCTGACTGGACATTCTATATATGGGTGGAGACTTTAAATGATACCCTCCATCCCCTAATGGGCAGGGAACTTGGCCAATTGAAACCCTTGTGGCATTGGTTGATCTACTTGTGGGAGAGGCAAAACAAACCTGGTCCAAGCCAAAACCCCACCTATGCCACAGAAGGTTCTGGGGGCAGTGAAGGGGGCAACACTCACTCCAATTTCAGCCAGGACCCTTGGGGTGCCCTTTTCCTACCAATCTTATCAAACCACCTCGGCACACACTCCTCTCTCCCCCAGGCAAGTGTCGGATTGGAGGGCTGAATTCACTCTCTGTGAACTCAGATTCAGAATTGTTGATATATTTTACTCTGTTTCCCTCAGCCTGATGTATGTGGTGGTTATTCATACACATGGGCCCAGGCTAGTTTTATAAAGATAAACAATTATTTGCTTCTGAACCCTCAACCTTTTATATGTCACAACAAAAATACTCTACATATTACTGCATCCCATGGCTGATATTTCAGCCAGATCTTAATAAGAAGCCTCATTTTTTATTCTTCTTTTCATTGCATAGCTCCACTGAGCCCATCAAACATTACATTATAACAAGTTCCCACCATTCTGCCTCCTCTTGACAGTGCTGTCAGATTCATATTGAATGCTAAAGAAATCTTTAATAACTGGACACAATTTTCCTTACCAATTCAGAAATATGAATGCCCTCATAACCTACTGCAAATGCTTCCCATGAGCACTCAAGAGCAACGGGTATGACAGGGTTTGATGGGTGGAGTGTACTTTTGCATCTGTTATCTTTATAGAAATTCAAAAGCCTTTTTTGTCACAACTGCCATGATATCATTATTCTTGGGCGTTTAATGGTTCAGTGAAGAGCTACTACATGCTGCTTAAATGGGCAGAGTGAGGGGTTGCTCACTACGATTTTTAGATCATTTACCCTTTCAATGCTTGTCTGGCATACACACTCCTGTTCTATTGCTTTCACTGCAAGATCTATAATGTATTTATTTTATTTTATTTATTTACGAGATAGTGCCAACACATTCTGCTGACAAATATGAAGAAGAAGCCTTGCCCCAAAATGTTTATTAGCTGAATAGGTTATTTAATATATCAATAAGCTGAAATCAATAGGATCAGGAGTCAGACTGATCCATTACATGTCAGTACAATGTATACACATTTCTTTGTTAGCTTCAGTCTACCCTTGCATGCAGCTTCTTGCTTGCATGACCCAAACCAAGTACTATGGCAGTGAGAAAACTGTGGCAGTTTGGGATTATCTTTACAAGATTGTATCCTTTGTGTGTGTATGTATGTGTATGTGCATGTGGCTCATGTGAAAACAAGACAAGGGCTTACCTTGTCTGATCCAATGCATGATCATTAAAATAAAGCTTCTTGAAGAAGGCTGGCACTGGATGTCTACTAAATCTCTCAGAATAAATGATTATTTTGATATTTCAGTGTTGCAATATTTTTTGTTGAAGAGGCACTTTTTTATTGAAGTTACAGATGAGCAATACAAAAAAAAATCCTCTATCTACTTTAAAACTTATGTATGCAACTGAAGGAAAAACGTAACACAATAATAAAATATATTTCAGAAATTCTTAAACAATCACAACATTGTAGAGGTCCAAGATATCAGATGGGTGATCTCATTAAGGAAGGAAGTTCATAAGAGAAGTAACCTTAGTTCAGTTGTTTCTTTAAGTAAATTTAATTAATTGAAGCTCAATCTCCAAATATTTATTGTACAAGTCCATTTTTAAATTAGTAATTTCCCATTGAAAATACCTTTTCTATGTTCATTGTAAGGCCTCAAATCCTTTATTAGGCTCTATTAATGTGGTCCCATGTGTCCATCCAGAGTCCCACATATTTGGGATTTCTCTCATGCACAGGCATAATTGTTAATAGATTCTGATGGGGCCTTAGAACTTTACAGAAAAAAATGAGCCTTTGTGCTGGAAGAGTTCAAAAAAAAATTATTCAGAGAAAAGGATAGTATTTGTGAAAGTTTGGCTAGCTTTAATAGAATATTTGATAGAATTTGTTTTAGAAATAGGAAAGTTATAAATATTGGAATATTGTGTGGTACACTACATTAAGAAGCACACTCACAAATGTGGAGTAAAAGATACCATCATAACACCAGCATGTGTTGCATCTCACAAGTGAAATATAGGTGCATTTTGTCAATGATTAGATATTTACAGGTTCAGGATAGTCTGTTCTAGCCTATGATTGTTTGAAATATGCACATAAGGAATTTGCATGCCTTGAACGGGGTAAATAAAACAAAAATAGCAGCAACATGTGCAAAGAACTATAGGTCTTCATTAAAAAAACGGTTGTGTTCAAATTCCAAGCAGACTGCACTTGCAAACAAACATGTTCCACCTTTGCAGAATTTGTTTCACTTAATTCTACCCCAAATTAATTGAATTTCCAGTTTATCAACACAAAAATTAAAAAAATTGTTAGTCAGCCCCGCCCCTCCAAAAATGAGGTTAGCTTAAAAATCACGAGATGAAAAAAAAATATGTTGGGAGTTCTTTTTAATTTCCTTCTGTTTTATTGAACGTTTAGCATTCATATTTTCAAATTTTCAACCACAAGAGCTAGTGTGACAAAGTGCTAGGAGCATATTTAGAGTTGATCCAGCAACTGTGTAGACATACACTGGTCATTAAGTGTATGTCTACACAGCAATTAAGCACATGTGTCTGGCCCTGGTCAGCCGACTCAGGCTTGCAGGGCCCTGGCTACAGGGCTGTAAAATTCTGAAATAAATGTAGTCAAATTTTACTAATTCTGGGTCACTGAGAACGAAAATGATGCTTAAAATTGTTGATTGGCTCTAGTTTTCAAGATATGCTATTGGGTCAGTATATACGACCCTTGACTTGGGAATGGCGGAGGATAAGAGAGTTATAAAGGGAAGGGATCTCAATTTAAACCAGAAATTACTAAAATACATCTTTGACTGGATCTATGAATAAATCTATGACTGGGTTTGGACAGTACTTGCTTTTTAGGCAAAACAATGAATGATGCAATCTGAAGCTGGTATTGCGTCATACATGATATGAATTGCATCATGTTATTCCTAGAAGTCATGGATGATGCAATCATAACGAAGCTTACATCACTCTGCTGAACAAATTGCCCTATATCAGCTCTAGAAATCATACAGTGTCGTACTCTCTTATTTGTCAGTGTTTGATTTTGCAAAGGGACACATTTCTGTTTAGCCAAAGTGAGCAGAGATGCCTCGTACTTGTGTGAACAGTGCAGATAACTTCTGCTATGTTTGTGGTGAAGTGACTTTTGCATCACAAAAGCACAGTATAACCACTATGGTTAAGAAAGCCTATCACCTTTATTTTGGCTGCAAAATTGGAGATTGGGACAAGAGGTGGGCCCCACACATATGCTGCAACACTTGTGCAACAAATCTTCACCAGTGGTTGAACAGGAAAAGGAAATCTCTGCCTTTTGCAGTGCCAATGATTTGGAGAGAGCCAACAGATCATACCAGCAATTGTTACTTCTGCATGGTGCCTCCAGTTGGGAAAGGTGTGTCAAAGAAGAAAAAGTGGACTGTGCATTATCCAGACATTCCATCAGCTATACGCCCAGTACCCCACGGAGAAGGACTGCCGGTTCCTGATGCACCAGAATCATTCTCACTTGAGTCAGATGAGGAAGAGGAAGAGGATGAAACTTCTCGCCCTGAACCATCAATGTCACAGGACCCACATTTTCTCCCATCCTCCTCCTCTGAACCACACCTCATAACACAAGGTGAACTGAATGACCTTGTCAGGGATTTGGAACTACCCAAGAGTAAGGTAGAGCTGTTGGGCTCCAGACTACAGCAGTGGAATCTCCTGGCAGGTGATGTTAGGGTTTCCATGACCGTCAAAAGGATCTTGTCCCATTCTTCTTCATGGAAGGTGATCTTGTAGCCTGCAACAACATCGATGGTGTGATGGCAGCCCTCAACATCGTTCACGATCCAGATGACTGGAGACTGTTCATTGATTCATCAAAGACGAGTCTTAAAGCTGTTTTACTGCATAATGGCAATGTTTTGCCATCAATTCCAGTTGGTCATGCAGTCCATATGAAGGAAACCTATGACAACATGAAACAACTTTTGAGGTGCATAAACTATGACCAACATCAGTGGCAGCTTTGTGGCGATTTGAAGGTTGTTGCTCTCTTGGTCTGCAGACTGGATACACAAAGTACTGCTGTTTTCTCTGCGAATGGGATAGTCGTGCAAGAGATTCCTACTACATCAAGAAAGATTGGCCATTCCGACAGTCATTGGAGCCTGGGAGGAAAAGAGTTCAGCATCCACCACTTGTTGAATCAAGGAAGATTTTGTTACCACCCTTACACATCAAGCTGGGTCTGATGAAGAACTTTGTCAAGGCCATTGACAAAACACAAGCAGCTTTCAAGTACCTCCATGGAAAATTTCCAAGGTTAAGTGAAGCTAAGATAAAGGAAGGTGTCTTTGTTGGTCCTCAGATTCGTGAACTTCTTCGAGATGATGCATTTGACCATGCACTGCGTGGCAAGGAAAAGACGGCATGGAAAGCCTTCCAGTTAGTGGCAATAAATTTTCTCGGAAACAACAAGGCAGACAACTACAGGTTGTTGGTGGAAAACCTCCTCAAGGCATACAAAAGCCTTGGTTGCAACATGTCACTAAAGATACATTTTTTGCACTCTCATCTAGATTTTTTTCCACCGAACTGCGGAGCAGTGAGCGACGAGCAGGGCGAGCGATTTCACCAGGACATTGCAACAATGGAGAAACGCTATCAGGGCAAATGGAGCCCATCAATGCTTGCAGACTATTGCTGGACAGTGACAAGAAATGCTCCATTTAATGAATACAATAGACAAGCCAAGAAGCACCGAGTAGACACTGAATAGGACTAAACTATGTACATAATAGTTTTTTGCCTTTTGTTTCATAATAAATTGTATTTATATAACCCTTTGGCTGATTTTTAAAGTGTTACATAAACAGGACAGGTGAAATATTATCATGTAAAGCAACCATAAACACATGAAAAGACCTAGGTTTACAATTTATGATTAAAACTCTACTATCTACACAATATACATAGACATAAAATGTAAAAACTTAAATATCTTAGAAACAGTAGCCAATCAGTTGTTTTAATTGTCATATTTGAATTCAGCACATCAAAATACATAATAAATAGCACATTTTATCTCTGAAGCAGATGACTTCTCAAAAATTGTAGACCAATGTTATTGATGGCCAGTATTGTTTTGGACACTATTTATTTGAGACATTGATTCCCTGGAATGGGTGAGACTGTATGTGACCTGAATGGATGGGAGAGTCACTAAAAGTATTGCTGGCAGAGGAGATTACTGGGGGAAGGCCCTGCAATTCTGTGTTTAGCCATGAGGGAATGTGCCAAATGGTGAGTTACTCTGCTTTCTGGTTTTAAACTAAGGGTAACCAATTTAAATTACTTACATTCACAAGATACTTCTGCTTTTGACACAGTAAATCCATCAGTATTGTAATAAT
The DNA here is from genome assembly GCF_002925995.2 of Terrapene triunguis. Taxonomy (NCBI): domain Eukaryota; kingdom Metazoa; phylum Chordata; order Testudines; family Emydidae; genus Terrapene; species Terrapene triunguis. The sequence continues at coordinate 10,985,857 of NW_020664417.1, read as the reverse complement.
GGTCTAACACTTTGCTCATATTCTTTAATCACAGATGGCCCAATTCTTTTGTCCGGTGTAAATTTGGAATAACATTACTGATATCAGTGGAGTCATTTCAGATTCTCACTGATGTGAGAGAGAACAATGTGCCCATGAGTCATTAAACGAAATCCATGGAGAGATGGGTGCACCTTAAATATGGCCTATTATAACGAACTAATTTTTCATATCTTTAACAGTTTTGTTACAGTAAGACTTACAACAGACTGAGCTATGTTTCCCACAGCAGCCATAACTTCTGAATTTCTTGACATTTATGTATTTAAATTCTTAACCATTATATTACCTTAATGTAGTTGCACAATATTAAGTTGATTTAAAGGTATTTGCACATAGTATAATATATACTCAAAGTGTAAAAATCATAAGCAATAACAAGATATAAATTGGAAAAAATATTCTGCACATTCTTGGCATATATACTAGCTTTCTGTAGAGATTCCTGATAGTGCATCTTGCTTTTGTAACTAATATCAAAATGATCCTTAAACTTAAATGTGATTATTCATGACTTTCAAAGGTGTAAATGGGATCTGAGTCAGGCACTTAAAATGTACCATTATAAATCTTAAAATTAATCTTGTCTTTCCTATACTATCTTTTGAAAATATTCCTCACAAATCCAACCATAAAATGATTACACCTAGTAGTGTCCAAAATCAGAAATTATAGATAATGACATGATCAAGTTTGTAAGTATATTAGAAAAAAAACTCATACTTGTTAATATGGAGAAAGTTGTCAGATTATGGTGCACTCTGAAATTTAAACAAATAATTGCATTTGAGCAATTTATATTACCCCATTAGAGACAAGTGGATTTGAAGGCAACCTACATTAGATATTTCAGGAATCACAAATCTGAAATTGTTGTACCTAAATCTATTTTTTAACAACAAACTACACAATATCTACCTCTAAAAAGAAAGTAAAGAAAACCTTACCACTTCTTACTCGTATCGCACGTCTGTATAAAAACATTAACTCCTACCTCAAAAAATCAAAAGCAAACCTACATTCTAAAACATCCCAATGTGCTCTAGTGGATAAAGAACTAGACTACTATCTAGGAGGCCTGGATTCTGCTACTGATATTTTGTGTGGTCATAGGCAGGACCGGCTCTAGGCACCAGCAACGCAAGCACATGCTTGGGGTGGCACAATTCCAGGGGTGGCATTCCGGCCATTCTTTTTTTTTTTTTTTGCTTAGGCAGTTGCACTCTCGGAGCTTGGGGCAGCAAAAAGCCTAGAGCTGGCCCTTGTCGTAGGCAAGTCATTTCACTTCTTTGAGCCTCTCATGCTTTGCCTCTATTAGATTGTAAAATCTTCAGGGCAGGAACTGTCTCTTCTATGTCAGTGCAGTGCCTAGCACTATGGGCCCTGGTTTTAGTTGGGTATCTAGGTGTTACTGTGATACAAATAATCTCTAATTCAATAGATGCTCAATCAAAAACCACTCAGAAGAAAATAATGCACTTCCAGATACTCTGAATAATTCACTTGCTGACATGGGACATAAATCTGACTACTATTGCCTTTATAACCAGGAAGTATCTGTATTTATACAAATTCATTTAGTAAAGGTCTAGAAAAAGGTCTCCTGCATGGGGAATTATCATGAGTTCATTCAAAAGACTCATTCCACATGCAATGTAGTAATCTTATGAGAATCTGGTTATATTCCTGGTCTTTGCTTCCTCAGAGCAGCTATCCCCAAATCAACCCTGTTGTCCACAGGGTCAGCACTATGGAGGCTGCCTTTAGGTAGGGTTACCAGATAGCAACTGTGAAAAAACAGGACAGGGAGTGGAGGGTAATAGGCGCCTATGTAAGAAAAATGGGACTGTCCCTGTAAAAATAGGATGGATGGTCAACCTACCCTTAGGATAGGGTGACCAGATGTCCCGATTTTATAGGGACAATCCCGATTTTTTGGGTCTTTTTCTTATATAGGCTCCTATTACCACCCACCCCCGTCCCAATTTTTCACACTTGCTGTCTGGTCACCCTACATTAGGATTACTCTATTACTGACTGAGGGGAACCAGTCTTCTAGAGGCCCCAAACCCACTCTTCCATAACCATTGAGGAAGTCTTTATATTCTATATAGGTTCTTGAAATATATCTTCTATATAGGTCCTCATCATCACAGTATCTGAGTGTTTTCCAGTATCTGAGTGTTTTCCAGTAACTCCTTAAGTGACATGACTAAGATCTCTTATGTGGTTCATTCTCTTCTTTATCCTCTCCCCCAGGAGAGGACTATGTGTGTAGTGTTCTATTTTGTTGGATTTTGTTTTTTAAATGTACTTAAATATTAGTGTTGAAGAAGTGTGCCTTGCACTTGGAGCAGAAAGTGGTGAGGTTTGTGACAGTCCTCAGTTCCCATGGGAGTTAATTCCACAGTTTCCGACTGTGCCCCGAGAAAGTCTGGTCTGTTGCACAAATGAGCTTTAGCCTTATGACTGAGAGTTCCATTGTGCCAGAGCAGTGGAGTTGCCCATTATGGACTCAGTATGCCTTCCAATGATTATCACAGCTCACTTGCTGGCAGAAAAAAAGCTGTGCCTGCTCTCCAATAAATAGGTGACAATCTAACCCAATCTTGGGTGAGATGACAGTGTGTGGTAGTTTGGATTTATGTTGAAGCTACAGTTAAATTCCATGAAGTGATATACAGTACAGCTTTATAACGTCCTTTTTTTTTTTTTTTTCTGTATTGAATCTGTCTGTTGTATTGGGGATGAGGTAGTGTGGAGCAGCCTAGGTACATTTTTTTAAGAATTTAAATACCATTGTCAGGCTTTTCCTATGACTTCTTGTTAGTTTAATTTTATTCTTTGGCAAATGTGCTTTGTAACAAACTATAGTTGTAATATAGGAAATGCTCTAATATATTGTTCAATCTTAAAGATTTCATAAATTTTCAAAGGTGCACTGCTTCACTATGTTTTACATTTGAGCTTGTTGTTCTGGCTTTATCTACTCTTAATGGCATTAGATTTATATACTCTTAGGTCTGATTATTTTTTCCAGAGGCACTAAAGAGTCCACAGTTCTCAATAGCTTTAAATCAAGTTGTGGGTGCTCAGCACTTCAGAAAATCAGCCATTCAACAGCTATTTCAATGCTACTGCTTTGTTTCAAATGAAGCAAGATGACCCATTAAAATGCTATAAATCATTTTAAACAGTGACTTAGTAATGTGGAATAGTGGGGATTGATAAAATCTCTATCTGATAACCAGCAATACTGCATCTGATTAATTTGAGTTTTGTATGTCTTCTAAAATATCTAGGGGACTAGATACAATTAAGAGATATATCTGAAGTGTTTGGGGAAGGAGTTCTAGCTGAAAATGTTAACACATTTTCATAATTCTTTCTATTCTAAGTACTTATGTGCCCCCATCCCCATGGTATTTGAGCATTTCACAATCTCTAATGTATTTATTTCCATCTCACACCCCTGAGGTAGTGAAATGCTATTATTCCCATTTTACAGATGGAGAACTGAGGGAGAGACTGAATGACTTGACCAAAGTAACACAGGAAATCTGTGGAGAAACAGGGACTTGAATCTAGGTCTCCCAAATCCTGGGCTAGTGCTCTAACCACTGGACTTCTGGATCATTGTTTAGGTTATTTTAATAGTTAGTCCTAACTACCCGTTAGCTTAGTTCACATTCACATTATAGAAAGTACAATATTATTCTGAATTGCCCTTTGGAATCATTTCTGGATGTTCTATAAACTCAAACATCACATGCTTTTATGATATAGTCATAAAATAAATAATCATCAATATAACTAGCATAAAATATTTCACAACAAAAATAAAAATAAAACTATTCTGTTTTACAGTAGAGACCTGTATGTATGATTTATTAAGACAACTCTCATAATGTGGCCTCTGAGTGCAATTGTGTACATGAACACTTGCTAATGCAGTTATTCACTATCACCTGCCCATTAAACCTGCAAAATATTTAATAACAATTGAATATAAACAGTTTACAAATGCAAATTCTAAAATGTGAATGCAAGTTGTACCCAAAAATGGAGGCCAGAGTGAGACCTTTAACACTGAATATTATAGGAATAGGACTACGTTGTGAGGTGACTATACATCTGCACAAGGGAATAAGAATCCCCATTTGACTCTTTTTGGGTCCTGGTATGGGAGGCTAAAAAGGCTTACAATACCTGCTTACTCCCATTGCCTGGAGAAATTGGCTGGAGAGTAGGAAGGAAGGGGCCAGGAATGGGCTGAGCTGTGATTCTGTCCCCCCAACCCTCATCATGCCAGCCAGCATGTGAGGTGTAGTAAGTTTCTGAACATTGCCATTCCATGGAGTAAGATGGGAGCTGGGAGAAAATATATGTCTACCCATCTACTGTTAGGGTGGGACAGTTCATGCATGTCACATTGCCCAAGGCTGTGCCTAAAGCCAAACTGCACCGCATAGAGAATAAATTTTCACATGTCAAGTTCACACAGTATGCTCACAAGTCAAGAGTAACAGTTACATGTACAGGGCAAAAAAACAGTCCTCTCAATGGCTAAAAGATGAAGGGATATAAGCTTTTTTAGCTTTAATCTTGACAGTTGAAAATGTAATAATACTTTGGATTGATTTTATTATTATCAGTACTGAAGAACTAGTGTTGTGTTATTTGTATGATGCGTTAATGACCAAAAACATGCAAATAGGGAAGATAAATTGATACTATCACAAGTAATGTTCAATAAATGATCAACATACTAATATTTCCAGGTATCTCATTCAAAGAATCATCTATATAAAATACACTGAAAACAGAAGGGAGTTCTGGTAACAAATATGGCTTCTGAGTTATCTGAAATCTCTATTCTTTTCAACATCCTCCAGAAGGCAGTCTTCATGTTAAATTACCACACTTTTTGATGGGAAATAAGCAATTGCTTGAACTTGCAGTTGCTTGGTTGAATGAGTTTAACAAAACATGTTAAATTACATTGCTGTTGTACAGTACAAGGGTGGAGCACAGCCTAACAAAATACTTAAATGTTTATAAGCTGAAACATGTTTCAATACAATTTGATTAGAAGTTAATATCATAGGTGATCTATCAATATCAGTGTTAAATGAATTATCCCGGCTAAAATCATAAATTTTGTTTTACTTGCATTTAATAGCAAACATGAATCAGAAAGTGTTTCTGAATTTTATTAAAATTCTGTTAGAGCTCATTTATAACTGAGGACAATGAAATGCTTATAGAATATAAAATGGTATAATCAGTGAAAAGATAAAGAGCTCCCAGCAACCTGTTCTATATTGTTAATATAAATGGAAAATAAGATTGGTCCAAGATAGAACTCTGCAGGACTGTTTTAGTTTTATTTCTCAACAAAATTTTATTGCTATCTGATTTGACACACTGTTCATTTTGATTGAGGGTCTCATCTTGAAGTCTTTACTCAGATACTGCAGAGGCAAAAGTCATGTTGACAGCAATGGGAGTATTTCTAGGATGGACTAAGGACTTGCAGAATGGGCCCATAGATATATCCAGAACTGACTCAGATTGAAAAACAAAACAAAACAGAAAAATGAAGAAATGGGGCGAAAATGTTGATTTCTTGGTTTTTTTCTTCTTTTCCTTTCCTTTCTCCCCTTTTTTCTTCAATTTTTCCATTGGAAAAGGAGTGAAAAGGGGAGGATGACAAGTTATCAAATATTAACTAAAATATCTACAATATTTTAAACATACCACTTTTAATCTCTACTCCAATATTTTCCTATTCTATTAATATTTTTGGGGGTAGATCTCACCATACACCATAGCGTAGTAACTGTTGGCAAATCATGACTTTCAGTGGTGACCAATGTGCTGTGGACTAGAAATGTTTTTGATTTAAATCCAAACTTTACAGTACTGATCCATCTCTACTACTGATACTGTCCTTTTTGGAAAATTAATATCATATGCATTTTATAACACTTAGATTACAAAGTCTTTGTTTATTAACAATAAGAGCAAGAACTGGTTGGGGAAACAAATGTTTTAGCTATGGGGAAAAATGATAAATGAAAACTTTCTTTTTTTCATTAAACTTTCTTCAAAAATTTCTAGGCATTTACTGAAAACCAACCCCTGAACATTTTAAAATTAAAAAAAAGCGGTGTGGGGAGAATCTCATTGTTGAAAAAAGGAGGGAGGAGAGTCATTTTGGTTTTCACTGAAAAGATTGGGTTTTGAGAAACAGGTCTTTCCTGAAACTTCCCTCTTGGTTGAAAAAGCTATTTTCCATTAAAAAAAAATGAAGTTTCTAACCTGCTCTAGAGAACTACTATTCTCTATTCAAAAGTGTTCATTCGCTTCATAAACCTGAGTTGTCGTTAGGTGTGCCTGAGACTCTTTTGAACTAGCTTTCCATGAGCAAATTTCTTGCACAATATACAGTTGTCTTTCAGTATGCAGTGAGCTGAGATGTCCCTGGAGACTTGGGATGGCTGATCAAATGCATTCAAAGAAATTACCATATGCTTGTTGACATTCTACAAGCAGTTAAGGAGGGCAAAATTGTGGAGCAAATTACTCACTGAAAATTATTCACTGAACTTAAGTAATAAATCTATGAGGTCTTCTACCTTGCTCCTGAGGAATCTTGTCCTTTGGGGATCAAGCTGCTTCCAGATAGCTAGTATTGTGGATGCAAGCATGAGGATGAGCATCTATTCTGAAACGCTTAAGACAGTTTGCTTTTTTATTTGAGAAACAGCTCACTCATGCATAATTATTGTAGGCTATATTTACATATTTTTTAAAATGCAGAAGAATGCATTTTAGTAACTTGTGTGCTGTTTATTCTTTTGTTTTCCTGAACACTTAGGGATTTCCACAATATTCTGATGTAGCTATAAATGGATAGTGTTCATTTCAAGAGACACTGCAGTGTCTCATGCTGGTGCAGGAGAGAAAGGAACCAGGTGTATGTCAACTGCAACTGTATTCTTAGTTTAGAATAAAAAAGTTTTCTGGACTAACGAAGGCAGGGACTTTAATAGCAGAGTCCTAGGTGAAGAACTTGAAAATATAGCTATACATTTTGTTTGCTGGAACTTTTTGTCTATAAAAAGCTCTCAACCTTCTCAGGTAGATTTCTGCTTTTAAGACTACCTCTGTTGCACTGGCACCAAGTCCCCTTACAAACAATGAGCTCTCCAAAAGTTAAACACCTAGAAGTGTAGTGTGACTGCAGTCTGAGTAGTAACTTTGAAGCCTCAGGGATGTGGGAGAAAAGAGGTGTTGAGGTCTGGAAAGTGTCTTGATTTTTGTGTGTTTTGGAAATCTTCTCTATAGTTTGATTGTTTATTACTTCCCTTTGCACTTTTCCCAATATAACTTACATGCGTGTGCATGGCATGAGTTGCCAATCCTGATTGCGGAATAATGATTCCTGAGAGCACTGTTTAAGAAACTATATATGTAAATTCTTTAGAGGTAAGGGAACACCTAGAGTGCATGCCTTCCTTGAGACTGGCAGTACAAAATGGAAAAGATAGTATTGATCACCTATCACCACTTGCCCTAAAAAAGGATGATACTGATGCTACCAATTGGTTGAAACCTCAAATATGAAACAGTTAGTGCCACCTACTGGAATATAAGTTACTTATATTTCCCAGTGATTTCTCTTGCCTAGTTTTACATGACACAAGGAATAAAGCTTCCACCACTCTCGCTGAGAGATTATTCATGGACTAACAGACCTCACTGATTATTTCTTTTTTCCAGAGTCAGTCTAAATCATAGAATGCCCCACTGATGAAATAACAGAGAGTTTGTATGTGATAGACACAAATGGGCACAAAGATGCTTAAAATATTTTTTTTTTAAATAAGGAAATTAAGGAGCTGGTATACTATGCTTTGTCTGTCTCTGCTGCCAATCCCTTTTTAAATTATATAACTGTGTTACATGTTATAAAGGCAATGTATAGATTCAGGGACAAATAGTCTTTGACTAAGATTAAAGCCGATTCAGAATCATAATGCTCTGCACTTTATCTGTCTCCAGAGCTTGACTATTTTCTGTGAACCAAGCTGAACATATTTTATGAATAAGCATGTACTAGATTTTTTTTCTATTGTAAAACAAAAATCTAACCTCTTCCTCATGTGCTCCTGGGTTAATCAAGTTGTACCTAAATGAATATGTAAATCTGGTACTTGAAATGCACAATATACAAGAACTTTTGGAATTCTTTAGAAATGGTTGAATTGTGTGTCCACATGGTGCAGGTAACTGGACTCTCAAAAATATAAGGGTTCAATATGATGTTCACTTGGGAAGATTTTCAGAGGCACAAAGATTCTCAGTGAGTTACTCCCACCCACTGACCACCACCCCAAACTCCCCTGCTCTCTATCCAACCCCCACTGCTCCTTGCCCCCTTACTGCGCTGCCATGAGGACCAGTGTCTGGCGGCGCTACAGCCGCGCCACGCAGCTGGAGCCAGGCCGGGCCACGCTGCCACCACACAGCACAGAGCACCGGGTCAGGCCAGGCTCTGCAGCTGTGCTGCCCCAGGAGCTCACAGCCCCACCACAGAGCATTGTGCCGGCGTCAGAGCGAGTGAGCTGAGGCTGTGGGGGAGGGGAGACAGCAGGGGAGAGGACGGGGGCTAGCCTCTGGGCAGGATGGTCCCATGGGCCAGATGTGGCCCGTGGGCCGTAGTTTGCCTACCTCTGTTCTAGATGGTATAGAACTCTCTGCTCCCATCTGTTGATGATCAGAGGGAAGAGCAGCCACAGAGCTTCCTCATCTGCATAAACTATTTACTCCAGAAATCAGGATGGACAGCATCTCCAGAGGGGAAGGAGGTCTGCACCCCATCTATTGATGAGTGGAGGGAGTATCTCAACAGAGAGCTTAATTTGTAGGAGCTTCTACCTTGAATTCCTCAAGTGACGGTCTGGGAGTCACCGTAATTGTTCATAAATTCAGAATTGGTTGAGTAATGGAACTGAATGTAGAGGGGAGAGAGGGGCAAGGGTCTTCTACCCTTTTAATAAGAAGACTATACCAGTGGCAAGGTGTCCTCTCAAGGATCCCCTCCACTGCATCATTGGGAGGACTCTTTTATGGGTGATGATGCAGAGGTGATCCCAGGAAAGGGCACACTGCAGAGAAGGCTCTTCATGGAAGATGCAGAGGACAGCAGCAGAGTTGAATGAACACAGACACCCCTCCTGCTGAGCCACCAAATAAAGCTAAAATCACTATAGCTGAGTCAGGTGGGGGACCTTCAGGACAGAACAGACAGTACTCCCAAGGGACTGGAGAACAGCCAGGTTGTGTGGTCCTCAGGACTCTGGGACTCTGCTACCCACTGGTACCAAACTATGAGAGTGGTTTGGCAAAAGTGGGAAAGTGGTGTGGTAAAGAGACATATGCCCATTGGATGTTCACACTGGTCAGTTTGGAATGAAGATAATGGACTACTAAAGTTTCTCTGGGCAAAGTTTATAATTAATATTAGACATCATTGCTGTGCTTTCCAGGCTAATGTTTCCTTATTTCTTAAACAGACTCAATGCTAGTTAGTGGGGTAGCATTGTCTATTAAGTGTACCCAGGGAAGATATTTAGTGGTCCCAGAAATCCTGGTTGGAGACTTGAGCCAATGATTTTAATTTTCGGAGGGACCCTTAGCTATTTAAACTCAGCCCTTGTTGTTACCAACAGTACCTGACAGAAGGGTTACAGATGTTTAACCAACAGAATGATCCTTTTTAATGAAAACTGCTTATCAATATTGCAATTAATTCATAAAGAAACAGAAAGATCTAGTTTAGGGAAGAGGGCATCTATCCCATGCCCACAAGACTGTGTATCACAGAAGTTCCACAGTGCACTAGGATCTCTTGTGCTTGAAAAATACAAGAGGTGTATGGAACTAGCTCTGTCAGGGTAGTATTGTGGCTATACTCTTCATCAATTCAGAGAGGACTTCTGGAGTTCCTGCACCTCCACAGTGCAGGGCTGTGGCTACATGCCACAGTTCTCCTTCACCATTTCAAACTGTAACTGCTGCTAGTTAGTAGCCCTATTTCTACTTATCTTTTGCAGATAGTCCCTGGTACGTATGGGAGGGGAAACAATTTTATTATCATATTAAAACCCAGAAGCTCCTGTGATGGGTTGCCTAACCCCACAAAGGCATAGAAGGGGTTGCCTTGGAAGGCACAATGAAAGTGAGTCCTCTGAGCAACCCAGAGAGGCTGTGTGAAGCGCAGCCAATCAGGGAGGAGTTGTAGGGAGCAACCACTCTGGACCCGGCTGGCTCAGATAAAAGGGAGCTGTGGTATAGTGTAAGGTCAGTTGCTGCTGGGAGCCCAGGGAGTAAGGACTTCGTCCCTGGAGGCCTGAGAGAACTGTAAGCACCTTGGACAGAAGTGGCTGGTTCCTGGGTGCTGAGCAGCTGAGTGCCCTGAGGTGAGGGTGAAGAAGGTGCTGGGGCCATGGGGAAGTGGTCCCGGAAATATAGCAGCATTGATAGAGGTTACAGAGGATCAGCAGGAAGCTGCTATTTACAGGGTCCCGGGGCAGTGGCCCTGAGTAATGGGTGGCCCTGAGTAATGGGTGGGCCCACCCCCACCCCCCACCCCCCACCCCCCAGCCCACTCACCACTGGGGAAGTGGCTGGACTATTGGATAGAGATACCCACCTCACCCCCAAGAAGGGGGAAACCTGGCTGGTGGCTAAGGGCTAAGTCACAAAGAGGATGTTGCAGTTCTGGGAGCTGAGACAGGAGCAGAGACAGAATGATGGTGTGCAGACCATGGACATGGCATCAGCCTCAAGCTAATCCCCAGTACAACCAGGAGAAGGCACCAGTCTGGAGATGAGGGTGGGGCTGTCACGGGAAGCCAATCAGATTTGGGAACACATTATTGTAGGGATCTAAAACTACTGATTAATGTGTGGTCTGAATTTGAAGAAAATGCAATATAAATACAATCTCCTAGTCAGGCTTTGGGGCAAGGAGAGAACCTACTCCTCTGTTCGTTCCTGGTGTATATAAGATGGGTGCATACTATTACTTGTAAATCCAGCATAACTGTTTTTATTTAATTTGGAATAAAGAGTTTTCAGGAGAATTCACCTGCTGTTACCTTGGATTTTTCTATTACAGTCCTAGGTGAAGAAAATTCAGAACTTCAGCCATAACATGTGTTTGCTGAAACAGTCTAATAAGTTCTCATTAATTCGGTATAATTATGAGGATAATTATTTGCAGTCTGCACATTGGTATAGTATCTTGCCTTTTGATCCCTAGTTTATTTAAAAGGTAGAGCCTTTTTTCAAATTTAAAATTCAAAAGTATTGGATTTTTCAAAGGTTCCTATAGGACTTAGGCATTCCTATTGTCATAGAATTGACATAACACAGCAAAGGCAACCACTGTCAATGGGAATCGGACATCTAATTTCCTTATTCACCTTTGAAAATCCCAGATGCAATATATAAATAATTTGTTTATATATGGTTGAGCAGAAGATTCTACATCAAAACTGAGGATATGAAAGTGAAATGATCAAAGTAAATCAAAATAAATATAACTAATTAGATATAAATTGTTGGTGCTCATCTAATTTCTTTCTGTGTAGATTTATTTCTAGCTCTGGAGGTTGGCCTTCAAATAGTTACTGGCCTTCTTGCAAAACAGTGCTCTTCTGGCTCTGATCCAGAATTTAACATTGTAAATCCTGCAACTCAGATCAGTGTAGTTTTGCCCCCTATTCTAGATTTATGATAGACCACAATCAAGGTATATTTTATATGACCAAACAGGGAATAGTTAAAATGGTCATTTTCTGGGAAGCCAGCAAAGAGGCTGCCACAGCTATAGTATTCTGTTGTTAATAAACAGAAACATCAATAGCTGTAGTTAATTTGACCTGTCTCTTGAAAACCCTTTTGGAAGCCCTACAGAGCTAATGAGTGTTCTTGACAGTGTGGCCAGGAAAGACAAGGGAATCTGTCTGTTTGTTTATTTGTGGAGTGTGTGTGGGGGGGGGGGGAGCATTTAATTTTCCTTATAACAAAGGAAGGAGGTAACAAAATTACAGAAAGATGCACTTTGTCAGCAATATTTCCATCTTTTTTCCAGAACAAATATTAAGAAGGAATATTGTAGTATAGCTCACCAATTAATTTGTATAATCTCATGAGGAAGAATAGAGGTACTGATCTTGTAAGAGAAAAGGAGGTTATCTTCAAGATTCTTTTTACATTTCTAAAAGTGAATAACCATATTGATCCAATGCAAAGGCCAAACCACTTGCTTTTCAGAAACAATCCTATCTGAGATATGTTAGCATGATGTAAATCTTCCCTTCATTACAAATGCAGACTTTTAACTTAGGGCTTTCAGAAACCCACAGAAACATCTTCTAGCTCTCCAGTGTATCAAAAATTACCACAGCTACCATTCATTAGAGTTAAGATTTTGCATCCATGTTGGTCGTTTCAGTATCCTTATCCTGAGACCTGACCCTTAGAAGCTGAGGTTAGGGCACATTGTTGGGGTAACGTGGGAGAAGTTTCACAGCTTTATGTCTTCCCTTTTCTAAACATGTATATTATTGCTTCAGCAAGTACTGAAGAACCTCTGGGTTGTAAGTTACAGCAAACCCTTGGATATTATATAGAAAACTATTATGGCTGGTAATTAACCATTGGTTCTACCATTAGTAGTATCAAAGCAGTTGAAATTCAATTACAAGGCTGGTCAACTCATAAACATAGCTCCAAATTTTCCAACTCACTTTGAACAACCACAGCTTTTTATACACGAACATATTCAGATAACTTGCAGTAATTGCTGTAATGTTGGATACACAAGATTCTTGCTAAGCCTATTTTCCAAATACAGTTCTCAAGTACTTTCAGAGAACATTTCAGTCACTCAGTTTTTGTTTCAAATTTGAATTTCTAAGACAAAATTATTAAATGCTTCTGGTTGTGTACTTTATGAATTCCAGCTCTGCAGCTTCCAAATACACAATGTTTTGTAAAATAAAAAAACCCAACAAGGCCCATTCAAACTGTGCAAGAAAATTGGAATCATGATAGGATCTAGCCCTTTTTGTTGTAAGGATTCTGGACCAGGTCCTTTCTCTTTGCAAGATAAGTGTGGATATAATTCTGATTGATTTATACTATTGTAAATGCAGGAGTAGCTGCACTGAAGCCAATGGAGTTATACCAGTATAAAAGGGCTGTGTGTTTTTATAGTGAGCAAGGATTGGTTATAGACATTTTAACAAAACATTGAGTATTTTCAGTCTATGTATCTCTCAACATCTTGTTCTCATGTAACTTCTGACCTTTAAAGATTCCCACTGAATATCATAACCTAAAAAGTCGTCTTATGCTACTTACTTTTTGGAGCTTTCCAGCTTCTACTTGTCTTTGTTTGGCAATATTAGCTGTTAATGTTTGTTATCAAATTGTTACTAGACAACTAGTAAAGGATTTGGTCAAATTAACACTGCAGATAATTGGCAGCACTTGATAGAACTTCATACATGTATACATGTGTCAAAGTCAATGGGAGCCTTTTCTTGATTTCAATGGGCTTTAGATCAAGTCTTTAAAGCATTTTCTGCACTGGCAATTGCATTGCTCATTGTTGTTTTCTGCAACAGTCACCAGCACCTTTCTCATGCACTATTTTTTTAAAGTAGTTGCACCAATGTATTCATTTTTTCTGGATTTCACAATTCTCTTGCTAATTATATTAGAATTTCTATTACTCAATTAATATAGAGGATGAAAATTTTGTCCTTAAATTTTCCAAAGATGTTGTACTTGATGAGATATTACTAGCAATTTTTTAATTTGGATACCTTATACTCTTATCCCGGGTTTTGCCATACACTCTACTATGCAACACTTTTTTATATGTATGAAACAGCATGTTATCTCTCTCTATATTACTGCACTCACTAGGAGCTGTGATTGTAAATAAGCTCCTGCAGTCAGATTCTCACTTGGTGTATATTGGTTTGGCTCTTAAGGTCAATGGAACTATGTAACCTTGTGTGAGTTGATGATCTGGACTCTGGAGTGTACACTTTAATTATATTACTGGATACATATTAACAAAAAAAAAGTAAAAAGGAATTTGATAAGAGTGCAGTGCCTTTCCCAGAACGTGGTGTGGCGTACATACTGCACAGCACTAAACACGACCTCAGAGGATTCCCCTGAAGGTGGTTGCTGTAGAGAGTTAATAGCTATAGGGTGGCATTTGAATTTAAAACCTCTACATCTATGGACTCTGTAACTTTATTAATACAATATGTTGAGCTGGTAATTAGGATGTTTCCTGCCTGAATTAATTGGTTTAGTTAGCAGGAAGGAAACAGAATGAATCAAGGCCCCACACTACAAGAAGGATGTGGAAAAACTGGAAGGAGTCCAGCGGAGGGCAACAAAAATGATTAGAGGGCTGGAGCACATGACTTATGAGGTGAGGCTGAAGGAACTGAGATTGTTTAATCTGCAGAAGAGACGAATGAGGGGGGATTTGATAGCTGCTTTCAACTACCTGAAAGCAGGTTCCAAAGAGGATGGATCTAGACTATTCTCAGTGGTACCAGATGACAGAACAAGGAGTAATGGTCTCAAGTTGCAGTGGGGGAGGTTTAGGTTGGATATTAGGAAAAACTTTTTCACCAGGAGGGTGGTGAAGCATTGGAATGGGTTACCTAGGGAGGTGGTGGAATTTCCTTCTTTAGAGGTTTTTAAGGTCAGGCTTGGCGAAGCCCTGGCTAGGATAATTTAGTTGGGGATTGGTCCTGCTTTGAGCAGGGGGTTGGATTAGATGACCTCCTGAGGTCCCTTCCAACCCTGATATTCTAGGATTCTATGAAGGTAAGATCATGTCACTGTGGGAAAAGGCCTGTGTCCACCTGAGATCAAAAGAATGATAGCAGTTTAAAAAGACACACTCTCTCTCTCTCTAAGGGGAAAGTTGTTCAGGAGAACAAGAGAAACACAGGAATGTCATTCAGGTGTCTGAAAAAGTTAGGCCTGACTACCTCACCATCACAAGATAGAAGTGTGTTAGGTAAGATTGACCTGTGGACTGTTTTTTTAAAATGCTTTTTTCTCTAAACAATACTTTGGCTTCAAAAAGTCTCTCATGTCACTGTACACCACTGGTTACAAACTCCCAAAGGGAAGATTAACTGCTGCTGAGCCCCATTGCATCTGCTGTGTAAGCACAGCCGATCCATAGGGTAGTGTACTCAGGGATTGGTATAAAGGATGGGAGAATCCTGGACTCCAATCCTGGGATAGGTAAAGGCCGAGGGACAGACACATGAGGGGATACACTTAGAGGCCAGAAGGGGGATACAGGTGCAGCTAGCCCTGTACTGAGACCTTTATTTTTTTCCCTCTGTTTTTTCCCCCCACTGCATTTAGGTCCTGGAAGCTTAAGCAGACTCCACACAGAGGCCTGACTGCAGAGAAACATCACTACAATATAATACTCTAGGCCAGGCTATTTTAGCACCATAGTTAAATGCACACTTAAAGCCTTTTTTATTCTCATAACTATATCTGTTCAACATGTAACCATCTTTGCTTAATGACATGCATTAAAACAAGATACTTTCAAAGAGAAGCCCTCGTCATCTGGCAAAGAAAACTGCAATAATCCCCCTCTTCATGACCTCCCCTCCCCCCATTTTAATTGTTAATATCTTTTCAGCATGCAGGAGCAGTAATCTCTTACCACGCTAAAGCAGTCAGCTTAATTGAAAAGAAATACAAGTCATCTAGAGCACAACTGAAAAATTCAGCTAAAATGCAATCTGTCATTATCTTTATAATGCCAATTTTATATAGGTATTAAAGTAAATGGGTGAAACATCTTCTCATTTCTCCTGTGGTATCATTTCTCTTCTCTTCACAGAAATCCCTAATCCTCAAATGAAGATTCTGCCCGATACCTAACAAAACACTCAATACTCAGCCTCAAGTGATTTGGAGGCTGGATCCAAAAATAGAGGAATAATTTCCCTATCATGAATTAATCACATTTGAAAATGATTTTAAAAATATGGCTTATGCAATGCAAATCCTTGCTCCCAGAATAACCCGTATTTCTGGTTGTTATGCCACAGTCAGGAGATAAATTACTGCTCAGTGAGCTGTTCCAGATTGGCAACGTGAACTGCAGCTAGGATTAAGGAAATTGATAAAGCATAACATACCATGAAAGAAATAACATTTTACAGAACACATGGGTATTATTGACAGGTTTCTACTGTCTTTCAGATACAATGAGCTCTTTCAGCAAGAGATCCTATTTGAGAAGTATCCTGTATTAAACACAATCGTAAACCATATCAAAA
Organism: Terrapene triunguis; assembly: GCF_002925995.2. Lineage (NCBI taxonomy): Eukaryota > Metazoa > Chordata > Testudines > Emydidae > Terrapene > Terrapene triunguis. The sequence goes on along the minus strand of NW_020664417.1, from coordinate 10,969,388 downwards.
AGTATTTATACTTTTAGCCCCAAATAGTCTACAAAATGTATTTTCAATTTGATTGGCACATGGTGTGTTCTGATAATACATATTCTTAGTGGAGATATTATTTTAGGTCAATAGATTAAATTAGATTGATTTTGAAATTTAGACATCAGCTTTGCAATTACAAATGCATAGTTCTGTGTATTTAGGATACACAGAAATTATCAGCATAGGCCTTATCCAAAATCCATTGATTGCAGTAGATCATGTCCATAAAGAGATCTTGCTAAAGTCAGTATTAAGTTTTTACTAGGCTCTGTCTTCAGAAATACAAATTTAACTATCAAATTCTTCAGACTTGTATAATCTCCAAGCCTGTAAGGAACCCAGGATCTGTAGCCCTCGCTGAACTCTATGGGAGTTGCAGATGCTTAGTACCTCTCAGGATTTGGTACATTGTAAATTATCCACACATATGAACTTCATATAACAAAAATTGAATTTGAAAATTCTGTTCTAAAACAATCATGGAAATGTTGTTTTTTAACTTTTACTGAGGGGCTGAAGTAAGTGGTGAAAGGTCCAACCAGATTGGACACATCTCTCTAAATGAAACAATTTTACATTGGCAGGAGATGGGCCAGCTATGACATCTGATTTCTATTATTCTATTTCAGCAATTTGGTTCAAAAATTGGAAAGCTTGTTAGTCGATGTGTGGCCGTGATGACACACGTACTGTAATTTTGGATACAGAGTAGAGAAAGGAAAACAAGAAATAGAACCAAACAGAATCCATTCCTAATGCTTTCCATTCAACTTTTTGAACAAATTCTATTTGCATCAATATGAGTTTACTGTATAAATCTAGTACAGAGTATTGTATAGAGATCTACCATGAAGTCGACTTAGGCTAATTTTACCCTCTGTAAAACTAAATGCATAGTTTATAGCAATCCACATCCAACTATGATTTTCATGCCCTTATTCAGCAAATTATTTTAAGGGTTTATTTTTACTCTGCAGTGTTAGCTTAAGGTATAATTCAAGTGTTGTCCCTAGCCCAATTCCCAGGCACACATGCAAGTCTCTAGCTCAAGTAAACTCCAGTTATCTGGCCAGTCCAGGGTGTGGGGTGAAGCTTCAATGCTGCTGATGCTTAAGTTAGTAATGTAGTGGGTACTCAGTTACTCTGTGCTGCTAATCTGGTCTATGCAGCTTGAGTGTTTTTCCTTTTAAATGTGACCACTCACTCCAGTTAGGTTAATTTGAAAAGTATTAACCAGAGTGTAGATTACTCAAGCTAATGCTGCAGAGAAGACCAATCCTAAAACTCGTTAACCTTGCAATAAGATAGAATCAGTGTTTCAAACTAAAATGTTCATGGAAATAGGTATAGGCACTATTATTCTTGGACTCTGGCCCTATATACCTCCTAAACCTAAAAGCACCAAAGCTAGTAAGGTAGAACAAAAGTTTTTCATTCTTTTCTTTTTCTGTCAGTGTCCATTTATATTGAAATTCACCCATTGCAGAGGGCTAGCACAAAACCTTTCACCACTTATGTCCCATGAATTTCATGTTTTAGTTGAGGGTATTTCTGCAAATGCTTAAGCACATACTTAGCTTTATATATGGGGACAGATTCATTGAGATCACATGGGTAAGCACATGCATAAGTGTTTTGAATTTTCCCTCTGACATTACTGTACTTATGTTAAAGGATTGACCAGTCATTTTGACAAGTAAAAATGTAAGATCAAATTCTGGGGTAAGTCACTTCAAGTCTGACAGATCTCAGAATATAATTGTAAACAAGGAATTGTCAAGCAGGTGTGTTTCTAGTGAGGTCCTACAGTGATCACTTCTTGGCCCTATGCTATCTAAAACTTCTTTATTAATGACCTGGAAGAAAACAAAAATAATTACCAATAACATTTGCAGATAACCCAAAGATAGCAGGAGTGATAAATAATGAAGAGACCAGGTCATGGATACAGAGCAATCTGGGTCACCTGGTGAACTGGGCTCAAGCAAACAATGTTTTGATATGGCTAAATGAAAATACATACATCTAGCAAAGAAGAATATAAGCCATACTTACAGGATGGGGAAATCTATCTTGGGAAGCAGTGACTATGAAAGACATGATATCATGCAGAATAATCAGCTAAACATGAGCTCCCACTAAAATGCTGTGGCCAAAAGGGCTGGTGTGTTCCTTGTGATTCTAAACTGGGAAATCTTGAGATGGGGCAAGGAGGTTTTAGTACCTCTGTATGTGGCACTGGTACAAGAAGTCCTGGAATACTGTGTAAAGTTCTGATGCTCACCGTTCAAGAAGGATGTTGATAAATTGGGAGAGGATTAAGAGATGAGCCACAGGAATGATTACAGGATTAGAAAACACGCCTTACAGTGGTTGACTCAAGGGGTCAATCTATTTAGCTTAACAAAGAGAAGGCCAAGAAGTACTCAGTCTGTAAGTGCCTACATGAAGAACTATATTTCATAATGACTCTTCAGTGTGTCATGAGCCAATGGCTGAAAGTTGCAGTTAGACACATTCAAAATGGAAATAAAATCCACTTCTTTTACCAGTGAGGGTAATCAACTAGTGAAACACTTTACCAAGGATTGTCGAGGATTCTCTGTCACTGGGAATTTTTAAATCAAGATTGGATGTTTTTCTAAAAGATATTTTCTAATTCAAATGGAAATTAATTCAGGGAAATCCGATAGCCTGTGTTATGCAGGAGGTCAAACTAGATGAACACCATGGTCCCATCTACGAATCTATCAAGTCAATGATGTAATAGCAGTTGGAATTAAAATAAGGAATTCACTCCAAAGTGTGTGGGGCAAGGGGAGGAGAAAACTAACAGCATAATATGAGAAACTCATACATCAGCATAGGCAGACAATACTTAGGCACTTCTGCTGAACAATTAGCTTACACGTGGTGGTGAGCTCACTACTTTACTACTGTATGTAAAGGGTGCACCATCATTCTTTTTGCTTGCAATCATGATCACTGGTTGTAAACTGAAAGAAACAGCTCACTTAGAGTTCATGTTAAAAATAAATGGATTACAACTTAAGCAACTTTCTAAAAATAGGTATAATTTGTTTGTTTTTTTCTTTTGGTGGCTATCTTTGTGCTGAAGATGGGGAAATTGGCAGCTTGAAATTCGACGGGGAAATTGGTAAGTGGCATAAAGCTGCTTATTGAAATAGAAAAAAATCTGACTGAAAATGACCATGAATGTGAACCATAAAGAATAACACACAATTTTCAACACCATAGGCCAGAATCCAGAGAATTTGGTCCTTCAGGTATTCGTGATCCTTCATTTGAGTGGATGAGGGGATGGGAAACAGATCCTTTCTTTTTTAAAGTCCAGAGATTAATAAAGTATTTCATGTAATGTATGTAGTTTTGCTGTGAGACTGCATGTGGAATATGAATTAGTAAAAGAGAAAGAAATAAAACAGTATTTAGACAGGCAGTGTTTTGCACAGAATTTATAACCAGCAGATGAAGCCACTGAACACGGAAGAGAATTTTTATCTCCCACATAATATCAGTGAATACCTGGTATTTTGGAAACTATACTATACTAGATGTCATCTTATTATGTAGGAGAGACAGGCTTTAGTTGGGGAAATCAAAATAGTAGCAATTTCTCCATATCTAGGATGTCTGCTTTTCAAAAGCTCATAACTATTTAATTCAAAGAGCACAAAGACAGAGGAGTAATCTTTTATTGACTATGACACTAAGAAATGCCCATGTAGTAGTTCTCAGCCTGACTGGGAAAACATTTTTTTTATTTTTTTTTTGGCTGACTTGTAAAAACATTACTTAAAAAAAACCCCATGAATATACTGGACAACTGGTCACAAACTGCTCATTCTAGTCTACTCAGTTCTCTTTAGTTTCTTATGCCATACCCATAATCATAGTATCAGCCCCTTAAGTCAGACCACTACTAGTATTTCATGGTAGAATTAAAATTTTATTTGAAAATAATAACTTGTAAATATTAATCCTCCTCTCGTACAATACGAAGAACAGTGTGTTTTAAGGCATGTTCCAATGTGAGTGCCATATAAGAACTTAAGCAGAATAGAATTGACTAGAGCTGAACTGAACAAATATGGTTCAGTGGCTGAACAGAAGAAAAAATCCCCCCTTCCCAAAAGCAAAGTTTGTTTTGAATTACAACTGAACATTTTTCAATGAAACTAAACCCAAAATAACTTTGCTAAGTTGATCAAGATATTTCAAGTGTCTCAAGTCAAAACAACATCTGTTTCACAAATGTCATTTTTAATTGATATTTCATTTTAAAAGAGTTTATTTTTCAAAATGGTTGGTTTTGACACTTTCAGTATTTTTGGGTGAAACAATTTGCCAAACCTGACCCAAATTCAAATAATTTTGTACCCTAAAATTTTGCCTGGCTCTCACTAGAAAAAATCATACTAATTGTCCAAATATATTTACCAAGATCTTTTGGAAACAGTATAAGTATCTTATTGCAATTTTTAGAGTTGGATTAATATTAAAACATTGACTTGAAAGTGTTCTCATTCATGAAACTGCTTAATTTTTTTTTGCTGCTGTTCATGATGTCATTATCTGTTCACAAGTATTCACAAAACCATAAGGCATTTATTAAAATGTTAAAAATTCATAGTAAAATGTCTTATTCACTATTTGTATCTTTTTCACTCATCACTATTTGCATGGCCTGAGATCTTTATGTACAGCAAGGGAGTAAAGCAATGAGATACATACAACTTTGACTAGGCTATGGGGGAGGAGCAATGGGCAGCAGGGAGATGAGAAGAAACCTCTCTTTCTCTTATGACCCTCATCCCCATCCAGCCATGATCTTCATGTATGCTCTGGGAGAGTGGAGAAGGGTCAGGAGCAGCCAAGCCTTCCCTTTCTCCTTCTCTCCCCCGCCACCTCCCTCGCCACCCCTCACCTTAGAGCCCCAGGGGTTTTCTATCCCCAGTTGGTCTGATCTAACTTTCCCAGCACTGAGACAGAGGTTAGGACATGCTCTAGTTTACAAAGTTTCAGCTATTCAGTTGTAGAACAGAAACAATATTGTGTGACATAACTGATCAATCACCACAAATCTAAGTAGTGAATAATAAAAACTGAACAGTTCAAACAACCAACAGTCTTAAAGATGTTCCATACTGTTTGAAATCATTGAGGATGAAATGGGTATACTTCTTGGGAATGGTAATAGGATTCAATTGCCAATTCTTTTTCATGTAATTGAAACCCTCCTGGATATGTCACAACATACATTGATGAATACAGTTCATTTAAGTTAGTTTCTTGATGCAGGAATCCAGCTTAGTTTTGTGTTGTGACAAGAACTAATTTTGGGGACGTACAGCGCTCCCTCTGATGAGGGGCAGGGACCCATTAGGCTCTACATCAAATATGTGTGGGTCCTGTGTAACACCTGCCAATAGGCACAACTATTTCAATGAAGTTATGTCCACTTTTAAAAGCAAAGAATTTTGAGTTGTTTCCACCTCGAAAATATCTGAATAAAATGAACGCTTGATATTCTCCTGCTTAAATTTTTATTAGGATGTTACCATAATATCTAAGCACTTCTAGTAGTCAAATTTTATCAGTCTAAGAAGAACTGTGTTACTCAGTTTACACTTAGGTGATACTGAATGACAAAATTTGACCATTAGAAGTGTCTTAAACACCATATTAATTCACTGCAATACAAATATATTTGGATAGCCCAATATAAATGTACCAGATTCTTATTTTGTTTAAACTATTGAAAGTCTCATGAGCTTCAAAAAACAAGAGGGTAGTTGAACCTAGCTTTAAATACAAATCAGTTACTTTGTTTTAGATCTTGGTTGATCCAACTAACACATCTTGTGGGCGGGGGGGGAATACATCATAAAGGATATCATGACAAATGAACCTGGTCTTTTAAGTAAGTTCACACAAAATCTCCTGTTTTGACAATTAATGCAAAATATTCCCGTCTAAAGTTATCTCCCACAAAAACTACCCTACTGGTTCCATTATCACCTACAGGACATGTCCCAGCTGCAGCCATTTATTGGCTTAGTCAAGTGCTTTAGTAGTGTGTTCTAAATATGTCAACTTTGATTCTTCCTGTGGCTCAATTGCTGTCAACCACTGTTAAATGCAACTGGAATCAGAACTGCACCTAGTTTTCACTAAGCCAAAAATCATAATCACTTCTGTAGATATGTTAGTATACTATGGCACCGAGCAATCACTTTGGTAGAGTGGAACCTCTTTCTACGTGAACATCTTATAAGAAGAAAAACTGGACTGATATTTGATACCTGAGATCTAGAGATCTGAGCTCTAGTGCGTAAGTTGAAAGCTTTGACAGCAATCTGTCACCCCAAAATGCCACTGTATCTATTTGCATGACTTATAAACAGGCCACAAGCTAGAGCACATTTTGAGACTTGGATTGGGAATATCAATATTGATTGCCTGCTGTGCTATCTGCAGTGTTTAGCTAAGTATTATCTAGACTATGGGCTAGATTCACAAAGAAATTTTGGCAATACTCAGTATCATCATGTCTCCCCTAGCTTTTAGGTGCCTAGAAATCACTCAGATTTACCAAGCCTGAGTTTAGCACTTAGGCTCCCTATACAACAAATGGAGGGGAGTGAGGCATCACAGAATGAGATTAACAAAAGCCAGGAGTTAGGCAGCTTCTTGCCTAAACTAGCCAATGGGAGATGCCACCCTGTGGAAGGGGTGTGCTAAGCCCTGATCCCTCTTGGAAATAGGGGCCTAAGTCTGGGCTTCAGGAGAACACCACTCTGCTAGGGATTCTCAGATGCAAACACTCTCTAGGAGTTAAGTACTTCTATTTGAAGAAGAGGATGACCTTCCTCTTAACTTTTTAGCCCAGTGATTAGAGAACTCAGCTGGGATGCTGGGAGGCCCCTGAGCGAAGTACCCCTTTTTGGATGGAAGGGATAGTGGGGGGAGGGGGGAGGAATTTGACCTGGGATCTGCCACTTCTGAGAGCCCTCACCACTGGGTTATAGGCTATTTTGATGTGGGGGCTCCCTCGGTCTCTCTTGCTGAAGCTGTCCTGATCTCTGTCTTTCCTTAGATTTCTCAGAGATCCCTGGAGAAGGAAGGGTGTTTGAGTGTTTGAACAGCAAGAACATAGCAGGCAATATTGTAAATATAATAAAGACTTTTATATAATTCCTTATACTGCGATATACTAGAGATGGAAAACCCTAATTAAGTTTGGGGTTAGCTGTTAACCATGAGTTCTTGGAAACTGAACCTACACTTCCCTTCATAGTCTGGGAATGGAGATCTGTAAATACAAGGTACTTCTGATGTCATCAGATCAAGTATGCTTTGGAACACTGATGATTTGATTCTCCATTTCCTTACACTTTGTGTATCTACATTTGTGCAAAGTGGTATAAAACACCTGAGAATTCTCCATTTATTTATATCATTTATAGTAGTTAATGCTTAATTTGCTCAGGTGTAAATGACTAAGCAAGGACAAAGTAGTGAAGAATCTCCCCTCCCATTCTTTGATCTGCCACAATATTTAACTTTGGGTTCAGACATGAATGCAACAATTCAAACAAGGTGAGGATCTGTTCTCAGAACATTTACCAAATACAAGTAGATACTGCAACACCACATACACGAAAATATCATGTCAGCTACATTATATTACCTACCGAGGGACAGAAATCAGATACCAATAATTAAACATTTTAAAAAAATTAATGAAAACCCAATATTGGATTTTTGCAGATTTATCTCAGTTTATTTTTGTAACACCTTTCAAGTTATGTTCACTCTTATTCTATAGCAATGAGTGGAATCCTTACAATTGCCTTGCCACATATATTAAGGCAGAAGCATTAACTTCATTATATTTCATTAATGAAGAAAGCATTGTGCATAACTAATGGCTTTTATTAAGGCTAATAAATGTAACAGCAGGAGCAGTTGGTAAACCAAGGGAAGATTTTTAGTATGCTTTCTGGAACTAGAAGTCATTGAAAAGTAAAGGAATAAAGTTCGACACACTGAATAACTGAGTAACTTTTATCACTGGGCGAAGATACTGTGCTGGATAACTGTGGGGCTAGTACTATGGTGCAGTAACAATGTTTGACATGGCTGGGATACATCAAAGGGGAGAAAGTACACTGACAAGAGAAGTGCTGAAATGGAATCCTAGAGGGAAAACAGTTTAGGATGCCTGCTGCCATTTGGGAAATTGTGTTAAACAGATCTCTGAGAAGCTAGTCACTCCTGGAAAGGAGAAGAGGTGCTGACAACGGATGACAAATTAAGAGATATTGCTAACGCTGTTTTTGAAAGAAGTGAAAGGAAAGTGTCAGCTTCATGGAATAGCACATTTTCTCATCATTTACCTTGTTGTTCCCTGTTATGAAATTTGCTTTGATGTGAAAGTTGAACACTTCCCTTTCATTGTCTATAAGCATCATTCACTTTGCTCCGGTCAAAGTTCATCATAGTTATAGGTGAAGTCCCAGCTTCTTTCAGTCTAGTTATTTCCTTTCAGCGAAAGAAATCCAAGGCTTCACTTCAATAGTGAACTGGTGAGTAGGGGAGAGGAAGGAAGCAGAACTTTATTGTAAAATACAGTAGAGTGCTGTGGCTTGTATTTTTCAATCATTTTCAACCATCGTTGATAATCCTTTCATTGCAGCATTTCATTGCAGCATTTCCCTAAACATTGCAGGCAAAAAGGAAAATTTTAAAGTTTTTAAAACTGCAGTCAGCCCCCATTAGTGAAGTGGTAGATTTACACACACACAAGTGTTGGTAGCAGATGGAAATTTCACAATACAGTAACAGCAACACCATCAGTCTCAAACACCTATTTTACTTGAATGCTTAGTTAACATCCCCAAAAGACTAGATAAATCACCACCTCAGCACCTTTCCAAGGTGATATTCACTGCAGATATAGGACAACTTCTTCTCTTCTTTCAGCTGTAATGCTAACTTCAAATGTGGTTGGGACCATTCAGTTAGTATTTTAAAAAGGTTAAACTAGTCTGCCTGCTCCAAAGAGCTGTTTTAACACAGCTATCCAAAATATCCTTGTTTAGAGCAGATCTGGGGATCCTACAGCACCAGATATGAGATAAATAAATCAGAAAGGTGAAGCTTTCGATGTCCAACACTGAAAGACTTCTGCAAGGCTACTGAGTCCACTACTGTCTTATCAACTCCAAAGGTAGTCCTTCATCCTTACAGTGAAAGTGCTGGTGGCAAAATGGCCTTCAGTGGGGAGGAGAACAGGAATAGTGTAAATAAGTCATTCAATAAGATACCAAAAGAAAAGCAAGTTACCTTTGCAACTAATATTTGCTGACCCACAAATTACTTTTTTAAATGGTTGGTTCCAGTACAGGCTTTAACTGTGGTTAGATGTTCTGAATTTCCAGCCACCTTTGTTTAATATCTTTAAAGTTCATATGCAACAGTTACTTTTACATCATACAAAAAACATAAGCAAAATATTTTAAGAGGTTTGGAACCATATTAATTTTTCAGTACAAAAGCAGAAGCTGTGCATGTAGAGTTCATCTGTAAGACATCTGTACTGCTGCCACACTTGATGTGCCTTGTGATATGTCAAGCCATATTTACAATCAAACTATTAAAGACAAAATGAGAAAAGAGAAATTGCTTCTATTTTATTCCATCATTTTCACATGCTGAATCTAATATCACAACTAGCAATATCAAAATATAAATCTTGGGAATGACTGACTCTGCTGCAAGAGATTGAGCACCCTAAACTCCCATTCTTAGATTATAAACCCAGAAGGGCCATTGTGATCATCTAGTCTGACTTCCTGCATAACACAGCACTTTCCTGAATTAATTGCCTTTTGAACTAGTGCAATGGTTCTCACCCTGTTTACCATTTTGGGCCACATATGCAGTTATCTATGTGTTATGTGGGACACATCCACTAATATATGTATATATGTAATAGCTGTATGGCTCTGAGGATGTCACATGGGCCACAGCTGTGTGCTGATTGCCACAGGTTGCGAACCACTGAACTAGAGCATATCATTTGGAAAAGCATCCAATCTTGATCTAACAATTGGCAGTGGTGGGTTGTTCCAATGGTTAATTACCTTCATTGTTTGAAAATTTAAAGCTTATTTCTAGTTATCTATATCTGCTAGATTGAACAGCTCTCTTTTATTGAACTTCTGTTGTCCATATAGGTAGTTATACACTGTGATCAAGTCACCCCTTAAATGTCCCTTTTTTTTAGACTGAAGGAGCTCAATATATTTAGTTTATCATTGTGAAACATGTTTTCAATCCTTTAATCATTCTCATGGCTCGTCTCTGAACCCTCTCCAATTTATCAGCATCTTTCTTGAACTATGGACTCTAGAACTAGATACACTATTTCACTAGTAGTCTCACTAGTGCCAAATACAGAGGTAAAATAGAATCCCTATTCCGATCCGAGAGTCTTCTCTTTTATGCATCTAAGCTTTGCATTAGCTTTTTTTGGCCACAGTGTCGCTCTGGAAGCTCATGTTCAGCTGGTAATATTCAGCCTGATCCCCCAAAGGTTTTACAGAGTCACTGCTTCATAGGACAGAATTCCCCATTTTGGAATTATGGCCTACATTCTTTGTTCCTAGAAGTATAACTTTACGTTTTTTCACATTAAAACATTGTATGCTTGAGCCCAGTTTACCAGGTGATCCAGATTGTGCTGTATCAATGATTTGTCCTCTTCATCATTATTTATGACTCCCTAGTCTTTGTGTCATCTGCAAACTTAAACTTTGTTTTCTTCCAGGCCATTGATTAAAAATATTAAATACCATTGGGCCATAATACCACTAGAAACAACTGCTCAATGATTGTTCCCCATTTATAGTTGCAGTTTGAGACTGCAATTAACCTGTATTTAATCCATTTAATGTGCACCATGTTATTTTGTACCATTCTAATTTCTAAATAAAATGTCATGTGGTGCCAAGGCAACACATCGCAGAAATCTAAGTATACTGCATCCACATTTATCTTGATCAGCCAAACTGCTCATAAAAAAAGTTACTCTGACAAGATCAGTTTTCTATAAACCTCTGTTGATTGGCATTAATTATATCATCTATCTTTAATTATGTATTTATTAATCTAGTCCTATATCAGCCATTCCATTACTGTGCCTGGGATCAATTGTCAGGCTGACAGACCTATAATTACCTGGGTCAGTATAGTTACTCTTTATATTTTGGATCAACATTAGCTTTCTACCAGTTCTCCGAAATTTCCCCAGGGTATTAAAACTTATTGAAAATCAACAATAATGGTCCAGTGAGTTCTTCTGCTAGCTCTCTTTCAAGATCCTTAGATGCAAGATATCTGGACATGGTGGTTTAAAAATGTCTAACTTAGTAGCTGCTGTTTAACTTTCTCCTGAGTTATGGATAGAACAGAGAGTTTCATCATCATTATATGAATACATCATCTGGAATTTTCCCCAAAAGCAGAAGATCAATTGAAGTTATTTGCCCAGCTGTATTCCTAACACTTTAAAAGCTCCTCCTTATTGTGCTAAATTTTGCAAGCCATTAGTATCCTTTTCCTGCCATTATCAACTTTCTCTGGTTCCTACCTTTTAATTTATAACAATGGCTATGCATTTTTTAAAAATAATTGCTTTAATTTCTTCTCTAAAGCAGTGTGGTCTTCTTTCTCAGCTGAGTGATCGTGTCTTTTAGGGGATCTAATAAAATGTTCTTAAACCGTTTCTAATTGTTACTTATAATTTTTGGTTTAAATTCTTTCTACCAGCTGATTTGGCTGATGATTGTCCTCAAGTTTGTGAAATTGGTCCTTTTTAAATGCTGTGTGTGTGTGTGTGTGTGTAATTACTGGTTTGGATTTTATTCTCCTTGCACATAACAAATGTAATCACAGCTGAGCAAATAATAAATTTTTCATTTCATTTCATGAAACGATAAATTTGGGGAAAAAATCCAGTTTGAATCAAAGCAAATAATTTTTCCCAATATTTTTATATTAGTTGAACTCAAACACTTCAGTTTTAGCCTGAGTTTCTTCTTTTGATTTGGTTGGTTTGGGGTATTTTTCAATCTTAGTGTTTTTTGTGTTCTTGTTTTTTAATTGGCTAAATTTAAAAATAAAAGATTGTTTTGAAACAATGTTTCACTTTTAAACATTTCAATTTGACTCTGACTTTTTAAAGGTTTGTTGTTGTTTTTTGGATGCAACTATTTTTTTGATTTCAGTCTGAATTCACAAAGAATTTGGGAGCCTCCAGAACATCTTGGTGACATTTCTATTCCTTGAAAAAACTTCATTCTGCTCTAGCAGACAAATCATAGAATCATAGAATATCAGGGTTGGAAGGGACCTCAGGAGGTCATCTAGTCCAACCCCCTGCTCAAAGCAGGACCAATTCCCAACTAAATCATCCCAGCCAGGGCTTTGTCAAGCCGAGCCTTAAAAACCTCCAAAGAAGGAGACTCCACCACCTCCCTAGGTAACCCATTCCAGTGCTTCACTATCCTCCTAGTGAAAAAGTTTTTCCTAATATCCAACCTAAGCCTCCCCCACTGCAACTTGAGACCATTTACCCCTTGTTCTGTTATCTGCTACCACTGAGAACAGTCTAGATCCATCCTCTTTGGAACCCCCTTTCAGGTAGTTGAAAGCAGCTATCAAATCCCCCCTCATTCTTCTCTTCTGCAGATTAAACAATCCCAGTTTCCTCAGCCTCTCCTCATAAGTCATGTGCTCCAGCCCCCTAATCATTTTTGTTGCCCTCCACTGGACTCTTTCCAATTTTTCCACACCCTTCTTGTAGTGTGGGGCCCAAAACTGGACACAGTACTCCAGATGAGGCCTCACCGATGTCAAATAGAGGGGAATGATCACGTCCCTCAATCTGCTGGCAATGCCCCTACTTATACAGCCCAAAATGCCATTGGCCTTCTTGGCAACAAGGTCACACTGTCCACTCATATCCAGCTTCTTGTCCACTGTAACCCTTAGGTTCTTTTCTGCGAAACTGCTTCCTAGCCATTCAGTCCCTAGTCTGTAGCAGTGCATGTGATTCTTACATCCTAAGTGCAGGACTCTGCACTTGTCCTTGTTGAACGTCATCAGGTTTCTTTTGGCCCAATCCTCTAATTTGTCTAGGACTCTCTGTATCCTATTCCTACCCGCCAGCGTATCTACGACTCCTCCCAGTTTAGTGTCATCTGCAAACTTGCTGAGAGTGCAGTCCATGCCATCCTCCAGATCATTAATGAAGATATTGAACAAAACCAACCCTGGCGGCACTCCGCTTGATACAGGCTGCCAACTAGACACGGAGCCATTGATCACTACCCATTGAGCCCGATGATCTAGCCAGCTTTCTAGCCACCTTATAGTCCATTCATCCAGCCCATACTTCTTTAACTTGCCGGCAAGAATACTATGGAAGACCGTATCAAAAGCTTTGCTAAAGTCAAGGAATAACATATCCACTGCTTTCCCCTCATCCACAGACACAATTATCTCCTCATAGAAGGCAATTAGGTTAGTCAGGCATGACTTGCCCTTGGTGAATCCATGCTGAGTGTTCCTGATCACTTTCCTCTCCTCTAAGTGCTTCAGAATTGATTCCTTGAGGACCTGCTCCATGATTTTTCCAGGGACTGAGGAATGGCTGACTGGCCTGTAGTTCCCCAGATCATCCTTATTCCCTTTTTTAAAGATGGCCACTACATTAGCCTTTTTCCAGTCATCTGGGACCTCCCCCGATCACCATGAGTTTTCAAAGGTAATGGCCAATGGCTCTGCAATCACATCCGCCAACTCCTATAGCACCTCAGATGCAGCGCATCTGGCCCCATGGATTTGTGCTCGTCCAGCTTTTCTAAATAGTCCTTGTCATGGACTCATAGATCGTGCCCACTCGTGGCCCTGTGCAGCCCGTGGGGGGTGCCCCTTTCAGTGAGACAGCCCTTCTCAGGGGTCCACTCTCTCTCGGGCTCAGGCCCGTCCACCTCCTGGAGCCACACCTCTCTGAGTCTTAGCACATCTGTCTCTCGCCGTGGGCCCCCTCAGGGAGTCCACTTGCTCTGGATCCCCCAGGCCTCCGCCCCCAAAGGGGACAATGCAACCCTGTTCTCTAGACCGGAGTGACTCTCAGCCAGCGTAAAACAGGAGGATTTATTGAGCATTGAACACAGCACAGGAAACTCTCTGACCCGCAGGTCTGGCCTCCCTCTGCACAGCCCATCTAAGTCTCTCCCTGCATCCAGGTGGGCTCTGCCTGCTCCCCCTCTCCAGCCCTGAGCCCCCCTGCTTCCCAGCTGGGCATCTGAGATCACTGGCCCCAGGCCCCACCTCTGTCCATTGTTTTCTCTCCAGGTAAACAGGGTCGCCTCGGCCTTCTGTCCTCTGGCCCCTTCTGGCTGGAACGGGCTGGTTAGGTCATGGGGTCCTTTCTTTGCAGCCCATTGTTCTCCCACTGGCCAGAACCGGCTGCTGGGTCTCCGGGTCATCAGGTCACCAGTCGCTGGGGTGTCCCTCCTCCAGGCCATCGGCTGGAGTCCCAAGTTCCCTCTCCGGTCCTCTGTAACATCAAACTCCCTCTCCCCTCACTTCGTTAAACCAGTAACACCCAGGGAAGCTGAGTCCCGCCCCCTCTGCACGCAAACCACTGGAAAACAAGGAAAAAACAAGAAAATCCCCGACTTCGTCACAGTCCTGAACCACTTCTTTCTCCACAGAGGACTGGTCACCTCCTCCCTGTGCTGTGCTGCCCAGTGCAGCAGTCTGGGAGCTAACCTTGTTCGTGAAGACAGAGGCAAAAAAAGCATTGAGTACATTAGCTTTTTCCACATCCTCTGTCACTAGGTCTCTTGCACCCGAGCAATCACTAATATTAGTTCTGAGATCAATTCCTTTTCCTCTTTCAGAATGCAAAACTTCTTAAAGTTAAGAAACTGTCATCTACAATATTAGAAATTCTGAGGATGTTTTCACAATTAGATTTCCAGTATTTGTCATGCAGATTGAAGTCCCTCATGATAATGCAACTTTCCCCCCTACATATTATGGATAGGTGCTCTAGGATCCAGTCATCTGGTACCCTAAGGTGATTTGATGGACAGTAGCAGACACCAGTTCACACCCCCATCTTGTGCTTTATCTATCTGGACATTGATCCATAAGCATTGAAGATGATTTGCTTCCATCTTAACCAGTGACTCAGAAATAAGTAATGCCATTTTTGACAGAGTGGCATCACCCTTCCTCTCTTGCCCAATGGATCTCTCCTACATACGTTATAATAATTGATCTTAACATTCCAATCACGAGAAACTTCCTAAGAGGTTTCAGTAATGTCAACTAGCTCAAATTTATGAGCAATTCCTTTGGTCTTGTTTGTTACCCAGATTCCTACTACTGGTAAAGAGAGATTTAAAGAAATTAATCTCTTTACATCCCTTGTGCCTTAAATAGTTTGGTTCTCAACATCTTGATTTATTTATTTTTCTAAATGAGTGCTTGTTATCTACCGTTTAGTTGTTAGTTGATATTAACCAACCAGCCATTCATCCCTGGCCTGATCCAAAGTTCATGAAAGATCTTGGAAAGACACATATTGCCTTTATTGGGCTTTTGGATTAGATCTCCAACAGGAAACAAACATTATGTGATGTAGGTGTTCAACAACTGAAACAATCAAATAATACAAATACTTAGTATCAATGGGAATGGAGAGTGCTCAATGTTCCATAGGATATGGGTTTGTGGAAAAGTATGCTAAGAACTAAGCAATAATTATTGATAAAGTTGTAGTCTCAAAATCTGACTAGAACTGGTCATTAATTCACAGTGAATTCCTGTCCAAACCTATTATTGAAAACCATTAAATTATTTTTAAAAACCACAATAATTACCTTTTCAGGTGTTGGTTCTGTGTATATAATTGGTCTTTCTCCTAGCAGTTATAATGAAATGTTATGTTCTTCAAATCAAGTGGTCTCTTTGCAAGACCTCTCTTGTCATTCGGCCAGTGATAAAACAAACCAACTGAAAACAGTAGGGTGTCTTTATCATTTGTCCTTTACATATTTGGTAATAAATAATATTCTCCCATTTCTTTCACTCACATGAATCATACTACATAATAGACCTTCCCAAATTATCTTGTCAAGTAGATTGTCCACACATTACTTCTCAATATTAGCTAGTTTATTTAGCAGCAGGAAAAATTAGGCTATTAATACATAATATCATATATTCAAAATGAAGATATCAGGAACAAAATAAAGATTTTTATTACACTAAATTTGATATTAAATAATACATGCCTCTAGTACATCTTAGATAATCTATTATGAATCAACATTTTCTCTTTTTGTTCACATTTTATCATGTATTGATAGGATGTAGATCCCATCGCTTGTTGTCAATCCCCTTGATCACTTGCTTGTTTTGAGGTAAATTGTGCATACCACTGCATTTCAGATACAACAGATCTCCAATTTCCTAAAGGACCAGAAACAACCTTTACTTTGTGAATCAAAGTTCAGAATCACATCACAAAATAATGACCTTGATCATGTGTTCTTATTCAGTTAAATTGTAGCACAAATTAATTACATGTACATTTGTACTTTTCTTAAAGCTGCATTTTGATATGGTCCCCCACTGAATGATCTTGGTCAATAATAAAGTCACATTAACAAAGGTATAATAACTTACAAAAAAAAGTTTATATGTGCTACAAATGTGAATTGTGCTTCATTATCAGGCCACAATGCACCATTAATATGATTCAGCTCAGAAGGAGTTTTTCCTAATGCTAACCCATGTTTACATGAGGTGCTTCTTTGGTGCTTAATTGAAAATGTGTAAAAAGCCACCCACACGTCTTAGCAAAAACACAAATGAATGATACTGTAAACTATTTCCAAATCTGGAAAGAGTACACACAAATAACAGTTTGTATAAGCATGTTCTACACAGAAAATAAACAGAGGGTCCTGTGGCACCTTTAAGACTAACAGAAGTATTGGGAGCATAAGCTTCCGTGGGTAAGAACCTCACTTCTTCAGATGCAAGTAATGGAAAGTGATTTCCAATACTTCTGTTAGTCTTAAAGGTGCCACAGGACCCTCTGTTGCTTTTTACAGATTCAGACTAACACGGCTACCCCTCTGATACTTGACAGAAAATAAAGTGCAGTTACTTTGTTTATAAACAACACAACCTAAAAAGAACCAGAGCTATCGCTCCATGTATTAACATATAAAATTCAAAATTCCTTTAAGATAATGATTCCATGATAATATAAGAATTTTATAAACAGCTAAATTTCTCATGCACAGGAAACTTTAATAACTTTACAGCATTAGAGAGAGAGTAGATACTTGAATAATAAACAAACTATGGAAATTCATATCTGTGGCAGTTGCTATGAGATCTCCCATGTCTTTTAAGCAACTGAGATATGTATGATATAGCCAGAACACACAATGGTCTCTGGTAATATACCATAGTTTTAAGGAAGTGAAAAGGTTATCATTAAAAAAGAAAATCACCAATTCCACTTCAAGTCTCAGGTAAGTAGCCCACACTATAGAATCAAAAAGAAAATTATTATATGTTGTTTTAAGTGTTTGGGTTTATAGACATCATTATTGCATAGTACCAGAAGGATACTGCTCAGGGAAGGGCAGTGTGAAATGTTCTTATATTCACATTCAAGGTCTGCTAATAGGGATTAGTGTGAGCCTTATTCATAGAATTTTAAATATTTACAATGCCATCTATTTGTACAGTCTCACTTAAAGAGGTTAAACACTCGTTTAAATACCCATGGATACTCTTAGTGGTTCATTACAATATTATTTTAACAATTAGCAAATAAGTGGAAAGACTAATCAATATCACTAAACCTGAGCACACAAAAAAGTATCTCCCAGTAGCTACCGTCTGTGTTAGTCAAAAGCATTTATAATTAGAATCAGCTTTGTCTGGGCACAAGTCATTGGTTGGTATCATATTAACTAGTAATGGGAGAACCTCAACTGGTTTGGTATGGCAGTTTCTGGTTTGTTCAGATGGTCCAGCAATTGCTTAAAGGTGGATGGTGGTTGTTGTTGTTGTTGTTAGTGGTGGCAGTATGTTTATTTCAGAGGGGAAAAACCACCCCAAATATCAAATGTTTGTATGTGGTTCCAAACGCTGAATGGTCTGATTGGCTGAGGAAAGTGCAGACACCAAGAGCTAACTTTTATACCCATTTTTTATCATTGACTGGCCTTAATATGTTAATTACATTTATATAGCACAATACAAAAAGTATTTAGCTAGGCCTCACTTTACTCGCTTTGCATGCTAAACATTTTCTCAGTTTTAGGGTTAGCCTCTTGAGAACTTAATATATCTGTTTGCTGAAATTATGCTCATTGACCCTCATCCATTTCTGCTTTCTTAACTGTAAAAGTTCATGCACTCAAGAAAATGGGGAAAATGATGAATATCTGGGAGATTAGAAAGAAAATAGCCCTCTACTTTTTTAAAATGGGCAAAAGTTTTTACCAATCATGGCACACATTTCAATTTCTCACCTTCACACTATGAGATACCAGGCTGACAGTGACGTGTTAGAAATGACAAGAGTTACTTCCACTCTGATGCTTTCGTTAGTGTACCCCAAAGGCACTCTGTGTTAACAATTGGAATTTAAAGACTCCTGAACCCAAGCTGAAAATTCAGCAAGAGGCACAGACTATTTTGCTGGGAGACAGTGACTGAAATTTGTTTTTTAAATTAAGGTCAGCATCTGGGTTTCCTCCTCACCCTCACCTCCACCTCTGGGCACATGCTTTCATGATAGGCAGTGGAATTACTGACACCTCCTAAAAGTGAAGCTAAGCTTTTTAGAGGTTCCATGCAGGGTAGTGAACGGGAGAGACTAGAAGGCATGGCCAGTGTGTCTATGTCCAAAACTGAGGTGGAGGAAGGTACTTCCATTCATGTTTTGATGCCTGAAGATGGATCTCATCTTCTTTCTACCTTGAAAAAGAATCAATTATTAGTCTCTCTCAGTGATCCTGGGAGAACAAACAACCCCAAAGGGGACAGGATGAGTCAAGGAATAGTAGTTAACTAGTCATTGAGGTGAAAGGTCACTGTAACATCCTTTAGAGTGTACTTCATAGAGCTCCATAGAGTTGGGAAATCTAGGGAATCCCAACCAGAGTTTCCTTCTGCTCCTTAAAATAAAACAGTTTACAAAATACACCACTTGGCCACTTACTTGTATGGCACATAACTACCAAGGTTTTCTGTTGTTGATGTCTTGTATAAAACACTGCTTAGGTTTAGCTGCCTTTGCTTTAACACCTGTGCCAACATATTGCAGTGAACATATCACTTTTCTCTCCTACCACAACTGCAGCACAGCAATGCTTTTAAACAGACTTAATAATAATTCAGAACTAATACAGAGCTAAAACTTTATTTTAACTTACTAAGGTGATATGTATTGAAAACTGTGCTTAAACCTACTATTTTATACTCACCAAAGCAAGGGGTTTGTAAGAGCATGATCTGGTAATAACTAACCCCTGAACTACAACATCAATCTCAAGTTATACAGCTCACCCAAGATGTCGCTCTCCTTTTTTTAATAACTGATTACATCATTCGCCTCATGTTGCTAACAGACTGGGACCCAAATAGCAAAATATAACTGCCTCATTTTCTCTTGCCCAAATGCTCATGTAATGATTACAAGAGCAAAACTTGTATTTATATGTACAACTGCATACTCAAATGTATTTTTTGGCAAGTAATTATCAGTTTTGTTGCTTACATTGTGTTTTCATAGAACCGTAGAAACACAGGGTTAGAAGGGACTGCAAGGTTCTAGTCCAATCTCCAGCCAAAATGAAGGATTTTGTGTGTGTAACTTTTTTTTGCTGGAAAAATTAGGCACCCAGATTTGAAAATTTGTCCATAGATGGAAAATGCTACCCTCTGAAACAAGGCACACTGGAGATGATTTCACCAAGAGATGAACTTCCATACAAAATACATTACTTTCAGCAAAAACATAGCACCCAACTGCCAGAGTCAATAATCTCATGGGGAAGTTTGTCTTGCTTGAAATACATTGCTCTCATTCTGGGTTCCTGTCTCTCACCTGTCTCTTTAATTCATTCCACAAAGAACCAAAGTTGGTGCTCTCTGAGGAGTAGTAACAGAGTGAGAATAGACTGTCTTATTTCACTCTGAAAATCAACTTTAAAAATAGACATCACATTGTATTCTCTCTTTGACTGAATAGATCCGATGTGGGGTGGGGAATCGATGTCTTAAATAATAGACCTCTCACCACATCCCTGAGGAGAGTATTCCATAATCAAATTCCACATGTATTGGAAGAATTATCCTAATAGGAATACTTAGGGTTACTATCTTATTATTTCTTCTTATATTTTCTTGAACGACACTAAAATATTCCTCTACATTAACTACATTAATTCCTCTCCATGACACTAAAAATATAGTGAGGCTGAATTCAACTACTCTTTCCTAACCTCATGTGCTCTCAGCTTAGGTCCTGATCAAGCATCCATTGAAATCAATGGGTGCTGAATCAGTCCCCATATCCCTTTTCACAGTGTGTAACACCCAACTACAAAAGTTATTCACCTTGCTCACTGCTATGACCATATTCAGTCCTTATTGTAGCTCTCTTGCTGGCTCCCACATTATACTGAACTTCTCGTTCTCACTTTCAAGACCCTTCAAAGTTTAGATCCCTCCTCTTTTTTTTCTTGTTTTCATTCCCCATGCCTCCCCTCCTCCCCTGTGTGTGTGTGTGTGTGTGTGTGTGTATATATATATATATATATATATAACACATACAGAGTTGGGTATGGGAGAAGGACAGAAAGGGGATCAAATGAATATCCTGGGCTGCATTAAACACACACATACAATTGATATATATATATATAGAGAGAGTGTGTTTAATGCAGACCAGGATATTCATTTGACGAACCCCTTTGTGTCCTTCTCCCATACCCAATTCTGAACTTTTTCATGCTATCCCTTATGCTAAGAACCCTTTTCCTGGCCCCACACCCTAACGTCTTTTTTATGTTCCTCACTAAATCTCATTTCTTTGGGGATGATTCAAGTTATTATTATCTTTAAATAAAAAATAACCCCAGCCCCAAAATCCTTATTGAGCTTCCAAGAAACTTGAATTACTCACTATGTGAAAGCATGATCTTACTGTTGCAATTCTCCATTCTCTACATTCCTGCTTGTATTTAAATCTCTCCTCTATATGTGTGTTTTAAACTAGACTAAACAGGGCTAAATCCTATCACACAGCTGAACTGTGTACATGAGTAAAGTGAGCAGGACTTGGTTTTTAAATTGTAAGCTCTTCTCAGACTTTTTTGGGGGGAAAAAGTCATATGATCAGTCACCATATATTTTCTGAGTGGACTATTACTTTTTCCTTTTACTGGATTTAACTGTTAATATGCTACATGTCAGCAAAAATGAAAAGGAGGGGAAATAAGTTAGGGCCCTTGATTAGCGGAATGTTATTCTTTTGTTTTATGAATCATACTTACAGTAAATAAGACTGAAAGGATACTCTAAAAATGTTAGTTGAATGGTTCACAGAAAACAGATGGAAAAGTTCTCCTCACTCTGACGGATGATCCAAACAGATTAGTCTGGCTGTTAAATGTACTGTAAGTTTCCCAAAGAAGATTTAAAAAAAACATATTGAAAGGATGGTCATGTGCATTCCTCTAATAGACCATGCAGTGAAAACATACACTGTATCACTCAGGGTATATTTGTTTGTTTTGTTTTCTAGAAATATATTGAATTTACAAGCTCAAATGCAAGTCACAAGTTTACAGTGAATTTAGTCTGAACATTTTAGTAAACACTGGAATTAAAATATCTTCTATGCCACAGAAAGAATTCACTGAGCTGACTAATTAGTTTTGCATATGAAATGAATTCAAACAAGAATAATTTCTTGGGAACCAGAGGGTGCAAATATAGCATCTGCAGTTAAATTTAGGATGCCTGTCTCTATAGTTGGGTAAATGATGAAACTCATGGTATTGTTGACAACTCCTTACAATTTCAGAAGGATTTTTAGTTTTTTTTCTCTTCCACATTCCCAAGAATGTTTCTATATTCTCTGCTTTTATCTCTTGCTAACAAAGTTTTGTATCATGGCCATTATGTATCAATGATGCTCCTTCATCAGCCAGTGTACTTACTTTAAGAAGCTGAATGCACCACTTCCACAGCACTCCCAATCCTTCTCAACTCAGGGAACCAGATCACCTGCATAGCCAAACACATTTTTAAAAAGTAATGAAGAGTGAATGTTCATAGCAAGAGACGTACATAAATTATTTTAAGCTCTCTTTAACCAATGTTTTGAATCATATTCAAACCTGTATAATGCTGAAACCTAATGTGCCTCCATACTTAAAATATAAAATAAAAAAAAAAGTTGAGAACTGCTGGGACTAATCCTCAGCAGATGCAGTCAGCTTTATAGACTTCAGTTGAGCTACATTGATGTATAACAACAGAGGATCTGGACCCCTGAATGTCCACAGTGAATCACTAAAGAGTTATTTAACTCAAGTGTTCAAATGGTGGAACAATTAGAACATTTCCAGTGTTCAGAGAATATTTTGCTCACTGCGTGGTATTTGTGGTCTGCTGTTAGCATGGTGGGTTCGTATCATATATAATATAAACCACCTAAAAATACTGGGTCAGTGCCTCCCAACCAGTTTTATTAAAGGCTCTACAGCTGAATTACTCCCTCTGCATTTTTCCTATTATACTGTATTTTTTTTACTTTGTTTTTAAATAGGCAAGGAGGACTCTAATTCATATGAGATGCATTTGTGAAAGAAGGAGAGATGATAGCCTTATTTCGTACCAAGCTGGTGGTGAAATGTAACAACAAATTGTATCAATTCTGGGAGACAAAGTGTCAAGAGTCACTGTGCTTTGATACTTTTAAAAGTGCTTTTTAACAATAATCTTACTGATGTAATTACAAAAGCAAAAGAACATCAGAAAAACACATGCATAAAGCTCACAAAGTGTGGAAGAAAGACACAGAAAATAGGCTGGCTTTGAAGACAAAAGGCATTCTTCTGATGTACTACAGTGTGCACCCCATATGCATATATAAATAAAAGTGAAATTTAAAACACAATAGTGATATAATGATCTATATTTATAATACTCACTAAAAGACACATTTATGTCCTTATTAACCATCTGGTTATTTTCATTACTTTTAAGCTTCCAGATATCAGGCCTGATTCCTCACTGTCTTTAATTTGTATAGTCATCTACACCTGTGCAAAGTAGTGTCAAATGCTTCCATTTATAATGTTTACACTTGGCACTCACTCTGATAGGTATAAATGACTGCAAGAGTAGGTGAGCAGTTTGGGTTGAATGAGAAGCTCCATAAGAGTTACATAGGCTCAGATCTACAAAGAGGCTCCAGCTCTGTGAAACAGAGCACCTGATATGAGGATTGTGCTGAGATTTAGGCTGGATAGAGGCCTGAAGCAGCAGTGCACATGCCCAGAGGCAGAAACTTAGATGCCTAGTTAAGTTTTACAGAGAAAATTTAAACACGGAGTGAATTTAGGAACCTACAGAGTTAGGAAGCTGCTGGGGTGGGGGTAGAGGGGTATGGATCATGGTAGTGGCTACATCTGGGATTTATGCATCTAAATCCCTATGTGGATCTGGGCCATACTGTCTTCACTTTAAATTCATACATGCAACATATATCAGTGTAGTTTCAAGCACTGATCAAAGACAGTGTATATTCTGAAGTGTTACTCCTTTAGGGTTTTAAAAAACCCAGTATTCTTCAATTGTTCTGTATGTTGTTTCTTGAATGCCCTCTAAATAGGAGTCTTTAGGTCAATTTGAATTCTGCAGGTTACTGCTTTTAAACCTGTTATACTAAGGCACATCTGCTCTGTAGCTTATCACAACAGATTAAGTGATATGGCATTTTTATAGGGCTATAAAACAGAAGTAGCTTGCTAACATTTTTCCTTTCTGAGGGAGCACTTTGTAGCACTTTCTAAAAAAGGGGCCTATGGTATGTAAGTAGGCAAGCAGATGGACTAAGAGGGTCATAGGCTATGTTGCAGGAAAGCTATAATGGATTCAGAAAGAATTACTTAGATGGTAATACCATCTGTTACATCTCCTTTCACATTCTTTTAACAAACAAATAAATAATAAAATTAGCATCACTATAGCCCAGTTGCTCCTTGCTTTACCTAAAGTGTATGTATCCAATTCTCTCATGCTATGGTGTTATCATTCACTTAGATTGTAGTAGTACTACACTAATAAGACATTTTGTTTTTTAGTTAGATGTCTCTCAGCATAGCAGCCATGAGTTATGGTTCAAATGTTTAATTGTCCAGTTGGTAACTCTGCACTTCAACAAGCATGAGAAACATACCAAGTTTTCAAAGTCTAAACATTTATTCTTACCATCACTAGTTTGTTCACTGCATATGGTACAGTGCTGGAGCTTGATAATTAATGCCTGCTTATAACACACACATTTTTATTTTGTGGGAATTGTTGCCTCCCTCCCATGTGAGAGTACTGATTTCTGTGCGGTGTGCCATGATGGCTACACTTTTTAACAAGTGGTCAGCCATGACAGTGGGCAGCTGACATCTGGGTGTAGTATAAAAGAAATGAACATGTGATTGCTATCCACCAATTTAGTTGCTGGGAAATTTGACTGGCTCTGCAGGGTGCCAGACAGCTTTAGGATAAAGGGAAAGTGTAGACAAGAATAGGGCCTCTCATCATCATCATTGACTGGACAGAGAAATGCAAACCAATTGGCTCTTGCATCCCACAATCACTTATTTAAACCCTGGACTGGGGTTTCTCTGGCATCTTGACCCACTTTTTCAGTTGGTGCTTATGATTCCTACTACATTGTCTTTTCTTAGTTTGTCATGATGTCTGAGGGGACAACTTAATGAAGTGGGCTAGCTCATATGGTAATACTTTGTCACCACTGTCTCCTTGCTGAATGAGGAAAAGTTTTAGTGTAAACCTGGTAAAAGTTAAAGGTTTTTTTTAGGTGGGAAAAGGGAGGATATTGTTTGTTTGTTTTGGCTAGGGGAATTGGTTTTGCTTGTCAGTTAGTGTGATGTATCAGACTAACTGTAACTTGAACAAGCTTTAGTTGTACATGACTTGATGGTGTAGCATGCTACTCAATGCAATGCAATGTTGGGGAGTGTTGAAGCCCCACATATGGATATTTCCTGTTCTCCAGCAAGACTGATCCCTCACTTTCAGCTGTGTTTAGAAAATGTTTAGGATATGCTTTCCAGCAAACAGTATCAGCAAAGGTGAGATGGCACCTCTTCCCCACACCATTCACCTCAGTGAGATATGAGTATTGGAGATTAATTGGAACCATTTGTATTGCAGCACTACTGAGCATAGACATCATTTCCTCTCTCCAGTTTTTTAAACAAGTAAATTCATGTAAATGTTACACATCTTATCATTGCATTAATGTTCATTAAAATCCCTTAAGCTGAAAAACTAAAAAAGTCAGAGTACTAACAATAATGCACTATTGAATGAATTGCTTATATATAGTATCTTCTATGTCTATATTTTGAGTTAAAATGTGTACCATAATATATATGTTATAAAATGTTTAACATATCAAAGCATGGAGGGCATGTATTATGACTGAGTTAAGATTATTAACCTTCATATTTCTCTTTTACTTACGGTGATTTTTGACTACAGTTCTAATATTACATTAATAAATCTATTTTTTGCATTTAATGAGAATATGCAGATATGAAAGGGGTGTGTGTGTGTGTGTGTATAATGCTAACAGTGAGTAATCAAATAACGTAACTTAGTCTAATTCTTGTTGCAAGCCCATAGATGCCAATAATTATACCAACGATAATTTTACCCTCTTATGTCTAATCAACTCAGTATACTAGGCAAAGTCTGATATGGCTATAAGAACTTAATTCCCAAGTAAGTGCTCATATATGTCAGTCAATTTTCATTGCAAGACTCTAAAATCTTTAATAAAGAATTAATCACTTCCAATCTTGATTAATATAATTCCTATTCTTCTGATCTATCCTAATCTTTCCTCCCTGACACTTTAGTGATCCATAATACTGTAACCAGACACTTCATAAAGTTGAATTTCATGTCCACACTCTTAAACTACACTTATGATAAATATTCCTTAATTCCATACACCTACCTCATGCCTCCAATATTTGCTTCCTTTTTCCTTGTGAGAGTTCTTCCATTGGAGTTACTTCACCTCTCTGGAATTATTTCCCTTTAAACTAATTTGTCATTTCTCTGTAAATCTCACCTTAAAAACCTCCTTTTTTCTTTAACTTGGTGTCTTTTGTTAAATTGTTTTCTGATACTGTTTTGCAAGGATGCTCTGTAAAATAAATCACATATGCAAATCTCCAAAATATTGTGAGGGAGTTTTCAGGAAATGCTCACATTCTTTGAAATATTCTGATGAGAAATATATCAGACAGCTGTGTCTTTATGGTATTGTAATTTAATACAAAAAGTTCAATAATATTGTGTCTTAACTTTTTGTGTGTATAAATAAATGCTAATGATTCGGGTTCAGAAGGAACTGGAAACTGATGAAAGAGTGAAATACAAAGAGTTTTCATTAAGCTATTATCCACAGGTCATGCTTTGCAGCAGTTATAATTTCATTGGGAAAAAGAGAAAACAATGCAAATATATGTCTTTGCGATTTGCCTACAGGTAACTCTGACATAAAAAGGCTGATTTTATTCACAACCATTAAAGACCTAATACCTTATGATTCACTTTTCTAATTCTTAAAAGGATGTTAATTTCCTGTAGCTATACCACTATTTGCCTAGTTTACTCACTTGATTAGACATAAGAGGCCAAATTTATCCCTTGTGTAGCTTCATTGACTTCTATGAGCTTACACTAGGGAAGAATTACATTAATTAAAGTTACATGATTACTTAGCATTAGATACTAAGGATGGTGTGTGCAATTCTGTGTCAACAGCTTTAACAGATCGGTTTGGTTATTGCTAAATAAGGAATAAGAAAGTGAATTTTGAGAACCACATGCTTCTTCCATGGTTACATTTCCTGATAGAAATTAATACCTTATACTCCCAATTCACATCCTATTAAAAACATTCTCTAAGGCTATGTACTCTAGGAAAAAGCCATTCAGAGTCAAACAGATTTCCTGGGGAAGTCAAAGAGCAGTAGAATAAGAAAAGAGGGGGTGATGAAATGGTTAAGCAGCAGTAATGTTGGGAGCTCTTGTGAGGTTTGGATAGGGCTTTTAGGATGCTATAATTCTTAGGTTACCCCCATTTGTTTCTGCTATGACATCAACAGTAATTTAGGCCCATGGTTTCTCTGATGAAAACTTTGTTTTACTTGTTGTAGCAAACAGTAAAAAATACTTTAGTACTAAAAAGATATAAAAGTAAAGACAAAAGAAAAGATCAAAATATATAAACATAAAAAATAAAGTCTTCCTTTTAACAAACATCCTTATTCACCCTCTAGAGATTTTGAAGAATTTTAAGTGGAAAACTCTTCCTTGAAAGTCTCTTGGGACCAGATCCACAAAGCGACTTCAGTGTTGTGACACTGAGCATCATTTTACATGCCTAGAAAATCACTGAAACAAAACTGGGATCCACAAAGACTGAGTTTAGGCACCTAATAAGGGAGATGTCCATGAAATTAACAACCAACTGAAGTTACTGGAAAGATCCCATTATCTTCAATGACCTTTGGATCAATCCCCTTAAAAGTATCAAATGTCCTTGTTCTAGAAGGGTAAAAAAGAATCAGATTTAGATGTACCCCCTTGAGGTCTCAGGTTCTATAGCTAAAGTCCTGTCCTGTTACTTTTTAAGAAAAAAAAAATAACAGAGAAAGGAGACCAAAAGATCAAGTCAGCAGATCCTGATGAAATGCATGTATTTAAGAACTAGATGAAATAATCTCAGAACCATTAATTATTATCTTTGGGAATTCATGGAGGAAGAGTAAGGTCCCAAGGACTGGAGAAGGGCAAACATAGTATCTACCTTTAAAAATGAAGACCCAGGGAACTATTTACCAGTCAGTCTAACTTCCATACCTGGAAAGATACTGCACCAAATTATTAAGCAATCAATTTGTAAGCACCTAGAGGATAATAGGGAGATAATTGATGACCAATATGGATTTGTCAAGAACAAATCATGCCAACCACCTAGCTTACTTCTTTGACAGCATTACCTAGTGGATAAGGGGAAGCTGTAGATGTGATATATCTTAATTTTTAGTAAGGTTTTTGATAGTCTCATATGACATTCTTAAAAGCAAAAAAGGGAAATGTGGTCTAGAAGAAATTACTTAAGGTTGGTTCGCACTGGTTTGAAAGACCATACTCAAAGAGTAATTGCCATGGTTTGCTATCAAACTGAAAGAACATATCTATTGTGTTCTTGCAGAGATCTGTCCTGGATACAATACTATTAAATATTTTCATTAGTGATTTGGATAACAGAGTGGAGAGCATTCCTATAAAATCTGTGGATGACGCCAAAGTGGGAGAGGTTGCTAGTGCTTTTGAGGACAGTATTAGAATTTTAAAAGACCTTGATAAATTGGAGAATTGTTCTGAAATCAACAATCTGAAATTCAATTAAGACAAGTGCAAAGTCCTTCACTTAGGAAGGAAAAAATAGATGGTGGTACTGCTGAAAAGGATCTGGGGGCTATGGTGGATTGCAGACCAAATACAAGTGAACAATGTGATGCAATTGTGAAAAAGGCTAATATAATTCTGGGGGGTATTAACAGGAGTGTCATCTGTAAGATTTGATGGAGATAGCTGTCCTGCTCTACTCAACAGTAGTGAGGCTTCAGCTGAAGTAATGTGTTCAATTGTGGGAGTCACATCTTAAGAAAGATGTGGACAAATTGAAGAAAGTTCAGAGGAGGGCAACAAAAATGATAAAAAAGTTTAGAAAACCTAACCTATGAGGAAAGGTTTTTTGTTTTTTTTTTAAATTGGCATTTTTAGTCTTGAGAAAAGAAGACTAATGGAGGACCTGATAAGTGTTCAAATTTGTTATAAATTCTTATAAAAAGAACTGTGATCAATTATTCTTCATGACCACTGAAGATAGGAGAAGAAGTAATAGGCTTAATCTGCAGCAAGGGAGATTAGGTGTTAGGAAAATCTTTCTAACTATAGGGGTAGTTAAGCACTGGAATAGGCTTCCAAGGGAGGTTGTGGAATAACCATTATTGGAGGGTTTTTAAGAATAGGTGAGTCAAACACCCCGTCAGGAATGGCTTTAGTGCAGGAAGCTAGACGAGATGACCTCTCAAGTTCTCTTCCAACCCTACATTACTATGCTTTTATGATAAGAAAATGCAGCTTGTGTCTGATGCTTTTACTATAAGGTCACAGACACAACACATAGCACGTGACCCAAATCTCTTGACAAAAGTCAACTTACATCTCTCTACTCCCAGACATGTGCCTTATTCACAACATACAGTAATTTTATTTTATTTTATTTTATTTTTTGAAAGGTTTCTTTTGGGATAATTGCCTCCATTGTATTCTATTTCTGTCTCAGGGTCCTATGGGCACTGTGAAATCCACTCTTGTGAGTAGTAACATTCACAGCCACTGGGTAGTGTATGGGTTACTGCAAAGGGAGATAGCTGGTTGCGCATTTCTGGTAGAGATGGTAAAAACTTTTTAAATGAATTTGCTTAAAAATATCCTTTTTAGAAATTGGAGACTTTCATTTGCCCAAATGGTTCACATCTTTTATCATTTTTTTTACTAGCTCTAGCTCCTAATTAAATGGTTTGATCAATGAGGGCTTAGATAACACTTGTTTTTACACAGAGTCCTGACAAATTGGCTATATGTATAATTTGTTTTCCCCACAGCTTCCTGATGGTGTAATTTTAGTGACATCCTATTCACGTTCTAATTATGTGAGTAAGACCTCAGATAAACATCACTTACCTACCCGCTTAATAATTATTTGACCATGTTTTGCATGTTTGATGAGATAAAAAGAAAAGCTCTGCTAATGATACCATTGTTGCCAAGTTCAATTATCCCTCCACAGAACCAAACTCCAATGCTCTCTAGGTTTGTGTACAAGAGATCATATGTCATATGTATATGTAATCATAATATAGCAATTAATTACAGTAAGTGTGTTATGCAGAAAGCACCAATGTAGTTATAGAAGGTAGGGTTTTAATATAAGAACTGAATAAATATAGAGTGTTTATTAATGTTGCAGGAAATAGTTAACAATAAATTATTAACTTATTATTAACTGGGAATAATTAATTTATATACATTTTTTGAGATTTAAAAGTGTAAATTATATTAGCTGATTTTAATTGTGCTCCTAATTGTCCAGTCCTTGCTTCCTCTGCTTTACAACCAGGGTTTTTTTTTTTTAATGGATATTAATTGTTGATTAAAAGTTTCTCCCCCCTCCTCTTCTCTTCCTTATTCACTCACATGATATAATGTTGAGCTTGACTTTAAAAAAAAAGTCAAATAGGACAGCTGTATATTCCAAAAATTCAGACCTTATGTGCAGCTCAAACTAGGGACCTCTCTGTTACTTTGTAAATGTCTAGATATATTTTTACCAGCTTCTGTTTCAATGGTTGTAACTAGAGGCATCATATATATTTTCATTTGCTACTGATGACCATTCACCAAAGGGCCTCAGAACTTGAAGTCTACGTGCTCATCAATGAACCAAAATGGATGATCAAATCAGATTCAGCACAACTGGGTCTATAGTGAGTTGAGTTATATTTTAGGGAAATAGTATTTGATAGAGAATGATGGGCCATATCAACACTTAACTGAAATTCCTGAATTAAAAAATCTCACTTCCCTTTAGTCTCTATTCCAGAAAGAGTACATGCAAACAACTTATTTTCACATGGTTAATCATCTTATTCTTTATGCTGATGATAGCTCTTTCTCTATCCTCCTTCTCCTTGATATCAGTGCAGTCTTCAGTAGTGTGGACTACTCCACCCTCCTAGATCACTCTATAACTATGTTACATCTTGTTTTTCCTGTTATGTTTCCACTGCTGCCTATATGAATACTTTTTTTTCTCTCTCTCAAGAACTGACTCCTCCTCTGTATCAAGATCCTCCCCTCCCCCCATAGAGTCCCACATGGTTTAGGTATCAGATGTCTGCTCTTTTCTATCTACTCTTTTCATGTGTCTAGTCTCTACCTTTAAGTTTAGCTACAGTAGATGGAATGAAAATTTGACATTCTCTTGTCACACTGATTAAATTCCTTGTGATATTGTCTCAGCAATACTTACATAATACGGATAATGTGGCTTCACAAGTGTGCCCTCTTCTCACTAGACTTCTCTCCATACACACCATATATGATAATCAGACTACTGGGAATAACATCAGCACATGCACTCAGTATGTCAGTGCCTCCTTTCCTGTTTTCATTAGGGGATGAGTTCTTCCCTAACTGACCTATGAGAGTCGGTCAGAGAAAAATCCTAAAACACTGTGTGGCTAGAGTAAATACATGTGGCAAAAGACTCCCCAGACAAACACAGATAAAAGAAGGAAGTCCTACAGCTGGGCACAGTCCATTTCTTTGGAAGTAGCAGCAATGCTAGGACAGACTCACCCATTTATCTGGCACAATGCTGCTCCATCCCTGACCACTGAAAGGATGGATTAAGTAGGGGAGATATCCTGCATGCGCTCACATGTACACACACGTCGGTACATGTTGGTATTTCTTTTAGGAACTCGGTCAGGGCCTAGACCTCTCTTTTCCAACTGAAAGCATAGGGTAGAGGGAGCTAGGGAGAGAGGTATGCAGAGAACAGGGGTTAGGAATTTTCTCCATTCCAAATCAGAATCATAACTACTACATGCCATGACTCTGGATGGATACTTTCATTTCTCTACATCTCCCAAAGAGGTCAATCTGATGTTGTCATATGTGGCCTGCTGGGGTATATACAAAAGAAAGCTATATAACTTTCCTACTTATTAGCCCCCAATTACTATATATAATAATGTGAGGCTCTTTTCAGACAATCAAACTTTCTGAATCTGAACACTCTTGTTTTTAGCTTTCAATTTTGTTAACCCTCCCTATAGCACTTAACTTATAGTGAACATATTTACAAACTCAGCATTCACTGACCCAAATACCTGCAATAACTGTAGTAGTTAACTTTCTATATTTGGAATAGGAAGATACTGCAGTACTGGAATCAGTGTTAACCAGACTCTGTTGTTTTTAAAATGGTGCCTATTGTATGGCAGACAGACAAATAATTTCTCTTCAGTTCTAACTCTTCTTTCTTTCATGTTTATCTTTTGCTTCTGTGCCCCCTGGGTCATGGTTCAAAGAGTAGCTATTTAATAAGGGAACTGTTTCATTCAGTTCCCTCATTATATTTATTACAATGATAACTTTATTTTAACAAGAAAAGTTTCTTTGCCCTGAGTTTCCCTTCAGTCTGAGCCTTCCATTAGGAATATATCAAAAAACCTTGCCACCTGCACTTACTAAAAAGGAATATTAAATAGATAATTAAAAACATGCAACTTATTTAGAGCAATCTCATCACCTTTTCAAGAACACCTTTAGAAACACTAAATAAATGGTGAAGAATTATTTCTGAATCCATCCTTTAATGTTTGAATAATTGTCTTTCTTAGCATTTTAAATGTACTTGTAAATTATTTAATGTGTTATCTAGCTTTTAAAAAAAAAACAAAAGCATAAACTTTCAAGTCTGAAATCAAAATCAGATCTGCATTGTTTAAAAATGTGGAGCTAATGGTTTCCTATAGAGGAAACACCTGTTACTAGTAAAGAATTAAAGCAGTGTTCCAGATCCCATGAAAGTGAATAAAGAGCTCACGGCACTGCTTAGACAAAAAAACCTTCAACAAAATTCAACAAAGACTATCAATCATGCCAGAAAGCCTTGATGAAATGTTTTCATTACTGGTGAACAACAAAAGATATCTTTCTGGAAAAAAAATCCTTGGGGATATTTCTACTGATTAATTATACAAATAGAGTGCCTCTTTAGTAACAAAGTGATAGCAAACAACATTGTAAATACAAACTTTTATGTGTCTTTCAAACTTCAGTATGTAGGGGTTTTGAAGATAGTCCTTTGCATTTAAATTTCAAAACTGAATCATTTTTTTTAAATTGAATGCTTTGGATAAGTATGGAAATTAGGGGGACACATGATTGTCTTATTCATATAGAGTCTTATTCTGTGGCTCCTACTCACACTGAGTAGTATCTTACTATATGAATCATACCATTGATTTAAATGGGATGACTTGCATAGTTAAACATTCCTCGACATGAATAAG
The DNA here is from genome assembly GCF_002925995.2 of Terrapene triunguis. Classification (NCBI taxonomy): domain Eukaryota; kingdom Metazoa; phylum Chordata; order Testudines; family Emydidae; genus Terrapene; species Terrapene triunguis. The sequence continues at coordinate 10,935,729 of NW_020664417.1, read as the reverse complement.
ATGCAGACTGGCCCATAATTAGCACCATCAAAGTCAATGCAACTACACAAGTACATCCACTATTGTATCGGATGATCCCTTTTGAAACAAATATAAGGAATTTTTAAAACTTGCAAGAGAATACAGTGAAACCATGGCAGTAGCATAAGAAACCAAACAGGGACCAAAAAAAAAAAAAAATTGTTGCTTAACCAGAGGTATCCTAATAAAGGTGGAGTAGAATAGTATTCATGGATTCTTTTTTTTTTCCCCCCATAGATTTTAAAGCTAATAAGGACTTCCTGTGTAAAACAGCCCATAGAATATCACAGAATGATTTCTGTATTAAGCCTATAACTTCTGGCTGAGCTACAGCATATCATTTAGAAAGACACTCAATCTTGGTTTAAGGACTTCAAGTGCTAAAGCATCCACTCCCTTCCTAGGTAAGTTGTTCCAATGGCTAATTACCCTACTGTTGAAAATTTTTACTTTATTTTTGCCTGAATTAACAGATTAAAGAGCTTCCTACTATTGGAACTTCTCCCTGTGCAGGAACTGATAGACAGTGATCAGTCTCCTTTAATCTTCTCTTGAACAAATTAAATAGATTAAATTCCTTTAGTCTCACGGTAAGGCAGATTTTTTTCAGATCTCAAATCATTCTTGAAGCTCTGAACCTCTTTCAGTTTTTTTCAATATCCTTTTTGAAACAAGGACACCAGAACTGGACATAGCATTCCAGTAATGCCATATATATTAGTAATACCGCCTTCTTATTCCTACCCAGTATTCCCCAGTTCATACATCCAAGGGTTGTACTGATTCTTTTAGAGACATATTTAGTGTGTTTAGGGACTCTTTGATAGTGTAGAGGTGATCTCGTAAGACATTAGAATGCCTTATATGTCCGGTCTTCAAAACAATGTATTAAATCTACTTATTAAAAGATAGAGAAGGAAATGTGTAATACAGTAAAAATAATTCAAATTATTTCTAAACATACACTATTATTGCAGGGCAGATTTGAGGTCGTTCAGTATCTTAACTGTACAATTCTTACCTTAACATGTTTGGATTTCTTTTAAGTGCAATTTTAATTCTGAATTAACTGGATTAGTGATTGTTGGGTTTTACCATGTGTTTTTGTTTTTGTTTTGTTTTGTTTTACCATTCGGTTACTAATACATACAGTCAACCTTAACTCCATCTTAACATAGCTTTTTGTCTGCTGTCATTTCTCCTATTATCACAACAGTCTACGCTTCCTTGTACTAGAAGGACTTGATCTCACTTGGATAAACCCATTCTGGAAACTCTGGATCTTTGAAAGTGGGTTACTACAGCCCTAGAGTAATAAATATGTAGCACCAGCACACAAAGAAGAATAGGGCAATTAATTAAATGCTGGTCATTTAAACATGTTAATCTAGCCCTTTAATAGCTCTGAAATTTCTTAGTTCAAAACTGTATTTCTCTGTTTTCACTCTTTCATTCTGATCTTGACTGTCTTGAATAGGCCAAGCCTGCATGTTGCACCTGCATGCAGTCTTCTGAGGTTTCTGGATTCATATACTAATAACATGTCTGCTGTGCCGGGCCCATGGAAACTGCTGCAATAATGAAATTAATAGACCCAACTCTGAATGGTATCACATGGCTGTGAGGTGTGAACTCAGGCATAGTGAATTGATAAGTCTGTTCTCTATCACGCCTGAGGTCTTCAAATGCATTTCCATTTTTATAGCATCCTAATTAATCAATGTAAGTGCATTCTGCTGCATAACCTATGTGCAAAGTCAGTTTAATGTGTGCTTACAAATTTCACTGGGAAGTTAGCATATCTTTACCCCTATTACACTTGCTATTTCATATTCTTTTCTGCTGTACTTCCTGCTTATTGTAAGACTAAAACCAGAAATTCTAAAAGAAAAATTGTTTTCTTCTGGTTTCCAGCCTCCTTTTGTACTCTCAGGAGGTTCAAATAATTCTGATAAATTTTGAATACGCATCTGAACCTCTAGGTTTTCATCTCAAAAAAATCAGAGACTCTGTAATTTTTGTTTTGAGGATCATTTGTTACTAATGCAAACTACACAGGGTCCCTTAAGTTTTCTCATTAGTTAGAACATTACTTCCAAATTGACAGTATAGAGAATTCAGCACAATATAGTCTTAAAGTGGAGCTGCACCGTGGCTACAATAATAGTTTTGCCATCTGTGAGTAGTATGATTTTGGCTCCTGCTGCAGCCAGTCTCGGGAAGGTCTACATAAAATGCAACTTTCAGATCTGCCAAGTGGAAAATCCCATCTGAAGGGCTGCCTTACCCACTTCTCTGCCTCCTAGATAGGAACAGACAATCACAGCACTAAGTGTAGATAATGCTCTCCGCCCTCAGTAACGGACAAGTTTGCAGTTATGGGAGAATGAGTAGGAGCATCTAATACCATTTTACAAGAAGGAACAACAACAGCTAGGCAGTAGGCAAGGCTGAAAGCTTCTTAACAAGGCTTTGATCCCTAATTTGAAGAGCAACTAGCCAAAGGCTCAAAAAGAAACAGCAAAATAAAATTAAATACATCCGAAGCAGGAGGTGTGCTAAACAATCAGTGGGGCCAGTGGACAATTGAGGTGATAATGGAGCACGCAAAGACAATAAGGCCATTGAGGAGAAACTAAATTAATTCTTTGTGTCAGTTTCACTGCACAGGATGTGATGGAGATTCCCACAGCCAAAACATTCTTTTTAGCCGACAAATCTGTGAAACTGTCCAAGACTGAGGTGTCATTAGAGGAGGTTTGGTAACAAATTGATAAATTAAAGAGTAATAAGTCACCAGGACCAGATGGTATTTACCCAAGAATTCTGAAACAACTCAGATATGAAATTGCAGAAGTACTAATTGTGATATGTAAGCTATCATTTAAATCAGCTTCTGTATCATATGTCTGGAGGATAGCTAACATGTTGCCAATTTAAAAACAGGCTATAGAGAGGATCCCGGTAATTACTGGCCAGTAGGCCTAATTTCAGTACCAGGCAAATTGATTGAAACTATAGAAAGGAACAGAATTATCAGACACATAGATGAACATGATTTGTTGTGGAGGAGTCAACATGGCTTTAGTAAAGGGAAATCATGCCGCACCAATCTATTAGAATTTTTTGAGGGGATCAACAAACATGTGGCCAAGGGTGATTCAGTGTTTATAGTCTACTTAGACTTTCAGAAGGCCTTGACAAGGTCCCTCATCAAAGGCTATTAAACAAAGTAAGCAGTCGTGGGCTAAGAGGGAAGGTCCTCTCATGGATCAGTAACTGGATAAAAGATAGGAAACAAAGACTAGGAATAAATAGTCCATTTTCAAAATGGAGAGAGGTAACTAGTGGTGTCCCCCAGGGGTCTGTACCGGAATCTGTTGTTCAACATGTTCGTAAATGATCTGGAAAAAGTGGTAAACAGTGAGGAGGCAAAATTACTCAGGATAGTTAAATCCAAAGCAGACTGTGAAGAGTTATAAAGGGATCTCATAAACCTGGATGGCTGGGCAACAACATAGCAGATGAAATTCAATGTTGATAAATGCAAAGTAATGCATATTGGAAAACATAATCTCATACATACATACAAAATGATACATACATACATACAAAATGATGGGGTCTAAATTAGCTGTTACCACTCAAGAAAGAGATCGTAGAGTCATTGTGGATACTTCTCTGAAAACATCCACTCAGTGTGCAGCGGCAGTCAAAAAAGCTAACAGAATGTTAGCAACCATTAGGAAAGAGAGAGATAATGACAGAAAATATCAAAATGTCACTATGCAAATCCATGTATGCCCACATCTTGAATACTGCATGCAGATTTGGTTGCCCCATCTCAAAAAAGATATATTGGAATTTGAAAAGATTCAGAGAAGGGCAACAAAAATGATTAGCTGTATGGAACAGCTTCCGTATGAGGAGAAATTAATAAGACTGGGACTTTTCATCATGGAAAAGAGACAACTAAGGGGGGATATGATAGAGGTCTGTACAATCTTGATTGGTGTGGGGAAAGTGAATAAGGAAATGTTATTTACTTCTTCACATAACACAAGAACTAGGAGTCACCCAATGAAATTAATAGGCACCAGGTTTAAAACAAACATAAATAAATACTTCTTCACACAACACATAGTCAACCTGTGGAACTCTTTGCTAAGGGATGTTGTGAACTATAACAGGTTCAATAAACAACCAGGTAAGTTCATAGAGAATAGGTCCATCAATGTCTATTAGCCAGAATGGGCATGGATGCAACACATGCTCTGAGTGTCCCTAACCTCTGTTTGCCAGAAGGCGGGAGTGGATGACAGAAGATGGATCACTTGATGATTGCCTGTTCTGTTCATTCCCTCTGAAGCACCTGACATCGGCCACTGTCAGAAAACAGGTTATTGGGCTAGAAGGACCATTGGCCTGACCCAGTATGGCTGTTCTTATGTTCTTAGCCCAGCCAATCAGAACAGCACCTTATTCCCCTCAACTGTGAAAAGTGGCTTGGCTTCTATGTACTTCTCCCTTCTCCTCTCCTCTCCTCTCCATCAGTGCAACACCAGGCCAGTGAGCAGGAAGAAGAGGACCATGCTAGAGCCAGCCACTCACACTCCCCAAGCTGGGCTGGCTCCAGCTTACCAAGCAGGTGCTTGGGGTGGCCACTTCGGAGAGGGGCGGCACGTCCATCTGTTCAGCGGCAATTCGATGGACGGTCCCTCACTCCAGCTCGGAGCTAAGGACCTCCCGCCGAATTTTTTTTTTTTTTTTTGGCCGCCCCAAGCAGCCAAAACCCTGGAGCCGGCCCTGTCCCCAAGGCAGGAGGTGGGGTGGTGAAGAAAAGCAATAGGCAGAGCAGAGGTGTGATGGGGGGGATCAAGGGGCTGATGTGCTCAGGGAGGCATGCAGCAGAACTGTGCATAGCTTGGTGGGGAGAGTTAATGAAGATCTGGGGACTGAGGTAGATGTAAAGCTTGGAAAGCACAAAACTGGTTGATTGGGAGCTGGGCAAGCAGAGTTGATATGATGTTGGGGGGGCATAATTGATATGGGTTTGGAGGGTGCACAGAATTAACTAGGATTTTTTGTGGGGAGAAGAAGCTGGAAGCCATTGGTAACCAGGTAATGCTTCATATGAATGTGTATAACTATATGCACATTAAAAGATCTTTTTGTCACAAGATGTGGGCATGGATTTTTGAGAAGCAAAATAAGTTGGGATTGGTGTGTGTGACAAAGAGCTAGGTCACACACTGGAAGGAATTGAAAAATCAAGATAGATCAAATAAAACACGATGTAACCTTTTTTAAAAATCTCATTATGCTTGGGTATATCTCATGATTTTGGGGAAAATGACTTTTTTTTTTTAATAACTTTTGGGGGTTTGCAATATTGAGCAATGGAGAGAACCTTTTTTTTCCTGAGAAATGTCAGTGTAGCCATGCAGGAGATTTTCAAAAGCACCTAAAGGATTTAGGAGCACAAGTCCCAGGATCTGAGACTAATATAAAATCCTTATTCTGAAAAAAATGTATGCATGTGCTTAATTTTAAGCATGTGAAAAGTGTAATTTAACTTAAATATAAGCATGTGTTTAATCCTTCACAGGATTGGAACCTTAGTCTTGCAACATAGGTATTGTGGGTTTGGATTTCAAAGATAATTTTGGAAAAAATATTGGTCAGGAGAAGGAGAATGGGGAATGGGAGTATAACTGTGAACATTTAAGCACCTGGTAAGCTTTATGAACTAGGTAGGATTACACAAATGTATAAAATTAAGCATGTGAGTAAGGATTTGCAGGATCAGGACCTAAATTATGAACTGTGAAGATTTTTAAATTACAATCTTTGCTAATCAGGATTAAGGGCTAGATTTCTAAAGGTATTTAGGTATCTAACTCCCATTAGAATCAATAAAAGCGAGGTATCTACATACCTTTAAAATATGGCCAATTAAATTATTTTAATATTGATTATATTTGATCTACAGTTGACAAAATAGATGCAGCATGCCATAAAGCATAAAGCATGCCATAAAGATCAACAGAACTGGGCTACTTCAGGGGAGGGCTAGAAGTGGGGATTATTACCGAGTTGAGAACCCTTCACAAAGAACTGGGATATGCCTTTTCAGCAGCTTTTTGTCTGATAAAGCAGGGAGTTTTAATTCTAACACTTTAGCTAATTGCATCTCTGTCTCTACCACAGCAGGAAGAAATGTAGTCTCTGAAATAGACTAGTCCTAGGTCATTCTGGGTTTTATAAGCCAGCCTGCTCCCAGAGAACACAACAATCAGTGCAGGTCATTGGGAGCAGATATAATGTGCTCCTGGCTAAATCTATACACTGTTACATAATGCTGTACAGATGCTTATGAATATAAATGAGCAGATCCATAGACTGAACTGGATTCTGTTAGCAAGAACATGTGATAAGAGCTGTACATATGCTACATTCTGTACATTAGTGGAGAAAAACAGATGCATATTTTTGGATCTTCTACTGATCTTACACATTTGGTAAGTTACCCAAACATCAGATTCTGCAGTCCCAAAGCTGCAGGAGATCAGCAATGACCCTTTGAAAATCTATTACAGTACACCTCTGAGCAGAGCATATATCTTTTGCTTTATGATATAAAAAGCCCTAAGTTTGTCCATTACACTGACCCTGCGTCTTCTACAGTTCTCTGTTACATAAAGGAAGACAACCAAAACAGATTAAGTCCATATTCCTCAAGAAAAACCCATTTTGAAAAACAGTCAACAACAATCTTTGCATACATACTGTACAGAAGATTGAAAACTGAGAATGCTATGATATGCATAGATCAATAGATAGCTAATAGACACCTACTTAATCTTTAGTAGTAGTACAAATAATACATAATCATAATAGTAATAAGAGTAAGCATATGTGGCTGTCACTACTGGAAAATACCTTTTTTACATGTCACTGAATTATTGCAGATGCTTCCAGTGTCATAATCCACCATATGAGTAATTTTGTAAGTGATCCTTGAATGATTTAAGAGAAAACTGATTAAAATAATTTTGAGAACTGTTTAGAAAGGGTCAGAACTAATGAAGAATTGTACATGATTTCAAGGAAATAAAGAATAAAATCTTCTATAGACAATGGGATCAAATTCTACACTCTACTCAAGCAGACCTCTTTCTTCCCAAGAACAAAGAACATAATAAATTAAGTAACATATAATAATATAGCTGTTCTTATATTCAGATCCATATGTATTGTCTTTTGAGGAAATGTAGTCTAAGTGCAAACCACTTTTCTTTGAAAATATTCACATTACATCACTGTAAATAAAATTATAAAAACAAACTGAATAGTCTGAAATCGAACAAGGTGATAAACTGTCAGTCTTATTTTCCCAAAGAACCCCATGTCTCATCCATCAGGCCTTCTGTCTATGTATTTCGTTTTCCAAACCTTTCTGCTCAAATATTGCTATATATCAGGATATGTTCTCTAGCTCATATTACAGACGCTTCTTAACTGTGAGAGTAATATCTGGCCAATAGTTAAATGGATACTGTCAACTACTGTGTTTGGGCCAAAAATGTAGGTTGTGCAAAACAAAAAAACAAAAAACCATCAGCTGTGGGGTGGAGACAGTCAGGAATCAAGCATATGCTTAAGTGATTTCCTGGATCAGGACCCTATTTATTGTGTAGGAGCCACACACATTGCTATCTTTAATCTTTGTGGAACCATTTCATTCTCATCAGTATGTGATCCATCAGTATAGATCCAAGATTGTGTGTCCCTGATTTTCTAGTCTCAGGCTCCAGATTACACAAAAAATGCAACCAAGAATGAGTGTGACAACCTTGACCTAGTGAAATCATTGTATTTTAAAATATTGTTTAAAGATTAACAGTGTCCTTTATGTAAATCAGATATTTGTTCTCTGAAGCTAAGTTCAGGGCTCTTTTGGGGCACTTATCCTAATTAGTTGTCTAGACATCTCTTTCTTGTTTAAATACACTTTCCAGTTCAGAAGGGGAAAATAATGTGTTGGATCATTATCCCCTTGATGAATGAATTCAAAGCAGCTGTTTTCCAGAAAGAAGCCCATGATGCAAAGGTGTGTTATAGTGCACTCTGCCTTCTGCTCCCTAAGTCCTTTTATTTTCTGATTTTTTTTCCCCAGGAAAAACTCCAACCCATTAGTTAATTCAAACACACCCTTTGTTTAGCTGTTCTTCCCTGCACTCATTAAAAATATATTTTGATTCTACTCAAATAGTAACAAATAATCAACTTCAACTCATATCTAATAACAAAGATAGAAATAGGTGACATGTAGAACAAGTCCTGGCCATATCTCTTTAGGGAACTTATATCTCTGTCGTGTCTTAGTGCACTGATTTACATTGACATCCATTAATAGAAATGATAGCTTTTCTCATGATCTACTGCATGATACTTAAAAAAAAATCCTTCAGTATCCAAAAAAGGTACACTTCCTTGAACTGAAATCCTGCCTCTCCACCACCACTACTGTAATGAAAAGGGGAGAGGCTGTAAGAGAGTCATTTACAGAACCTATACCGGTAGTTAAAAAGAGATGAAACAGCAGAGAGGGATCTCCTTGCACTATCCAAGAGACAGTGTGGGGATGCTGCTTACTCAAGTTGGAAGAGAAGTGGGAGGTCCTCCCTTGCCCGGCTCTGTTCTGTGTTTGTGCTAAGAAGTCCAGTTCCACGGAGTTTCTCCACAGCAGCATGGAGATAAGGGCTGCATGTGAAGTGGTAGGTGGGCAACTGAGTTGCCAAAAACCTGTGTATAGAGAGTATAGAGTAAACCCTGGGTCCTAGTACTACTCTGGCTTCAGGTTGTAAGACAGGATTTTGTCTGTGTCAGCTCATGTGGTTATCCCCTGAAAAACATCTTTTTTTACTTAGCCATTAGAGAATTCAGTTTTTTAGACATTCTGAGGCAGAGGGTTGGGAAGAGACCTACTGGGCCAGATTCTCCAGGTGTCTCAGGTCTCTGAGGCCTGGTCTACACTACGAGTTTAGGTCGACTTTAGCCGTGTTAAATCGAATTAAGCCTGGACACGTTCACATGACGAAGCCCTTTCTTTCGACTTAAAGGGCCCTTTAAACTGGTTTCTTTACTCCACCTCCGACGAGGGGATTAGCGATAAAATCGGCCTTAGGGGGTCGGAATTGGGGTAGTGTGGACGGAATTCAACGTTATTGGCCTCCGGGAGCTATCCCACAGTGCTTCATTGTGACCGCTCTGGACAGCACTCTCAACTCAGATGCCCTGGCCAGGTAGACAGGAAAAGCCCCGCGAACGTTTGAATTTCATTTCCTGTTTGCTTAGCGTGGAGAGCACAGGTGACCACGCAGAGCTCATCAGCACAGGTAACCATGATGGAGTCCCAGGATCACAAAAGAGCTCCAGCATGGACAGAACGGGAGGTACAGGATCTGCTCACCATATGGGGAGACGAATCACTGCTGGCTGAACTCCGAAGCAGTAAATGAAATGGCAAAATATTAGAAAAGGTCTCCAAGGCCATGAAGGACAGAGGCCATAACAGGGACGCACAGCAGTGCCGCGTGAAAATTAAGGAGCTAAGGCAAGCCTACCACAAAGCCAGAGAAGCAAACGGAAGGTCCGGGGCAGAGCCGCAAACATGCCGCTTCTACGCGGAGCTGCATGCCATTGTAGGGGGTGCAGCCACCACTACCCCAACCGTGTGCTATGACTCCCTCACTGGAGAAACACACAGGGAAGCGGGTTCGGGGTACGAGGAAGATGAGGATGGAGAAAATGTAGATAGCTCACAGCTGCAAGGAAGCGGAGAAACCGGTTTCCCCAACAGCCAGGATATGTTTATCACCCTGGACCTGGAACCAGTAACCCCCAAACTCACCCAAGGCATGCTCCCAGACCCTGAGGGCACACAGGGGACCTCTGGTGAGTGTACCTTTGTAAATATTACACATGGTTTAAAAGCAAGCGTGTTTAATGATTAATGATTAATTTGCCCTGGCAATCACGGCCAGTACAGCTACTGGAAAAGTCTGTTAACGTGTATGGGGATGGAGCGGAAATCCTCCAGGGACATCTCCAGAAAACTCTCCTGGATGTACTCCCAAAGCCTTTGCAAAAGGTTTCTGGGGAGGGCTGCCTTATCCCGTCCGCCATGGTAGGACACTTTACCACGCCAGGCCAGTAGCACGTAGTCTGGAATCATTGCATAACAAAGCATGGCAGCGTATGGTCCCGGTGTTTGCTGGCATGCAGACAATATCCATTCCTTATCGCTCTTTGTTATCCTCAGGAGAGTGATATCATTCACGGTCACCTGGTTGAAATGGGGCAATTTTATTAAGGGGACATTCAGAGGTGCCCGTTCCTGCTCTGCTGAACAGAAATATTCCCCGCTGTTAGCCACGCGGTGGGGGGAGGGGTGAAGTGATCATCCCAGAGAATTGGGTGTGTGGGGGAGGGGAGTTAGTTGGGTTTGTGCTGCATGTTAACCCTGAAACCGCAGCCCCTCCTTTTACATTGCAAACCCATTTTAAATGGCCAACCCAACGGATGCTTGGTATGGGAAATGAGAGCACTACTGTTTGAAACCATTCCAACATGTTAAGAAGGTTAAAAAAGCCAAAAGACTGTGTCTTACCATGGCTGCCTGCAAGCTGAAATCTGTGGCCTGGCACTGCGTGAGTGATCTCTCACACCAAACCGGCAGGCCCTCAATATAAGAGGGAAAATGCGACCTTGTAACGAAAGCACATGTGCTGTGTAATGTGAACAGCAAAATTTAACGTGAAAGAGTGTACCAATTGTTCTCTAAAATGTGTTTTTTTTAACCACCTCTCCCTTCTCCTCCACCAGCTGCAAATGTTTCTCCTTCACAGAGGCTAGTGAAGATTAGAAAGAGAAAACTTAGGACGCGTGATGACATGTTCACAGAGCTACAGATGTCCTCCCACTCTAACAGAGCACAGCAGAATGCGTGGAGGCAGTCAATGACTGATTACAGAAAAGCACAATATGAACGAGAGGAGAGGTGGCGTGCTGAATCGCGGGATGAACAGAGCAAGTTGCGGGCTGAAGATGATAGGTGGCGTCAGCTTGCAGACAGAAGGCAAGAGTTGATGCTCCGGCTGCTGGAGCATCAAACTGATATGCTCCAGCGTATGGTTGAGCTGCAGGAAAGGCAGCAGGAGCAGAGACCACCGCTACAGCCCCTGTGTAACCAACAGCCCTCCTCCCCAAGTTCCATAGCCTCCTCACCCAGACGCCCAAGAACACGGTGGGGGGGGGGGGCCTCCGGCCACCCAGTCACTCCACCCCAGATGATTGCCCTAGCATCAGAAGGCTGGCCTTCAATAAGAGTTAAAGTTTTAAACTGCAGTGTGTCCTTTTCCTTCCCTCCTCCCCCACCCATCCTGGGCTACCTTTGCAATTATCCCCCTAGTTGTGTGATGAATTAATAAAGAATGCATGAATGTGAAGTAACAATGACTTTATTGCCTCTGCAAGCGGTGCTCGAAGGGGGAAGGGGAGGGTGGGGTGGTTGGCTTACAGGGAAGTAGAGTGAACCGGGTGGGGGGGGGGCGGAGGGTTCATCAAGGAGAAACAAACAGAAGTTTCACACCGTAGCCTGGCCAGTCACAAAACTTGTTTTCAAATCTTCTCTGATGCGCACCGCACCATGCTGTGCTCCTCTAACCGCCCTGGTGTCTGGCTGCGCGTAATCAGCGGCCAGGTGATTTGCCTCAACCTCCCACCCTGCCATAAATGTCTCCCCCTTACTCTCACAGATATTGTGGAGCGCACAGCAAGCAGCAATAACAGTGGGGATATTCTTTTCGCTAAGGTCTGAGCGAGTCAGTAAGCTGCACCAGCGCGCTTTTAAACGTCCAAATGCACATTCCACCACCATTCGGCACTTGCTCAGCCTGTAGTTGAACAGGTCCTGACTCCTGTCCAGGCTGCCTGTGTACGGCTTCATGAGCCATGGCATTAAGGGGTAGGCTGGGTCCCCAAGGATCACGATAGGCATTTCAACATCCCCAATGGTTATTTTCTGGTCTGGGAAGAAAGTCCCTTCCTCCAGCTTTCGAAACAGAGCAGAGTGCCTGAAGACGCGAGCATCATGTACCTTTCCCGGCCATCCCACGTTGATGTTGGTGAAACATCCCTTGTGATCCACCAGGGCTTGCAGCAGCATTGAAAAGTACCCCTTGCGGTTTATGTACTCGGTGGCTTGGTGCTCCGGTGCCAAGATAGGGATATGGGTTCCGTCTATGGCCCCACCACAGTTTGGGAATCCCATTGCAGCAAAGCCATCCACTATGGCCTGCACGTTTCCCAGAGTCACTACCCTTGATATCACCAGGTCTTTCATTGCCCTGGCAACTTGGATCACAGCAGCCCCCACAGTAGATTTGCCCACTCCAAATTGATTCCCGACTGACCGGTAGCTGTCTGGCGTTGCAAGCTTCCACAGGGCTATCGCCACTTGCTTCTCAACTGTGAGGGCTGCTCTCATCCTGGTATTCTGGTGCTTCAGGGCAGGGGAAAGCAAGTCACAAAGTTCCATGAAAGTGCCCTTACGCATGCGAAAGTTTCGCAGCCACTGGGAATCGTCCCACACCTGCAGCACGATGCTGTCCCACCAGTCTGTGCTTGTTTCCCGGGCCCAGAATCGGCGTTCCACGGCATGAACCTGCCCCAGTAAAACCATGATTTCCACATTGCTTGGGCCTGTGCCTTGTGAGAGGTCTATGTCCATGTCAATTTCCTCATCACTCTCATCGCCGCGCTGCAATCGCCTCCTCGGCTGGTCCTGGTTTTGCTTTGGCATGTTCTGGCTCTGCATATACTCCAGGACAATGCGCGTGCTGTTCATAGTGCTCATAATTGCCGCGGTGATCTGAGCGGGCTCCATGATCCCAGTGCTAGTTATGGCGTCTGGTCTGAAAAAAGGCACGAAACTAGTATCTGACGGACCAGGGGAGGGAGGAAGGGAGGGGCGAGTGACGACATGGCGTACAGGTACAGGGAATTAAAATCAACAAAGGTGGCTGTGCATCAGGGAGAAACACAAACAACTGTCACACAGAATGGCGCCCCCCCCCAAAGATTGAACTCAAAAGCCTGGGTTTAGCAGGCCGTTGATTTGACAGAGGGAGGGGGAAGCAAATGAATACAGAACAAATCTATTTTTTACATCTTAAGACGACGGTGCAGCATGATTGATAGCCCTTGGCATCTTCTGGGTGCTTGGCAGCAAATACTGGGCGCTTGGCAGTTAGTGTACTAAGACTGATAGCCACATTTTTCCTGTATGATGACGATGGCCTTCAGGCCTATTGCACGATCTGCTGCTCAGGGAAGACTCTGCTAATGTGCGATGGGCGCTTGGCAGAAAATGGCATACTACGACTGATAGCCATCATCGTCATTGTGAAGGCAGCAGAATATGACTGGGGGGATGGGGGACATACGGATTTCCAGCCACTGCTGTACGATGACGACGGTTACCAGTCGTAATACACCATCTACTGCCAAAAGGCAAGGGGCTGGTGCAATGCAGCCCTACGGCTTCCAGCACCCAGATCGCCGATGAAGGCTACCAGTCATGCTGCACCGTCTACCGCCAAAAGGCAGTTAGCTGCTGCTGCTGTGTAGCAATGCAGTCCCACGTCTGCTGGCACCCAGATGACATATGGTGACGGTGAGCTGAGCTGAGCGGGCTCCATGCTTGCCGTGATATGTTGTCTGCACAGGTAACCCAGGTAAAAAGGCGCGAATCTATTGTCTGCCGTTGCTCTGATGGAGGGGGAGGGGCCTGACGACATGTACCCAGAACCCCCCGCGACACTGTTTTGCATCATTCGGGCATTGGGATCTCAACCCAGAATTCCAATGGGCGGCGGAGACTGCGGGAACTGTGGGATAGCTACCCATAGTGCAATGCTCCGGAAGTCGACGCTAGCCTCGGTACTGTGGATGCGGTCCGCCGACTAGAGCACTTAGAGCATTTTATGTGGGGACACACACAATCGGCTGTATACAACCGATTTCTATAAAACCGGCTTCTATTAATTCGACCTAATTTCGTAGTGTAGACAAACCCTGAGACACCTTATGCCTGTGACATAAGTTTAGGTCACTCCTGTGCAGCTCTAACTTGCTACAGGACCATGTTGCTGTGAATCAGGCTACGTTTACTCCTATCACTCTACCCTATCTTACTTCTGGTTCAACAGAGTGGAGACGCTAAGCCCATAGAGTATCATTTCCCAAAAAAATCAGCTTCATGTCACTAAACACACTTAATGAATATCCTTTACAAAGAAAAATAAATAAAGATGTCTCTCTTTACTCTTTTTAAAGAGAACAGATCCTAGTTATATCATGATACCTGGTATACAATGGGAATTTGTCTTCTTTCATTTATCCAGAATAACCCACAGATTTTAACGTATTAATTCTTGTGTTCAGCAGTAACCAATCTGTTGATTTATAGTATCAAGGCAGACAATTGGCCTGCCTTTTTTTTTTTTTTTTGCTATGTTAGACAGCCTGGAATACCATCTGCTACTGGGATTCTTATCCTTTAAACTAGATGTGTAATTCAAGTATACAATACAGTTTTGTACTTCTGTCTTTTTAAACTGAACAGCTGTTGGGTAAAAAAAGAAAATACTCCAACAGGGTTGTTTTAAGTATGTTATCTATTAAATATCAATGAAGTTATGCTTGTTTAGCACCATTATCAAAGATGAGATTTTTCTCCAAGTTATCACACTCTGGGAAATAAACAATCTGTAGCATATTTGATGGCATCCAAACCCAAGGTGTGGAATTTCATTAGGCTCTTGGGTGTCTCTAATGTTCTCATTTATCAAAGCTTATAAAACAGGATGGTTCAATCTCTCAAAATGGGAAGTTTCTGTATTTAAAAGTGAGAGAAATACTCAAAAAAATAGTAGAAAAGGTGCTGCCTATTTGGAATGCTGGAAATTATTGCTCCATTAATGCTTAAATTGATCTAAGTAAGGAGCGGATTTCCCCCCTCACTAGTTATAGTTGAATTGAATTGTTATCTCAGTGGACTATTTAAACCCAGAGATCCTCTACAAACAGATACGCAGTTGTGTCCCTATCTACCCCCCTCTTCACCTGACAACTGTTTCATTTGAAAACATCTTTTGGTACAGCAGGTATTTGGTATAAGAAGAAATAAACATTTTGAATCAAACAAAAAATACTGGCGTTTAGATGGTCTTGTGTAAACTACACTACAGTACTTTAAGCCTTGATAGGTTATGAGAAGCTCCATCATTGAGAGACCTAGTGTAAACACATTACTGATATGCTGAATCATAATTTTAATATGGATATATGTTTAATTTTACTATATTAAGTGCTTGCTTCCAGAGAAAATACATAAAGGAATAATGCATTGTAGAAAAGAATGACTCATTTTTTAGATGTATATGAATCTTCTGGGTTAATATCTCTGGTTTGCTGGAAAACATGGTCCACACCATCCTGTACTTCCTACAGAAAGACCACAGGTCCATCTCTTTGCAGAGTTATTTCCCTATTTTTTCAGAGGGAGGTGTTGGGAGTTGCTCCCACAAAAAAGGCCACAGGGCCAGTCTGCAAACTTGAAAGATCTCCAGGGATACCTGTCACGGAGTATGGGGGGACTCAGGGCCCTGCACCCCCGGCGTCCTGCGATTCACCATGACTCTCAGCCAGCCAGTAAAGCAGAAGGTTTATTTAGACGACAGGAATACAGTCCAGTACAGGTCTTGCCGGCGCAGACAACAGGACCCCCTCAGTTAGGTTCATCTTGGGGTCCCCGGGCACCCTAGCCCCCTTAGGGGATCAGAGCCCTGTCTCCCTTCTAGCCACCTCACCAGCCAGCTTCCCAGACTCTGCCTTCAGCGACCCCACCCACAGCCTTTGTTCAGTCTCCCGGGCCAAGGTGTCACCTGGTCCCAGCCCCCTCCTGGGTTCTCATGTTACAGGCTCAGGTATTTCCAGTCAGTCTCCCATCCCCCAATGCCGGCTATCCCAGCCACACTCCCCTGTCAGCATTTACAGACCACAGTAAGAACAGACCCAGTTCGTCACAATACCCCAGGCTTGGGCTATCCACATGTCCCTGATACTAGGGCTCCATTTAGCAAAACTAACAGGGTCCTCCCTGGCTGCAACTGCCTCTAGTATTCCTAGGAAGGGGAGGCCTTATAGAAGAAATGAGGCAGTGTTGGACTGTATTATATTGTTGCCAGATCTGTGCAGGCCAGTGGAAGGATGATATGTATCCCCTTGGCATCACAGCTGAGTTGCACATTCCTCCCCATACCCTACCTTCTTTCCAGCTTATCTAGGTACTTATATGGCCCTGTGATGGGGTGTTCACCCCACACTTGCTCTGAAAGGGTTAATGCAGATTGATAATGGGGCTTGTTAACCCAACAAGCCACAGCTGAGGGGAATCAGGTAGCAAAATAATCCCCTGGCTGAGTGAGGGAGCACAGCTGAGGAGGAACCAACTTGGCTGGATTTATAAAGATAGGAAAGCACACACAGTGGTGCTGCTGGGAAAGCCTGTATTCACTCCTTGAGAGGAGGGTTTGGCAGATGTAGAGACAGGTACTTGGTGAGAGGAGAGAGTTAGGAGGCTGGCAACCCCAGAAAGTGTAGCATACTAGATAGTAAGGAAAGGGTTTGGGGAAAGGCAGTAAGGTCTAGAAGGGAACAAATCTTGGCTGCTGACTACAGGGTCCCTGAGCTGGAACCTGGAATAGTGGGTGGACCCATGGTTCCCCTGCCAGCCATTGAGGGAGTGGCACCATGTGGCAGGGAATGGGGAGACTGCCTAAGATTTCTGGGGAAAGACTTTAAAGGACTATCCTAGAAGAGGAAAACACAGATAGTAACCTTGTAAGAGGGTTGAGCTATGAAGAGGTGGCAAGCAGCTTGTGGAGTGAGAGAGAGAGGCTGCAGTCCTAGAGAGGGAGGTAGAGAGATGGCATGCAATCATGCGTCAACCTTGTGTGCTATTCCCCAGAGTGACTAGGAGAAGGTGCTATCCTAGAGGTCAGTGGAGCACCCCCTTCACCATAATAGCTGAGGGCCTCAATCTTTTAAATGTATTTCTTCTCACAACGCACTGTGAGATAGGCAAGTGCTAGTATCCCCATTTTATAGATGGGGGAACCGAGGCACAAAGGGACTAAACAATTTGTCCAAGGTCACACTGGAAGTCTGGAGTGAAGCACCAAATTGAATCTGACTCTCCTGAGGCTAGCCCTTTAACCACTTTCCCTTTCCTCATACCCAGAATCCCAGACCTGTAGGGTTAGTTCTAAATGAGTTAAAAAATTAAAATAAATTCATTCTATAACTCACACTAAAACACATTGTTTATTGTTTGTATTACAATGGCACCCTGGAACCTTGACAATTGTGTTGAAACCAAACAAACACAGAGTAAAAGCTAGTTATGTACCTGAAAGAGCTTAAGGCTGAGATTTTTTTTTCAAAGTAGTCTAAAAGAGTTATTAAGCACTCATATCTGACTGAATGTCAATGAGCGTTGGACAGCTAACTTAACTCCCTTAGGATTCTTTGAAAATCCCTTCCTAAAATCAAGATACAACAGCTAGGTCAACAATCTGATGGGGGCCTGCAGGGAGGACTGTGTAAAAATAAAGTGAACATATTTTGTGTAGACTAGTTGTGAGACAAACCTATACATTTGGTATACAAATGGCTAGAAATTCACATTTATGGATTTGATTTCAGTGTTTAGGCATATTTGAGTGTATAGAGTATGAGTTATCTTCTCATTTGCAGTGATACAATGGTCCAGTCCTGCACCTTTGAAGGCAATGGGAGTTTTGCTATTGATTTCAGTTAGAGCAGAATCTGGACCCACATGAGTAACTCCATTAAGGAGCTGCACAAAACCTGTATGAGAGGGAAAACAGATGTCACATCATTAATGGGGTGCCACAGTAGTGGCAACAAACATTCTCCTTGACTTCAGTTTTAACATACCCGAAGGAAAACTGCATCTCACAGAAGGTGCACAGAATGCAAGCTATACTAATAACACCATAATACTGTCTAGTAAATATGTATTCATTCTTTAAGGAGAAATGTGATTCTCTCTCTGTTGGAGCTGAGGCATAGGCAGCCAGGTCTTGTGATTGGAGCAGGAGTCAGAGCCGGGAGTCAAGCCAAGGGTCAGAGCCAGATTTAGAGTCCAGGGAAAGGCTCAGGAACAGATCACGAAAGTAGGAACTAGGGTTCAGGAGTCAGACAAGAAGGTAGGGCCCAACGTAGAGCCCAGTTGTACAGACAACTTCCCATGCTTCACTTTGGGTTTAAATAGGCGGCCCTGACCAATCAGACTTCACAATGTTCCTCCAGTCAGGTCCAGGAAGGGGTTCCTGATATAACTTCAGGTTTCACGGTTTCTCCTGCTCAGCTAGTAGAAGCTGGTAGGTGAGAGTAGTGAGGTGATAATCTTCTAAAACGCAGCAGACCCAGGTTTGAGACCTTCAGGATCATGGCACATGCAAGGTGACCTCTTTCTGCCACTCTCATATATGACTAAGCAATAGAATTGCTCATTGGAACCCTTTAAAAAGTGAGTTTAGCAATTGCAGGACTTCATTCTAGAAGACCCTGAACTCTGTTTCCCTATCACAGAGCCTTCAGAAGTAAATTTTATCTGAGTACAAACAATCAGTGGAAATCACATCTGCACTGAATTTTCACTTCTTTTCAGTATTATATGTTGGCACTTTGTAAGGAATTATTAGTCATTTCCCTGAAAATACTATAACTAAATTACAATTAGTAATATGAAGGCAGCAGGGGTGTTTGCTGAGAGCCACTCTAGCTAAGAAAGAAGGCAGTTCTTTGCAGCCAACCAGGATATTAAGAAGTCAAGTTCCAGCAGTGGCTTTTAGGCCTTGTCTACACTACAACATTTTGTTGTCAAAAACTGTTTTTTGCCGAAAACCAGGGGAGGTATACACACTACACCGCTACTTGTGGTGGCAAAACTCTGCTGTTTTGCCGACAAAACAAAACCACCTCAACGAGATGTATAAAGCTTTTTGCGGCAAAGTTAAAGCAACGACGCGTCAGTGTAGACACTGCTGTTTGTTTTGTCTACATAATTGGCTTCCACCAATATCCCACAATGCCTGCCGTGACAGCTCTGCTAACTGTTTTGAGCTCTGCTGCCATGCAGGCATGTGCCCCTCCCCTTTCAAAGCTCTGGGATGTATCTGACAGCTGAGCAAGCTGCTCCATTTGGGGAACAAAGAACAAACCATTAGCATGGAATGCTCCTGTTCTGCCCTGCACTGGGAACACAGTGGCAGGGAGACTGCTGCTGCAGGGAGCTGGGTGGCCGGGGTGGAGGCTGCTATGCTACTTTGACATTCCTCAGAACAGAGAGCTCACAGAGCTGCTCAGGATGCTGTTTCAGGCAGGTAAGGAGGCTGTGGGAGAACTTGGAGGGAATCACTGAACCATAGGCATGAAGGCAGAGCGGGCTGCTTTGGGAGAGACTGCTGTGCTGAGCAGAGCCGGGGGGGGCTGATGTGAGGGGGATGTCCCCCTCCAGCTGCCTCGGGATAGGTCAGTCAGCCTGCTGTCTCCCTCGCCTCAGACATACCACTCTCCTCTCCCTCCCCCACAACACTTCAGTTGAAAAAGTGGCTCACAATCTACTAGGATGCTCCTGGAATGATGGGATTGAGAAACCTGCATCATGTGAACCTGCCTCATGAGGCACTGCAAACGCTTTCCAAAACACCCCGCGGCCAGTTGCACAGTGGAATAGCTAACACAGTGGACTGCTCTCTGTGTCAATGCAAGGGCTGTTAGTTGGATGCACTCTGCTGACACAAAGAGCTAGTGTGGACATGCAGCAGTGGTATTAAAGTGCTTTAATTAAAGCGGTATAACTTTTGCTGACAAAACTTTGTAACGTAGACAAAGCTTTAGTGTGCCTGTTCTGAAACAAAGCACAGAGCACAACTCATACACTCTTGGAATTTCCTCAGCCTATCCTGCACTAACCCCATTCCTGCAAGGTTTATGGCTAAAAGAAGTTGGACTTCCTGCTCCTCTAAAGTACTAAATATGACTTCTTAACTGAGAAGGGAAAGGAGGGGAAGGGAGGATGGGTTTTGCTTTCAAAAAACAGAGGCTTGCTTAGAAGCTAATATTCTGACTGTCCATATCCCTGGTGGTGCTGTGATGAATGGTTCCCCACACGTCAGCAGAGCAGCATTCTTCATTTCCTTCTTGCAGGAAGTGAAGCAAGCTCTGAGAACAAAGAAAAACACTCTCATCTGGGCTTTGCTAGTGACAAAGATGTGATAAGTGGTATCAGGAAAAAATTGCCAAGATGTTAAATATAGAAAAACAGGAGCCCCAGGGTTTACAGCATAGCACCACCTCTGTCGGGACTCTCAAGTGGAGCTTTTAACCACCTGTAACGTTAGTGGAAGGGACAATGTACTGCCGGTGCCTGTTTCCCCATCTCTTCCTTTTTCTATTCCAGTTCAATCATTCAACTAGACAGGAGCACCCATTTGGTCAAAAAGGAAGGGACAAAGAAGTACATCTACATGCTCCCTGGTTCTGAGGGGAAAATTTGCTTTCATTTTCTTTCTCAGCAGAGTGGGGGCAGTTGAGCCAAAACTATGTCTCACTCAGACACAATTGGTGTTTTCTAGACAAGGGTTTTATGTGCTTAACAGCAGGTCAGGAATTAGGTGATCTGCTGGAGAATATCATTAAGACAAACCCAAATAGCCTGGGTATAATAAACAACAAATCTTTAAATCCAGAGGACCCCATTAACTGTTCAATGTTGCTTTAAAAGTATTAAGGCCTAACATAAACAAAGACTGTATATTTTAGATGTAAGATATTCAAGAGTATTAGGCACAATGCCAACATAAGAACCTACCATGTGTTAAAGATTATCCTGCTGTTTGTCACATTCAGACCACCTGCCTTTTCCCAAGTAGTCTGAATGTTATCGTGGCTAATTGTAAAGTCAACATACTAAGAAGACTACAGTTGTGTGGAGGACAGAAGCTCCATTTTACGAAGGATCTTGAGATTTAGAAATTTAGAAATTTGGCTTTGTTAAAAAAATGGAGTGAAACAATTTCTGTGAAGGAATTTTTTAAAAATGTTTTGTTTCAAAATGTTCTGATGTTTACTTTATATAATACAAAATAAAAAAGGAAAACAAAATCATTTCCAAATGAAAACTTTTTTTAAAGAAAATGTCAAAATGGGCCATTTTGACATTGTCAAACTTTTTTTTAAAACTATTCTTGTCAAAATAGAGGTGATTTTTGTGATGTTTCAGTTTTGACAGAATAATGTATTCTGATAGAATATGGTTTTATAAGAGTTCCTCCTACTAGTGCTAATCAAGGTAACATAAAACCTCAACATCTAGCAGACTAAAATATTTACAAACATATCAACCTGAAATAAAACACAAACAATAAAATACCTAATTTTCTCCCATCATAACTTTATTTGTGGTATGTAAATAATCCAGTATCATTTCCAGCTCCATGTTTTCACCAATAGATTGACTGCAATTTCTACAAGCATTGCAGTACAGTTTTAAAAGACAACTGAAACCTTCTGATAAACAAGCTTCAGATGATGAAGGGAGCTGGTTTACCAGCTCAGAAAATATTACATTAATGTGCTCAACCTCCTAATTTTGACTAGTTCCAGACTGGCTGGCTTTACCAAGGATGTGTTCCGGTTTAACACCCAGGAAAGCAGTGAAGAGGAGAATTACATTCAGTGTCATGACTGTCAGCTTTTTAAAAGGGATACTTTTGGGGTCTTGACAATGTTATAGTGAAGCTATAGGAAGTATAGGTGCAGACAGCATAAACCTGGGGGCACAATTACACTTTTTGATTAATCCATAGTGTGGTTATATGGTGGTTTACAGTGTTGTATTACGTATTTGTGCATTATTTCAAGCAAACATCCATTTCTTTATTAGCTTGAATTTTGGTTGTCTTATTGTAAGCCATGCTGTCTTGATGTGGCACTCTGTCTTCCTCTAATGGTGGCTAGGCCAGGTATAGATAGATGAGCCTGCTGCACAATTGGTTGACAGATATATCTCTTAGTTCAGGCACTCAGGCAGTAAAGGCTCATTAATTAACATCAAGAGGTCCCAGGTTGGATCCTTGCTCTGGATGACTCACACAGGGTGTTGGTTTTACATTACCTTGTGGCCATGCTCAAGTTCAAAAGTTTGTTTATACTTCATGGTATAACCAAACCTCTAACTCAGGGGTCGGCAACGTTCGGCACGCGGCTTGCCAGGGTAAGCACCCTAGCGGGCCAGGCCAGTTTATTTACCTGCTGATGCAGCAGGTTCGGCCGATCGTGGCCCCCACTCACCACGGTTCGCCATCCCGGGCCAATGGGGGTGGCGGGAAGCGTCAGCAGGTAAATAAACTGGCCCAGACCGCTAGGGTGCTTACCCTGGCGAGCTGCGTGCCGAACGTTGCCGACCTCTGCTCTAACTGATAAGACTTTCTAAAAAAAACATTCCCTGTGGGCAGATTATTCCATAACTGCCTACTGCAAGGCTTTCTGAACCTTCCTCTGAAGCCTCTGAAGTATCGGCCACTGCCAGAGGAAGGATACTGGAGTGGCTATACCTGTGGCTTGTATAGCAGTTCTTGTGTTCATAGGTAATGGATTACATTTTCTGTGTACATTTGACCTAATGATAAAAAGTAGAAATACGCTGAACGTTTTTAGGAACCATCCTATCTGTTGATAATTGTAAAAGACCAAAGGAAATGGATCATTAATCTTTTTTGTGGAAAGAAACGCATATTATAAATTAATAGCAGTTTCTTCTATTTACACAAATTTTGTAAATTTGTGTTTTCTCATTAAGCTATAGCATTTCTATAATTCCATTTATAGTAATATTATGTCACATCTTCTTATTTTGTAAGACAAGGCCTAATGTAGCATAATGGAAAAGTGTGTGGATGTGTTTATACAGCCACGTATTCCTTAATGTCTATAGACAGTACATAAAATATCATCTTATATAAGTGTACATGCAATTAGTCCTTATAGTATTTCTAATTCCAGTCATTTGTGCGTGACTATTTTCAGTCTCTGGAAAAAAACAAAAACACTTTTTTTCCCAGATGGGGTATCTCCAACTTACATAGAGCTGCAGGGCAGTACTACTGTACTTAGCCCTATCACACCCACCAGTCTAGAGTTATGTTGGGGTTGAGGGAAGAGTGTGCAACAGACGTGGCCTAAGGAGGAAGAAGCTGTGGCTGGAATGCAGTGCACTCCTGCTAATCTATGCATCCTATATTCCAAATGGGGCCATAGGTACCAGAAAATAAGTTAGAGCAGTTTCTGGGCTTGCAACAGAGGTAGGCCAAGTCTGCAAATACTGAATATCTGGAGAACCTCTGAGGCACAACATTGTTTTGTCTACCCCATTCTTGTGTTAAGCAAAGGGTAGGAGGTTCTCAGAATTGGGGCTGTAGAGTATACATACTTCCGCATGTACCATAAATTGCTGCAGTGATCTGAACTACTGACTAAAATGACCCTAGTGACAAAAATCCTAAGAGAGATTTCTATTTTTAATTTTCTCATGTAATAGCTGTTAATGTATTTGTACCCATCTGGAAGAGATTAAGGAAGTTGCTCAATAGGTACCAAAAATTAAAATCTACTCATTCCGATTATTTTTATTTAGAATTGCCTTTTTCTACTCTTTTATACATTACAACTATACTAATTCAAACACTACTGGGATTATGCATATTTCCATTTAATTGACTGTCAGAATTCAGGGAATAAATTTGGTATTACTGCGATGCTACATTTAATTAAAGGCATTGCTATCCTGATCCTTAGTACCATGGATTAGTACTAGTCTCTTGGATAAAATGAAGCACACTAATTGTAAGCTGATTTACCGGTTGTCTTCATGCAACTAGATGGCACTGCTATTTACACCAAATGCGGTCAAGTATCCTTTTAATACAGACATGGATTACATGCATTAAGCACACAACAACATAATCCAAAAGCACACTAAAATGTATCAGAAAGACTGACAAAATCTCAAACAGCTGTTGGGTAGCTGCAAATTAATTTGGCTTCTATTCCTAAGAGTTAGTGAAATAAATAGATTGCTAAAAAACAACCACACCAACAACAAAAACATTGATGACAATTACAATAAGGTTTAGTATTTTAAATATTGTCAGGAGGTTTTAAAATATGAACAGTTGTGTAAAGAGAATAGTAGTTCCTTAAAACATAATAGTGCAAATGTGTGGATAAATTACTGTAATGCTAAACCATTTGTGGTTTATTTGGCTCTTTGCTTCTAAAATTTATTGTGACAAATATATAATCTTGGGATTCTTGGGGAAAAAAATCCTGGAATTCACCAGTGTAACTACTAATGTAACTAACTCTACTAATTTTCTCAACCATTTTTGGAGGTATTTATTACGGAATTTATTTTGTTGCTCATGTCCTACTTTTTTTCACTTCCTCCATTACACAGAAGAAAGCAAGACACACGGGATATCAGCTAGCATGCAAAACTTAGCACTGTCACTTTTGTGTACTACTTTTCCTATTTAACTGAAATTCAGGGTTTGAGAAAATACATAAGAATGTCCATACCGGGTCAAACTAATGGTCCATCTAGTTCAGTATCTTGTCTTCCGACAGTGGTCAATTCCAGATGCTTCAAATGAATGAATAGAACAGGGAAATTGAGTGATCCATCCCAGCATCCAGTCCTAGCTTCTGGCAGAGTCCTTGGGAGTACCCAGAACATGGGGTTGCATCTTGGCTAATAGCCATTGATGGACCTATCCCCCATGAACTCATCTAATTTTTGAACCCAGTTATAGTTTCAGCCTTGACTACATCCCCTGGCAATGAGTTCCACAAGTTGACTCTGCATTGTCTGAAATAGTAATTCCTTTAATAATAAAATAATAATAACTAATAATACAATTATTAATTTAATTGGATGACCCCCGTTTCTTGTGTTATGAAGGTGTAAACAATAATTCCTTATTTGCTTTCTCCATCCAGACCATTCATGATTTTATAGAACTTGATCATATCACCTCTTAATCATTTCTTTTCCAAGAAGATACCACTCTTTATTCTCTTCTCATATGGAAGCTATTCCATATCTGTAATCATGTTTGTTGCCCTTCTCTGTATCTTTTCCAATTTTAATATATCTTTTTTGAAATGGGGTGATCAGAAGAGTACACAATATTCAAGATATATATGTACCATAGCTTTATATAGTGGCATTATGATGATTTCAGTCTTATCTATCCCTTTCCGAATGGTTCCTAACATTCTGTTAGCTTTTTTGACTGATGCTGAACATTGAGTGGGTATTTTCAGAGAAATATTCACAACGACGCCAAGATCTTTCTTGAGTGGTAACAGCTAATTTAGACCCCATCATTCGTATGTAGAGTTCGGATTGTTTTACAATGTGCATTACTTTGTATTTATCAATATTGAATTCATCTGCCATTTTGTTGTCCAGACACCTAGTTTAATGAGAGCCCTTTGAAACTCTTCATAGTCTGCTTTAGACTTAATTTTGTATCATCTGCAAACTTTCCCACCTCACTGTTTACCTCTTTTTTCCAAATCATATATGAGTATATTGAATAGCGCTGGTCCCAGTACAGATCCCTGGGGGATACCACTAGTTATCACTCTCCACTGTGAAAACTGACCATTTATTCCTACCCTTTGTTTCCTGCCTTTTAATCGGTTACTGATCCATGAGAGAACCCTCCTTCTTATCCCATGGCTGCTTACTTTGCTTAAGAACCTTTATTGAGGGATCTTGTCAAAGGCTTTCTGAAAGTCCAAATACAGTATATCCACTGGATCTCCTTTGTCCACATAGATTGCTAAGGCATGATTTCCCTTTACAAAAGTCATGTTGAGTGTTCCACAACAAATCACATTCATCTGTCTCTGATAATTCTGTTCTTTGCTATAGTTTCAAATCAATTTGCCTGGTACTGAAGTTAGGCTTACTGGCCAGTAATTGCCAGGTTCACTTCTGGTGCCTTTTTAAAAAAATCAGCATTACATTAGCTGTCCGCTAGTCATTTTGGTATAGCAGATGATTTAAGTGATAGGTTACACTTTGTTGTCAGTTCTGCAATTTCATATCTGAGTTCCTTCAGAACTCTTGAGTGAATACCATCTGGGGTCCTGGTGACTTAATACTGTTTAATTTATCAATTTGTTGCAAAACCTCCTCTACTGACAGCTCCATCTGGGACAGTTCCTCAAATCTGTAACCTAGAAAGAATAGCTCAGGTGTAGGAATCTCTCACATTCTCTGCAGTGAAGACCAATGCAAAGAACTCATTTAGCTTCTCTGCAAGGGCACTGTCTTCCTTGAGTGCTCCTTCCTCCTTCTGATGTACTTTTTTTTTCTGTTAGTTGTGGGTCTTTTGCTAGCTACTCTTTAAATTCTTTTTTGACCTCCTAATTATAGTTCAGTCAGTTATTGTAGCTTGTTTTTTGTTGTTGCTGAGAAAAATGGGTGGCAGAACTTTAAACAGAGCTGAACAACTTGACACTTCTAAAAATTCAAGTACTTCTGAAAAAAAGGAGTGACTGTCAGTGGTTTCAGAGGGTACTAACGTGGTTAGTAATTGTCCTTCCTCAAACCCATTATTTAAAAAAAAAAAAAAAGTTTTTAAGTACAGTTTAAGAGAAGATGGGAAGTGGAAGTGCCCCACTGATGCTTGTTTACCACTAATACTACTGTCCACTGTTGACTATTCTCTCTTGATACCTTAATATTTAATTTGTAGTTCTGAAATAGTTTACATCCTTTCTGTTCTGACATAATATGTGAAGCTTCTTTCTTGCTTTCTTGCTTGCTTTCTTTGCTAGAAAATGAAAACATGGGCACTGATATATTCCAATGACAAGGACCATAAACATACCTTGGTGAACAGATAAATAAACAAGTAGGCTTTTGTAGCTAACGGACCTGAAATAGTATGCCACATCAGGCCACTGTCTCTAGGCAGGGGGCATATTGGAAATGCATGTTTAGTTTTGATGTATTTATATTATTGACATAATAAGTTACGGTCTTATCCATCAGCCCTTACATAGGTACAGGCAAACATTCTACTGACATTAGAACCTTCACCTGAGTAAAATGTTGCAGAGTTGAGCTTTTAATGTAGTTAAGTTTCAAAGTCCTTTGGCATCATGGTAGGAGCAATAGCTGTGCTCTGACTCACAATGGTCACTTTTTCTCTTCCTCCTTAAATCCATCTCCTTTTGCATTTTAGGAACTATAGATCATCCTCCTTTCCTGCTGCAGTTATGTAGCACACTTGAATGAATCCACCCTCTGGTAATGATGGAAAATATATTATTCCACTATAACTGAAAATAAAAAACTCTTTGTCAATAGAATGACTATAACTAGCACTTCTCTCTGGGTTGCATACAGACATCATGGTCTGTGAGACACTTGTAGTTTACCTTCAGTGAGTCAGCTTTGAAGTCCCCTAGTACTAAAGACTGCAACCTTGCCATACTCACCCCAGAGGCTAGCTTACAGAACAGACTTTGTATTATGCTGCAATACATTATTTATAAAGAATATATGCTTCCTCTTCTATTCTAGATTTAAAAAAAACCATTTTCTATCAGAATTTTTCTAAACAACTTGTTGATGATGTGTCAAAATTTAGAAAAGGAAGGTAAATTGATAGAATGTTTTATTTTTACCAAATTCAGTCATATTTTCAGTTTGTGCATGTGCAAATAAATTTTTGCAAACCTTTTTAGACATGTATAGCTGTGTACCTGCAGTGCGCTTATCAGTCAACTAAACACTTACTCAGCAACACTAACATAGCTAGTAGACCATAAATTAGACTGTCACCACCTAGTTTTCTGCACAGAAATCCTGCCCTAACTCCCACATATAACTGCTGAGGAATAGACAGTAATACACTATCAGAGATTGGATACAGGGTTTTGTTTTGTTTTTTATATGGGTCTACTGCCAAATTTGCCTACAAAGACTGTAATTCATGAATTATTAGTATTCAGCATCAAACATTTCTGTGTTGTGAATGTTTCCTGTGTCCACATCTTTTATTATTCAAAATCTTATCCTGTACTAAAAGTCAGAGGGGGAGAGACAGCTCTGAAATAGCGACCTCCTCTAGTAACTCAGTCTCCAACAAGATTCTTACAAAAGATAAATTGTGAGATAATCAGAGATGCTGCTTTTGTAAAAATCCACAAGAACAGTGGTCAAATAATCCACTAGAAGATAAAACACCTATTACTAGCACAAAGTGTAAGTCCCTCTAAGCAAGGTTTTTGCCTGTGTGAATGACTGATACCATCTGGAAGCAGAAGATTGACAAGCAAGAAGACAGTTGAAGATAACAATAGGGCACCTGAAAATCACTGAGGGAATTTATCACTGTCACAGTTTATGATAAGTAGAACACTGCAAGTATTTGGGTTTTTTATTCTCATACATTGTTTTAGAACTTGTTTCATGTACAGTTGAAGCAACAAAGATACTTTTTGCTGTAATATAATCATATTGATTTTTAAATATATTTGATGTATTTTTACTTTACACAGCTGAACAAATGAAATGCACTCAAACTGTGATCACTGATGTTGTCCAAGTCACAGTAAAGGAAATGATCATTAAAGGACATGCCATACTCTGCAGAATCAAACTAGATTGTGACAAGTACTTCCAACTTCCAGTAGATATCGTGTGTGTATTTTTTAATAGTTTATCATGTTCCCAATTAGGTGACTATCTTCTTTTTTTTAATTTTGAGATTTGTATTAAACTATTAATCTGAAAAACTCATGTAAGAATGTGTTCTACTTTTCCGTGAATACATAGAAAAATGTAAGGGCATTGTGGATTGAATTCACCCTTGTGCAGAAGGTTAACAAGACATATGCACCCATTAACTCTCACTTCAGCACTCATAAAGCGTCACAGGTGGAATTAAACAGTACATATTGTCACAGACTAGGGATATGTCTGTAAAATTGTTAACTCCATGTTTAGTGAACCTTGTTTCTTTTCAGGGTCTCTACTTTCTACTGTAACCTTCATTTTGGTGTGTGACTTTCATATTGTATTCCTTTGCACCCATTTTGTTGCAGGGGCTGGTTACATAGTAGAAAGACTCTCTGAGAAGCTATGATATAGCCATCACGATCAGTTAATGTTGAATGACTCTCCTCTATTGGAACAATGGGTTTTCTACTGCTAGGGCTATTAACTGTATTCAGAAGTCATGGGAGGACGGTAGACCAGAACTCTCCCAGCTGGAGCACATGCCCCAAAGGAGGACAGAGTGTCTTAAAAGAGGGATACTTTTCTTTGAAAGGGACCAGTCCTCAGGCATATGAAAGAAGACCAGGCTAAGGAAGGTAGGAAAGTTTCCCTAGTCTAAGGATACTGACCAAACCCAGGGATCATTGGTGAGATGAAATCAGACTTGGACTACATTCAGAATTTTGTTTTTAAAGCTCTCTACTCTTAAAGCACACCAGGGAGTTAGTGTCTGTGAATAAGAAATTTCTTTGCTAAGCCTATGTTCCTTTCTTTCTTGGCACATTATCCCAGAAGGGGTTAATTTAGAAGCTCAGAACACCCACTGTGAGGTTGAACTCTGAGGGAGTTATTACCAAATAGGAACTCATCAGGGCTGGGGCACAAGTTTCAGGGTCTAAGGTTGCCAGATGGGTCCCCCTTCCTGGGTCCAAAGGTTGCCTGAGAGACCTAGAGCTAAGAACAGTGACCAGTCTCTACCCAAACCCAAGGGTTTAGAATCCTAAAGAGAGGTGTGCAACAGAGTGGTGTCCCACCAGAAAAGAGGACAGGGCTAGGTTGCAAAACACTGGGCTTGTGTTAGCTGTCTGCATTCAGACAAATTTTACCATGTATAAATAAAATACTAGTAAAACCAAATAGAAACCATGGACCAGATCTTAATTTGGTGTAAATCAGCATAGTTCCATTGACTTCAGGGAGAAGAGTTACTAACACAAAATAGTGTTTTATTATATTCTCATGTACTTAAAAGTAAATTTAAATTTTAAAATGGGGGAAGGGGAGAATTTAATAGGATGAAACCAACTAGGCTCCAGTAATCAACAACAATGAAACAGGCTTCTATAGAAATTAGTTTTACAACTACAAGAGCCTTATTCTCCATCATCCTATACCTTGTGTAGTCATTGATACCACTTTTCACTATTGTAATTGATTACACATGGTGCAGGGTAACAAAGAATAAAACCCAGATAATTGAATTAATATATATTTTAAGGCCAGAAGACACCATTATGATCAACTAGTCTGGCCTGTTGCATAACACAGGCTAAAAAACCTCACCCAATCATTTCTGCAACAAGTCCAAACTTTTATTTGAGCTATAGCATTAAAGGAGAATTGTATCTTTTCTCTAGAATGTTTAAATGACCCTATATAATTTAAACCCCAGATCGTCTCCCTCACTTACTGTGGTGTACACTGGAGGGGAGGTGTATAAAGCTAGCCTAATTAAACCCTCATAAAAGCCAAGTAGAATTGTCAGTGTAGGGAATTTTAAAGCTGCACTACATAAAAGGGTGTAGTAAAGGACACAGCTTCCTGCAGTCAGAAGGCTGAGGCATTCAGAATGCCCCTTGATGTTCCTAGTGGGGTAGTTTGGCTCAGCATCAACTGCCAACACAAGACTGACTTGAAGTCAGAAGTGAGCCCTTAATAATGATGTCCCTGCTATTGAATTCAATAGGTTGGCTTACACTCTGGGATTCTATAGGACTTTAGCATTAGCACTGTCTGTGCAACAACTTGGAAGCAGGTCTGGAATGCTAATACTCTCTAGACAGCGCATTGAGTTGGCAGTATACACTTACAAGCATCTTGGTGATACTCAATGAGCTTTTATTTATTAGGAACAGTGTAAGCAGGCTTACCTTACATAATGGACCTGTAGCATACCAGAGTCAGGATGTGAATGGATCTGAATGCTGATTCCCAGAATTCTGTTTAGTAGCCATACCAACTTTTAAAGAATGTGATCCTTCACCCCAACTATATTTAATTTGTTTTTTGTATTTTTTTAAAATACTTTTTCCCCACTTTTTCCCAACTGTACAATTTTAAGGTCAAATATAAAGTTATATATAGACATGTAGAAAAAGCAAAAGCAAGATGGACATTTTGTGTTATTTTTGTGTATGTATGTAAACAGTTTAGATAATGTTAAGATTGCAAAGTCAAGCACATGCCAATGTTAGCAAATGCTAGAATTAAGGCTGTCCTATCCCCAACCCAGTCTGTCCCTATCCCCTTCTCCTCCTATTACCACCTCTCTGGCTCCTGCCCATTCCCCATCTGTTGTTATCCTCTCTACATTCCCTGGCTCTTGCTTGTCTCCTTCCCCCACTTCCTGCCCAACTCTGCCCATGCCCGCCCATGTAGGAATGTGTTGCTCCCAAATCACAGCCCACGAGAATGGCAAACTGTTCCCTTGGCAACGAGGCAGGAGTGACCTTGTCCCAGTGTCTGTATTTGGGAAACTTATTGGCAACCTGACATCACCCTTGCAGCTGGTGTTCACGCGCTCAAGAGATGGGTTTGCTATCTTATGTAATTGTACACTGCATGTCTTCTTCATGCGCAAGATTTGTACCAATGAGAAGTGTTGTAAACAAAGCAAGTAATATAATA
This sequence comes from Terrapene triunguis, assembly GCF_002925995.2. NCBI lineage: Eukaryota > Metazoa > Chordata > Testudines > Emydidae > Terrapene > Terrapene triunguis. The sequence goes on along the minus strand of NW_020664417.1, from coordinate 10,903,778 downwards.
AAAACCCCAGGAAAGGTTTTTTCCTGGGAGGCTTTTGGCTTGAGGCTTTAGAAGCTAGTACCACAGACCTGGCGTTCTGTTTCCTTTCTCATCACCACACCCCCATCCTTCTATATCCCCAAACTCTTGCTCTCCACCATCTTTTCTCCCATCCTTACTCCTATTGCCCCTCCTTCCCCTGAGGATGCCCCCATCATGCATCGCTTCCCCCAATCCCCACCGTGTCCATTTGAGTCAGGCACCCACACTATTTCCTCCTTCTTTAAAGTACCACAGCACTAGCAGGAGGAGCACAAGAGTGACAGTTTTTCTGCTCTCAGCTCTAGTGCTCAGCACCACATTGTCTCCTGGCATCCCCCTTGAGAAAAATGTCAGAGAAAGTCCTGCTCAGCCCCACTGACCCTGGGTGGTCCGTCAATTGGGCGGAGCTGGTATATGCATATTCAGGTTTACACATAGCTCTGCTCCCTAGCTTTTTTTTTTTTTTTTTTTTTTTGTGAATAGTAATTTTCCCCCAAAATGTATCTTTTTAGAATGCCGAAATTGGCAAATAGTTTCAATAAAAAAAAACCCCAAAACAAAATTTTGGGAAATGTCAACGCCAGTTCCATTTTGAAAAAAACAGACATAAACCATTTCAAAAATGTCAGTTCGAATTCACACTTCAAAAGGAAATATTGAATCAAAATGACATTTTGAAACAAAATGTTAAATATTTCATTTCAGCATTTTATTTTGACTCAACCTGAACAAATGTTTTCAGTTTTTTTTCTTTCCAGTGAGGGGGAAAAACAAAACAAAAAAACCCACAATTTTGGTTTGAAACAAAAAACTATTCTGGTTTTGTTTTATTTCTGAGTTTAGCCACCAAACTGAAAATACAATTATTGGTTCAGCTCCACATAGGATCTGCGAGGGAATGGAGTATATGCTGAGTGCACATAGACTCTTCAAAGAATTTAGTTACCAAAGTCTCTACTTCTCATGCAAACTGAGATTTTTTTTTCAAAGGTTTATTAATAGTTTAGTTCTGAAATAACAAAAAGCATAACCCTGAAATCAGGGCAACACCTCTGCCGAATTTCAAACTCTTGCTCCAATGCATGGAAGCACTTGAGTTTCTCAGTGGAAGAATTGTTTGAACATGGATGGAACAATTTGTATTCTATAATCTCATTCTCATTTTGAACTGTTCTGAACCATTCTGAAATGACTGAACTTTTCTGGCTGAAAACTTTAAAAAAGAATCAACTTTTAAAAAAGAATCACCTTTAAAAAATAATCAACTTCCAATCTCAAATGGAAAACTTCAGCCTGAAGAGTTTGTTTGGCAAAATTAGAGACAACTGAGGAAAGGTCTGATAATGGAATCTGTCAGGCAGCCCTAACTATAAGCATTTCTACCTGTGCAACCTAAAATAGTTATTGATAGATGTTTGAGTTCCACAGCATGGAAGCCTATGCAAGAAAGAACTGGACATGTTTTGATGAAACTGGCCCCTGCCCTAAATACATTTCTGCTTTTTAATTATATACTGCATAAAACCCCATTATGATATGTCTGTTCATTTGCAATTACATATACACTTCCATATAGTACTTGGTGTTTGAAGAGTTGAGATAATTATGTCTGGCTCTCTTTTTTAGCTGACCTTAGCTGCCTAGTGGAGCTGCTTTTTAAGTTCAGAGTCAAAGCCCTAAAAAACCCTGGATATTATTTGGTTCCTGTGAACTCTATATGGTTGTCAATTAAGGAGATATAAGTGTAATGGCTTGCAGTTGTATCAATTTGTGCAGAATTTATGAAAAATAATGGTACAGCACAGGGGCATCCCTTATAGCGCAATACAGCAGACAGAATAGGGAAGGAAGGAAGAGAGAAAAGTGAATTGAGTAGAAAAAAACCCAAAGGCACTGCTCTGATCAGAAAGGAATAGAACGCAAAGAGCCAACTGATTTCAGAATATTGTATCAGAATGGAATTGTATAAGAAACACTGACATTTGTAACAAAATCCTGATTCTTTGACAAAATTCAGGTTATTTTGATTTAGGGTTTCAATTCTTTAGATTTGAATTTAATAATGTTCTCATCTAGGAAGAGAAACTATATATCAGTCTCATGTTGGTCTCTCAGCAAGCTAGCTAATAATTCCATTTTTTTACAGGAATTCATTTGAAAGAATTTCATTTAAGACTTAATCATCTGAAATAAGAAAACTCTGAACTAGGCTCATCTGGGACTCCATGTTTTAGTGAATTGGAGACATAAGTGATCAAAAAAACAATTTAGGATGCATCTACTTACATTTTATATGTGATGTTATACATTTTCTTGGTAATACACAACAGTTTGAAATGGCCAGAGATAAATTAATGGTACAAAGTGGCATGATACTTACAATACATTGTAATTTATTGAGAAAGCAATGAATGTACACAGGGAGTTTGTACATAGTAAGCATTTGCCATGGCAAAATCTTGAACAGCAGACGTGTCTTGGGAGGCAGATAGCCTGGTATGTCTAAACACAGTAGCTACTCTGAGTCCCTCCAATTTCAGGAAATTCCTTGTTATTTTGAGGACATGACTGAAATTAGGTATCTTACTTCTGTGGTGACAGAACAATGTTTTGAGGGAACAGGGGGCCCCTTCTTCTGGGCTAGAGTATCAGATGGTGATGCTCACAGAAGTACTGGAGATGTTGAGAGAAATGTGTCCAATAACCTATGCTTTGGGTCTACATTCTTCCTGTCTGGTGAAGAGCAGCAGGGAAGTACTGTGTCCATTGCTCATGGAGAATGCCTCTCAAAGAAGTGGGCTGCCAATTGCTTTGAAGTAAAAATTGGTGCAGCCTTTGCTGAAGAAGTTATATATTTAATGTATTGACCAGTCTCACATCTTCCCTTCTTGGGTAAGATTGTAAAGAAGGTTTGTGGCAAGACAACTCTCACATTATTTAGATGTCTTTGATTTTGTTGACCGTTGTTAGTCTGGGCATAGATCTTGTTTTGGCACAGAGATTGTTGGTCACATTGGCCAATGATCTCCCTCTGATGGATGAAGATAAGTTGTCTATCATACTATTGATAAAAATATCAGCTGCCTGTGATAATGAGGTATTGTTGACTTGCCTTCAGACCCTGGGGTGGCTTCTTTCTTTTTTCTTGGAGATATCAACAGGTAGTTGTGGGGAATTTTTCCTCTTCCCAGAACTATCAAGTGTGGGGTCCTTTAGGGAGCCAAGCAAACACCCCTTCTGTTCAGCATGTATATGGGGCTGTTGGGGGGGCAGTAAAGAGACATGGGGTGCAGTGTTTTCAGTATGCTGATGACTCCCACCTGTAAGCCTCTATCTCATCTGACTCTGAAGTTCAGCACCTCTGAAGTTCAGCCAGTGTCTACTGAAACTAAAGGATGGATGAGAACAAACATGCTGTGGCTCAACTCAGACAAGACTTAAAGTGATGGCAGTGGGATGAGAAAAGCATATGGAGGACATGGGGAAGGTTACATCAGTCCCTTTGATTGAAGATATCTGTCTGTCTGTCTACTATTAGTTACTTAGGTTTGCAATTTAGAAATGATTTTAGACCCCTAGCAGCTCTTTGACATTGGTATTAAAGCTGTGACCCTGTCAGTTTTTTACCCTCTGTATCAGATAAGGACGTTGAGTTGTGACTCTTCCTTTCAGATGCAGGTCTTGCCACTGTTATCCATAATTCTGTTACCCCCAGATAAGGCTCTAGCAATTTGCATTATGTGAGGCAATATTGTAAAACCATTTGGAGACTGAAGCTGGTGCAGAATGCAGTGGCTCATCTGCTGAGTGGTGCATCTCACTGGTAGCATAGGACACCAATGCTCCAGAGCGTGCACTGACTGCCCACTGGTCTCTGGGTAGAATTTAGGGTTTCAATTATGACCTATAAATCCCTGATTGACCTAGGACTGGCCTTTCTGAGGGATTTCCTCTCTCCTTTTGCCAAACTGCCACAGCTACAGTCAACAGGGACACTCAAATTGGACCGTCTTCATTATAAGAGTGAGATCAGCTGGGAGGATGATACTGGTGAGGGCTCTGACATGGTGGAACTTGCTCACCTACTTGCTCTGAAAGAGCCTGAATTGGTGACCTTCCAGGTATGCTTCAAAAGACAGAGATTTTTGGAGAAGGTGAGGGTATGCTTGCTTATTAGAATAATGAAGGGGCAAAAAGGAGTTTCTGAAGGTGGCTGGTGAGTTTCTTCTGCCTGGTTGCCATACAAATAAACAGTGCTGGAGAGTTCTGTCTCCCATAGCACACATTTTTATTTGTCTGAAAGAGCTCTGCACATTCACAGATCTAGTGTTGGAAAATAAGGGTGTTGGCGTTTAGTGTTTACTTAGGAACAGGTTTAAAAATAGTGACAAGAGCTAATCTACTAATGGGAGAAACTATGTTAATAATTATTGATTGAAGGGGAAAAAAACAACCACAATTCACAATGCATAATATGCAGGCAATATTTGTGACCAGAGAGCTGGTAGAATAATAAAAAAAGTGAATAAAATTCACCACAAATATTATTTTCAATGAATTATGCAACCAGTTCTCAGACCTGTCAAGACCTGAACCCTTGATACAATCAAAAGATAAACTTGGGCAACAGCTCTGTAAGCAAAATATGATATTGGTGCCTCATCACTCTAGCCACCTTTTTAATATAATAACTCTTAAGATTTATATTAGAGGTTCCCCCTTCTGCACACTTCATAAGGAGGCTGATCCAACTCCCATTAAAGGCAATGAAATGATTCCCACTGAAATCAGACAGAATGAAAACAAATTTTGAAACATCAGAATTTTTCATGGAATGGAAGTGTTTTCCAGCCAACCCTACTCCTGGAATGTATTCCATCCTGACTCACTTCTGCGATCTTAGACAAGTAATTGGACCTCTATGTAGCCTCAGTTTATCCATCTGAAAAACATTTAACTTACCTTTCAGAATTTGTTGGGATGACTAATCAATGTTTTAAAGAGTTTTGAGATCCCTGTATGATATTATTTCTAGTACACATTGTTATCATTATATATCTATAGTGAGACAAGCATACAATACTTGTAGAGCAAGATACTCTACTACTCATAATGTATAAGGGTTGCAAAATCCATAAAAAAATTCCAACATATTTTTCTCAAATGTTTGGAGCATGGTGGTAATTGTGTTCAGAAGCCATATCAGATTTCATCAACTCTTCATGCATGCATCTGCACAAAATGTGACATAACACAATAGTATTCTGACACAATACAATATGATTTTGACATGTGCCATGTCTCCAGGGGTGCTGGAAAACAATGAAATTATGAATCTCTGATGTACTTGTTTTTATTTTAGAAAACAAAAAGAGAAGTTTGTTTATAGTTTTCTTGTTAGAAATAAGGGACCACATTCACAGGTATTGGGGCCAGTTAATCAGGTTTATGGCTGCTTTGAATAATGAGGATCACCAAAAAGCAGCCAAAGACTATTTGTGAATGCAGCCCAAGTATTTTTGTAAGGTTTTTTTTTTATTTTATTTTTGTTAAGAGGTTTTTCATTCTAGAGTATGAAAAGCATTCATTCAGAAGATAATACAGGAGAAATGTACCAGTGGTCTGCATCTGGCTTAGTCCTGTATGACAAAAAATAAATAAATAAGTAACCATATGATGGCTCTTTGTTGGTCTATGTGAAATGAGTTGCTATTCTCAATTCAGCTGATCAGGGGCACTGAAATCAAGACAGTGAGGGCTAGCACCTCCACAATAAAAACATTGTGGGCTCTCACCTCCTATGTAAAGTCCCATGTGCTGGGTAGGTGCGCAAACAGAGGTGAAAATGGGACCTAGAGGGTCTTAGCGGCTGCTTCAGAGCCCGGGATTGGACTAGAGAGCAGGCAGTGGGAACCAGAGGGGCTGGAAACATCCCAGGAGCAGGTAGGAACCCTCATTCGCAGCCTGGAGCCAGCTGTCCTGCTTCCCACCAGTGATGAGTCTGCTCACTCCCCCTTCCTATCCCTCTGTGACCTTAAGAACTGCCCAATGCCAACTGACAAAGGGTTCACTGTTGTGTAACAAACTCCTAACAGGCCTGAGAAACTCACTACATCTAGCACACTGCTTTCAAGGTATTTATCTATAAATTATGTCATGTGACATCTCTAATAAAAGCTTATGTCATAATGAGCCTCATAATCGCCACACAATGTATGGATAGATGATTTTTAAGGTGTTGTGTTATGTATTGAAAATGTGTTTGGTTGTCACCAACCAAAGGAGAAAAACAGGTTTCTTCCAGACAGGAAGTAAGATGCATATCTTTCAAACTGTAAATTAAGCATTATAAGCCAACACAATGGAAGTTCCATTTATATGCAGAATCAATAGGGGGGAGACAAGATACCAGAGACTGAACCATGGTGGTGTTGCCCTGTCTCTGAGGAAAGACATTAATTTTGGGGAATATAATGGGAAGGCAAAAGGACCCCCTTTTATCCTGCAACTGAGGAAGTAAACAGTGTGTTTACATTCATGTAAATGGGATTTCAACCAGGCTTGGACAGTTGGGGTGAGATAAACTTCCTTAGAGAGAAGGTTAGCTTGCTAAGTCTAATGTCTAGAAAGCACATTATGATTTTGTTTATATGTAACCTTTGTTTCCATTATCTTCATTCATCTCAAATCTTTATTATCTTTGATAATAAACTTATGATTGTTTTCACTATAAGTATATCTCAGCATTGTGGTGTTATACAAAAAACTGATCCTAAACTTAATCATTCAAGTAGTGTGTGTACACTGTTCCTTTGGGATCAGATGATCTGGTAATTCTGTGAGTGTTCAGTGGATGGAGGGCTGATTACAACAGTAAATTCCTTCAAAGGGTCTCAGAGCCTTGGGTGTACCTATTTTAACCTGCAAGGTAAAGTAAGGGCTGGCATAGCCCAGAGGAAAATTTTTGGGAGGCCCAGTTAAACACTGACAGTTTAAGTAGTTTAACTGGCTGACAGTTAAACACCAACAAATCTCCCTCTTTCTGGAAACAAGGGGATAACAAGGTAACTCAGTCCTTAGTACCCTGAGAATTATCACACCTTCACCCACACATTGATGTGTATTTGATAATAGCCAGGTGACTACAGCAATATCCAATTGGTACTAATTGGCATTATCATTGACAAACTCAGCAGGGGCTGAGATGTACCTGTGTGGAGGGCTAGCAAAAGGACTATGCATCACTCAGATCCAATTTAAGCCCTCAAAATAGGACTTACATAATACATGGGACTTGTGGTGGCCCTATACAAAGGGATGAATCTTGCCCTGAATTAAGGCAGGAAAGTTATATGTCTTGTGTTTTGCAGGGGTGCAACACGAGGCTATCACAATGATGCCTTCTGGCCTTTAAAGCTAGGCATAGTAGAAAATGAACACCACTTTTACACTAAGAGATTGTTCCTCCAGAACAATGCAGGGCAGTGTAACTAATATGGCATAATTACACATACTGTAAGTGTTTTGTGGATGACAGAATACAGTTCTATGGCAGTTTAGCACTAATTTCATTTTAAAGGAAGAAGTAAACATTTCAGGGAGCACAGTTTTCCAAACTGCTATTAGGAAAAGGGCGGTTCCTATCAACTTTTTAGGCACGGGAACCAAACCCACATGATACAGTGTAGAGGTAAAACTCAGATTTCAAAGCCAGAAGGGACCATCATGATAATCTAGTCTGACCTTCTGCACGTTGAAAGCCACAGAACCTCACCCACCCACTCCTGTAATAGACGCATAACCTCTGGCTGAGTTACTGAAGTCCTCAAATCATGATTTAAAAACCTGAATTTACAGAGAATCCACCATTAATTCTAGCTTAAAATCTGCAAGTGACCTGTGTCCCTGATGCAGAGGAAGGAACTCCCCAGGGTCACTGTCAATCTGAGCTGGGGGGAAATTCCTTCCTGATTCCAAATATGATGATCAGTTGGACGCTAAGCATCTTGGTAAGACCCAGTAGCCAGACCCCTGGGAAATAATTCACTGTAGTAACTCAGAGCCCGCCATCTAGTGTCCCAGCTATTGGGGATATTTGCTACTAGCAGCCACAGACCGGCTACATGCCATGATAGGCAGTATCATCATACCATCCCCTCCATAAATTTATCAAGCTTAATCATGAAGCCATTTATGTTTTTTGCCCCCATTGCTCCTCTTGGAAGGCTGTTCCAGAATTTTTGATACTTGCAAATTTCAAACCTCTACCCTTTCCATTCCACTACCAGCTGTGGTGACTAGTGCTAAAATCAACATTAAATAACACACCTAAAAAGAAAATAAAAACACAGAATTGCATATTAACAAATATTTTGAATAACCAAAGTATAGCTCAAAATAAGTTTCTAACAACATCCTGATCTGCGTTAGTATGAAATTAAATGGATTTTCAATTCTATATTTTCTGTCAATTGCTGGAGCTACAATTTTTGCATTCAGTATAATATATTGTAATACATCTCCTCTGCTCAGAGAATAATCATTAATTAATATTTCTGTATTCTCTAAAGAACAAAAAAGATGCAGTATAGATTTTAAAATGACATTTGAAAATCCGTTCAAATGTTAACACCTAGAAACAGATAGAACACAGAATTGAAAGTTTAGTTCATATGTATAACTAGAGATAATCTTAAATTGCTGGGTTTTACCTTGAAAACATGTAGTGGAAACAAATTATGTTTACCAACCCCCCCACCACCACCCGCCTCAAAAAAACCAAAACCACCACCATCAAAAACACATTCTGAAGTGACATTTTTGCCTCATTTTCTCACATATTCATATACAAACATGGATTTTACAATAGTAATTTTGCTGTTTGTTTTTTTCATTGTGACGTGAAAGGAAAGACTTATGAAACTACACCAACTTTTTCATCTTTTCACAAAAATTATCCAGAAGCCAAAATTCATCAGTTTCAATTCAACTTTTTTTACTAAGCTGTGTTGAACATGAATCTGCTAATTTTACATTATACAGTCTGACATTTCCCTCAGAAATATTTGAAAAGTAGCTATCTGACTGAATACTTTCTAACACAAGAATAGACAGATCCATTTCAGAGGTTTCATGCATATCATAATACCTCTACTGAGCTTTCTATTACTCAGTGGATTCATAAGTTATCTCCATATTATGCAAAATGCAACATGCATCAGAGGTGACATATGCTATTTTGGGCTTTATTACAGTATACCTAATAAACTGGAAGGACACTCATGTCAAAATGAGATTTCAGAATATAAAATATACTCTCCAACCAGTGGCTCATCTGACATAGTATTATATGCTTGTTCTGTTGCATTTTGAAGATGCCTCGTGAGAGTCAAACATAAAACAGAACACTAAGCAAGACTCTTAGTGAGTACTGCCTGTACCTTTGTGAGTCTAATCACATTTTAAGTGTCACTAGCAAATTGAGTCATGTGCTGTGTGGATAGCCTCTATCATCTGCAACAAAATATACAGTTAAATAGTATACGAATCACATATGGCAAAACACATCTAATACAGCTAGATGAAAGTAGATGCTTATAAACTTGCCTTCTGTATAATCTCTTTTTTCATCTATGTGGCTCGAAGTATCAACGTTCTTAGATTACAGTTGTTACGTTAAAAGGTGATGGAATGCCAGCACTGGAGACTGAAGTCCTGAGTTTTACAGGTCCATTACGGACAACAGCCATAAATGATTTATGTTGTTTTTTTATATATATTGATTCACTATTACCCAGGATTCTCAGCAATGACCTGGAGGGACCAGCTCTTGGGTGAAGAGGATAGTGCAGTTTGCACTGTTCAATGAAACTGCCAGCAATAGTGTTAGTTGTGAAGTGGACACCTGCCTACAGTGAACTACACTTGGACTCAGACCAACTCACTTCACATAGAAAACCAAACACCTCTCTGATGGTAATAACCCTCATCTCATAATGTTTGGGCAAGATTTTAACCAGTGACATACACGTGGAAGGTTCTATGTCCTTATAACCTTGGGATTAAAATATTTTCTGGGTTGAACATCTCATGTTAAGTAAATTTCTTTTTGGTATGTACTCTATGTATAAGATTGGAAAGGCAACGAAGGAGAGGAAGGAAGCATTTAATTTAGCTAGTTTTTCTACTATATATTATATAGTTTATACATACAAGAGTTTAACGCATTGTGTCTAATCTCAGATGTACCAGAATGAAATAGGATTAATTCCATTGTAGCTAGTGCAATAATTTGTATTATATTGGTGTAACTGAAAGCAGATTTTTATCTGGTTTGTGTTGTACTGGAGGTGCTTTACTTTTTAATTTGTTTTTTTGTTTTGGCAAGACAAATCATAAATCATGATCCAGTCAAAGAGATTGGGATTTGGGAAATGCATGGAAGGAGAAAATGACATTTCTGAAGTTCAAGTACGGTCTATTTCCATAAGCATAGAACTTCAGTGGGCATTTTAGAAGAAGGCAGCAATATCTTCCTTAGACTCAACAAAAATACAGGAAGAGCCAGCAATGGTGCCAGCAGGTTCTAGGTAGTAGTAACTCTAAACTGTGCCACTGCCAAAGAAACATCTGTAACAATAGAAGTAGCAGACCACAACTTAATATAGAATTCTGTATAATCAATGCCACATATCTGGCTGAAAGGAATTCAGGAAGGTTGAGGAGCATGATACAAATTCAGGCAGAGTGAGTGGAGGACCTGACTACAGAATGATGTGCTATACCCTCAGCCCTAATTGGTGCCATGCAACAGAGCCTGCCCAAAAATGATACAAAGGGAAATCATACTGGTCAACAGGCAACTTGTCAACTTCTTTGAATTTAAAAGAAGAGACTGCTTTACAATCTAAGAAGGTACAAAACATTTATAATTAGAAACCTGGATAACATTGAGTACTTTAGTAACAGAAACATGGATTTAAACACAGCTGATGAGTTAGTCATACTTGAATCTGAATATAAAGGACAGTCCCTCCGCTATCTCCCTAGTGCACAAGGATGTTCAGCATGCTGCACAATCTACTAGGAAGATTCTACCTGTGATTCACTATGTGCCTAGCTTGTTCCATGGGATTGTGGGGAGGGGCCAGGATCTGTGTGTCGAGTGGGGGTGGGGCTGTGGTTTTCCCTTCATTATGTATCCTTTGGGACAATGTGATCCCCTATAGGCTCATGTAGGAAGTAGTTATTGAGGACAGGAACTGTGATTCTGCCTGTCTCTTGCATGTGGTGTGCAAGGGTGGGAAGAGGCCTGCTTCTCTCTCTCTTGTGCACCCACAATTACAACTTGGCCCCAAATGCTGACTTTAAATGACATTTGGAGAACAGAAACTTATTCATATTGAAGTAAGTGATTAAAAAAAAAGCCAGTTTGATGTAAATATTTGTACTTGCATCTATTTTTTTTAACAGTTGGATGTAAAGGAGGAAGTTGTGGAGCCACCCATATTATATAGAAAAAATAAGCAGAGGGCTTGGAGCCAGGAAGTCTCAAATTTTATTCTGCACAACACCCCTGTGAACAAAGTAGAGTAAATGTTATTGATCATTTTAAATCAATCTAGTTCCTTGACTTTAGTTGATCAATGCTGATTTATCCCAACTGAGAATCTGTCCTTATATTTGTAAGAACACAGCTTCTGATTTACAAGTATCTGTGGTCTCAATCCAGCAACAAATGAATTCCATTTACATCATTGGATGGTTAGATCAGGTCCTGTGGGAGCTATTACTGAGCATTTGTTCTTACCCTGTATAGAACAGCTATCAATCTTTTTATTCTTTACAATATAAACAGACAGAATATTGTGATCAGAAGATTTTTCTCACCACCATCATTATATCTAACTCATGCCAGGTGCATGATTCCTTTTGTACTTGCTTTTCAATGTGGCCACTACCAGGATACCATAAAAGATTAATATTGGCGTCTATTGTGTTCTTGTTGATTGTTGTCAAACGGGAGAAACTGCTAGTACCAAACTTGTAACTAAGTGTTTTTTGGTATGAATAGTACAATATATATATAAATTCTATTCAATATACTATGTTTAACATACACTATGTTATGATATGAAGGAATTGTTAAATCCTTCTTGATTGTATTGTATTTAAAATAATCTCTTACGCTTCGCAGAAGATCACACAGACACTGACAGACAAGCTAAGGCCAAAGCCATAGGCCAATTCACTTGTGTGTTAATAGAGATCAAAGGAGATGTTATTTGAATTGTTTTTGCTTATCTATATCTTGTTGTTTACTATTACATTATATTTATATTATGCATGCCTGGTAATTAAATAATCCTAGATCAAAATGTGTGCTAATGTAACAGTGTATTCAAGTGTTAGAAGTTCATGAAAACTATATTGTTTTCACTTATCCATTCCTATTATAATGTAATGACAAGGATTTACATTTTATATATATATACCTGTGACTAAATAACTCATTGAATGCAAATTAAGTGAATACTAAAGTCAAAGCAATTGGCCATTGTGTGAGTACAAACACTGATCAGATTGTTGGCTGGAGAAGAAGCTGCAAGTACTGATTCAAAGGAAGATCCTTTATCTATAGACTGTTTGGATTCTGACAAGGCAGAATAATTTATCGAGAAGATAGCAATCCCCAGAATTATTCTGGGTAGTCCTGGAAAAGACTTTGGGAAACTGGCAGATTACTACATCTCTGCTATCATTTTGGACTTACAAACTTTGACTCACCTGTTGTTATATTTTACCTGCTTTAACCTCTCAATAACTCTCATTCTTTTTTTCTTAGTGAATAAACCCAGTTAGTTTACTATAGAATTGGATGCTAGCGTTGCCTTTTGTTGTAAGATCTGGAGAATCAATTGTTCTGGGGTAAGTGACTGGGCTCTTGGGACTGGTAGAAACCTGAGGTGGTGTGATTTTTTTTTTTAATAACCTTTTATGACAAAGTTCAGGTTGGGTGGCAAGATAGCATGGAGAGGCTAAGGGGACTGTCTGTGTCTCCATGATAAGACTGATATAGTGATCCAGGAGTTCACATTTGTTACTGGGTTGGTGAAATCTAATGATATGCCCTTTTTTTCTGACAGTCTGCCCTGAGATAAGCACTCACAGTCGTCCAAATGGTGTAACACAGACATTCTGTTTTGCTGCTGTTTTCAGTAAATTGGTAATATGAACTATAGTGATTTTATGCCAAATTATCTTAAAATATCAAAGCTTTTTTTTTCTTTTAATTTTTATGCTAGTAGTTTGATATGTCTTCATGAGAGAGAATTGGGACTTCAGGCTGTCTATCACAGCAGAAGATGCATCAAAGATAAGAATTTTGCCCTGCTATAGCTTTATACAGATATATTTAATTCAAGCTTTTTAATAGTTATTTATAAACAGAAAAGGTGCATGCTAAAAATAATTCAACTTAAATGAACTGTATATTGTGAAGTTTTTGATCCCCTATGTGTTTCAGGGCATGAATTCCTAGCCATGCTTATATACCGCATTGGTAGATGCCATGGAAATACCTCTGACAGATAAGTGAATAGGTCACATTGTTTTCAAAATAAGCTTGTAATATTTTTGAGAACACAGAAAGGACATTTCTGTAGTTATGTATTAGCTCCACTAACGACTAGTGTTTTGGAAAAGCTGTAGACTTGGAATCATTATTTTATTCATGAGTGTTATGGAGATAGCTTTGATTTTGACAAAATCTCCATGATCATTCTAAAATTACTTAAGTGTCTAAACAGAAAAGAATTGTAGATGATTCCAATAACTTTTCCAGGCATGTTTATGGTCCACGATCCAGTACCTCTTTAAGAAAACAATTCTGCAGTAAGTTAAAAAATCGAAAATGTGTTTTAAGCAATTACCACAATATCCCAGCACTTCTATTTTCATAGTTCTCCTGACAGCAGCAGGCCTTTCTGTTTTCACCAAGTGTCTTCTTTCATAACCATCTGGGTGACAGACATAACTACAGACTAAGGAATTTATGATTCTGTTATATTTGGAATCAGAAAATAGGATATTTTTTTTCCCTTAAGAGTTTCCCCAAATGTCACTGCATTTTTGTTAGCAATAAAAGTCTTGTCCTCTTGATGGTGATATTTTTTGCAAATGGGCTGCAAAAAATATTGTTGAGGAAGGGAACATTGCGCATAAATTTAAATGCTAATTAACTGGCCCCATTGTTACTTGTTTTATTTTAAAATGTATTCCACCCGGCAAATGGAAAAAACACTGGGACATCACATAGCTTCTTTCCATCCCTTCTGCATAATACTAGTAGAGATGGGTTGAAAGATAGGAGGGGATGCTGATTTGATTACTTTACTGTACTTTTTACTGTACTGATAAATGCACACTTATTTTTAGATGTACAGATCATTATCTGAAAATGCCACTCTAGAAAAAAACTTGTGTCTATCTTATTTTAAAACTACCTAATTAATTAAGTGCTGTTCTTATGAAGTGCAGAGTGCCTGCAACTCCCTATGGCCTCAATCCTGCAGTGAGCTCCATGCAGGCAGATCCCTTCTTCCTCACAGACACCCAATGAATTCAACGCAGCTCCACTTGGATGAAGGTGGTCTGCCTACCTATATCTTGTTACAATATCTGGGACATTGACATCAGTAGGAAGTGAAGAGAAAAAAGGTGAAAGAAGTAGAAAATTCCTTGTGATATTGATGCTCTGTATATTATAAGGCCTGTGTAACTGTAATTCACCACCTTACCTGCCCCCTCCTGCATTTATAATATATTGTCTTTAATTACATGCTCAGTTACTAGTATTTCCACAGGCCCCCATTTTCATTCAGTGTACAGTATGGATGGTGCTCAGTGAATGAATGCCAATGGTGGCTGGCCACTGAAGTTCTGTGCTCGTTAATTGGGGGACAAAATATGGAGAATCTCTCTCTGATCTCCAAAAAGCTCAGTGAAGATATGTTTTTGTTATTGTTGCTGAATGTTAGATTTCCCTGAGGTTGCTCATTAAAGAAAAACTATTTTAAATTAACACTTTGTATTTTAACCATTCAGTATTTTGGTTTTATCCACAAACTGCTTGCAGTGCAGTTATCCTTGCTTAAGCTTTTATTTTTCATTCATTTAAAAAAAAAAGAATTTAGTGTCCATAAAAAGTGTCAGATGGATAGAAGGCTGAAATCTTCACACAAGATGTACAGTACCAGTACTATAAAGTCAGTGGCATTAGAACTCTGCCCTTCTCTCTTCCCTTGTCCCTCCTAGTGTGTCTCAATAGGTTCTGGAAGGAATTTTCCGTGACTGGTTGGGTATTTTAATTCTTATCCATACTAGTTTAGACCTTGATTTCTTCACCAAGATTGCTAAATAGTGCCAGTTATGACATCTTCAAAAACATTTCACATAGACTATTTGTGACAGGGTGCTGGGCAAACGATTGCTGATTCAGCACTCTGTCACAGCAACTCCCATATAGGGGGGTAGATTAGAGCTGGCTGGAAATGACCTGATCCTAATTGGGGAGGCAGAGACTGCTGTCACTAATTAGCCTGGGGCTGTATAAAAGCTTCAGCGGAAGGAAGCTGAGGAGGAGCAGAAAGAAAGGGAAAAGGCAGGGAGTGGAAGCAGGGAGACAGCTCTTCCCTCCTTGCAGATGGTGAAAGGCCAACTGTGTATGGTGAAACGGTGGTGGAAACAAGCTTGTGAATAAACTGCACCAGTGGTTACTAACCCCAGAGTCTCAGAGCGACTTTGTGGATCTAGCAGACGCAGGAGCCAAACGGCCCCTGCCACACTCTGCTACACTACTGAACAGCCATCTGAGTCTAATAACTTGTGATAACTACTGACCCTGACAAGGTTCAATCTGGTAGTCTAGAGGTGAAATTATCTGAATTTGTCTTGCTAAAACACAGATTAATCCATCTCCTTTCTCTGTCTGGTATTTGTATGGTTTTAAAATAAATTTTCTTAAATTTACAGACACCTTTTGTTTATAGCTAGATAAATGTCACTGGTTGATTTACTTGGTTGGCTTTGAAATCCTGATTCATTTATTTTTTAGTCTGGCCAGAGATTATTTTTATTTTCTTTCAGTTTCTGGGGATATTGCCCCAATCTCTACTGCCCTCTGGTGGCCAGTTTAGTTAGGTAGTTCAAAAAGAAGCTGTCATCCATTTCAGGATCAGGGATAAATGGATGACAGAATACGGGGGAGGGGAATAATAAGATAGTAGGAAGAGTGGGCAGTGCTGATCTTATCTTATAGCATCACTTTAGTCAAACAAATATATTTTCTGAATTGCAGGGTTGGAGTAAATTTGCAGATCATACATTGAATCAACACCCAAAACAATGGGGCCCTGATTCTGATTGAGGCCTCTGAACTCTATAGTGAAAGTAATCAAAATAGTGATTATGACAATAGAGTCCATGCTAAAAATAAAATTAAAAAAAAAAGGAAGAAATAACACTGCTTTTATGGTGGGATATTCTTTTCACTTCCTCCCCTAAAGCACTGTTAACTGTTGCTATGAGTTATTAAACAGCTACCATGTATTAGTCCCAAAAGTGAATGCACTTCATTATCAGAGGGGTAGCCGTGTTAGTCTGGATCTGTAAAAAGCAACAGAGAGTCCTGTGGCACCTTTAAGAGTAACAGATGTATTGGAGCATAAGCTTTCGTGGGTGAATACCCACTTCGTCAGACACACTTCATTAGTAGATAAAGATTTTGAGCACACTCAACTGCCATTGACTGCACTGGGAGTTGAGCACATTCAGTGCCCAGGATTGGACCTTAATATCCTACAGCCATCTGGCCACCATGAAATTCAGAAGTGTGAATATTTCTTTAACCCGTTCTTCAATACACAGCTCAAATAACATTTCCACCACTATCAGGCATGTGTGCCTTTTTTCCACCTCAATTCTTGGTCAACCAAGATTATTGTTTAATTATAATTAAAGATGGTCAAAATGACTCTAATTTCACTTTTGACAAAAAATATAACCAAAAGTGTGATTTTTTTTTTTTAACAAAACTCTCCCCTGAACAATCCTGATACAAAAAAATACATCGATTTCCCAACCCCCTCAATTTTTCTTCAGCTATAAATCTGATCGGAATGATTGGATTTATGAAATTAGGAACATTTTGGGGAAAAAGCAGTACAATATTTGGAAAAATCATTAATTTTTTTTTAAACCGGTTTTCCAACCATCTCAAATTATGGCAAATGTAAAATCCACTCTCCATTCATGTATGAGTTCTGCATCTTTCCTGCAACATCCAGGAGTATGGCTACAATACAACATTCAACTTTTTAACAACATTCCCCTGTAGTGCTATAGGAAAGGAAGGTTATGGTTACAGCATTGGAGTAAGACTCTGGAGAGCCCTGTCTATTTTCTGTCTCTACCACAGGCTTTGTGTGATCTTTGGCAAGCGATTTAAGCTCCCTGTGTCTCAGTTTCCCTATTTCTTGTCTTGTCTATGGAGATTGCAAACTCACCAGGGCAGGGACAAATCTCTTACTTTGTGTTTTGTGTAGTGCTTAGAACAATAGAGCCCCAGTCTTGTTTGGGACCTCTAGGCTCTACTATAAGATTAATAATACAGTAGTAATAAATATGTTTTGCTTAGAAATGTTCAATAGCTGCATTTCCATTCATTTGGAATAACTAGAAAACTAATTCAATTTCCAAAATGAAGTAAGGTTTATATTTGAGGGTGTTGGGGGGGGGGGAGAGGGGAGAGGGCAGGAAAAGTATCACATTGGAAATATAATTATGGAGGAAATGAAGTCATTTATCTGCATAATGCTATGAAATTAGCCCCTTTCTGGGTCTGACACAGAGTACTCTTTAGCTCCTGTCTAACCTTTAGAGTGTGCAGTTTTCTGCATAGTTAGTGCCTTATACATTTTCATTATGTGTCTCTGATTAACCTTGCCACCACTTCCCCTGCAGCCTCAGAGGTGGGGAGACTTTGTCTGGACTAGGAGGGGAAAGAAAACCATTAGCTTCTTAGTGACTGCCTTTCCTTTCTCCTCAAGGGCCCTCAGCCACATCGTGGGATAAAGGGGGAGAGGGAGGATGTTCCTTGGCTGATTGCGGGCAGAAGAGTGTAGCATAAGCTTATTGCGCCTCTGCACACAAGAAAATATTTATAAAACCTTCACACTTCCTGGGTGCCATTCTGCACCCTGAGAAAGAGCTGGGACTAGAGCAGGACCAGATTTTGGGCTATGCGGTGGGCATCATGTTAGTTACATTTTGGTGGTAGGAAGGAATTTTCCCTCACTGACAGATTGGACTGGGTGGGTGAGTTGTTTAGTTTCCCTCCCCCCCACCACCACCACCTTCCTCAGAAGTCCAAGACCCAGTTGAGAGGATAGGTTGTAAAATTCATGTTGTTGCAACTTGGCAGGTGTCCAGTGCAAGTACTCAATCAGTAGGGGTTCAGTTCCTGGATACATTGGAATTGGAAGCAGAGTAGGAGAGGGCATCTCCTAAAGAAGTTGGCAATAGGGTTTGGGTCCTAATGTCTGGTGCAGTGAGGAGACAACCTTCCTATTTCCCCGCATTTAATGCTCATATGAGGGGAGGGCAGTGGGCTCCCAGCAACGGTGCTGAGACCAGGTTAACGGGGTGTGCAGTGGAGGGCATCCCTTCGCCAGGTGATACGGATTACAGAAGGAAGGATGACCTGCACTGGACAAGTTATTCACTGAGCGTGCCCAAATTTGTTACTTAATAAAGTTGTGGCCTACATAAACCACATTCCCAGTGTCCTGTCCCTTCCAGTGGTGAGTGGGACAAATGTCCAAGATACTAATGCATATATTTACAAACTAGATAAAAAACTATCCTAATTGGTAACAAATAAGTAAATCTGTGGTTTCTAGTAATATTCAGAAAAAATCTGTTTTTGCTATAGATGACTATAAGATATATACAACACTCTTTTCATTATCTTTCTATCTCTGTCTCTCTCTTACACATCACACAAAAGCAAAATGTAATTTTCCAAGTATCTGATTTATTAATAACTATCTATGGACCAAGGCAGGAGATCTTAATTATTATCCACAGATTTCTTATAATGCTTACAGATAATAAAATACAATTTTAAAACCTGAGTTTGCTGTGGCTCTGTCAATGCAGGTTGCTTACATAGGTACCATGGGCCAAACTGCTGTCCATTGAGCAAAACAATTGAATCACTGCCTGTCCTGTCTCTTCAAGAACCACAGAATTAGGCCCCAAATCATATGCTAGCATGATCTAAAAATGGGGCAATGGTAATGACTTCACTTTTTTGTTTTTGTGTGTGGTAAAATTTCAGATATGTGAGTATGAATAGTTTCCTACTCATTTTTGTTAACTTGTTTTTTTTTTCTTTATCTGATTTTTTTAACATAGGAGGAATATAGTAAATATAATGCATTATAATCAGATTGCACTCTGTGTGTGTGTGTGTATATAGATATGTATATATACACATCATACATGAGGATGTGACATGGGATAAAAGTTTATTTGGCACAAATTTGGATGAATAAATCACTCACAAGTGTTAAACTATGAGTGAGTTATGCAGGTCAACACAAAAGTACAATTCTAAAACTTTCATAGCATTCTTATACCCCCACACATTGTGTACCTCTTTATATAACTATCTTATGGATATTTTACAGAGTTTATACAAATATATATAAAGACTAATATTTGTAGCCACTTATCTGTGAAACCAAGTGTCTACCTATACAGAGCTCAAATACAAGTCAGAGGTATGTGCTAAAAACAATTTATCACACATTCCTCTAAATTATGACATGGCCATTACCTTCAGGGATATAATACACAGTGTGTATGTACATATAATAAACTCTGACTAAATTTCTTCCATTTTTATGTGTCAATTAAACTAAAAGTATTATAAATTGATCACTGGTACCATACAAAATATAACTATTATTCTAATTATATCAGTGTGTCTTTTGTACTTTTTCAAGATCAGCAGATTAAGCTATCATACTGTATATCTTTAAAAATAATGGACCATATTTTCTCAATTTCCTTGCTTGTCATTTAAGCTAAAGGTGATTTTCTCTAAATTTGTCAGGTCACTTAACTCTGTGAGCCATTCTGCTGCATTTAATCCCTGTGCAGATTTCCATTTCCACAGTATCATCCCTTTAGCAATTGCATTTGCTCTTGATAGGAATTTCTTTTGTGATTCATTTAAATTCAAGGGACTATTCAGGTCACCTAGCACAAATATTTCTGGATCACTAAAAATGTCACTGTCCATAATCATATTCACTCTATTTCTTTCTTTTTCTCAAAAGGAATACTATGGGACACTGCCATAACATATGTAGCACATTCCCATTTTCTTTCCTACAATTCCAGCAGCTGTCACTTTTATGCCATATTTCAGCCTCCTAGTTGGTATCCAATATGCCATGAAAATGACTTTCTGTTGAATAAGTTTTAATATGAAGTCTCATATGGACTTTTAAACTATTCCACCATATTTTGCCCACTTCCTGATCTCATTATGATCGCTTATAGCCCTAGTCTATTCAATACTTACCTGTGGAGTATTTAGAAAATACTAAATGGCAAACTATATATTAATAATATCTGAGTAATAATTCAGAACATTTTATTTTGTTCAGTGATTTCCCCCCCTTATTTAAAAGTATTCAATGAATGTCTTCACTTAATAAATCTTGATCTTCATGTATTAGGATTTATAAACATTATGACTAAATATTAAATTTAAAATCTGTCTAATTATTGTGTTTTTTCTTTTCCTGGACCTACATAGTGAATCAATAAAGCACAAAATGTATATGTTTAGATACATAAATCATCCAGTCAAGTATTAGAAACAATAATGTGTGATTTACATAACACAGAAGGAATTGCAAATTTTACAATCAAATATTCAGTTCAAATATGCTTTTGGTGAGTATTAGGAATCCATACTAAAAAGTTGTCATGAGTATTTGCACTAGTACAGTATAAGCTCTTGAATGGTTGTGGAAAGGAGAAACAAGTGTGTCATGAGCATCAAGTAGTCATTATATAAATATATAATTTGGTGAATATATATTTCTTGTATTGATTTAGGTCAACATCATTATTTTCTATTTTAAAAACTGGGTTGTCTCAGATAGTGACTTACTCATGAAAGACTGGACTAAATTTGAGGAGTTTTTTTGTAAAGTGAAATTTGTGTGTTTCTATTATGTTTGAAAGGGGAAAAAAAGTTTGTGCCTTTCATTTTAACACACGCTGCCTAATAAAACAAAAAGGGAAAGTGGTTTCAGACGTTCTACCTCAAATCCTGCTTATCCTGGTATTACTTTATTTGTCACCTAATTCTAGTTTTCCCAAAACATATATTCCCTTTCTGCCAATACACACAGCCACCACAAAAAGACAAAAGCACACACAATTTATGCTTATAAAATCTTTTCTAACTGTTGTCATCATAATATCTTTCTGGTTAGGAGGGTACTCTTTTGTTATGTTTTACAAAACCACAAACATCAGAGATCACTGCCTATGCAAAGTTTGTAACTTTTCTTTGTATCAATGAAATCATCTCATCTCCATTTTCAAGAGCTGCTAATTACATACAGCATATTAAATCAAGTCCACTTGGGGATAGATTTCCTTAATTAATTAATTCAATTAGCAATAAGACAGAAGAGGGAGATGTGGTTATCAGGAGATAATCACACTCTTGGGATGTTGCATTGCAAAGATGAGCTTTGCTTATCTTTGTATGGTAGTGGGGTAACTACTTTTATGTAGTTTTAACAAGTGACACCTGACTCTGCAGTTGAAAAAAAACCTTGAAATAGTTGAGGTCTTCACATACATCTTTTGAGAGAACCATCTATAAAATTTCCTAACTGAGGCACATGGACACTACAACTCAGATCTACCAAGGCATTTAGGCTTCTAAATACCTTAAGTGACTTGCAGAAGGTCATACAGGAAGTCAATAGTGGAGGTAGAAATATAACATAGGATATCTTGTTTCCTATTCTTTCAAGGAGATATAGGATGACATCCTAAATTCTGAAAGGAATTTGAATGGTTTATGCAGTTGACAGAAACTTCTCAATGTAACTAAATTTCAGACCCATGATAGCTCAGACTACCAAGTTCTGTCTGTCCCTGCAGTTTCCATCTTCCTCATCTATAACTTTTCTCCTTTCTGCACTGTTTCTGTTTCATCCACTCTCCTCTGTCTGTACTGAAAGAGTGACTCTCACTTCCACCACTGTGGCCTTACTGCCACAAGAGTAACTTACCTTTACAACACTATCCAGAGCCAACTGAGCAAACCTCCAACTGTGCTTTAGTTTGAATCAAATAATTTACAAAAATGTGACAGCACTCTATAATGAATTGTGAGATTTTTGTCACTTGTTGGGTATTTCACAGTGCAATCTCTGTATTGTCATCCAAAGGATTTTAAAGTAGGGGTTCCTCTTCCCCTCACAATGGTACTTATTTTACCCCAGTTAGGCAGATTCTAACCTTTCTTGCTTATTTGAACCAAGCAATAAGGTGGAAGTATGTGGCCAGTCAGTTCATATCATTAGGAGCTTTATTCTCTTCTTAAAAGCACAGTGCTGTGTGTAATTCTCATTAACATTATCGGGAGATTCAATACTTCATGTGCCTCAAGAAGAGACAAGAGCTCTACAGCAGATTGCAGATGCTAGCCAAAACAATATTGTTTTGGTTTCTCCTTTTGAAAAGCTGGTATGATTTCTTACTTCAAGAAAACTATTTATATATCTTGCTATTTGAATTCCTTTTTTTAAAGTTCCCCATAAGCTAACTGAATGCGTGCCTACAGAACTGAAGAAAACCAGAATGTCCTGGGAATGGCCTCCAACTACCATGAAATTACAATCTTCAGAGCGTATCAATAATAGGCTAGGTCATTATAACTTCTCACTCTAGTTACACTCTTGGTCATGACAATGAGATGTCATGAAATTTTAATGCCTGGTATATTCTGTGAATGATGCTATTTTGCTTACTCCTTTAACCTTTTTAATATATTGTCCACCCTTCTTGATAAGACAATTAAGTAAAATAAGTAAACCTTCAAGCAAGGAAGAAGCCATACTGGAAATTGTTTGAACTGGTTACTTTATATGGGACTATATTTTGTGTGTGTGGTTCTGAATTTAAGTTAAAAATGTATTTTTGTTAGAGAATCAGGTTGAAAGACAGCACCTCCAGTTCTGTTTCCTCCTATTACACATTACTTTAAAGCCTAGTAAATAATCTGAGAATGATTTACAGACATTTCAAATTGACCATTCTTTAAAAAATATATTTATATCATTTATATTATATATAATACATTATATCATTTCAGTACTTGATTCTGAAAATCCTTATTCCTATGAATAATTTTTTTGCTAATATGTGTAGTCCCATTGTATTCAGTGGATCTATTCTTGTGAGTTTGCATGATCATATGGTTATGGTAGGTGTCAGTAGGTCCTGCTGTTTCATATGGTCTTCAGATTTTTTTTCCTTATCTGAGTGAGTTTTGACTCTTGGCAAGATATTCTGTGGTGTTGTGAGTTTGGGATTATGCAAGGTTTGGTGCAAAGGCAGTTGAAGGAGAGAGAGAGAGCTGTGTGAGTAGTACAGAGTTTATTTGCCTTGGGCGCTGATTCAAGTCAATTATTGAGGCAGAGTTCCTCATTGGGGACTGGTCAAGGATTTGGGGCTGAGATTCCTGGAAGGATAGGTTACCCTGAGTACTGTTTCACCATCTTGTTCAGGACTGGTGTTTATGTGTAAATAAAGTACCTGTGGGCTAGACGGTGTGTCTAGACTCCTTGTCTCTATTTTACTTCCATTGGGAAGCTGACCTGCAGGGCCCCGACATATACCACCCCTCGGCAGAGAAGCAACATTGTCATCAAAAGTGGACACAATACTTTACAGTAAATAAATGCATCTGTGATGAAGCAGCATTATCATTGTGCTTAGGGTCATCAGAGACACCAGGTCAAGTCCCATACTGTGTACAAAGTGAGTGGTTTACTCAATTGTGCATTAGTTGACACTTGGTTCCCTGAATAGTACAATACAGACTCTACATTCCTGAACTCATATATTGCAGGGTACTGTTTGATTTGGGGTCCAAAGCCAACAGCTGCTAGGGTTCTGACCCTATACTTGATACAACTTGTAGCTGATACTTGATTGACCAGTTAGAAGCACTACTTACTGCTCACTGCTTAGAAGTGCTGTGAAAAGAGCAGTAGGAAAATAACAGCCACAGAGCACACGTCCATCTCCTGAAAACCCACATCCCAGTGCTGTAGCCCACAGGTACCAGCCACAAGCAACAATGTGGTCTGGATACACAGAAGCAAGAAATAACCATAGCAGCTCCACCTGACTAGAAAGGCAGGATATTCCAATAAAGTGAGATGCTGGTGTCATCAAATGACATCCATTCTTGGCACAGTTTTTCATTATTTCCCTTATTATTAGACATCAGACCAGATTCTCACCTGGTGTATGTAAGTGTAACTCAACTCACTTCAATGGAAATGTGCTCATTAGCACTAACTGAGGATATGCCCATTCAATTGCATATCACAAAGCCCACCAGGAATCCATCTCAAGTGTGTGCGTTTTGCCGTGTCTATGTGTACAGTTCTCAATAGTGATAGTACATGATGTTATTGTATACAGCTGGATTTCTTTTCAGCTGCTTCCCAGAGACATGTTGTGTAAGCATCATAGAACTAAAGGACAAGAGTCTGATAATAGTGATAATGTACTGATTGCATCATTATTGCAAATTGGTGCTAGTGGGCAGGCTTATATGAACAGTTACAACTGCTTGTGGTTTCACAAAACTATTTTCCTCCAAGCTTTCCTAATTCTAAGGGTACAAAGTAATGGTTACCTGTGGTGCATATTGGACTGGCAGCAAATGGAGGCTAGCAGGGTGATTAAAGATTTGGAGGGTGCTTTTGGCACATTCTTAGTCTGGATTAGACTTGTGTTTATAAATTTAAGCACATGCTTCAATCCATTGATTTCAGAATTTAGCATGTGTTTAAATTTAAGCACAGTCTTAAATACTGCTTAATTGGAGCCCTGTAGTGTCGAGTATCTGTCTCATTCATGTTATAAATCAAACATTGTGTGTCCCCCAACATGAGATGAGAGCCACTGCTTTACAGTAGGGCTTGTACTTCAGAATGGGACAGGTGTGTAATTCTATTAATACAGTGTGTCTGTGTATTGGGGGGGGGGGGGGGGGGGGGGGTTAATTGTTTTAAAGGAAAGACATATTTTTTTTTTTTAATTTTATTCCCCCCCACTTTTAAATTTGAAATCTGTCCCCCCCCCCCCCCCCCGCCAAAGAACGGCTCCCTCCATTCTATATGAAGTTTTTCTTGCTCTGACTGCTTTCCTCTACAACTCTGTTTATTTTTTACTAAAGCAATCAAACATTATGTAGACTAATAATTCACAAGGCCTATTTTTGTTTCAGGCATTAACTCTGGCATCTTTGGTACCCTTCCACTTTCCACAAACCTATCTATCTGTCTATCTGAATATGAATTCATTTTATAAAATTAACACATTAAAAGTCTACATCAATCATATTGAAAAGCTAGCAAAAATGAAATATAACATTCATTTTATCCAAGTTTATAAAGAAAAATGTCTTTTCAGAACAAGAAAATTACATTTTTATATAAACAAAAGTCTGGTCTAAAGTGAATTACCAAGGTATTTGTGAGATTCTCTGTAACAAAATTTCAGGAAGCAATAAATTCCTTATAGCATAATTCCAATTCTGTGAAATGGTCCAAAATTATTTTAAACATGCTTTTTACTTATACAAAATATAAGATATGCAAATGATTGAATGTCAGTCTCTTGAAGAAGGGAGATACCTAAAACATAAGTTTTGGATAGTAATTTTCCATATGTTTATTGTAGGTAGCCATTTTTTCAGAAAAAATACTTCTATTGGGTAATATATGCATTAAAACCTTAAGAGAAGCATTCAGAACATGTTAGAAAAACACACAAACCTAAGTCAGCTTCCTACCTTGATTCATCTATTAACCTCCAAATTATTTATAAAGCCCACCAGTTCTCTGTGTTTTCTGGAGAAAGGGATGAGTGGCTGCCTGGAGATAGCAGGAGAGTTGTGTGAGAGAATGAGCCTGAATTACTGTTGTAATTTTGTAATATTTGTATATGGTCCCAGAGCATTAATGGAGTTACGGGTTTCATTCATAACGAATAGAGGTAACCTTTTGGCTGTGTATGAGGTATCCACATTGGGCCAGACAGTAGCCTGGCATTTTATGTGTTAATTTCAAGCAGTAGTCAGTGGGGAGCTAATTAACTCAGCCTATTTAAGCACAGGCACTTAAGGAGGGACTGTATTACTTAAAGATTAGGAAAGGGGAGTAGTTAAGGTGGAGTCAGCATAAGGAGTGTTGTTTCTGGGGAGTTTACTGTTTGTAAAGGTGCATGGAAGGGCATGTGGTGAGGGAGATCTTTCACATCTGTATCTTGGGCAGGTTAAAGGGAAAATGACTGGCTATTGCTTAGTAAATCCTAAACCCACTGAGACTGCAGGGAGCAGAAGTAGGGTTTCTTAGTAGAAGAAATTCAAACCAATGGGGAGGAGTTTTGCCTAGTTGTTTTTCAACTTTATTCACCTCTGCGTCCCTGATATAAACCTAAAAGTCTAAGGAAAGTTGATAGTGTCCAAACTGAGCCTCAAGCAAGCTCATTTTTTTTCTTTTTCTCTTTCTTAACACTTTAGTCTGCCCCTGCCACACGTGTACTTTTTAAAAAGTGAAATAAACGAACAAATAGCTATGTGAGTGGTTCAAATAATTCTGTATAATAGCCTGAAGCCTTTACTTAGGATTTGATTATGTCATTTAAAGATGGCCTACAGTAAAGTGTAGTGCAGGGCTGAATTATCCCCCAAGGAGGCAGAATTCCTCCTTGAGCAGTGGTTATGTTCCTGCTAGTTCATCTCTTGGGGGTACTGATTACTTCCCCTTCAGAGCAGCCAGCCAACTCAAGCCTTGCTGCCCTGTAGCCCCACTTTCACTTCTCTGCAACAGTCTGTTTTGGAGCACCCTGCAGAAGAATAGGGTGGAAGCAGTCTGTGCTCTCATGAGACCAGACACCAGAACTCTGCCTAACACAAGGAAAGGGAGAGACTCCAAATGCTCCATACACACCACTCAGCGCCAATTTAGGAGCAGACAGAATCAGTTTTTCCCTTAATTGTTTGAAGTATTGAGTAAAATTTTTGTATGGACTTCAAGATTTGGCTGAGAAAAATATATTTTGCAGAAAAATATCAGATTTACAGTAGGGCTGTCAATTAATTGCAGTTAACTCATGCGATTACCTAAAAAAAATTAACTGTGATTAAAAAAACTAATCACAATTAATCACAGTTTTAATTGCACTGTTAATAGAATACCAATTGAAATTCATTAAATATTTTAGATGTTTTTCTATTTTTTCCTATATATTGTATTCTGTGTTGTAATTGAAATAAAAGAAATTGTATTTTTCAGTTCACCTGCAATCTTCTGCAGTTCAGTGCAATCACTTTGTCATGAAAGTGCAACTTACAAATGTAGATTTTGTTTGTTTGTTACATAACTGCACTCAACGAGTACAACAATGTAAAACTTCAGAGCCTACAACTCAACTCAGTCCTACTTCTTATTCAGCCAGTCACCAAGATAAATAAATTTATTTACATTTACAGGAAATAATGCTGCCCTCTTTTTATTTGCAATGTCACCAGAAAGTGAGAACAGGTATTTGCACGGCACTTTTGTAGCTGGCATTGCAAAGTATTTACGTGCCAGATTTTCTAAACATGCTTCGTGCTTCAACCACCATTCCAGGGGACATTTGTCCATGCTAATGACGGGTTCTGCTCGATAACAATCCAAAGCAGTGCGGACTGAGGCGTGTTCATTTTCATTATCTGAGTCAGATGCCACCAGCAGAAGGTTGATTTTCTTTTTTGGCGATTCAGGATCTGTAGTTTCTGCATTGGAATGTTGCTCTTTTAAGACTTCTGAAAGCATACTCCACACCTCGTCCCTCTTAGATTTTGGAAGGCACTTCAGATTCTTAAACCTTGGGTCGAGTGCTGTAGCTATTTTTAGAAATCTTACATTGGTACATTCTTTGAGTTTTGCGAAATCTGCAATGAAAGTGAACATGTGCTGGGTCATCGTCCGAGACTGCTATAACATGAAATATATGGCAGAATGCAAGTAAAACAGAGCAGGGGACAGACTATTCTCCCCCAAGGAGTTCAGTCACAAATTTAATCAATGCATTATTTTTTTACCAAGCGTCATCAGCATGGACACATGTCCCCTGGAATGGTGGTTGAAGCATGAAGGGACATAAGAATCTTTACTGCGTCTGGCACATAAATATTTTGCGACACCGGCTACAACAGTGCCATGCAAAAGCCTGTTCGCACTTTCAGGTGACATTGTAAACAAGAAGCAGGCAGCATTATTTCCTGCAAATGTAAGCAAACTTGTTTGTCTGAGCGACTGGCTGAACAAGAAGTAGGACTGAGTGGAATTGCAGGCTCTAAAATTTTACATTCTTTTGTTTTTTAATACATTTTTGTACATAATTGTATATTTGCAAGTTCAACTTTCATGATAAAGAGATTGCACTACAGTATTTGTATTAGGTGAATTGAAAAAATGCTATTTTTTTACAGTGCAAGTACTTGTTATCAAATAAAGATAAAGTGAGCACTGTATACTTTGTATTCTGTGTTGTAATTGAAATCAGAATATTTGAAAATGTAGAAAACATCCAAAAATATTTAAATAAATGGTATTCTATTTTAAACAGTGTAATTAATCATGATTAATTGCATAAAAAGTGTGTTACAGTTACATTCAGTTTAAGACATAAATCTGCCAAAGTAATGTAAAGTCCTGCTGTCATCTTGTGGGAAAGTATTTTAAAACTCAGACACCCCCTATCCTCTGCCACCCTCCAAAAAAAAAAAAAAATCAGTTAATACTAAAAATGTTGGTATGAAACAGGGACTCTTGTCTATACTATTTTCTCTGTAACTGCCATATAAAGTCTTTCATTTGCATACCATATTTTTCATAAAAACAAATTTACATCAAGAATGAATGATTATATCTAGAAAAGAGGAAAACTCAAAAGGTTTGTAGTTCAGTTAGTTTCAGTAAGCACCTGGAAGTTTGGATGCTTATCTGGAGGGTCTGAAAAGTCAGACTGGGAATCTGGTAAGAAGATATTTATCTTGTGAGAGGAAGGTTAGCCCAGTGGTTAGGGTGTGAGCTGGGGGCTCAGGAAACCAAGGTTCCATCGTTACTATACTGCAGATTTTCTGTGTGACTTTGGGCAAGTCACTTAGTATGTTTGTGCCTCAGTTCCCTAGTTGTAAAATGGGCATAATAGTACTTCCCTGTCTTCAATGGGTATTGGGAAAATAAATGCATTTAACATTGTGAGGCGCTCAGATGCTATGCTACGAACACCATATGTGTACTTCAGAATGAAATATATTTCTCTTTTCCTGACCCCTCAATGAGATAAACAAGCTTCAAAACTTTATTTCAAACCACAAGGGAGCTATTTAAGTTTGGTTTGAGTTTTAGGTACAAGTGCAGGGGTTTCTTGATCCCCCTCCCCTATATTTTGTCAACAGTCCTTAATTATGATGTAAGGTGGGGAATACACAGTAGAAACACTGGATGGTAACAGAGTCTACTTTATATTTGTTGAGAGATATAATCTTGGAAAGCAGATCTGGCAGAGTTAGTGAAAGCCAGTTAGATATAGTTTGAAATGAGATATTATAGAGGACTGGAGGGCAACTCATGATTTTGGGCTACATGGGTTGTTGTGATAATTCTCCACCAGAGTCCTAAATCTAATAACCATTGTTTGCAGATAAAACCTTCTTAAAGAATTGTAGTTAGACAAGACACCACAACCAACTTAATCACAGAGTAGGGATTTGATAATCCCAGAGAAAACATGACATTCAGCATTGAACTGTAGAACTGTAGCCGAAATTATATGAATGTCCCCCAAAGTAACTTCTGCGGTCAGTTATAGCAATCCTCTGGTGCCATTCCAAGCTTTATGCACAGCATTATGTCAGTCCTTCTAAAAGAAGGAATAGAAAGGAAAATCTAAGTAACAACGTTTATATATATATATAATAACCTTTAAGATGATCAGGTGAATTGCAAGTCAAGAATACAATATCTCATTTGCTAGGCATTTCTGGGGAAACTCTCCAATAATTGAACAGAGCAAACCTGTTTGTTAAGTTTTAACAATGAATGTTTATTATAGTGAAAGCTATAACAAAGGCTGTGTAAGTACTTTCATTATAACCATGTCTCTTCAGTCACTTATAACTTTCAGAAACTTTCTGGCATTTTTACGGCCTGGTGTCAGTCTGCAGGTGATTATTTACAAAGCTGGAGCAAAAATGGTTCAACCATTTTTTTTTAAACGTGGAGAGTTTAAATACTAATTAAATAAAATTAAAATAAAATAAAATCCTTCACCACTTTCCCTATTATAATTAGAGAGAAAGAGAGACTTGTAACTTGACACAACTCATTGATAAAAATGTAGCTCTGAATGTTCTGGTGGCAATTGGTTTGGTGCTTGCTGAGTTATTTGGGTTTAAAAATCAGTCCACATAATCTCTTCTCTTCTGAATGACTTTTTAGCCCCATTAGCCAATATTTTAAGCAAAAGAAGACTGTGCTGTGGATGTTTGAATATATGTGTCTTAAACTTTTTCAGAAAGCTGTGAGTGATTGTAAATAACGGTTTAAACTGACATCTTCTTGATTCACTGCACAGTAAAGGCCTGATACTGCCCCCAATAAATCAATGGTTTTGTCATAGACATGAATGGGAGCAGGATATGGCCCTTTTCAGGATGGGATGCTGTGAGGCTTATTCATTCCACAGGAGATCTGCCTCATTCTCTGAACAATAAGGGCCATATTGCTTGTAAAGATTTGTTCCTATAGTTTTAACTTTGTCTTAAATATTTTCCCTTTGGGACTATATCCATCTGTGAGTGCTCTCCTATTGTCTCAGATACTCTGCACCACTTGTGGCTTACAGAAAGACTAATAGTATGTAAGCAATTCCATTGTTCAAATAGCAGAATGCATGAGATGCTGCCTATAATCTAAAAGAAAAAAAACTGTAATTTGGTTTATTTTATGCTAATAAGAGTGGCTGTCATTACTTACCATTTTAATCAATATACGTATTTTGGGTAATAGCATGTTTTCAATGCTGTCATATTTTCTTAGAGGAAAGATGCTAATTCATAAATATTCAGACTTCTGAATTCATTTCCATCATAAAAGCATCAATGCCTATAGTATTTACAGTGAAAGTAATATCATTATAGATATTACTCGCAAAATGTAAATGCCTGAAATATTTATTAGGACTATGTGTACAGTATCATAACCAAACTTTGGTTGTAAGGAGAAAGATTGTAAAGGGGGAAATTTCAAACTAAAAGCTGATCTAGTAAATAATATATATGTTTTCATTGATGTGTCCACTCATGAGAGGGAAAGGGAAAGGGGAAGGAAAATGAGGCAGTCCATGGTCTCCTGTCTGAGATCTTCATCTCTTTCTCCCAGCTCCCTCCTGAGAGGGAGTCTTCACTACACCAGTCCGCAGCCCTGCTAGGGGTGTGAGTATTTTAAATATCTTTCAGTAGAAAAGGCTAGCCATGTGCCTGGCCAGTTTAGGAAATAAACTTGACTTCCCAGCTTTGTTGTCATGTCTCTGAATAAACATGAATGGTCTGATTCTCATTTATTCTACACCACCTTTACACTGCTTGTACACTCACACTCACTCAGACCAGAGTAAATGGGCCACAGCGTAAACAGAACCAGGCCCAAACTGTAATCGTTGTAGGAATTCCTTCCTTTCAGGTGTTAATTGTAACAAGAAGTTTCTGTTTTCAATTTTTAGGGAAAAAAAGAATGTTTAAAAAAATATTGGCCTTCATTTAAACAAAGTATTTGCAGCTACAAACTTAAGGAATCCCCCTGTCTGCCTTTGCTTCATACCATAAAAGCTAAGTATTAGGCATTGCATGCTACCTCTTCCTCTGGGAGCAGAATTTCTGATTGCTCAGGCCATTAGGTTCACATAAGGTATAGCTCTGTGCATGACTCTTGTTTCTAACATATGCACTCTACATAAAAGTTGTGTCAAAACCAGAATCTTGAAACTAAGCACCTTTTTAATATCAAAGTGAGTTAGACAGGCATTTCAGATTGAAGTCTTCAGATTCAAACTCATCCCTATGGTTTGATATCTAGTTTGCATTAGATTTATTTTGGGGGTTAGATGCAGCCAAAATGTCATGGGAACAGCGCATTGTCACTAGATTTGGGCCCAGAATTGGAGTAAACTTACAATAACAGCTGATCTCAAAAAGATTACCTAAAAGCTCTGCCATTTTGAGCAGAAACTGTTTAACAACAATTTAATTTTAACATAATATTTTATTTGGACACGAGTTCTTATCTGGTTGGGATCCCAACACTTCTTCTTTGTCCATATCTACTTTTATCTCTCCATCTGTCTACCTTAGATATGGAGAGGGAGAGGAATTATTTCAGCTCAGTACTAATGTGGACACGAGAACGAATGGATATAAACTGGCCGTGGGGAAGTTTAGGCTTGAAATTAGACGAAGGTTTCTAACCGTCAGAGGGGTGAAATTTTGGAAGAGCCTTCCGAGGGAAACGGTGGGGGCGAAAGACCTCTCTGGCTTCAAGATTAGGCTAGATAAGTTTATGGAGCGAATGGTTTAATGGGATAACGTGATTTTATTCAATTAGGTAATAAAGTGCCATCGCTGGTAAAATGTGGGTCTGGCTAGAGAATCTTGCCTGTATGCTCGGGGTTCTACTGATCGCCATATTTGGGGTCGGGAAGGAATTTTCCTCCATGGTAGATTGGCAGAGGCCCCGGAGGTTTTTTGCCTTCCTCCGCAGCATTGGGCAGGGGTCGCAAGCTGGAGGATTCTCTGCGACTTGAAGTCTTTAAATCACGATCTGGAGACTTCAACAGCTGAATTAAGGGAAAGTGGGTGGGTCAGCTTTTGTGGCCTGCATCATGCGGGAGGTCAGACTAGATGACCATAATGGTCCCTTCTGACCTTTAAGTCTATGAGTCTATGAGATATCTAAAACATATATTTCCATTTCCATGCTTGGCCTATGCAAGTTTCAATAAAATATCTTTTGCCACTTTGGAATTAAGGGGAAAAAATACACTTTTCTCATTATAAAAAATAATTTCAGTTACATGCATATTTGAACTTGACTAGAAAAAATGTCTGAAGCTTAAAATTTGACAAGGACATGGAATTTTTTGAGTACTTTTCCTGGTTTATTGGGTAGAAAATATAATCAGTTGAAAAATCAGTTCTAAGCATGTTGAGTTTGTAACTGGTAAGATTTTTAGAGCCGCTAAAAAGAAGTCCCAATCCCTTTGTGATGTCTCCTCACATTCTCTTAGCCTGGGTGCTTAGGCATGGTCATGAGCTGCAGCTAGGATAACATTTGTGAGGAATGTTGTTATAAATGAATATGAATCCAGATACTGATCATCACTACAGATAGAGGGAATGTGAGAGAGATCTCTGGATTTACAGATAAGGTTATAGGATGAAACATGAAGGAGGATTTACACAGTGAAGGGATGGAAGTGAAGACTGTAGATGAACAAGGAAGGAGTATGGAAGGTAAGAATTGGAAAGCTCATTCATATGAGCTCTCCACTGCTATGTCAACTTCGCTGTTTGCTTGTTTTTTTCAAAATTGTTATGAACTTATGAGGCATGCCCACATTGTGACCATGTAGATCATCCTCCTACAGAGCCAGAACATGCTAATTTTCAGACATGAAAAAGTCTGAGCTGGAAAGACATGGATATTTACTTCTGAATACAGGCCTAAGGGTGTTATTGGTACTCCAGAATTTCAGTTCTCAGAAGAAACAAGAAGTGTTTTAAGTAAAATACAATAAAGTAAAATTTAAAAAAAAAAAAAAACTTTGTGGAGGAACAGGTCCATTTAAAGTGGTTTTGAACTGACTGAACAGATTCTCTTGAACTGTCCAGAATGAGTAATGAACGTGATAACCGAGCTATCACTGTTGTATTGTATTTGACATAAAAGCCTCTTTTCTTATCCAAACTCCACAATGGCACCATATTTGATTTGAATATTCATATGCTGCACTCTAAAATTATTAATTTAAATATAATTTTTTCTTCATTTGATATTGTAAGAGGATTCACAGTGGGAAATGATGGAGTTTGAAATATAATGAGCAGCATCAGCCTGATAAATTATGTAGGAAGACATCACAAAAGAAAACCCCACATAAATCAGTTTTCTCTTCATTTTGTTTTTATGCCACATTTACCCATATGAGACAGAAAAAAGCTATGTTATTAGCTAATCTTGATTATCTATATGTATATAAAATGAAAATATGAGATAGATAGCTTATCTATCTTATCTGTCTTTGTTTAGATGGTACAGAAAATTCTGTCTGCCTATTTGTTATGCTTCATATTGGTATGCCAAAAATCCACAACTAAAAGTGTTGGGATTAGTAGTCTGCTGAAGGCATCTTGCAGAGAAGGGCTAGCCTGATGTGAATTTAAGATAATATAGCTTCATAAAGTGGATGCTCGAAGACTGGCATCCTTGATGGCAGAGATAAGGTTGTGCTCTGCAGTTTACAATAGTTGTGGTGTAGAGACAGTTAAGGTACGTTTCTGGGTGGAAAAGTAGAGGATATGTACTACAAGATAATTTTAGCTTTTCTTTTCCTTGTTTTCATGGCTTTTTATCAGGTATGTTATGTGTGCAGCAAGCTGTGGTGGGCTGTGTACCCCCACAAGGGCCCTAAATGGGCTAATGTGGGCCTGCAAAGCCAATTAATTTACCAGGCCACACCCGGAGGGGGAGACAGACTTAACTGATCGTGAAGCCCAGCTGGACAGGAACCAGGCCCGCCGACAGCAATTCCAGGCCCCAGGGCCATGGTCGTCCCTAGGGGGGTGCAGAGCTTGTGGCGGAAGTGATGAATCCGTCACTTCCAGGACCGACATGTCCCTTCCGGGATCGACTGCGCTGCCAATTATGCCGGCCCTTGGGGCCCCCCAAAGCGTGGGTTGCCCTGATTCAGTGTACCCTAGAGACAGATCTGCCCAGGGCAGAACAGTCAACGGGCCTCCTGGAAAGGTCTGCCTGACATTTGGGCAGTGCTGCGCCTGCGCTCGCTGGTGCCCAGCAAGCTACTTCTGGCTGTGCTGCTGAGTGTGCTCTTCCAGCATGGCCAGGGCTTCCACATGCCCACCCAGCTGCCTTCACTGCTGCCGGTACCACCCTACACGTGCCTAGGAGCCCTGAGGCTATTTAAAATGGCCCGGGACTCCCGGCCCTCACTACCAGGGCAGCGGTGGCAGCCGGGGACCCCTGGGCCCCTGCGCAATTGCCCTCCTTGCCCTCCCCTCCTCCCCCCCCCATCAGCAGGCCTCACAGGAGCACACTGGTTAGTATAAAGAAAGGCAGTTTGTAGCATAAAGGAGCTGCAGGGAGAGTCTGCAGTCACTATC
Organism: Terrapene triunguis; assembly: GCF_002925995.2. Taxonomy (NCBI): domain Eukaryota; kingdom Metazoa; phylum Chordata; order Testudines; family Emydidae; genus Terrapene; species Terrapene triunguis. The sequence goes on along the minus strand of NW_020664417.1, from coordinate 10,867,906 downwards.
TGTGATTAAAAAGATAATGAGGATGAAGCCCATGGGGGAAAGTAAATTCTGGTCTTCTAGATAGGCTAGCAGAAGTCTGGGAAGAAATGGTTGGCTGCAGGAGAAGAGAACACCCCAGGGCAGCAGGCCCTGATAGAACAGCAGGATTCAGTGAAGACTTTGAAGAGGAGTAAGGCTAGGAAAGCTGGTCTACAGAAGAAGACCCAGACTGAAGGGGAAAGGAGCAATAGAGGGGCTTGTAGGAAGGAGGTTCTACCCTTGGACTGTCCCTGAAGGAAGAGGGCATGTGGGGAAGAGGAAGACTCCTAAAGCAGGCCTGGGAGAAGAGAGGCTTCCAAGAAGAAGCCCTAATGATCTATGGCTCAGGAAGAGCTGGGCATCTAGGGAGAAGACCCTAGGAAGCAGTCATCTGTGATAAAGTGAACTCTGCAGAGCCTGGGAGTGGGGCAAAAAAGCTTGCAAAGGATTGGCACTGGGAAGGCTAGAAGAGGTTTTTTTGTTCCTTTGATTTGAGACATTATTACTTCAGAAGGGGACTAAACTGTAGGTGACTTGGCTGACAGGCTCAGCCATGGAAAACCCAACAAGAGTCAGACAGTCAGTAGGAGGAGCTGGAGATGAGGATCCCTTGCAGCATAGAACCTAGACAAAAGGGCCCACTAATGCATACACTACCGTACACAAGCTTAATTGTTTTACAACTTTGGGTGTGTGTATTTGTATTAATTTAAAATCTATATTATTAGAGGCATTTCTTAATTTTTTTTTACTTTTTAACAATTTAGCTTTAAAAATGTTAAATTTCCCTGTCAGTAAAGTCAATAGAATATTTCTCTGTAACCTGCATTGAAAAACTAATCTACATATATATATTATAATAAAATTGTAAGTAAACAGCCACTCTACATCGACTGACAAGTGAGTGGTCTGAATGGAAATTAGAGTGATTAGACTAATAATCCACATATGTTCAGGAACTTAAAAATGTTATAGAGAATAAAACAGAAAACACCCTTCATTTAACCTCCACCCCCGATTCCTTGGAAATAATTGACACACAAATTTGCTCCTTTTAATTTCAAAATTTTCCTGGGAAAACAGCTTAGGAAGATATGTAAAGATCTGTCATAAGTTGCATTTGTGAGTGTGGTTGATGACTGTATTTGAAGAATAGTAGGGAAAAATAACCCTAAAAGTAGTGTGCTTTCTCTAAAGTGGTAATTCACATAGTAATTCTTTTTCATTTTAAAATTGATTCTGCACCCCTGCTATATGACAGCAGTCATTTCTCAATGCAGCTAGCCCTCTTAACCTCATTGTTGCATTTGAAGGATAACAGTAAGTCCTATCAGACCAAAATTGATTAGTGAGTAGTAGTCCAGATATAACGTGGGCTTCTCATGAAACAGCAATCTTTAGTCATTATTATACATGAGAGTCCATACAATATTTCTATTAAGAAACTGTATTTATTTTGTATCTCAAAATGTATAGATTAAGGCCTCAATCCTGTAAAGGGATGCACATAGGCCTAGGGCTGCTGACATGAATTCCTTTGCAGGATGTCTAAG
>NW_020664417.1:10804332-10861335 GCF_002925995.2 Terrapene triunguis | reverse complement strand
TACAGATCCAAACCCCTTGGATCTTAGAACAAGGAGAAATTAACCATCCCCCCTCCTTTCTCCCACCAACTCCTGGTGGATCCAGACCCAACCCCCTTGGATCTAAAAACAAGGAAAAATCAATCAGGTATTAAGAAAAAGGCTTTTAATTAAAGAAAAGAAAGGTAAAAGAAAACCCTCTGGGAGAGATTAGCATACCAGCTACTCTCACAGACAACAGATTCCAAACACAGAGGATGTTCCCCTGGGCAAACCCTTAGTTACACGAAAAAAAAATACCCAAAATACCCAATTTGACTATTCCTCTAATTGCACAAGACAGGTTACAAAGAAATAAACATAAACCTATTTATTTTCTTCACTAATACTCACTACTTAATAAGAGGCTGAATTCTGGAGCTTTCCCACTCCGGTCCAAAGTGAAACTCCCCAGACAAAGGGAACTTTCCTCCTTCCCTTTGAACCATCTGGTCCTCCCATTGGTTCCTCTGGTCAGGTGTCAGCTAGGCTAGGTGAACTTCTTAACCCTTTACAGGTAAAAGAGGCATTAACCCTTAACTATCTGTTTATGACAGGGTATGACCCCTGAGTTTACAAATTCATGCCTTCAGCACAATATCATTCCTGTCTTATATTAAAGAGATTCTGTGACCATGGCCTCAAATTGAGCTGATATTCAACAGCATGGCATATCAGCCCTTTCACAGCATTTCATTCAATTACACACCAATCACACTTCTTACCTGTGCACAGACTATACTCTACAGTGTTTGCTATATGTGCTCACATAGATGAAGCTCTTCCATTGTAAATAGTTATGCAGCTATTGATTCCCCCTCAGCTCAGTGACATAACTTCTCTGCTCCCCGGTATTCACACAGAAATTGGAAGCAGATGAGCTAGGCTGCTAATGAGCTAAGTGAGGAACTTTACCATCCACTTTCCTTCTTGGGGAGTATCTGAAGTAAGAGGGTACAGGAGGAGTTCTGAGATAGAATAGGAACTTGAGGGGTGTATTGATTGGGGGATCTGAGTGGTGAAATACAGATTAAAAGGGTGTCTGAATGGGAGACAAAAACCAGCACTGGATACATGCAGTGACACAAAAAATTAGAGGACAGTGAAGAGTAGGACAAGGGAAGAACTATGAACAATAGAAATTAGTGCCAGTCACACAGTAATTTACCTATTGTGTGTGATGCATGATAGATAACTGCTAAAAACAAGTTAGTGAGTTAATATTCCATGTCAAACAAAAACATTCTGAAGGTACATCTACATTTGAGCTGGGAGCTCTGATTTCCAGATTCCGTAGACATACCCATCAAGCTTTGCTCTAACTAGCAGGTTAACGATAGCAGTGTATCTGGAGCAGCATGGGTGGCAGCTCTGATTAGGAGTCTGAGTACATATCCACCCATTAGCCCAAGACACCTCCCACGCTTCCCTGGTTACATTGCTATGTTTAGTGAGCTAGAGCAAATATGTCTACGCGAGCTGGGAATTGCACCTTCCAGCTCAAATGTAGACCTACCTTAAATTGAATGTTTCGGGGGGGAAAAATCAGGGTCTCATAACTTGATGAATTGGTAGCCATTTTTCCTACCTGCATAAAAGTTTCCACAACTGTATTTGTTTTTAAGATTGCAAGCTCTTTGGGTTAGGGACTGTCTCTACACAATGGGGCCCCAATCGTGATTGGGCTTCTGGGCACTACCTCAGTAAAAATATTACTAAAATTTCATGATGACATAATGTACCTTAAGGATAAATCAGAGTATCTGCACTAGTCTGTATTTCTTTTTATCTTCTATCAGCAATAATAAAAGTTAGGCACATGAACTGAAAGGTAAATTGACTTCCAAAAAATGTAACCAGCAAATGTTTAGTGCATAGGAACTGGACATAACTTTTTAAATAGTTTGTGAGCCCTCTAGTGGTCTTCATTGTCTTCTATGTTCCAGAAACCACAAGAAGCAGAGCAGCAGAGTATATATGTAGCTAGCATTGAATGTGGTATACAGTTAGTAAACATGGTTATTTGGACCCTCAGTCCATGTGGTTCTTTCATATTGTGTAAAGAGCAAAAGACCACAACAACATCCTTTCAGGTTGCATTATATTACTAAGACAGCCAATTCATTGTGAATGTCAGGTTTTTATATACACAACTATGTTAGTAGGCAGGCAGTTCTAACAGTTTCAGCATATGGACTAAGATTTGTAGGGACTAAGATTCCAAGGAATTTTTTTCCCCAGGATTAGTCTGACCAATTTGGAGAACTTTTTTTTCCCCTTTCTCTCTCCCTCTTCCCCCCATCCCCCTTCCCAACCTTTGCCCCCACTGAACTTGCTCATTAGATGGGGTTTCCTGAATTTTTACAGTTTTAAGTCACAGGCAGGAGATTAACTACATGCTTTTAATTTTTACAGTGATTTTTCTATTACACTAACAGTTTAATACAGGGGTGGGCAAACTTTTTGGCCCGAGGGACACATCTGGGTGGGGAAATTGCATGCAGGGCCATGAATGTAGGGCTGGGGAAGGGAGTGGGGTGCGGTAGGGGTGTGGGGTGTACAAGGGAGCTCAGGGCATGGGGATTGGGGTGCCCTGGCCCGTGCTGCCCCCGGAAGCGGCCAGCACCTCCCCTGAAGCCACGGGTTCCCCGTTCCCGGCCAATGGGAGCTGAGGGGGGCGGTACCTGCAGGCGAGGGCAGCGCACCCCCTCCCAGGGGTCACAGGAACGTCGTGCTGGCCGCTTCCAGAAGCAGCGCTGGTTCTGCATGGGGGTGGCAATCCCACGGGCCAGATCCAAGGCCTTGATGGGCCGGATCTGGCCCGCGGGCCATAGTTTGCCCAACCCTGGTTTAATAGCTGCCTGAATATATTGTTTCCTAGTGTTTACATTTATTTCTTTCATTAATCTTGCCATCCAGGTCAATACATCTCCTCAGTAAGTTTCCCCCTCCCCCCCCCACACACCTTCTTTGTTATTTTCTTCCTGAAAGAAGCCCATTTTCTTTCTCCATTTCCTTTGCCATAATTATTGAGCTGTGGTTGTAATGCCATAATTGAGCTTGTGACTAGCTTTCCATTTTAGGATGTAGTTTGATCCCACATCCTTCTATAATCCTTTGAGAAAGCTAAATGCTACATCAAATTTCTCATGCATATTCTCTGCATACTTTCCTCCCTGCATTGTGGAGATATGAGAATTTGAAAAGTAAAGGGTATCTTGTTTGTGGAAAAAGTCTTTTACAAACATTTTGGAAAAACACATCTCAATAGTGTATTGATCTAGAAACTCCAAATTCATAGATGCATAGATTTTTAAGGCCAGAAGGGACTATTATGATCATCAATCCTGCATAACACATTCCTGGGGCCAGCTCAAAAAGGGACCTAAATGCAGAAGACAATCTGCACTGCAATATTATAGGTCATGGAAAAATTATGTAATGGGTTTCCATTGTTATGGTTATCCGATGCCACGTTTACATTATTATATAGCTAGGGTGTTGTTGTTTTTTTCTAGTAATACTATCACAAAATGTGTTAAAAAAAATCTTCTGAAGTAGTATTGTAGGTTGTATAACTAAAATGATATCTCTAAGGATTTTTCTTCTACAAAAGAGCGAGCCTTTTTATATGCTAGATAAAAAATAATTTAAATTAGAAGTTATATTTAGAAGAATGTTATAATCATACAGATTTCATTTCACCCTTTTAAAATATTTCTCCTCTTCTCTCGTTCCCCTCCTCATATATGAAACATAATTAAAATGGGTCTATTAACCTACAGTAAACATCATTAAGTAATGATTAAAACGGCAGGAAGTATTTATTGTTGGCATAATATTAACTTGTAAAACCTAAATTCATTGGCCAACTCATAGTTCTGGCAAGCAAATGATTTGTGAATCAGGCCCAAAAGTTAATCCTAGCTTTAATATTTTTAATTAATTAACCATGGCTACAGCAACTGTAAACTGCAAAGCAAGGGATTGTGTGACTTATCTGTGAATAAAACACATCCATTATTTGAATTAAACTGTTGTCTAAAACTTACTAAAGCTTTTAAATCATGTTTAAATAAAAGTTTCTCTAAAAAGCCTATTTAATTCTCTTAAAAAACTAAAACCCACTTTTAAGTAATAAAACCAACTTTAAACGCTATGAGATCCATTTGTGCCTTTACAGACAAGCATTCGGAGCAATGTTTGGACAGTGGGTTAAAAGGATTTTTTATACAAAACAGATTTCCATTTCATTTTGCATCCAGTCTCCTATCTGTTTTAAGTATGTTTGTTGGTTAGCTTTATTTTGCTATCAAACCAACTTAGCCAGGTTACTACTGATCTTTTGCAATCAAGCAATTCCACAAAGAAAGGAGGTGGCTTTGCGTATGTAGTGAAATCAAAGAATTTAAATAAATGAACTGGTAATTTTTTAGTGTCACAATTCGAGTCTGTAGGCAACCTTATACTAAATAGAATAAACTTTGGTTTGCATTAACTTATTTCTCAATGCACTTACATCTAAACCCTGAGGAGTGGATTATTTGCCCATCCTCTACAAATTCTAGCTTCTTCTGATACAGTAACCTGTTGGATGGATAGCAACAAAAATATTGATTTTAAGAGTCACAGCAAAGAGACTTCTTCTATGAATTTTTTGATATTGTTGTTTCCTGTTTATCTTAATAATCATGGAGTACTGTTATTGCCTGTTCTTTCTGAGCTGCTGTTGAAGAGACAAGAAGTCTATGATCTATATATGTTTAAAAAAAAAAGTGGTTCAGAAAGCAAGCATAGAACAGATGAAACAAGATCATTAGGCAAGCAGCTCTGACTGACATTGGGAAGGTGATTCCCATGTGGTACATTTCCATCTTTAGATATTCTGGTGAGGGTTGCTTTAGAAACTTGTATAGATAGAAGTGAGATTTGTGTGTGCTTTGACAATAGTGATAGGTTGGTCAGACTTTTTGCCACAATAGATAAATAGGTTAGATTTCCAAAATAACTCTTTAATGTATGAATAAGCTCTATTACTGAGCTTTCTGAAAAATCAGGGCCCAAGCACCAAAGTTGCAGTCACTATCTTGGAAAGATTAATGACAGAAAATGTTGTGGCTACTCTAAAACTGATTTAGAATAAACAATGTTTAAAATGAACTGTTTATTCTTAAATTGAGACAAGTGCTTGAAAGAGACAGATTCCACAAAATCATGGACACTAGAGAAGTCACTGCAATATAAAGCTGCTCACTCTGGGTCCAATGAAAAGCCCATTTAAATCAAGAGAAAGATCCCCAGGGACTTCAGTGAGCATTGGATTGGGCTTTTTGTAAATGAAACAGCACATATTAGTGACAATTAGCAACACCCAGAATAGCACAGAATAATAAATTTGCTTAAAGAAAATATATACTAAATGCAGATGCATTCAGATTCTTTATCTGTACTGAAATTGTCTTCAGTGACTATCTGATTAATGCATAAAACCATTACACTAATAAAACATCCTACTTATTAAATGCAGAATAATAATTACTGACAGATGCATTAAATGACTTAAATCTGCTCTGAGTCAATTTCTGTTATGACTAGTTATATGGTAAAAATCTCTTAAAACAATACTTGATCAGCTTCAAATTCAATTCTACCCTGAAAAGTTGTGTAAAAGTAGTATTTCTTTACCCAGCAGACCTACTCCCTGTATACATTCTGAGTTCTAGCCTCTTACTTCAGTGATTAAAAATAAGTTATTATTGTTAGTACTGCAGAGACAATACAACTATTAGAAAATTATCTGGATTCTGCTGACTTGCACTTCAGAAACAGAATCAAAGTCCGGTTTCTGGGCCAAAATTCTGTCCTTAATATAACATGGTCAACTCCTCTTACAACCATGGGGCTTCAGGTGTTACTGTGTTTCACATATCAGAATCTCTTTTACTGATGATGAGGCAAGGCATGAGCCAGAAAGAACACAGTTTGGCCTTCAGATCCCAGGATGAGTATGGAGGTCTCTTCATACACTATCTGCTCTCCTATACAATTATAGATTAGTGCATCATCTCTGTAATATCTCCTTATACAACTCCACTTGCTCCCTTTTTAATTTCTAGCCACACCCTCTCCTTTTACTTCCAGGCCCAGAATTATCCTGTGCGGAGGTATATATCATGTGACATATAGTTGATTATGCTGCCTTTACGCCATTATGAGATTCCCAAATAAGAGAGGAATCTTCTAGTTGCCCTTTCAGAATAAATTTAAGGCAGAAATCCTGACTTCTTGCTGCTGGAGTGGTGCAAAGAGAATTTAACATAGGTTCAGGATCTGGCCTTATTTGCATTAATTAATTTGCAAGCTATTTGCATAAAATGATTTCCCCTTTTTAATACTTTGCAAGAGGGGACTGACTCTACTGAAAATTGATGAAAACAAACAAGTTAGTAAACATTCATTTTTAAAGAACAGTTTGCACATTTTTAGTCACTATGTGTGAACATTCAAGAAGACATTTTTTATTCACAGGAGTGAGGGAATGTCTGTTCTTCATATACATAGGATAGAAATGTAGGGCTAGAAGGAACCTTAAGAGGTCATCTGGTCCATAAGCACCTTGCATTGCGTCAGAATTAAGAATACCTAGAAACAGTGAATCACAGTTACTCCTGAGGGAGTTCTGCACACGTATCCCCTGCAGATTACTATTTCCCTCCACAGAAAATAGATTCTGCTGGGGAGGGGCTGCAATTACATCTCTCACCAACTAGGGGCTGCTGTGCCAGCAGAAGAGAAGCAGCCAGCTCAGGGCTGAGGCAGCCAGTTGCAGAGAGGCAGGAGGCAGTGGCTGCCTTGCCCATGGGGCCAAGTGAGGAGGCATGGGATATGATGGGGAGGGATGGAAAAAGTGGCTGCTGGGGCAGCTGCTAGGAGATGACATAGACTGGGATTCAGCAGGGCTACTGGGGGGACAGACTGGGATGGGGGCACAGGAGCTAGTGATGTAACAGCATTAAGGCAGGGGCTGAATGGGAGTGGGGGTGCAAAGCCACATGGGGGACAGAGGGATGGGGAATGCAGTGACATATGGGCATGAGGGGTGGCTGAGTGGGGTGCAGGGACACATGGGGATGGGGGATGAGGGTGCAGAGACACTCAGGGATGGGGCAGATGTACTTGACTGAATGGGAGAGGCTAGAAGTCTGAATGGGAGAGGTTAGTGGTCAGCCAGTGTCTGCATAGTTGAGATTCCCTAATAATCCCTCCCTCCCACTCACACCCCAACAACCCTCCACGTTTACTCCCAGGCTCCTTCCCAGCAATTACTAACCTCTCCTTCAGCTCCTCCATTACCCATGACCCCCCAAGCCTTTGCACTGCTTCTGAGGGGTGTGGGAAATACATTTCTATATTGTACTTTAAATAAATTATTATTTAAAGTTCTGTATTAATATGCCTATTAAAGGAATCTATCTGTCAAAAATATTTCCTAAATCTTTTCTGTTGTCTGTATTGTTACAAACATATTTGCTGACAGATATTTTGAAATAAATTACCAGAATAATTGAAACTGGCATGCTTATATTATTTTGACAAATAAAATATGCAGAATTTTAAAATATTGTGCACAGAATTTTTATTTTTTTTTTGGTGCAAAATTCCCCCTGGAGTAAACAGTGATGGAAGAAGCCTTTTTTATTTGTTTCATAGCTAAATATTTTTGTATTCATAAAACAAAATTATTTTTTCTTCACTATTCACCATATGCAAACATTTCCAGTCTTACAGCTAGGGTGCACAAAACATAATATGTGAATATCAGGTGATTCAGACACCATGAATAACGAGCAAATACTCAGTGAACAGTTCATGAACAAGCTATAGGCTGAAAATTATTAAAACTATTTGGTGAATACAATGTCTACAAATTTTTTTATTATTCACCAGGATGACTGTAAGAAAAAATGGGTTTAATGCCACGGCTAATTAATATGTAATTAACAATTTGGCTTGCTCTCTATTCTGTACTAGTGATTTGCTACTCAATTTATGTTTATTTTTTTCTTTCTGCTTATTTGAAACGGAGAGAAACTTCTTTTGTATAATGAATATAAATTTCTAAGCAAAGGATTTTCAAACATACTACACAGAATATCAGTATACACTTAAACATTTCTAGAGGTTTTTCTAGGTAATGTTGCATTTCTTCAGGGAACCACAATGAGACAATTTATTGCGATCCCTCTGAAAATATATTTTAAGTGAGCCCTGCTTCCAATTTTTTTTTATCCACTCAGGAGAGGTGATTGAGCATGGATGGAAATTCTAAGATGGTAGCAAGAGAAATGACTGTGGACCCAGTAACTCATAGTCTGTGGAAAGTTGACAAGAGTATTCATTAATGCACTCAAAAGTGATGCTTTTGAATGACTATTAGGAGAGATCTTTCTAACAAATCCCCTGTTGGCTGGAGAGAGAAAGAATGCCAAACATCCACAGCGGGTTGGAATAAATCTGATAAACAGAAGATGATATAAAAATTGCATGGCTTTTGTTGAGAAGTTTTTCTGTACATGATATTAAAAGTAATTTACTTGCATTTTCATTACATAATGATAATGATTTTATCTGTAAACCGTAATTAATACATGATGGGCAGATTCCTGCAGTTAAAATACATTATAAGCCATCAGAGCTAAAAACAAACCCAGCATTTTTTTTTCCCCATGCAAAGATACTGCCTTCTGGCTATGCATTTTGCAGTTCTTCAAAATAGCTAGAGTTGGTGGTGTCACAGTCAAGAAAAGCACATTTCATTAACACAAGACATGCAACATTGATGAAAGGGTTCACTTGAGTGAAGGGGACAGAAGGAAGGAGGACATTTTTTATCACTTAAGATAAATCAGAATAAACTACCTCTTATGCTGCATTAGCAAATAATCTATATCACTTAAATATCATAATTCTCCATTACTCTTTGAAGCAGTAGTGCGTGTACTTTAAAAAGTACTGGCTACTATGAAAAGACTTATCATATGGCTAAAGTACCTTGAGTATTACAGAGTCAAACACGTATAATTTACTCCTCTCAATCTGCTGATAGCAGTACATGAATTTGTGTATATGTGTCAGCACGTTTGCTCCTCACTTTAGTGATTGTCAGAAATAATCAGCTCACTGTCTCACATTTACTCAGGTGCAAATACAAGCCACGCTTGCCATGTGAATGCCAAGGGATGCATCTACATAGTACTAGCCATTTAAATCAAAGTACAATAAATAGACATAGCTGAATGCAGTTGTGTAAACAAATGCTGTGTTCAGTCAAAACTAGATAAATGCTGATTTGGTAATTGGCAATTATCTCACATATTTCCTATAAATATTAAGAGGAAAATCTCATTCTCAATAGTGAAAATTGATTTGGTGATCTGAGTGATAAATACCCAAAAATGGTGATTATCCATTTAGTAATGGTCAGATACTCCTAAGTTTTTCTAAACAGAGAGTAAGGCTAATTTGCCATAGTCTTCTAGAACTTTAAATAATAGGTGCAGAATGCATGCAGGAGTAATCTGTCTCCAGATTTGTTTATCCAAACTAAAGACAATGGGCCAAATTATTATTATTTGCATGGTAGTGCCTGAAGGTCCCATGCTGGCTCAGGGGCCAGTTGTCCTAGTCTTCAAGAGCTTTCACGCTACACAGACAAGCCAGGCAAAGGCTGAGAGAAAAGAATTAGCATCTTCTAATGGGGTTTACAAACCCCATACTGAGCATAGGCAGAAGGGAGGGGAGAGACTTTCTTTCCTGCTTACAAGCCAGCCAGCTTGGTTATGCTTCACAAGCTGCCAGAATGGCCAATCATGGGGACAGAATAGTGAAAACATGACCTCCTATAAATGGGGGAAAGAACAGAGAGGAAGAAAAGCTTGAGATAAAAGGGTGATAGTCCTGTAGTAGCCTGTCTCTAAGAAAGCAACTAGAAGACAGAAGGCTGTAAACCCAGGAACTGAAGGGCTGATACACTCAATTTAAGTTGAGTGCTCATGAACTGGTCCGACTGAAAACACACTGAGGAGGACCAGTTAAGAGAAGCTGGGTCTCCTAAATAGATCACACCAAAAGGTGATGACACATCCTAATTTCACAGGATGGGGAATGAGGTTCAGAAATGAAGGGTTCAGTTCTGCTACTAGCTGAGCATATTGACTCCAATCCAGCAAATTGCTTAGGTAAGTGCTTTCCGGTAAACTGGCTAATTTACCTCAACTCTCTGAAGGTTCTTCTGGTCTGTGTTGCTTGTTTGAGAGAAAAATTGGCTCTGCGTACTTTGCATGGATTTTATTAAGATGAATAAATAAGCAAATATTAAAATCCACCAAACAAATCACTATTGTTAAACTACTATAGAAGTTACTAAATCCAGGAATTAAACAAAACAACTGTCAAATCAAGGTCACAATTGATACTGATTTGCTGATTCAGTGGATTAAAAGTAATATTGGATTAAATTATCAATTGGTCAAATCACCACATTAATAAAGCAGGTAATCAAATCATAAGGTTAATGCAACCAATAATTGCTTTGTAGCAATCCTACCACCTTTAACCTAGTTTAGTTGTTTGCTTTATAACATATTCCGTGTAGAAGCCAAAACCATGGTAGTTCCTCAGCACTTAACTGTGTAAAAGTTTCAATATAGAAACCAAATTGTATTATCTTTAGGTTATAACCTTAATTCCAGCTTCCTCCTTAAATCTTCTTGTTGTTATGGTGTTATTTTCCCCCTTCCCACACATATACCAGATACAGGCTTTACCAAGATACCATTCTGGAAATAAACTTAACTAGGCCATGACAGCTCATCACATCCTTTCATTAGCAAGAAAATTAGGGCATTAGTCATTGTGGCTTAACTGTCTGAAAGGTTATGGCAGTAGTTCTCAAATTCTTGTATTGGGGAATCCTTTCACATAGCAAGCCTGTTACTGTGACCTCCTTCCCCCTTATAAACTAAATACTTTTTAAATATATTTAACACCATTATAAATGCTGGAGGGGTTTTGGGCGAAGACTGACAGCGCGTGACACTCCATGTAATAACCTTATGACTCCCTGAGGGGTCCTGACCCCCCAGTTTGAGAACGCCTGGGTTATGGCTTATTTCTAGTACTGTTCCTTATAAGACCAACAAAGCTACTCAACATTTCCTTGTCATTGGAGGATTTTAAGAACAGGTTAGAGAAACATCTGTCAGGAATGGTCTAGGTATACTTGGTCCTGCCTCAGCACGGGAGGATAAACTAGATGACTTCTTGAGGTCCCTGCTAGCACTACATTTCTATGATTCTGTGAATTCCATTTAATATAAAACAACTAGCATTTATACCAAGCCTGTGTCCTCATCTAGACTATTTCTTGCACTTCTTTAATTTTTAGCTTGGCTTTGTCAGGTTGAGCCCAGAGTGCTCAGTAACTTGCAAGACTGAGCCCTAAGTCTCACATGAAGTCTGTTAAGATCTGCATATTGAATCCATCTCATAAGTCCCAGTCCAGTGCCTTAAACACAAAACCATCCTTCCGTATTGCTCATGTAAGGACCACAGAACTCGGCTCATTGCTGTTTGGGACCCTATTGTGATAATCTTTGGGCTGCTATCCTATGCAAATGTCACATGCACTTCTATTAGATAGAAAAATAGAAATGTTCTCCTTGGTTTTTCATCTTAATGGTATGTACAAAAAGAAAGAGTGAGGAACTCAGTAAACCAAGCAGAGATTGAGAACACTAAAAAAGGAACTAAATAATATGAAAACAAATCAAGCCTCTTTATAAAGGATCTTTTCTTTTTTTGAAGAATACTTTCTTGAGGATTGCATTGCCACAGAGCAACTGGTTTAGCATACTGCCTAACATTGTTCTACAAACTTAATTTAATCCTTCAAAAATTAAAATGGATTTTTATGATCTTTCCATATAAAGACTCAAAGTGTGGTCCTTGTGCCAGGATCTGTGCTTACTTATTAGCATAATCATCCAAGTATAGAGAGACAAGATTTTGAGAAGTATAAAAGTGCATTGGCTTTTGGGTACCTGTCAAAAATGTATTATCTATACTGATATGTATCAAAATAACAATAATTGCAGCCTCAGCCTGAATTGACCAGATTATAGACATTCTTTCACTCTGTACTATAATATTTGTTGCTGCATTCTATGTTACCAAACACATGCATCTTTGCTTCTGAATACAGTGTGAACAATAGTGATTACTTTGTGTGGATGAAAAGAGTATTTTATGTCCATATTTCAATTCTGAAGCAATGTATATGGTTGGCAAATATTCCCCTTAAACTGTGGCAGCATGAAGTTGGCTTACATTGGTTATTTGTGCTAAATATCAGATAGAAAACACATTTCTCCACCCAAGAGGGAGAAAGAACATTAACTGTGTACTACGCCACATGATCAGATGAAAATGCAACTAGGATCAATGGGGTTACTTCTGAAAATATCAGTGAAGATGATATCATCAACCAAACATGACACCTCTAGGACCAACCTGCAGAAAATTATTAATCTTCAGGTAGTGTCTGAGTAGCGTGGAACCCAATTGGTGAATTTGAATTCCAGTCAATCACTTCTGGATATGCATTCATTAAACTCTCCATGGCAATTACATTTTAAACCATGCCAGAAAAAAGCTACAGTATTGTTTAATCAGACAGTACAGTGTTAGCACAATAGGGCCCTGTCCTTGGTTGACCCTTAAACATTACTGAAATTATTATTGTAACATCTAGGAGCCCTAGTTATGGATGAGGACCCCACTGTGCTAGGTGTTATGTAAATATGGAGGGGGGGAGACAGTCTCCGCCCCCAACGAGTTTACAATTTAAAAATTAGAGATGACCGATTAAAACAGACTGCTGGGGGGGAGTGCAAGGACTCAGCGAGACAGTATTGGCCTGCATGATAGGTAATGGTTTCAGCACATCACCGGCCTAACTGTTGTCAAGGTTTTTTACATAGAGCAGAACCAAAGACACACCTTGCATATTTCAGAATTTGTCCATGAAATTAGAAATTCTAAAAATTTGATTTATTGAAATAGCAAAACAATGCTTCCCTTGTTTAGGTGTCATGTACTGCAAACCCTAAGGAGAGGTGTCTCTCTTGACTTGCTAATGACATAAAAATCTGTATCAGTTTGGAATCTAGCAACGGATTATCCTCCTATGCCAGTATACCCTTAGAATCCATCTTTAGCCTTTCAGAACATTGGGTGTATCCGCAGGAGAAGCAGTTCTGAATGGCTGCATAGCAGCTAATGAACAATTGAGTTGACATAAATTGGCCCTAGGATTTTGAGCTCTCTTTTGTCCCCAGCACCATTACCCACCCACAAGGCAAATACCAGAGGTTATCCTGTTTGTTTTCATTTATTAACTTTTGAATAAAATACTGAATTTGCCATATTAGTGCCTTTTACGCTAGCTTTATTTTTTTCTCAAAAGGTTTGAAACTTAAGAAATATGATCAGACAAGGTAGATATTATATTACTAAGATTGTAGACGATTAGTCCTAGTGAGTTTTTCTGAAATACCTATGCTTACTGTGCTTACAAAATAGTTGCAGGCATGAGCTTTCTTTCCTTTAAAATTTCAATGAAAAGAAAATTCACTGAAGTCCAATAAACAATCCAGCCTGCAAAGCCAGCTTTCACAAACTCTTGGGGGCTAAACGTCACCCTTCACACCACACCACACTGTCACCTTATTATGCTGCAGGATATGAGTAACTCTATTAACTACTCAGAGCCTGCATTTGAAGCACTGGAAACTCTCCTAAGAAGCATTAGACTGATTTGAAACTTGGATCTATTATTTATTTGAACTCCACAATCTCAAGAGTATCAAACAATACGTTTAAAATGCTTAACCTATGTTAAGCATTAAGGATCCTTAGTAATGATGAACAAATAGTGCCACTGAAATCCAGAGGAACATTTGTGGTGTAAAGGAGCTAATCGATTGTAAGAGTATCAGAATCTAGACCTAAGTGAACATGATACATTCACTCCTTTACCAGTGACTTCCACTTGATAAAAAATTGCTGACAGATTTTAACGTGAATACTGTTACCCAACCCACATAAGAAATCTACCATAAACACGTAATTTACCAATACCTTAACTTTGAAGTAATTACTTAAATGGGGCAAAAATAATTAATAGCTAATAATTTCCCACCACTGAATAATCTTGTGATGAAATTACTTAGCAAGCATGTTCTAGAGATTACCAATTTGTGGTGTCAACAGCTTCTATATCAGTGGTTCTCAAACTCTTGTACTGGGGAACCCTTTCACATAGCAAACCTGGGAGTGTGTCGTCCCCCCACCCCCATAAACTAAATACATTGTTTTTATACATTTAACACGATTATAAATGCTGGAGGCAAAGCAGGGTGTTGGGTGGAGGCTGACAGCTTGCGACCCCCCCCCCCCAATAATAACCTCCCAACCCCCTGAGGGGTCCTGACCCCAGTTTGAAAACCCCTGTTCTATATTTTCTTTCAGAATGTGTAATGTACAATTTCATGTTTATCATAGATGGACATAACAATACCTGCATCACATGCTGTCTAATGCTCTTCTGACAAGACCTAGCAGACACATTTTTTTTCACATTTTTCCAATAAGTGTGGCTTTGAAAGGAGCAACACAGGAGAACAGGCCCCACAGTTTGGGACATGGACTGTCACTTATTCTATGTTTGTACAGTGTTAGCACAATAGGGCCCTGTTCTTGGTTGATCCTTAATCATTACTGTAATTATTATTGTAACATCTAGGAGCCCTAGTTAGGGACCAGGACCCCACTGTGCTAGGTTTTATGTAAATATAGATGGGGGGGAAGAGTCTCTGCCCCCTAAGAGTTTACAACTTCAAGATAAGAGATGACAGATGAAAACAGACTGATGGGGGAGTGCAAGGACTCGGCAATGGTTTCAGCACATCAGCAGGCCTAAATGGTTCTGCTCTCCTAGGTAAAAAACCTTGACAACAAAGACATAGCAGGTTTTAATGGACAAAAAGTAGGTTTTAAAAAGAATGAATATGTAATAAGTGCAAGAGTCAGTATGTGTTTTCAGGCATAGTTTCTGCCCCCCGCCCCCAACAGTACCCTTCTCATCTTATCTACACCCAAGATGTAAAGTAGATATCACCCTATTATAGCTGCTTCTTGTGGGCAACACAGTTCCTCACTATTTCTATGCCATAAAGGAAACAAAACAGGCTACCTGAGTTTTTGTAGATACTTTTTGTAGAACCATTCTATTTTAACAGAATTTCTGATCTAGATCAGCTCTTCCAGCTGGATGATGTGCCTGTCGTTCTCATTTCTCTTACTGTCTAACACAGAGAAGCAAATGTAGAAGAGAGGAAAAATGCAGTATGTTATCCCACGTACAACACAGCAGAGCTGATACTAGGAATGGAAACTTTAAGTGGTGTGTGTGTGTGTGTGTGTGTGTTTAATGTTGGTTGTGTGTGTGTTTGGAGGAGTGGGGTAGGTTTGGAAAAAAGTCCCTTTCATGATGATGATTTGCATTGTATTGTAAATCAACCTTTTGGTAATTGTTTAACTCTTAGACTAATCTAAAATGCTAATATTTAATATATTAAGTGCTTTAATATAAACAGATTTTAAAGAACTGTTATGAGCATATGGATTTTTCCATCTGATTCACATGTGCATATATGCACATACAAAACTCCTTGTTCAAATCAGCTTCCATCTGTGACTTGCAGATAGACGAATGAAACACATTTTATCCTTAACAAAAAAAAAGTGACATCTGACACACACAGATGGATAAACCCAAATATATCATTATCTTATAGCTAGACCTGGGGCTTTGGGATATGGGGTGTGAATAGCTGTACTCATCAAAGTGCTGTGCTATAACACCCTCCCCTCTCCCCCTCCCCCCCCCCAATGTGGATGATGTGGGTGCAAACTAAAAAGTTATTAGTTCACATTAGTGTAGTGCCCCTCACCATAAACTAAGGGGTGGGGGCCTTTGTCCAGCTTAATGGAGAAAAGGAGTTGCCACTTTAATTGCAAGGGTAGCTGGACTGATAGAAAAGCAGTCATTGCCCTTTTATGGCTTCCCCTCTCCCCCTACTGCCAAAGAAGATTTACCTGCTCCATGTAGGAAACAGATGACTGGACCTGGTGATTAAGGAGACTCCTTCCCACCCCCCCACTGCAGGTAGTATTTATACTAGGGCTGTACCAGCAAAGCCCCCTTTTATATGAACCAGCACCCACCCTTCTACCCAGGGAAGTAGTTAAAATAACAGGTTTCACCATGATCTGCTGTGGGCATCATGGTAGCCGCCCCTTTCTTGGGGAACTGGGAAGGATTTTCTTTGTCACCACCAGATTGGCTGAGATGAGGAAAGTTAAGGGCCTAGTGGGATAGGAAAGGGTGGTTAGGCTACAATGTTGCCGTGCATTATGTAAGTGTGAGGTGGATGCCAAGTGCAGATACTCCATGGGGAAGGGGGACTTTGGTAAAATTGATTGGTAAAGCATTTAAAGGAAGCATTCTTGAAATGAGTGGGGAAAGGTGGTTCAGGGCTCCTGCAATTGGTATTGAGAGGAGTCAATGCCTCCTCCTTTACAGCACCCCCTTTTATCCTCCTGAGGGGGTGGTGGCTGGGTCCTAGCAGCGGATTGGCTAGGGACCCGGATGTGTAAGGGGACAGCCCCGCAAGTATATGGAAAGAATTATGTAATCACTGGCACTGTACCCATTTATCATCTGGGTACTCCCAGATATTTAAGAATAAAGTTGCAGTCTAATTAAAACTACATCATTGTGTCCTGTCCTTCCAGCATAGGGGGACAATCCAGTTTGGGTAACTATGTGCTCTTCTGTATAAAGGTGAAAGCAGTACATGCAAATATGCATGTTTTTATTTATCCCTAACAGTCAACAGCATTTGGACCAGTATGTAAATATTTTTAAAACCAGCTGGGTTTGAGTTTGAATGGTTTTTATAAATCTATAAAGAGAGTTTTTAGGTTACTAGTGACTGGTAAATTTTCAACCCTCTCCCCCTATGACTGCAAAGCAAATCTATGTGAACAGCCTTTACGTTTGATCCCCCCCCCGAAATCCTGTGGATTTTTCCCCACATCCCTCCTCACTGGTCCTGATCCATAGCCCATTGAAATCACCTGCAGTTTTTCCACTGACTTCAGTGGAGTTAGGGTCTGCGTCCTCAGGACAATTCCCCCTTATATTAAGAGGACACTGCTAACTTAAATCTGTCAGATATTTTTGACTAATGTTATTCCTTGTAACATCTGAGATCACTATAACTGAAAGAGTTTGTTGGGATTCCTTAAGAGATCTGTTGGCTTATACAGAATACCTTGCCCAGTTCTGGGAGAACATCCAGTTCTCTGGAATCCAAAACACTCAGCTTGACTCCACATTTTATCACTCAGGTTCTTTTATTTTGACATATAACAAAGCTATGCTGAGTAGATCATGCTCAAGTATAGAAGGTGGATATAAGCTGTACACAGAAACCTTCTCCTTTGATATACTTTTACACATTATTGCATTTATTATACATTACGTAACACACATTTTTTGACTGGTTACTTTTCAGGAACTAATTCCTGTGCAGCATGCTGTAGGGCTCTACCTCCTCTTTACATTCCTAATTTATCTTGTCCATTGTTAGTAAATGGCTCCCTGGGTGTTCTCCCTCTTATCTTAGCTGGCTCAGACATTCTCTCTTTTTCAACCTAATGATCTGTTTACCTCCCTACTTCTATCTTCCAAGAAATGAGGCCTCCCTCCAGGTGTTAATTACTCTCAGTCCCAAAGTTTAGAAAAACATTTTTTCTTTCACTTTATGCATTTGACAGTCCTTTGGTACACTTGTTAAATTTTCAAACAAGCACCTTTGTGTTTTTTCCCATGCTTCTTGGGAGAAACTCCCTCTAAACAGCTGCAAAACTAACTCATTATCCTCCTTCCAATCTCTCCTTTTCTGTGATGGCTCCAAGAACATTGACAACAGTTAGGTCATTAATGTACAGAGAACACTGCTGATCATCCTGAACAATAGTCCTGTTGTTGCCTTGTACTTACCCATCAGTCTGTCTGTATTAGATTGTAAACTGTTTGGGGGCAAGGACTCTCTTTTGTTTTTTTTTCATACAGAGCAAGTACAATTGTGATCTGGTTCATGACTAGGGCTCCTAGGCACTGGTAAATAATAGTCCCATTATTTCCCCTGTTTGTTTCATAGCAACAGAGAAAAGAACAACATTTAAACAGACATATTTGACAGGACAATGACCAAACTGGGAGGGGGGCTCTGGGGAAACTACATTAAACTTCTAATTTTACATTGATCATATTCCAAGTTGATGGTGTCCCCTTAAGCAATCTTTCTGTAGGGAGAAGCCAAGGGCTTGCAATCCCCCAGTCTCTGATGTTTGGAACAGGGAGGGAATAGCTCTTCTCCTGGAGTATATGATTGGAGCAGTCTTTAGTAATAGGCTTTTGGTTGAAGGAAGATTGTGTGCCTCGTGACTTACAAACAACCTTTTAGAAGGGTTTCTGCATGTGCTCCTGTTCCTACCAACTAATTTAGCCTAGGGCCTGAGTTGTTCCAGATTCCAAAAGCATTAGTCCTGTGGACTGAGGATAAGGCTAAAACAGGTGCATAGCTTTACAGGATGTTAAAGAAGAAGAAAGATGGTCTTAATGTTAAAGGACTGGTTAGGTTCAGTTTGTGGCTCTCCCACAGACTTTCTATGTGATCTTGGACATATCACTTAATTTCTCTTGTTCCTAAGGTGCCCATCTGTAAAATGGGAATAATAATAATTCTTCAACCATTTGTCTCTCTTGTCAGAGTATAAGGTCTTTAAGGCAAGATGTTCACTTAATATGTGTAAGAACAGAATATAGCACAAAGGGTACTGATTTCAGTTGGGCATCTGGACACTACCGTAATGCAAAAAAAATTCATTAAGTGCACAAAATACTTTGATTTTGCTATTTTACAAGGCATTTAGATCTGTCAGGCAGCAGTACACAAGTGTAAGATGCATTATTAGTATGAAAATTAATAAGGAAAATAATAATGAACAGAAATTAGGAGAAAAAAGTGTATGTGTGAGAGACAGAAGACCACAGACAGATGTATTTTATCTATGATGCATCATTGTTACAAATATTAATTAATAACTGCTTGAAGTAACAAGATTAAAACTTGACAAAATCACGCCAAGTGAATTTCAAACCATATTACTGATGACACTTGTCCCTCATATTTCTGCCTAATGAGGCAGAAAGGTAGCATGGATGTGTAATTATTTATGTGCATATGTAACAATATTTACACTGTTGGATAGAATTAGATGGAGATATTGCACAGCAGGGCACTTCAATAAAGGGTACGGAAAAGAAGAGGACAGAGAGCAGGAGGGAAATGGAGATGGAGGACACTAGCATGGTAATTGACTTCACTGAATGTGAAAACAGGCCATAATTAAGTCGTGATCTATCAAATCACAGGCACATATATAACTTCAAGCACATGAGTAGTTCTATAGCCTTTATCTGTTTCATCAAAATTTGAAACCAAAATGCAACTAAATATAAAAATGTTACTTAACAACAAAACAAAAACATTTGCCACAAAAATTCACACATGTGCTTCCTTGAAAATGGAGTTGGAGGAATCTATGATAAAAGAATGGAGGGTTATTGATAAATGTAGTTCATTTACTTAGACATTTTCTGTAGTGTACATCATACTATCTTACTCAAATGGAATGTTTTTATGTTGTAGATGGAAGTGAAAATAAAAAAGAATGAGGGAAGTAAACCAAAACAGTACTAGAAAGAAATGAACTAAATGTGATTACTTGTTTCACTTATTTGATCTGGATTTGATTCCTTGAAGCGATTGAAATAAGTCAAATGACATGGGAAAGAAAAGTGTCAAGTACCTTTCCATCTACGCTACTAATAATCAGGTGGCATTTTCCACCCAAAAGTTAAATCTTTTAAAGTTTCCAGCTCTACATTATCAGGAAATAATCAAAGCTGACGGGAGCTAGAATTAGAGAACATATTTGTACTAATGTCTGCCATGTTGATGTATAGGTGAATGAAGTTGTCAGATTCCTAAAGTGTAGTAGTATTAGATAGCCATTACTCCCTTGTGAAGATGTAATATGGAATCAGTCCAGGGGAGGGGGGGAACCCTGAACTTTTTTCATGCAATCAGAAACCTGCCAAATTGGGCTTTCTGCATGATTTGGGAAAAGACCAAAAAAAAAAATCTGAGTCAATGCAAATTGCAGTGTTACTATTACTTTTATTTCTTTATAAGTGTGGCTGGCAAATCTGCTTATTATTAAGGTTGCCCAATACTTCCAATTAGAATGCCCTGTTTTCAGTTGCTTGTAACTTTAATAAACTTTAACCAATTGGGCTTTATAATTTCAGCCAAAATGGTTCAGCCATTTTCAGGAATGAAACTAGAGAAAAATGTGTGTTGCACATGTTAAATTTTCTGATGACCTGTTCTTTCAGAAGCTCTAAGTGTCCTCCTCCTTTGGAGCAGGGACTTGAAATTTGGCAGAAGAGAAGTGATCTTTGTGTCAGGGATATGCCTTTTGGTATTCCTGTGAAAATCTGGCCAAATTTGGCTAAATTGTAAAACTTTAGAAAAATCACACTTTGCACATGCTCACTAAAGACTAAATAGAACTTAAACGTTAATATCTACAAAGATTCTGTACATAATGAGCATGCTCCAGCCCAGGGCTGAGCAGGACTTTCCCTGAAATTGCTGCTGTGGTCTGTGCCACCACCAGAACTGAGAGCAACGAGCTTGCGTGCTGTCAATGACACCCTTGTGAGGGCCAGACAGCATGGGGGAGGACGTTTCTTGATTTGATGTAGAGGGAACAAGAGAAGGCCAGCAGCTGGGGGTACAATGGGAGTAGAATGGTACAAGAAGTCTGGAGGAGAGAATTGGAATGTGATTAAAACCTCTGTCATAACATTAAGTATTTTTATTTACTCGATTTTGAAAAGAGCCCACCAACTTAAAGATAGCAATAAAGACTTTTGTATTAGTAAGTCTGACATCAGCTGTGAGACTAACCATGGAACACATGTTTCAGAGTAGCAGCCGTGTTAGTCTGTATCCGCAAAAAGAACAGGAGTACTTGTGGCACCTCTCTAAGGTCTCTAAGGTGCCACAAGTACTCCTGTTCTTTTCATGGAACACATGTTAATGGTGTGGTGGAACAATACCTAGGAAAACAGGATGACTAAGGAATAGGAGGTCAACTTTAACCTGTTGGATTATAGGATATTACTACCATGATAGATAAGTGAAATTGAGTAGATATAGGAAACCTACATTTCGGGGAGGGGGGATTTGACAAGGTAGTAACATTAGATTAATGGTTAACGTAAAGAGTCATGCAATATATAAGGTAAATGGAATGCTGAATAGATAAGTGATTTAACAACTGGATACAAATGGAGGACAGATAGGAGATAGTAATAATTGGAAAGGGATTATAAGTGAAGTACCTCAAAAATAAGATTCAGTATATCTGATTCTTATAATACATAAAATGATTTGGATGAGACTACTAAAACCAAAATCTCCATGTTTGCAGTTGATATTTGTTTTACCTGTAAATTTAATGAAGGGAATGATACAATTATATTTTAATTTCTTAGGTTGTTGAACTGAAATTCCCATCTGTTGGCCTAATGTAGATTACTTTATGTATTCCTGATAAGACAAATGGAATACTCATTTATTACAACAGCGAGAAAAAGGATTTGGTGGCTATTCTGAAAGAAGAAAAAACTTATTGAAACCATCAACCCAATGTATAGTTGCAGTAAAACAAGATGCTACCATAGGTTGTATTAACAGAAGACTAAAACATTCAACATAACACCTGATATTGTTACTGTATAAAGAAGTTTTTGATTTAGGAAATTGTCATTTATAACTTTTAGAAATTCTGAAGATGCTTTTAGTACTAGCAGCATGAGTCTGCCAGCGTGTATCACTCAGATTGAAATCCCCCATGATTACATATTATTTCCCCCCCCCATGCATTATAGATAGGTGCCTAAGAAGCCCATCATTCTGTTCTTTCATGTGATTTGATGGTCAGTAGCAGACCCCAACTAATATGCTTTATCAGTTAGAACATTGATCTATAAGCATTCAAGATCATTTTGCTTCTGAATTGTTGTAAACAAGTAAACACTGTAAACAAACAACACTTTCCCTCTCCTTTTTGCCCACTCAGTCTTTCCAAAATAGATTAATAATAATTGATTTGAACATTCCAATCATGCTTAGCTTTCCACCAAGTTTCAGTAACGCCAACAAGATCAAATTTGTGCTCATCAGAAGAATTATAGTTACTTATTTATTTATTAGCCAGGCTCCTAGCATTGGTGTCTTCTCCATGTCCTTTGGTGTCTTGATTAATTTTGTTCTCAACATCTCGATTTTGTTCTAAATGATCTGTGTTTTCACCCTCCTTCTTTGTTGTTAAACACCTTCCTGTTTAGCCAGCCTGTCCCCTAGAACAGTGCTTCTCAAAGCCGGTACGCCTCTTGTTCAGGGAAAGCCCTTGGTGGTCCGGGATGGTTTGTTTACCTGCTGCATCGGCAGGTATGGCCAAACGCGGCTCCCACTGGCCGCAGTTCGCTGCTCCAGGCCAATGGGCCGAGGGATGTGCTGGCCACCCTTCTGGAGCGGTGAACCGCGGCCAGTGGGAGATGCGATCGGCCGAACCTGTGGACGCAGCAGGTAAACAAACCGGCCCGGACCACCAGGGGTTTTCCTTGAACAAGCATCGGACCGGCTTTGAGAAGCACTGCCCTAGAAGATTGCTTCTCCTGAGCCTCCTCTCCCTATAAGTGGAACAATATTCCATAAAACCCAAACCCTCTACCTTACAGCACTTCTCTTGCTAGCACTTCATTTCCAAAATCTTCAGTCTTCCTTTGGTTTGTGGAACAAGAAGTATATCTGAGAAGATCACTTGGACATTGTTCTCCTTTAGCACCCTTCCATGTTCTGTGAAGTCCTCTGTAATCTGTGAGGTATCCCATGAAACTGTGATGTTGGTGGCAATGTGTACCATTGCCAGTGGAGCCTTGACCACTGACTTCAGAAGTCTATTCAATTTTAGATGTCTTGTGTTTTGGCATTGAGAGGATAACACCAAGGGGGGGAGGGATAGCTCAGTGGTTTGAGTTTTGGCCTGCTAAACCCAGGGTTGTGAGTTCAATCCTTGAGGGGGCCATTTAGGGATCTGGGGGGGGAAATAGTTGGTGTTGGTCCTCCTTTGAGCACAGGGTTGGACTAGATGACCTCCTGAGGTCCCTTCCAACCCTGATATTCTTGTTCAGGGGTGGGATAGCTCAGTGGTTTGAGCATTGGCCTGCTAAACCCAGAGTTGTAAGTTCAATCTTTGACCTTTGATCCCACTTAGGGATCTGGGGCAAAAATCAGTACTTGGTCCTACTAGTGAAGGCAAGGGGCTGGACTCAATGACCTTTCAAGGTCCCTTCCAGTTCTATGAGATAGGTATATCTCCATATATTAATATTAATTAATTTTCTCTTATCCACCTCTCCTTTGCTCAAGGATGGTTCATTGGTTAGGTCTCTAGCCTAGGACTTGGAAGAGACAGGGTCAATTCCCTGCTTAGCCACAAACTTCCTGTGTGAAATTGGGTGAGTCACTATGAGGTCTTTTAGCGTCTGTACTTGCTCTTCCAATACAAGAATCTTTTTTTCCAGTACAGCCACCAACTTGCATTTCATATGCAGGAAGTACCTTCTGGCATCAGGCAGGAAAGAAAATATGACTTGTTAATTGCAGATTACAGTCACTGATCTGTTTAAGGCCCTCATGGTACTAAGCTTAGAACTGAACCTAGGAAAAAAGTTCCAAAGAACTTTCACAAACTTCTTCCAAAATTGCTGTTTGCCTTTCCAGGATTCTTGGCAAGTTTGTGACCTCATAGGAATTGAACATAAAAGTACAAATTACAGTATCATATGATTAAAATAGAATTTAATGAAACATATGTACCATAAAAATGTCCACGTGATTTTACTATGTGGCAGATTCTAGGATCATCTCTGTTGAATCACCCTGACATTAGGTCTTTGCAAACTGCAAATATTTACAATGTATTAATGGGTGTGGTTGGATTTTGTTAGCCCCTATCAATAGGAGAGGTTGGAGTATCTCTCTTGGCAAAGTCAATGGGGGTTTTGGGTACACAAAACCTTCAGATCAGCCAAGTTGAGGAGGAAAGATGTCTGGTTATTTGATTTACTGGGAAAGGGGAGCAAAGTTGAACATATTTATGTTTGTGTGTTCTATGTACAGAGCAATATAGAAAACACACAAGTTTAACCTATGAATATGAAGATCAATTCAGAAGTTGCAAATGTGAAAAACATGATTGTTTGTTTGGAATATACGACACTACAACATACTGAATGTACCTTAGTATAACATCCCATAGTAGTTTGATTTTTCACTGGCATTTATTTTGACATTTTAATTCTGAATCTTTCATAAAAAGAGTATATTCATCTTTTTTTTCATTTTTTGTTTTGTTTTTTCTTCCTTTCCCTCAAAATAAAAATGCATTGTATGTTTCCTTCAGGGATTTTGTCACTATTTTGCTCCTAATTTTTGTGACATGTTATCTTTTCTAGTATGACATTCTTTTAAAAGGCGTGAATTAGCAAATAGCTTTTATAGAATCAAAAGTTCAAGATTTTCCCTGTGGACTCAGGGTACATAGGGCAATGTAGTGGGGAGTTTAATATTCTGAGCTGGGAAAATCTGACACTGTCTTGGCTGTAAATAAATATAACTTTTAAAAATCCACATTATTTCATAGCTCTGAAAAACAAATATTTGAAAGCAGGAAATTCAGAGACAAGCCACTCCAAGTTTTCTTATTTCATTAAATGTATGAGGGATGTTTCAAGGCTTCTTGGAAAAGAAACAGCTAATTGGTTTCTTATTTTTTTTTCTTTTTTCTTTCTTTTTTGGAGTGTGGGGGGACTCAATCTGTGTTCACCAAAATTTAAGGAGCAAATGAGACTTGCCAAGGTTGCTAAACTTAAAGATGACCAGGTAGCATCATTTTCCAAAAATTTCTTATCACTTCCAGTTTACTAGGAAACTGTTCTTTCCTCCCAGATGAGCATCTTTGACCACAGTAATCTTTGCACAGGTTGAATTACTGCAACACATTGTGTTTGAAACTGAAGGTGAAGATGATACACAGGCTACAGCTGCATGTCTTCTCCAAGGCTCAGGCCACTGAGCGCACATCAGGCCTCTGCTCAAGTCACTCCACTGACTCCTACTCCATTTCCTATGACAGTTTAAGGCCTTGGTCCTAATTTTTAAAGCCGCTAATTGAACAAGCCCCAGCTATATCACACATGGTGTTTCAGTCTTTGAACCATCATTCACTCCTATGCAAATCACACAATGCCACATGTGAAAGCTGGAGACAAAGCACTATTGGTGAAGAGGATCCAGCTATGGAACAGTCTTGTAGAGGAGACCAGGTGAATCTGAAGTCTGACCATATTGAGGAATATTACAAAGCCTTCCTCTAAGAAATCTTCTACCCACCAGTGACTCTCACAATATGAACATCCCTTCTGTTTCTACAATCCTATGGGGGAAAAACACCACAAACCCCTACCCCACACAGAGTTTTGATCACAAAAAGGCAGAAGAGCCAGAAACGACTTGGGACTTTACTAATGCTGTTGATTTTGTGTAGAAGGCACTTGGATATTACAGTGATGGGTTTCAGTATTGAAACCCGAGGTAAATAGTGACTGAGAAATAGATAGAAGTCCTTCAGAAAGTATATACATACTACAAAATAGTTGTCTCCCAGCCACACCTTTCATCTTATCTCTAAGTAAATATCCTCTTGCCATAGGTTGGGGGGAGAAAAAAAAAAAGAAGCAGAATAGCCATGTTTTTGTGTCTGTTGCCATTGATAGTGAGTTGTATTCTGGGTGATACTCCTATTTGCCTTTAAAGAGACAGGGCATGAGTTTTCTTATCATTCCTGAGATGATGATGATGATTGCATTATTGGCAGATTAATGCTGGACTATTTATGGAAAAGGCCTGAGTTCAGTATATTATCACCATCAAGAAAGAAAGAATTAGAAGTGAATTGAAAACACACATGAAATGTCTCAGCAGATATGACAGTTACAAGGATGTCAGAATGCTGCTGAGCTCCATTAGATTTTGATGACTTTAATTTACATTGGAATTTCTGTAGAAGGACCTCGTCTGTCATGCGCTTAAGAACATAAACATTATTTTAAAAGTAAAGCTGTGAGAAAGAGATTGCCCACAGAGCAAACTAAAAAGGCAAATTTTAACAATTGCTTTTGAGACTTCAGAAGGAAAAGTATCACATTTTTCTAAGTGCTATTCCAGCGGCATGTAAACAGCTCATCATCACCCATCAGGAGTGGGAGCTGGAATTGAAGTTCAAATCCTAGTTTTCTGTGTTACAGGGTCTCCAATCTTCCATAGGGAGTTATTTAGCACACTTATTAAACAGTGTTGTATTTCACACACACCTTCCAAAAAAAGATGCATCTTGGGGGGTGGGAAGGGAAGTCAATCAACTGTTAATGTGTGTGTGTATCATAAATATATATATATTTAAAAACCCTTCCTGTTTATAAATAATATTTATATGATGTCTTCTAGCTTAGATTTTCAATGCACTTTACATATCTTAATTGTATTAGCGTTCTAACACCTCCATAAAATAAGTATCTTTATATCCCTATTTTACTGATGAGGAAACTGATACAGAGAAGTAATATCCCCAAGGTCACCCAGTAGAGCCAGGAATACTACCCAGTTCACCTGGCTCTGTTCTTCATTTTTTTTCTAAATGATCAACCTTATCCCTCTTTGCTGTTATAACTTTAAGTTAGATTTATAAGATTCTTTCTTAACGAAAACAAAGTGGTGGGAAATGAGAAAGCAAGATGGTTTTAGAGTCTTTGAATGGAGAGGTGCAGCAAGAGAAGAAAATAGACTCCTCAAATGGTCCATATTCCTCTCACCATTCATTGTTAAACATAAAACTGTGCAATAGTTCAAGGGGAAAATATTGCTTGTTATAGAGTTGCAAAACATCACTGCATGATTGGGAAAACATAGAATCATATATATAAAAGGCTGGAGGGGACCTCAAGGGGACTCCTGCAATACTGAGGCATGATTAAATATACCTGGACCATTTATGATGAGACACCCGTACTTCGGTACATGAGGTTCCATGTGCAGAGTTGTGATTAACAAAAATAGTACTATCTAAAGATTGAGGGTAGAATATGAGCCATTATATACTCTATTTTTTACTTGCTAATCATGAGTTTAGTAATATAGCATACCTATAATATGTTGGAGGTATCTTTCCTCATGTTTAATATGAACAGATTCAGAGACATATCCATGTGTATTGGAGTTCAGGAGCAGAGGAGGTGAACTGAAATTTCACATAGCTCCATAGAACAAAACACTCAAAACTTTGAGGGAAATGGAGGATGAAGGATAGCCTGTTTTTGCTACCTAGATTACAAGGAAGAAAATCAATAGTTCACCACAAACAGACCTTTAGGTGTATATGAATACATGTAACAGATGGCCAGTACCAGCATGTGTTATGCTACCCTGACATTTCACAATAAATGCAAGTGCCAAATGCCATGCTCTTTTACTAGTTACCTCCAGAGGAAATGATGCTAAGCCAGTCCTCCTTCCCTGTCTATTAGGGGAATTTCATTTATAATAATATTAGAATGTCACAATTCTCTGCATTGAATTGAGTTCTTTGTCTTAAATTCGAAGTATGGTACCTTTAAATATCACTGTCTAAAACTTTCTATTGAATCCATATAACACTTCTGTTGCCCAAAATGTTCCAGTAGTGGGAGTTACTGAATTAATTTAATATTGATACATTGTATTTTAAACCTTTCAGCACATTTAATATGAACATGAGTTTTATTTTCAACCTGTATTGACATCTCAAGTACCACGTGCTCTTGCTTACATACTGTAATTCAAGATATTCTAACAGTACTATATTCCCCAGTGGTGAAGAGTTTACTTCTGCTTGGTTCAACTGGTCATGACAGTCCCATTGATTTAGATAGACTTTATTTACTTGTTGGTATCCCAACGAGCAATTTTTCAGAAATAGCTGTTGCTAATTCCACAAACATATGTTTAACAGATGCTTAGTTTAATCTGTCAAAATGCTCACTATTAACAAAAAAAGGTCTACTTTTATCACCTCAGCACTTAATGAAAATCAAACCCAATATAATATTGATTCCAATGTATGTGCCTAATCTTGTAAACATAAATATGAATAGTTTTATTTATATAAGCAGTCCCAATTAGAGCTTCTAAATTTAAAAAAAAAAACAGTTATTTCCAATTTCAAAAAGCTGTCATGTGTGTTACAAAATATAATTTAAAAGAATATGTGTGGGGAAAAAATTCTATCTAACGCTAGTCCTAATAAAATAGAACAACATATGCAAAAATGTTTGCAGAATTGAGACCTTAGTAAGGAACTGTTAGCTTTCATTTTCTTTAAAGTAATAAATATGATTTGAACATGTACAGAAATGAAATTGTGAGGCCCTAAGATATAGCCCCTCTTATAAATGAGTCACTGGCAGTGTTTAAAGAAAAAAGTAAAAGAGGAACAGCTCTATTCTAGTGACTCTTGCACTGAAAGATTTCCCAGCCTCCCAGATTTATTTGCTCATGCTATGTCCTCTTTAATCAATTAGCTGGTTATGTTGTCTCTGAACCCCATAGTTTCTTGGCAGCCAGTGATTGCTGCATCCTTACAAAATAAGGTATAAGTAAAAATCTCCACAGACTTTGTCCAGTGCACAATTAATAATGAAGTGATGTCTTTTGCTAATAGAGTATAAAATCAGGAGGTGCTTGAGTAAGAACAATAAGGCTACATAGCAAAAGTAAATTGAGACACAAGCAAATGCAAACAAAAAATCATTTTTCCCCAAATGAATTTTCATAACCTCTACTCTGTCCTCCTTCAAAACCTTTCTAAGGAACCACCCTCTACAGTGATTCCCATGGTTGGGTGCATAATGATACTTACTAGGCAGATGGCTTATTAAGTTTCATTAATATTTCTTGTACATTTATGTTAAAAGTTCTCCCCTCCTTTCTTTTTTAAGTTTCTTATTTGAAATCTTAATTACGAATAAATGCAACCTTGTGTGCCTCATCTTCCTTCTCCTGCTCTGTTGTTTGATGCTCCCTATTGCATCTTGACCCAATTATGGCCCCAATCCTGCAAATGACTAATATATTCAGAAGTTCCTTTGCCATGTTAATGAAAAGGAAACCTGCTGTCAGCTTTAATATCTTGCCAAACATAGGCAAAAGTAAATCTACTGTGTGACATATACTCTACATAGAAAGAAGCCAGAGTTCTTCTTCCACTCCTGTCTTCTCTTCTGCTGATGAGATGTTACATCTCTGAAGCAAAAACCTCCTGCTTGTGTCTTTGTTCACCCCCAGTGCTTTGCCTTTGGTATTTCAGGGTGTGTCCATTTCAGTTAATTTAAAAAAAGAAGTAGAACTCTTGAAGGTATCAACCATATGTGTCTTTTGTAGTGTGGTGTATTCTGGGGCTGCCATGTTGGGCCATTCTTTTATTATGCAGTTACAAGACAAATAAGGTACTCTCATCACTAGAGGGAGCACTTGTCCTAAAATACAAGAACTTCATATTGCATAGATCTACATTTCCTGTTCAAGAATCAATCTGATAATGTTACCAAAACAGTTTGGAGTGATCAAAATCAGGCCTGAAATGTCAAGGAAATGGGTCCCAGAGAGGATAAGGATCATAGAGAGGAATGAAAGGGGACAGGGAGAGAGAGAGAGAGGTTTATGGGAAGATGGCAGGGAAGAAGTACAGCTTAATTCAGTTGACTCAACTTGCAAACACTCCATGCAGTAGTACTATGGGGAGCTAGGGTGACCAGACAGCAAATGTGAAAAATCAGGATGGGGTAGGGGGTAATAGTAGCCTATATAAGAAAAAGACCCAAAAATCGGGACTGTCCCTATAAAATTGGGACATCTGGTCACTCTATGGGGAGCTGAGGATTGTGATGGGTGTGTGTGGTAGGAGCGTAGGGGAATGTGAGTTGCAGGGAAACTAAGCAATGCTAAAGTGGGTCAGCAGAGCTTTATGGCAGTGTGAGAGGAACATCAGGAAGCTGAGCAGATATGTGGGGGAAGAGGTTTGTGTGCTGAGAGAGGGTTGGAATATGGGATTTGAGGCTGTGAAGGTGTGTGAGGCTGCAGGAACAAAGTTCTTTGGTGCTAAGAGTTGGGAACTGGAATGGCTACTCAGGGACAGCTGTTTCAGATCGCTGTTGCACTGAGGCAGTAGTGCTACATGGATGTTCTTGATGCACCAATGCCTCCCTGCACTGACAATCTGTCCCCTTCCACTTCATCTCCACTCATCTTCATTTCTCCCACATCACCACAGAACACTAGCTGCCTCCCTCATTTCTCTTATCCCAGGGGGTGAGAAGCTATGGGGAGGGGAGACTGTCAGATTTGGACATGGATGTCTAATTTTACCTTTGACTGTTTAAAATAGCTATCTTGACTGGTCAACATAAATATATAAAAAAGCATTCTATTACACCAATCATAACAGCAATAGCTAGAAATCACCAGCACTGTCAACTGGATTTGACCAGATTATCTGTTAACCTGCCTGTGCATGTGAGGTCCTTCTCTTGATTTCAGTGGCTGCAGAATCAGGCCCTGTGTACCCATCCATATAGCTTTCTGGTGAAAATCGCTAGTGGGGACTTGGATGAGCATTTAAAATGTGCATCCCTGGTGAACTGGTCAGTCATTTCAAGAAATGTCTTATACTGTCACTTTATGTTCATTCAACCATACAAGATCCTATTTATAGGAAGACCTCCATATTCATGTACATGTCTTAACTGTAGATAATTTCTCTCTCTGAGAAAAATTAAAATGTTTCATTTATTTCTATTTCGGTCTCACACTTCCTTATCGGTAAAAATATTTTTAAACATTTTTTTTTCAATGTAGAGTTCTCATATAACAGGAGAATTTATGCATAGATTAAGGTTCATTGCTCCCTTATTGGTAGTTTATTCTTCATATTGAAAATGAGAGCATTGCAGAAGGTTGGCCTAAGGGAAGAAAGGAGCAGATCAATTTAAGAACAACTCTATTTTCTGCCCTGGGCTGCATTATCTTTTCCATAGAAGCTCTGTAGGATCAGAGAGTGCGTATGTACCACTTCCTTCCCCATCACCATTCCCACTCCTCTTCCCCTCTAACATCAGGCCTTCTCTCTGTGCAGATCCCAGATATTAGAATAGGTTTCTGTGGGATCCAGAGGTGGAAGACAGACACCTCTGCTCACTTGAATACAATAGGGGGAGAGCCACACATGAAGGGTCTCTCTGATTGCAGATATGAGGGGAGGCACAATCTGAGCTGATGATTTATTTGTTTTTATATATTTTTGAAATAGGCTGTAGTTCTTTCCTTTCTGAAGGAGTTGAGGGTGTCTATGCTAAATGTACTGAAGTGGTGGTAAAAACAAAATCACTAGCAGTAAAATAGTGATGCCTAGTGGAACATTCTACTTAAGCATGTTAAGTCTTTGCCAGTTGCTTTATTCCTTTAACATTTGCAAAGCTTTTGTTTCTGTCCTCACGAGTGCAGCTGTTTTCTTGTTCAAGGCTGGAATGGGTAAATGTTGGTGCAAACTCATTTGCATCAAAAATACCAAGTTGATCAGAAAGTAATCTAAGAACAAATACCCAAGGCTCCAGAACATATATTTGGCTATATTCTCTTTTAATGCATATTAAATGAGAGTCAAAGCCTTGTCCTAGTTATTAAGAGACCACTAAGCTCCTCATGTTTGGTGTTAAACTGTGAGGTTTTTATATTAAGGGCTTGGAGGTATTTTTAACTACTCATTATTAACTGCTGGAAGATAGTTTACCTCAAGTTTTGTAGTCAGGGTTTTGTTTAATTAAAAGTAAGATAAGCTTAAAACAAAACCCAGCTCCAAACATACTTCAAGCGATTCTGAATCCGGATTTTATGGTAGGATTTTTGTCTGGTTGAATTAGAACCCCAGATCTGAATACTCCCAACTATAAAGTGAGATTGTAACTTGCCCTCTTCACCAACGCAAGGAAGACTAGCAGCATAAGGACATAGTGTAGCTTTGGTGTGGAAGGTTAAACAGAACAGCCTCCATGGAGTTGCAACCCATGCAGGTGGGTAGGGGTGTGGAATGGCTGGAGTCTTTGTACCATCTCCACAATGTGTCCACCACCATGGAAGGGAAAGTAATCTGTGCCAGATAAGGGACTGGGGCAGATTGATTTTTTCCCTAGAACAAGTGTCTGCTCATGAGATAGCACATATCATGCTTTGTGGCAAAGCCATGACTGCCCATAATGAGTGGAAAGAAAGTGTTGAACAAAAGTTTGCAAGCAAGCCATGCATATTGTATGTTGCACAAAAGCATTCACTGACCTTTTAGAAGATAACTAATGCATTTCTTATTAAGAATCAGTCTGTTTTCAGATGATTGGCAAACAGAAAAGAAGGGTGAAATCAATGCCTACTCTGGTGCGGATTGATGTAAGTAGTTGGCCCACCAATAAGGCTGACTCTAAATACTGGAAAATAGACAAAGCTAGTGGTTTATTCTAGATATCAAATGTATAGCATGAGGTATAAAGAGAACAATTTTTCTAGTAAGAGACACATAGTAGGATTGATTATTACACTTTCTTTTTAGGTATTTCCCCCCCACACACACACCCTGGATTACCTGAGAAATGAGAATAAATTACCTCACTTTAGAAAGAAAAGAAAACCTCATCAGGGCTTCGAGTCACATTAATTTTAAAATATGTTGTGAGAAAAGATGTAGTTAGTGATAAATTGACTATGTGGGTGGATTTTACTCTAAATCCACTCTGAAAGGATTTCTATATGATTTATTAAAATAGCAAATATTTTAAAATGGTAATGTATGGCCTGACTACGTGCAATTGAAACAAATCATTATAAATTCTAAGTGTAAGGAATAGAGTTTTGTGTCATTGTTGGAATAACTTGTTAATGGCAAAGGTGCTTTTGGAGTAATCAGTAATAAATTACACATAATCTGCTATTTATTATTTTTATTATGGTAGTATAATGTAGAGATCCCAGCTGGCATAAGGGCCCCATGCTAGGTCCTGTACAAACACTTGATAAGTACTCCAGGGAGCTTGCAATCTGAATGGACAAAACAGATAAAGAGTGAGGGAAAGGATATATTATTTTCTCCATTTTACAGATGGTGAATTGAGGAATTAAATGAATTGCACAGGGTCACACAGTAAGTCCCAGGTTGGGGGATTAGTTGGGACAAACATGAAATTGAGGTTAGGCTATGATGTCACAACTCATTATGTAAGTGTGGGGCAGATGTCCAGTGCAGATACTCCATAAGGAAGGGATATGGTGATCAGATAAAATGAATTTGGTAAAGCATTTAAAGGAGATCATAGAATATCAGGGTTGGAAGGGACCTCAGGAGGTCATCTAGTCCAACCCATTGCTCAAAGCAGGACCAATTCCCAACTAAATCATATTATATTTAATATTATTTAAAGCTGTGGAAGCCAGGGGGTGTTCAGAGCTTCTATGATGGCACAGCAGGGAGTCGCTCCCCTGAACTCTCATTCAAG
Source organism: Terrapene triunguis (assembly GCF_002925995.2). Taxonomy (NCBI): domain Eukaryota; kingdom Metazoa; phylum Chordata; order Testudines; family Emydidae; genus Terrapene; species Terrapene triunguis. The sequence goes on along the minus strand of NW_020664417.1, from coordinate 10,827,299 downwards.
GTGGGAGGAAATTGGCAGGGTTCTAGCAGTGGGTTGGCTAAGGATCAGGATGGGTAAAGGGGAAGGACAGACAGCAGTGCCCCCTCCCTGATATATGTAAATGATTATGGAATTACCTGCACTGTACACCTTTTTATCTGCCGGATACTCCCTGACGCTTAGGAATAAAGTTGTGGCCTAATTAAACCTCATCTTCTGGCACCAGCCTTGCCTATGAACTCCAGCCCGAAGCGCCGCAGAAATGTCTCTTAGGGTGAAGGATAAAGATGGAGTTTCTCTCTGTTCCTCATATTCCCAAAGGTATATTTTTGTCTTACAAGTCAGGAAGATGTCCTGTGGACTCAGGGGGTGCAGGAGTTATGTTAATTCTCCCTCTTTCTGGAGTTCAAGATAGCCCTTGCTGGTTTAGCTTGATAGTTTTGTTTATATCTAATATATAAATTGAACTAAACCTTTGTTAAAGATGCGCCTGTTTATCACCTTGATCTCTGTGAGATTGTCTGGTCTGAAACATGTTATAGTAACATGTTACAGAGGGTAGTCGACTACTGACACCGATGGGAGAAACCCACCTGCTGACATAGGTAGAGTCTTCACTGACGTGCTACATTGGTGCAGCTGCACCGCTGAAGCATTTTAAGTTTAGACATATGCATAGCAAGAATTCATAGCCAAAATGTGACTGTGTTACAAAATATGACTTCACACCAGTTTGAACTTACTGAATTATATGTTTCCATTTATAATATATATATATATATATATATATATATATATATATATATATATATATATATTATAGATGACCTCCGAAAATATGCATATTACTAGAAGGTCATCTAAGCCACAACCTATCATTTCCCATTGGTAGGATGATTCCCAAACCTGGTGAGAGCTTTCACAATTGTGATGTGAATACTTCTGCGGCTAGTAGAGTGTTTAGTAAGAGTATTTCCTTTTTTTGAACTTCATTGCAAGCCAAATTTTGCTAACATGAATATTCATGGAAATGAATAAAAGGGGTCAGAAATTCTGTTGAAGTGAATTCATGGCTTTTATTCAAATGAACGTTCATAATACATTTTTGCAGCGTTTGCCCAGCTCATCTCATGATTCAAAGTATTCATACAAATAGTACTGTATAAAAATAGCCCTTTCTACTTTGTAAATATTGTATGCATGTGAAAGACTGAAATTCTCCAGCAGAAATTGCAAATCATGAAACAGGATGAAACTGTGCCCTTTTACATCAGTCAACACAGCTAATCACTCTTGAAATACATAAAACTCACTTTATTTTTACCCCCAAAACACATTTTGAATCCAACAGGTTGGCTCACTAGGGCCCTGATCCAAAATACATTGAAATCAATAGAAGCCTTTCCACTGACTTAAGTGGGCTTTGAATCAGGCTTAAGATACTATATTTTGTGATCTTCCCTCTCTGTTCTGCCAGTTCAGTGTTTTACATAGAAGATGTGACTGCTCTTTCCACTTTCTCTGCCAGGCACATACTTTCAATTATCTGTATTACCACACAGTTGGGTAAACTAAAGTCCTGTAGGATGTGACCAAAAGACAAGGCAGAAGAATGAATAACCTCCTAGCAGATGAGAGAAAAAGCAGATGTTTGGCTGATAATAGAGAAAGGACAATCACATAAAGAGTACAAAATATTGAGTTGGAAGTTGTAGCAGGGTGGTCACCCCACTCCGGCCCTGAAGGGGTTAAAACAGCCCTGGAGAGGGCTGCAGCTGGGAAAAGCTAGGCTGATGGAGAAAGCAGCCACAGCTGTGGCCAGCTTAATCAAGCCACTGCTGGCCCTATAAGAGGGCTGAGGGCCAGCAATTGAGACACACTCTCTAGCTTCTTGAGAGAGAAGGACCTGGCTGCCTGGGAGTTGAGAATGGTACCTGAGGTGGAGCAGTGCTGGGGAAGGGCAGAGGGAGCTGGGGAGCTCCAGCCAGGAAAAAATCCAGGCTGCAGGCCTTGCTAAAAGGGCCAAATAGGTATTGGGGCTGCAGAGGGGCAGCCCAGAAATAGGCAAAGTCAGCAAGCCCTAACCCCATTGCCGATGATGAGTAGTTTACAGACTGCATTCAGCTCCAGGGAGCGGGGGCTAGATGATGATTGACAGTAGCCACTGAGGCAAGGTGGGTTTAGAGGGTTGGGGGTTCCCCAGGGAGGGGAGACTCAGATTGGGGGTTACTGCTGGGGCAGAACCCCAGGGAAAAGGGCACTGGGTCCGGGAGGGACACGGGGGGCTAGCAGCAGGTGAGACACCGGCCTGCAGAGGGCGCTCCGTGCTGGAAGAGCTAATTCCCAGGACCAGCAGGTGGTGCCGCGCTGATGAGTCGTCGCCCCGCCACAGTAGTACTGAGAGAAAAATAACAGGATGCCTAACAAAAGGTATCACATGAACAAGAGAACTATTTTGGACCTCCTGATGGATAAAGATGAATAGAATTAATAACTGGTCTGGAAGCTGGTGGTTGTCGAGGGACCAGTGATCATGACCTGACAATGGGCAAACAGACAACAATCCCAACCACTTACATATACAGATTCAAATTTCACAAGATTGAGGAAAATTATGAGCAAAATTGACTGGCAGGAAGAACTTGGACAGAAAAAAATGTGAATGGAAAATTCTGAATTCTTTACAAAAAGTTTTAGTAGTTCAAAAAACTGATTCCACAATAAAAAGAGGACAGCTTTGGCTAAAAGCACATCCCAGTTTAGGAGCAAAAAGAAGGCTTCTAATGAGAAATTAAAAAAAACATTACAAATGGAAAAAGGGGGAAGAAAAAGCAATTGATATAAATTAGAATTTATGAAGTATAGCAAATGATCAAGGAAGCTAAAGACAGTGGGGAAAAATCTATGGCTTCAGGGCTCAGGACAAAAGGAGGATAATTTTAAAGTGGTTTATTATTGAGGCTACACTTATGTCATGGAGGTCATGGAAGTTATGGAATCCGTGACTTCAGAGACCTCTGTGACATTCTCTGCTTCAGCCCCAGGGACTTTAACTCGAGCTGACAGCCAGTCAGCCCCGGCAGGGTTCCGGCAACAGGGCCTCCTACAAGGTTCCAGGGACAGGTGACAGACTCTTGAGGGAGCCTTCCTCAGGGTTCGAGGAATGGGTGATAGCCTCGCGTGGTGGGGAAGGGGGACACCTTGCGTGAGTGGCTGGGGTTGTCCCATTTTCTCTCTGGGAAATATGGTCACCCTGCAGCTCCCATGGATGGAGCATGTCTCTACCCCTCCCCCCCCAGCTTCAAGCTGCCCTGGGCAGAGGGGAAACCCCACAGCGGTTACCAGCTTTGCCCATTACTTTGGGGGTTGCTCATTTATTAGGGTTACTTTTCTGCAGGGGTAGTGGGGGGATGGATTCTGTACTTCTATCAATGTACTGATTGTGTCACTTGTGTTCTCATAAGGAATTCTACTTCTTCCTGCCGCAAGTTCCCTCCCAGTGGAGCTATCCTGCAGGACCTAGGTTTCCCAGGGCTGGGTTCTTTCAGCCCCAGAATGAGACAAGAACACACACACATATTAATAGAGAACATCTGAGAGGACCAGGTAAATCAGCACTCCCAAGCTGACCCCTTATATGTCCCTGGACTCAGCAGGCTGGGTCGAACAGCACCTCCAAGTTGTCACCCTCATATGCCAGAATAGAGCACGCCTGAGCATTTATACAATTTATAAATTGTATAATTCTCAAAAAGTAGTTGTCAGTGGGGAGTCATCATCCAAAGGGAGTGTTTCTAGTGTGGTTCTACAGGGTTTGGCACTATGGCTGATATTATTCAACATGTTCATCAGTGATCTGGAAGTAAATATAACATCACTGTATTGGGGAATGGCACAAAGACTGAGTGTAAAAATGAGGACAGGGCAGACATACAGAACAATCTGAATATCCTGTTAAATGGGGCCTATTTATAAAAAAAAAGTGTTTTAATACAGACAAATACAAAGTTATACATCTAGGAATTAGACCAATACTGGGATACTATATCCAGTTCTGGTGTCCACATTTAAAAAAATAAAATTAAAAATTAGGGTGCAGAAAAGAGCCACACAATTATTCAAGGGCTGGAGAAAACGCCTTAAAGTGAGAGAATTAGGGTATGTCTACACAACGAGAGTAGTTTGATTTTACTTAAATCGAATTTGTGGAACCGATATTACAAAGTCGAACATGTGTATCCACGCTAAGGACAGTAATTCGACTTTGTGAGTCCACACTAACAGGGCAAGCATCGACATTGGAAGTGATGCACTGTGGGCAGCTATCCCACAGTTCCCGCAGTCCCCGCTGCCCATTGGAATTCTGGGTCGAGGTCCCAATGCCTGCTGGGGCAAAAAATGTGTGGAGGGTGGTTTTGGGTAAGTGTCGTCATTCAACCGTCACTCCCGCCTCCCTGAAAGCGCCGGCGGGCAATCAGTTCACGCACTTTTCTGGTGAGTGACAGTGCAGACGCCACAGCACTGCGAGCATGGAGCCCACTGCGATCATCGCTGCAGTTATGGCCGTTGTCAACACCTCACACCTTATCGTCCACCTTTTTCAGAGTCAGATGCTGAGAAATCGGGCGAAGAGGCTACGGCAGCGCGGTGAGGACATTAAGTCTGAGAGGGGCACAGACCTCTCACAAAGCACGGGACACCGCGCCATGAACATCATGGTGGCAATGGGTCATGTTGATGCTGTGGAACAGCGATTCTGGGCCCGGGAAACAAGCACGGACTGGTGGGACCGCATAGTGCTGCAGGTCTGGGATGAATCACAGTGGCTGCGAAACTTTAGGATGCGTAAGGGAACTTTCCTGGAACTTTGTGAGTTGCTGTCCCCTGCCCTGAAGCACAAGGACACCCGGATGCGAGCAGCCCTGACTGTCCAGAAGCGAGTGGCCATAGCCCTCTGGAAGCTTGCAATGCCAGACAGCTACCGGTCAGTCATGAACCACTTTGGCGTGGGCAAATCTACCGTGGGGGTTGATGTGATGCAAGTAGCCAACACAATCGTTGAGCTACTGCTGTCAAAGGTAGTGACCCTGGGAAACATGCAGGTCATCATAGATAGCTTCGCCGCGATGGGATTCCCAAACTGCGGTGGGGCTATAGATGGAACTCACATCCGTATCCTGGGTCCGGACCACCAGACCAGCCAGTACATTAACAGAAAGGGCTACTTTTCAATGGTGCTGCAAGCACTGGTGGACCATAGGGGACATTTTACAAACATCAAAGTCAGATGGCCGGGCAAGGTTCATGACACTCGTGTTTTCAGGAACTCTGGTCTGTTTAGACGGCTGCAGGAAGGTATTTACTTCCCGGACCACAAAATAACTCTTGGGGATGTGGAGATGCCTATAGTGATCCTTGGGGACCCAGCCTACCAGCTAATGCCCTGGCTCATGAAGCCCTATACAGGCGCCCTGCACAGTGAAAAAGAACTCTTCAACTACCGGCTGAGCAAGTGCAGAATGGTGGTGGAGTGTGCTTTTGGACGTCTCAAGGGGAGATGGAGAAGCTTACTGACTCGCTCTGATCTCAGCGAAACCAATATCCCCATTGTTATTGCAGTTTGCTGTGTGCTCCACAATCTCTGTGAGAGCAAGGGGGAGACCTTTATGGCGGGGTGGGAGGTTGAGGCAAATAGCCTGGCTGCTGATTACACCCAGCCAGACAGCCGTGCGATTAGAAGAGCACAGCGGGACACGCTGTGCATCCGGGAGGCTTTGAAAGCTAGGTTCCTCAGTGAGCAGGGTAACCTGTGACTATTAAGTTTGTTTAAAGAGAAGTTGAACCTGCCCCCTTTTCTTTACCCAGTTAATGTTGACTATCCTCTCCAGTTACATATCCCGTTCCCCCCGTTCACCCCTTTACAACACACATTTAAAAATATAATAAATGGAACTTTGTTAATAAACACCGTTTTCTTTATTACGGATTTCGCGGTAAAGTGTTGAAACTGAGACGCAGACTGTGGTGGGGAGCGGGCGTAGTGATGGAAAGAACGCTTCTAAACTCGAGGAATGACAGGCTCCTGCTCCTAGAGCAGTCCGCAGTGGTGGACTGGTTGTTTCAACGGAGCCTGCCACCCCTCCTTTTCGGGACTCTGTGTGTGGAGGCTATGTGACTTTGTGGCGGGGGAGGACGGTTACAGATCCCCTGCTGTGTGGCTCTGTGATCCAGGCTAAGGACCGCTGCATAAGATCTGTAACCTCCCTCCCCCGCCACAAAGTCACATAGCCCCCCGCACACAGAACATGAAAACCACCTCCCAGACTGACCAGGGTGCCTAGTGACTGCAATGTTTGTGTGTGACCTTCTGCTGAACCTGCCCCCGTGTCTGTACCCTGGTAAAGGTGACTGTCCTCTCCAATTATCAACCCCCTTCCCCCCCTTCAAACACACTCTTCTCTAAAAGAACATGACGGAAACAGTAATTAACAGAAACATATTTTTTATTAGCAACTACACAGTTAGGGGATGAAACTGGGACGGGGGCTTGGGTGAGGCGGGAAGGAAAGGACTTATCAAATTTTTGGGAATGAGAGCCTTCTGGTACTTGAGCAGTTTGCAGGGGTGGAGTGACAGTTTTCACGGCCCCTGCTGCCCCTCCTTCTTGGGACTTTGGGTGAGGGGGCTATGGGACTTTGTGGCGGGGGAGGGTGGTTAGAAATACACTGCAGCGGGGCTCTGTACTCCTGCCTCTGGTCCTGCAGAACATCCACAAGGCACCGGAGCATGTCCGTTTGCTCCCTCATTAGTCCAAGCAGCGTTTGAGTTGCCTGCTGGTCTTCCTGCCGCCACCTGTCCTCCCGTTCGCTGTGTGATCGCTGGTATTGCGACATGTTCTCCCTCCACTGGGTCTGCTGGGCCGCCTTGGCTCGGGAGCAGCCCATAAGTTCTGAGAACATGTCGTCCCGTGTCCTTTTCTTTCTCCGCCGAATCTGCGCCAGCCTCTGGGAGGGGGATGCCGGGGTAGGTCGGGAGACACTCGCAGCTGTGGGATGGGGAAAAGGGAGTGAATTCCTCACAAAGATACATTTTTGTGAACAATGAACATAGTCTTTCTCTGTGAACAAGACCATGCACAGCACCTATCACATGCGCACTCAGGACAAGGTTGAATTTTCGGCCTTCGCATTCAGTGCCTGGGGTCTTGCAGTGGAGATCAGACAAGCTGGGCAGGACAGCGGAATTCGGGTAGCAGGCTGACATGGTAAGCCATAGACTTTTGGCTGCTTAAAACTTAATTTATAGCAGTGCCCTCCTTTCATGTTCAAAGCAATGCTCCTAGCGTTGGCCAGTTCCTGCTGCCGGCAATCCGGCAAGCATGAACTCTGCCCCTGTCCCACCCCCTCGCGGCTGTCTCCGGGAAAGATCCCTGTATGCTGCCCCTCTCCCGCCTCCACCGTGTGTCTGTAAACCACCGGTTACAGTTATGTAAAGGAACAGGCAATCAATCCCAATACTAACATTCCCCTAATTCAAAGCAGGTCACCATGAGCGACATCACTCTGATGAGGATTTCTGACACAGAGAAAGATCGCATGCTGCGTGAAAACCAGGGCCGTATGCCGCCATGCTCTGCGAGGCAATGATCCCAGAGTACTTGATGATAGCCTGGCGCGGAAAAGTTTCCTACCATGGAGGACGCAATAAGGCCGCTGTCCCCAGGAACCTCATGCAAAGGCTTTCCAATTACCTCCAGGAGAGCTTTGTGGAGATGTCCCATGAGGATTTCAGCTCTATCCCCGGACATATAGACCTTATTTTCCAGTAGCTGCACTGGCAAGGACTAAGAAGTAGAGTGCCTAGGGCAAACTAATCATGATAAACCGGACATTGTTAGATTCTTTTGCAGTAGTTGCACTGCCAAGGACTAAAACGTTAAACGCCTAGGGCAAACTAATCATTAAAAACCCATTTTTAATATTCCTGTTCTGTTCAAAATAAATGTTTACATGTTTAAAACACTTACCGACTGATCCTTCCCCTGATTCAGGGTCCGGGTTAACGCCTGGGGAGGGTTGGTAGGGGATCTCTGTGAGGGTGATGAAGAGATCCTGGCTGTCGGGGAAATCAACGTTGTATGCGCTGTCGACTACCTCATCCTCCTCATCTCCTTCCTCATCTTCCCCGTCCACTAACATCTCCGAGGAAGCGGCCGTCGACAATATCCCATCCTCAGAGTCCACGGTCAGTGGTGGGGTAGTGGTGGCGGCCGCACCTAGAATTGAATGCAGTGCCTCGTAGAAACGGCATGTCTGGGGATGGGATCCGGAGCGTCCATTTGCCGCTTTGGTCTTCTGGTAGCCTTGTCTCAGGTCCTTGATTTTCACGCGGCACTGCGTTGCATCCCGGCTGTAGCCTCTCTCCGTCATGGCTTTTGAGATCTTCTCGTAGATCTTCGTATTCCGTTTCTTGGAGCGCAGCTCCGAAAGCATGGACTCATCACCCCACACAGCGATCAGATCCAAGACTTCCCGATCAGTCCATGCTGGGGCCCTCTTTCTATTCTGAGATTGCATGGTTACCTCTGCTGGAGAGCTCTGCATAGTTGCCAGTGCTGCTGAGCTCGCCATGATGTCCAAACAGGAAATGAGATTCAAACTGGCCAGACAGGAAAAGGAATTCAAATTTTTCCGGGGCTTTTCCTGTGTGGCTGGTCAGAGCATCCGAGTTCGGACTGCTGTCCGGAGCGTCAACAGAGTGGTGCACTGTGGGATAGCTCCCGGAGCTATTAGCGTCGAATTCCATCCACACCTACCCTAATTCGACATGGCCATGTCGAATTTAGCACTACTCCCCTCGTCGGGGAGGAGTACAGAAATTGAATTAAAGAGACCTCTATGTCAAACTAAATAGCTTCGTTGTGTGGACGGGTGCAGGGTTAATTCGATTTAACGCTGCTAAATTCGACATAACCTCCTAGTGTAGACCAGGCCTTAGAGATCTTTCTGTTTAGTTTGTCAAAATGAAGTTTTGAGAGGTGATTTAATTACAGTGTATGAATACCTTTACAGGGAGAAAATACTGGGTGCAAAAGAGCTGATTAATCTGGTAGACAAAGGCATAACAAGCACCAATGGCTGAAAGCTGGAATCAGGCAAATTCAAATTAGGAAAAAAGAAAAAGAAAAAAGACAATTTTTCAACAGTAAGTGATTATTCATTGGAACAAACTACCAAGGAAAGTGCTGGATTCTCCATCACTTGATGCCTTCAAATCAAGACTGGATGCTTTTTATGGAAGGGATGCTTAAGACAGCACTAGTTATTGGGTTCAATACTGGGATAACTGAGTGAAATTTAAGGTCTGAGATATATATGAAGTCATACTCAGTGATGTAATGGTCCCTTCTGGAGTTAAATTCAATCTATGAAGATCTAGTTAGGACTAGACTGTGCAATTAATTTGCAGTCCTGTATTCAAAGCAGTGTGGGCCTTCACAGGAGGAAGGATTGTATGTAAGGAGGAGTGCGGAGGAGTTGCATTGTATGTAAGAGAGCAGTATGAAACTGGAGAAAAGCCTGTTGAGAGTCTTTGGGTTAAGTTTAGAGGCGAGAGCAACGAGGGTGATGTTGTAGTGGGTGTGTGCCACCTGATCAAAAGGATGAGGTAGACGAGGCTTTCTTTGGACAACTAATTGAAGTTTCCAGATCACAGGCCCTGGTTCTAATGGGGGACTTCAATCACCCCGATATCTGCTGGGAGAGCAATACAGCAGTTCACAGACAATCCAGGAAGTTTTTGGAGAGTGTTGGGGACAACTTCCTGGTACAAGTGCTGGAGGAACCAACTAGGGACTGTGCTCCTCTTTACCTGCTGCTTACAAACGGAAGAATTGGTAGGGGAAGTAGAAGTGGGTGGCAGCCTCGGCAGCAGTGACCATGAGATGGTTGAGTTCAGGATCCTGACAAAAGGAAGAAAGGAGAGTAGCAAAATACGGACCCGGACTTCAGAAAAGCAGACTTAGACTCCCTTTATGGAACTGATGGGCAGGATCCCCTGGGAGGCTAATATCAGGGGGAAAGGAGTCCAGAAAAGCTGGCTGTATGTTAAAGAAGCCTTATTGAGAGTACAGGAACAAACCATCCCAATGTGCAGAAAGAATACCGATATGGCAGGTGACCAGTTTGGCTTAACAGTAAAATCTTCGGTGAGCTTAAACTCAAAAAGGAAGCTTACAAAAAGTGGAAATTTGGACAGATGACTGGGGGGAGTATAAAAATATTGCTAGAACATGCAGGGGTGTAATCAGGAAGGCCAAGGCATGTTTGGAGTTGCAGCTAGCAAAGGATGTGAAGGGTAACAAGAAGGGTTTCTACAGGTATGTTAGCAACAAGAAGAAGGTCAGGGAAAGTGTAGGACCCTTACTGAATGGGGGAGGCAATATAGTGACAGATGATGTGGAAAAAGCTGAAGTACTCAATGCTTTTTTTGCCTCGGTCTTCACAGACAAGGTCAGCTCCCATACTGCTGCACTGGACAACACAGTATGGGGAGGAGGTGAGCAGCCCTCAGTGGTGAAAGAACAGGTTAAGGACTATTTAGAAAATCTGGACATGCACAAGTCCATGGGTCCAGATCTATTGCATCTAAGGCTGCTGAGGGAGTTGGCTGATGTGATTGCAGAACCATGGTCATTATCTTTGAAAATTCATGGCAATCGGGGAAGGTCCCGGACGATTGGGAAAAGGCAAATATAGTGCCCATATTTTAAAAAGGGAAGAAAGAGAACCCGAGGAACTACAGACCAGTCAGCCTCACGTCAGTCTCCAGTAAAATCATGGAGCAGGTGCTAAAGGAATCCATTTTGAAGCACTTGGAGGAGAGAAAGGTGATCAGGTACAGTCAACATGGATTAACCAAGGTCAAGTCATGCTTGACCAAACTGATTGCCTTCTATGATGAGATAACTGGCTCTGTGGATATGGGGAAAGCGGTGGATGTGATATATCTTGACTTTAGCAAAGCTTTTGATACGGTCTCCCACAGTATTCTTGCCAGCAAGTTAAAGAAGTATAGATTGGATGAATGGACTATAAGGTGGATAGAAAGCTGGCTAGATTGTCGGGCTCAATGGATAGTGATCAACTGCTTGATGGCTAGTTGGCAGCCGGTACCAAGCGGAGTGCACCATGGGTCGGTCCCGGGTACAGTTTTGTTCCACATCTTTATTGATGATGGGATTAATTGCACTCTCAGCAAGTTTGCAGATGACACTAAGCTGGGAGGAGAGGTAGATACACTGGAGGGTAGGGATAGATTCCAGAGTGACTTAGACAAATTGGAGGATTGTGCCAAAAGAAATCTGATGAGGTTCAACAAGGACAAGTGCAGAGTCCTGCACTTAGGAAGGAAGAATCCCATGAACCACTACAGACTGGGGACCGACTGGCTAAGCAGCAGTTCTGCAGAAAAGGACGTGCGGATTACAGTGGACGAGAAGCTAGATATGTGTCAGCAGTGTGCTCTTGTTGCCAAGAAAGCCAACGACATATTGGGCTGTGTTAGTAGGAGCATTGCCAGTAGATCAAGGGAAGTGATTATTCCCCTCTATTTGGCACTGGTGAGGCCACACCTGGAGTACTGTGTCCAGTTTTGGTCCCCCCACTACAGAAAGGATGTGGACAAACTGGAGAGAGTCCAGCGGAGAGCAACAAAAATAATTAGGGGGCTGGGGCACATGACTTACGAGGAGAGGCTGAGGGAACTGGGCTTATTTAGTCTGCAGAAGAGAAGAGTGAGGCGGGATTTGATAGCAGCCTTCAACTACCTGAAGGGGGGTTCCAAGGAGGGTGGAGCTAGGCTGTTCTCAGTGGTGGCAGATGACAGAACGAGATGCAAAGGTCTCAAGTTGCAGTTGGAGAAGTCTAGGTTGGATATTAGGAAACACTATTTCACTAGGAGGGTGGTGAAGCATTGGAATGGGTTACCTAGGGAGGTGGTGGAATCTCCACCCTTAGAGATTTTTAAGGCCCGGCTTGACAAATCCCTGGCTGGGATGATTTAGTTGGTGTTGGTCCTGCTTTGAGCAGGGATTGGACTTGATGACCTCCTGAGGTCACTTCCAACCCTAATATTCTATGACTCTATGCCCAAGCAGGAGAATAGAATGCCTCTCTGGGATCCTAGGTGCACAGAGTAAATGTTCACCCTTTTACAAAGTCCAGCAGACTTTCCACATGTATTTGGCCAGCACATGTTGTGGATTGGAGCCATGGCTCTGCCTGCTCTCCACTTCATTCTGCTGTTCCCTACACCCTTTGGTTTGAGTACTTAGGGATTAATGTGCTTATAGGACGAAGGCTCCTTACACCTTTCCTTCCCCCAATATGTGCACTGTCAACTAGGGTTAGGCAGAGTTTGGCCATTCACTTGCACCCATGCTGGTGTACATATCAATCTCCCTTGTTCTTATTACAAGAAATCATAATCCCTTAACATAGAAAGCATGGCTAGCATCTTGTACAGATGTAGAAAATATCCATTTGATATGGTAAAGATTCTACCTGCCTCTAGAATCCAGGGTTACTTCACACCATTATGGAATTTACTGGACCAACTAAAAACTACTGAAGAATGTTGAGGGACATGTTCCTCAATATTCTAAATCAAAATTGTTTAAAGACTGGGAAGAAGCTAAACTACTAGGCACAGTTGATAAAGGACCAGAAATAATTTAAAACTATAACTCATCCCTCCTTAATCAAGCCTCAGTAAGTTTGCATTTCTGCTATTACAAATAATTATAGAAGGCTTTGGGAGGCATAATGCACCATGCAGGCCTTGTCTGTCTGATTTATTACACTGATACATTATCAATACATCATAAAAGCAATGTCACTTCCATGAAATACTGTTACTCAGCAAGATCAGCAAAAGCCATCAGTTAAGGCCATGATTTGAGACTGTTTTTTTTTGTTTATAATTTTATTTATGAAAAGTTTATGTAATAAATGAATTGTTAATCCAGAGTAAAAAGATAAGGACAGTTTAGTTTAGTAACTTTTAATTCTCTTTCTTTTCTGTACATGCTTATTCATAAAAGGTTAGGAAGAAAATCTATTGAAATAATTGTTGTAACAAAGAAGCATTCTGAAAATATTCATTCTATTGCTTACTGATGACTTAGGACATTTATATAATGTTAATTCTACAAATGTTCTATTAAATCTTTTCTTGTAGTATGTGAATATTGTATAGGAAAGTGTGTGCGCACAGGCACATGCACACAGTGATCTGTAGTCAAGCACATGGTTGGCCAGAAAGGTATGATTTGCTGCATGCTCTGATGTAGAGGCACTGAGTTCCACATCTGGGAACGCTGCACTGCAATGCCTGCCGCCAATCCCCAGACAAATTCATTGAAGGACTGGGAGTAGTAAACACAACATGATTATACAGAGGGAGAGCCATCTTTATGGTTGCAACTTCTCTGCACATCTTCATAATGTTAGTACATTGAACTGGATGAATAGCTAGAAGAAAAGAGAAACAGTTTACCTCTAACAGTCTCCTATAAACCTCACAGTTATTCATGAGATGGCATAGAAATGGCATTACTTGAACTGGTAGACAGCTATGGAAATGGACAAATATTCTTGTTCATGCTGCTAGGTCTCTGCTTAATTCTGCAGCTCCAATTCATGCTAAGGAGTATTTATTCACATGAATTAATCCCATTGAAGTCATTAGGACTACTGGTATGAACAAGTACTACTTAACATAACCTAGGAATGTTTGATAGAATCACCCTTGTGTCTGTGGAGAATATTAGGATATGTGTTTGCATATATTTTAGGTACGTGGAAGGTAAGGTATGTGGGTGGAAGTGAGGTTACAAACCACTGTCTAAGGACTCTGTGAGGGTCCATTGGGTTGCTAGGAGCCATCCCAGAATGTTTGTTTGAAAGTTTGGCAGTGGGAAGACTACACTGGTGGAGGGAGTGTGGAGAGTTGCTATCTGGAGATAGCTTGGTCCAGGCTTGTTGGTGTTGTCAAGAAAGGTCTCTCCAGACTCCAGAAATGGGTCCATCAAGACTGGGCTGTCAAGAGTGGAGGCAGTGAGACCAGACTGAAAGAACATCAGACTCCCTAGGGGCATAAACTAAGATTTTTCAGGGCTTGAATAGGGAGCTTCCAGATTATCAGTACCAGAGTTCGTCCATAGGTTTTACTTCTTAATAATTGTAAATTCATTTATTTAGTCTGGAGTGGGACTGTGGTGAATGGAATTTTCTATAGCAGCCTTCTCAGAACACCTACCATACCTATCAGGGGACTCTTGCTGCTAGGGATGGATCCTTCTGATAAGGGAGCAGAGTGAGGGGTGCCTTGAGGTAAATCTTTCAAGGGAGAAGCTTGGTGGAGGCAACAGTTATCCAAGACTGAGTCACGAGAAAACCAGAGTCGTACATTGTACTATTACATTTCGTTAAACCCCTTGAAGAGAATTTTAAGCTGATTCCAAGGCCAGGAAGACCACTGAGATGATCTAATCAGATGTCCTCTTCTATAACACAGAGCTATAGAACTTCACCAAAATAATTCCTAGAGTATATCTTTTAAAACACAACAAAATCTTGATTTAGAAAATCGGTGTTGAAGAATCCACTACGACACTTGGTAAATTCTTCCAATGGTTAATTACACTCACTTAAATTCAGACTGGAAATAAGGAATACATTTTTATCTACCTTCAATTTACAGCCAGTGTATGTGAATCTTGTTCCTTTTTTCTGATAGACTGAAGAATCCATTATTAAATATTTGTTCCCCATGTAGGTACTTATAGACTGATCAAGTCACCCCTTCATTTTCTCTTTGTTAAGCTACATTGAGTGAGCTCACTATAAGGCATGTTTTCTAATGATTTGTTTAGGTCTTCTCTGAACTCTCTAATTTATCAATATGCTGCTTGAATATTTGACACCAGAAGAACATCGTATTCCAGCAGTAGTCACATCAGTGCTAAGTAGAGGTAAAAATCTCTCTACTCCTCCTGGAGATTCCCCTTTTTATGCATCGAAGTATCTCTTTAGCCCTTTTGGCTAGTATCTCACTGGGAGCTCATATTCAGCTGATTATCTACCATGATTCTCAAATCTCTTTCAGAGTCACAGCTTCCCAGAATAGCATCCCCCCATCTTGTGAGTATAGCCTACATTTTTTTTTATCCAAAATAACTTTTTTAGTATGGCCAACTAGAACATATTGTTTGCTTGTGCCCAGCCCAGCTTACCAAGTGATCCAAATTGTTCTGCATCAGTGACCTGTCCTCATTATTTATTGTTCCCTGTCACAGTTCCCAGGCATAACAAAGAGAGGTAAATAGGGGTGTCCCCTTGGATCAGTACTGGGACCAGTGCTGTTCAACAAATTCATAAATGATCTGGAAAAAAGGGGTAAACAGTGAGGTGGCAAAATTTGCAGACTATACAAAATTACTCAGGATAGTTAAGTCCAAAGCTGACTGCAAAGAGTTACAAAGGGATCTCACAAAATTGGGTGACTGGGCAACAAATTGGCATTTGAATTTCAATGTTGATAAATAGGAAGTAATGCACATTGGAAAACATAATCCCAACTATAGATACAAAATGGTGGAGTCTAAATTAGTTGTTACCATTCAAGAAAAGAGATCTTGGAGTCATTGTGGATAGTTCTCTGAAAACATCCACGCAATGTGTAGAAGCAGTCAAAAAAGCTAATAAGGCTAGGAACCATTAGGAAAGGAATAGATAAGACAGAAAATATCATAATGCCTCTATATAAATCCATGGTATGCATACACTGTGAATACTGCATGCATCTCTGGTTGCCACATCTCAAAAAAGATATATTAGAATGGGAAAAGATACAGAGGAGGACAAAAATAATCACTAGGGGTATGGAAGAGCTGTCATATGAGGAGAGATTTAAAAAAAAAGGTCTGGCACTGTTCAGCTTGGAAAAGAGATGACTTGGGGGATATGATAGAGGTCTATAAAATCATAAATGGTGTGGAGCAAGTGAATAGGGAAGTGTTATTTACCCCTTCCCATAACACAAGAACCAGAGGTCACCCAATGAGATTAATAGGCAGCAGGTTTAAAACAAACAAAGGGAAGTACTATTTCACACAATACACAGTCAACCTGTGGAACTCGTTGCCAAGGGATGTTGTGAAGGCCAAAAGTATACCTGGATTCCAAAATAATTTGATTAGTTCATGGAGGATAGGTTCATCAATGGCTATTAGCTAAGATGGCCAAGGATGTAACCTCATGCTCTGGGTATCCTAAGCCACTAATGCCAGAAGCTGAGTCTGTTGGACAGGGGATAGATCACTTGATGATAATTGCCTTGTTCTGTTCATTCCCTCTGATGTGGCATTGGTCATTGTGAGAAGCCAGGATACTGGGCTAAATGGACTATTGGTCTGACCTTGTATGGACGTTCTTATGCTAAGGGTTGCCTCCTACTGGACAGGTATTGACAAGTTCTTAGGCAGAGGGAGGTGCCCTAAATTGGAGTCCCTATGACACAAACTGGGTTAGATAGTCTGTGTTGTTGGGGATGGGGCTCTTGGCTCCTATTCCCGTAGTCCCTTTTGTCTATTCTCAGATTTTCTAACCCCAAAACAGATAGAGGGTAGCAGCACCAACCACCTACTTGGCTCGACCTATCTTACTCAGCCAGTACACCAGAGTCACTGTCTCCTTGTCAGCATGGGTGGGGAGGCTGGTAAATGGTCTTCCTGAGGGAAGTTTCCCTGAAGGCTTCCAGAAGCTGTGGAGCCACCAGTCACTCTCTGCCAGACTTGCACAGCAATTGCTGGAACTTCTTGTTTTTAAGCCTTTATTCCACACTTGACATGATTGACAGGGCTGGAGGTGCAGGGCCAGCCTTGCCCACAGCAACTCCTTAACCCCTTCATCTACACTGAGAAGGTTATACACCCTGTCACACTCCCCCAATTTATCAGTAATAATTTTCTTTTTCCTTCCAGGTCATTGATACAAATATTTAATAACACTGGGTTGAGGACTGATTCCTCCTTGACTTCACTAGAAACACACCCACTTGATGATTCCCATTTATTGTTACATCAGTGAGGCAGTATTTCATCCATTTCATGTGTGCTATGTTAGTGTTGTACTGTTCTAGTTTTCTAATCAACATTTCGTTCTGTACTTTACAGAAGTCTATCACAAAACATTTACTTTGATCATTATCAAGTATGAAATTCTAAATGGTTAATACATCTGTGCAATCTTTAACAGACTCCAGACTGTTTTTAGACAATATCATAATTTGGCATTTTCTTTTGTATTGGTTCAGGAAATGAACATACAGGCTTCATATATCTTTTTTATGGATAAAGAATTAATTGACATGACACAGGAAAGCCTGAAGTAATACAAGGAAAAGTATTAGCAATAACAATGTAAGTAAAAAGACAGGCAGAAAAGTGCATCCAGAAATAACGGTGATCAATACTATTGTGATGAACTTGAGATAAAATGCTCAGAGGCTAGATGCAAATATAGGATGAGATTTCTTTGGGATATGAAATAAAGGCTGCAGACTGGTACAAAAAAAAGACATCAATGGATTTCATGGGTTTCCTTTTGCTTTGGAAAACTCCAATACTGACCACTAACCAAACCCAAATGTGCTTAGCTGATAGAATCTGATAAGATCACAGGGAGTACGGCTGCAGGCCAGTAATTTTTTTATTCTCATCAAGCATACTCAAATGGGAAGATCATCTGCTTTCCAGCAATTAGATACTTCCCTTTCAATTATAAGGTACTATGTGTCACATAATTTAATTATCCCAGGATGACTACATACATTTGCAATGTGGAAATTGGGCCAGCTGAACCTGGCTCAGGAAAATGCAATGATTCACCTATCTCCTGTTTACTCCAATCCCCAGCAGCACAGCTAAACAACCATTCTGAACATTCATGCTTACCTCTCCCTCTTCTAGTGTCTAGGGACTAGTGTACACAATGGAAAGTTGATATGGCTCACTTTCATGAGAAGTTAACCAGACCAATGAAAAACTGGCTTAAAGCTATGTGCTAGCCCCAGAAGGTTTAAACACAGCTCACCTCAGATGTAAGGTATTGATCCTAGGTTATATAGAAACTTGGCAGCAGTGAGAAGAAATACATGGCCCAACAGACATTGAATGATGGCAGAGAACTTGAGAATTCAGAAAGCAACATTAAGCAGTTTGTGTGGAAGCTAATAGAATGTAGTTTCCTAGTGATCCAGGAAGCAACAGAAGGGAACTTTGCAAGGAGAAGGATGCATTTACTGTAGGATATAGAATAGCGCTGGAACATAGTTTACATAACATGGATGAGAAAGAGCCATATAAAGGACTCAGGCTATTGGCAAATTGATGAGGGAGGACTCTGAACCATGAACACTAGCTAATCCTCCAGCAAGTAGCTAAGGCCATAATTCTGAAACTGTTTATATATAAAGATAAAGTGTAAAGCTGTTATTATGTCAGAAATGTTAAACTTCTGTATATATATGTGTAAATTACACAAAGCATAAATGGAAGAATTATCAGATTTCTGTCTGAGCTAAAAAAATCAGTGTTTAGATACAGTTAAATTGTTGTGTTGATTGGTTTAATTCTTAATCAAATTACATTTTCCCATAAATTTGAATTTCACCTCTTTCTCTGCCATTTTCTCTACTCCTAAAATTATCCTCTATAATACATTTGATTTTTTTGTGCCATTAGTTCTCTATGCGTTCTTCAGGAATTTGAAAGATGGTCAGAAACTCTGGTGATGGAGGAGCACCTGAACAGATTACATTGTATAATGCTGTACAGGTATTCCATTGAAAAGATAAGGAGGGTTATTTTGGCAGCAAATATATATATATAGAATGGTGCTTATCCTGTCTAAAAGATGAACATTATTTAGAGGTTACATACAGTTGCTGCATGCTTCCAATGGTCAAATTATCTTCCTTGCAGTTGAAAAGCCAATTAATATCCCTTGCTGTTATTAACATGCTTAAAGCTGGAGCCAAGTTTTCAAAAATTGGCATCTATGTTGCACCCGAATCATTATGAATGCTCCCATTATGCCGGTGAACAAGCATCTGTGTATGAAACAGTATTTGCTTGTGTAAGTGTATGATGTGACTTTTAGCTAAGAACACAATTTGCTACAAGTACTGTTTTAATTTAGCTGAAGATACATCTGAAGTAAAACCCTAATCCCAAACCCATATAGTGTGAAGAAGTTCTGACACAAACCCAAATCTAATCTGTATTCTGCGGGTGTCCATTATCTCTGTAATGGTCTGAATCCAACCTTGTATCTGAGCATCCTTGCAGTTTGGAGAAGCTCAGACCCAGATAACTTGGATTATTTGGGCCATTCTCAGACCAATTTAGTGTTCACTTTCTGTGAACATTTGTGCAATCAAATTTTACTGGTTAAAATATTCCTGGAAAATGTGAATGTTGAAATCAAATATTAAATTTTCATTTACAAATATTTTTGCAGGAAATATTATCCTAATAGGACCACCAGAAGGCTTATCTCACTAATCAGAATTAAGCATCACTCTTCAAATAGGACTGATCTTAAGAATTGTGGGGTCCCTTCTGGGAGGGACTGAATATAACTGGCTGCCACTGAAGTTAGTCTGCCAGAGCCTCAGAGGGTATCAGCATAGCTCCACTGAAATCCATGGAATTATGACAAGTGATGGTATGAACTGGAGACCATATTTCTGACTATACCTATTACTGTATTATTTCAGAGACAAATAAAAGATTGTGTGTGTGTCCTGTTTTATGTAAAAATGCATTTGTCCACAATACTATTAACAGGGAGAGTAATTGTGAAGATTACACAATTGTAGATGTACATGTGTGATCATGAAGTACTATAGTAGCCTATAGTTCCATTAAGAGACTGGATTTTAAAGAAAAGAAATAGAATATGTAGCCTTATTGCATCATTTTCCATCTGTTCAAAAGTTAGATGTTGATGTTAATTCCATAGGCTCATGATTTAGCACTCTCTCGCACCTGATGCTTTGAATTCACCCTCAGGCAACCATCAATTGCAGTGGAGACTGGAATTTGTCTTGCTTTTGGTGAAATATAGTGATATTTACTGAAATATTAAACAGGAGAACAGATTGCAAAACCCCAGGCTAGACATCACAGGGAACTTCAGAGACATCTTAAAGGCATTTTTTCTACCTCCCTTCATAAGTAGGATAAGGTAAACACCTATCCTTTATGAGCAAACATTGCTTCATAGAAACTCATAGGCAAGACAGAGAAGAAAAGTAAACCTTAATAGAGATGTAATGCATATTGGAGAATTACACAAGTTTACTTAAAGTAAATTAGTTCATTTTCAAGGTATTCAGTGAGCTTACTTCCCATGCCTCACTTTGAAAATATATTCCATTTAAAATTTCCAGTAAAAAATTATTTCTGGTTACAACCTAAAGTGGTTTCTTGTTGTAATCTTAAATATTAACAATATGATAAATTTTTTAGGCTGAAAATGGTTAAAGTGTTTTTGTGTGTGTGTGTGTGTGTATAGAATTGCTTACCTTTCCGATTATCTTCCTTAGGGTCATCTCTTTTATTTTGAATACTTATGCTACATGGCCCATTAGCCTGAGATCAAGGATGAAGATTTGAAAAATTATAATCAGCCTTCCCTCTCCCTTCCCTTTTCCTTCATTACATTCGCTTATCAGTTCTAATAGGAATGGGAAAGAATTCTAAGATGATGAATAGTGCTTAGAGGTAGTAGGGCTGGCTGGAAAACAACAATTCCATTTCATGAAAAATTCCGAGATTTCAAAACTTGATTTTGTTCTGCATCGCAACACAGTCACATTTTTGAAAGTGACCCTAATAGTATAACTCCATCTGCAGTTGAGAACAATCCTGATGCTGCTGTTTATACTGTTTCTCCAGCTGGACAGCCCACGTGTCTTTGATCTACATAATAGCTTGATTCTGGATACAGTACAAGCTATTCCCCTTTATTGAATATTTTCATGTTTGTAGCACATGCCAAATTCATTTTTCTGATGTTATCTGAGTGTGATTTTTTGGCAGGTCTCCTACTTTGTACATCTCTACCTTGCTCTTCTTTTTCACAGTTGGCATTTGTTTGACATTGTTTCATACATGACGTAAAATTAGAAATGGCCTCAAACTGGAATATCTGTTCTGAAACACATTCTATCACCTCCAAACTCTGTTGAAGTTCTTATCTGATCTAAATGTCATGGTTCACTCATTCTCTGTAATGGCCTGAAGCCCCAAAATCAAACACCCCAGTTATGGGAGTTCAGATCCAGAGAAGCCATCTACAGCTGAACTTTTCATCTCAGGTCCAAATTTATCCTAACAGAGAACTGAGATATAGAACTTGATCCTACAAGGTACTGAACACCTCCGTGAAGTCAACTCCTTCTGACTTCAACAGAAATTTAAAGTACTCAGAGCTTCACAAGATTGACCTCATAATGGACAATCCTGTACCCTATGCCTCCAAAAAGTAGAACAATTAAAAAAAATCCCATCAGCATTTCTTGCCTGTGGTTGAAAAAGTATATTTTAAAAGCTATATTAGTAGTCCCAAAGAAAATAACAATAAAATGCTGTTTAAGTATCTTGAATGTTATTAAATTATTGGAAGAATTACTATACAAGTGCATTTTACACTCATGATCAACTGTCCCATCTGGAATTTCTGCAGCAACCAGTGACAAAATATATCTACAAAATCTCTTATACATCCCTCAGTTCAGAAAACAACCAAAGGTGAGTTAAACCACAACAGATAAATGTATTAGTAATCTGAGATGTATACATTAAACCCATAATAATGTTGGAGAAGGACAAAAACAGGTGGTGATTTTGAGAAAGACTCATTGAGTTAAGGAAAGCTTGCAAAAATCAAACTAAGAGGTAATTTGAGTTTAGCTTGCTTTTTATCCAAATCCCCAGTTTCTGGTCCAGAAATGGCTGATCTGGGTTTAGCCCTATCCTCTTTCAAATAGTAATTTGGGAAAGGGGGACCACCAAGGTGACTTGAGTTCTTTTCCAAAGATCTCTGTGTGAGATGTTATTTAAAAAGGTAATTTGGTTCCACATGCCACAGTATGAAAGTTATAAAACACACACAACTCTCACTGGCTCTTTCCCCTTGGCCAGAACTGGGCCTGAAATCTGGTGGAATTTGAATAACTTTTTCTTGTGGGTCCATCTCTAAATTATAATCATATTATATTGGGGGTGAAAATGAATTTAAAAGAACATTAAATCATTAAAGCATTTTAAGTTTAAGAAATGCCAGAATTAAGGGTGCCTGTGCAACCTTGTGAGTATGCATATGATGCATGAGCACATACTGAATGAGCCCATACTATTTTTTCCACAGGACCGCATCTCAGCCAGGGCACAGGATAAGTGGCGTTCACTGAATTGGTAGTAGTTATTCAATATTTCTTATCATCAATCATCATCATCATCATCATCATCATCCAGTGCATGCCCCCAGGCCTTATTTGCAGCACACCATTCCTACCTTACTCTGAATACAGGATTATTAATTTCATCATAGTTTTTTTCTAGAACCCTCTTCACCCTTGTATCTGAATGGCTCACACACATGAATTAATTTAGCGTTGCAACACCCCTGTGAGGCAAGATGATATTACTATCCTCATATCACAGATAGGAACTGAGGCACAGAGATATTGAAGTCAAAATTGTCAAGTGTTAAAAACACATTACACAGCATATTTTTAAAAGTAATATATCCATATAATTGGATTGATGAAAGATAAAGCTTTTTAGAGGCATCCAGACCGATATTATAGCACATTTATTTATATACATAGTATTTCCTGCCCTCATTCTTTCATGT
>NW_020664417.1:10749367-10784332 GCF_002925995.2 Terrapene triunguis | reverse complement strand
AATAATGGTCTCAAGTTGCAGTGGGGGAGGTCTATGTTGGATATTAGGAAAAACATTTTCACTAGGAGGGTGGTGAAGCACTGGAATGGGTTACCTAGGGAGGTGGTGGAATCTCCTTCCTTAGAAGTTTTTAAGGTCAGGCTTGACAAAGCCCTGGCTGGGATGATTTAATTCGGGATTGGTCCTGCTTTGAGCAGGGGGTTGGATTAGATGACCTCCTGAGGTCCCTTCCAACCCAGATATTCTATGATTCTATGATTACAAGGGCACAGGAATGCCTAGTCATATCCCTTTCCCTCTGGCCATGCTTCCTCTGCTGGCTACAGTAGCTCTAAGAACACAAGAAGCTTACTACATTGGGGGATCCTTGTGTGGCTCATTAAATCAGCTTTATAGTAGCTTCATGACATCAACATGATGCAAAGCTTCTGAAGGATCTGTGTCATTGACTTCTATGTACTGTAGTTTACTCTTAATTGTTCCCAAAGTATAGTCAATTATATAGACCACTCAATTTAGTATCATAATAGTATGTGTTCTAGGCATTCAATATTCACTGAAATGTAAAGTGTAATGAAAGAAAAGGCTTATTTTTCTCCCCCTTTTTATATATGTTTCCATGTATAATAGATCCAGCTTATCATGAATTTAGATCTAGTGTATCTCTCTTTATAGAGGAGTATAATGAAAGCCCCACATTGTCTCAGTACTTTGCAATGTGGTATTTAGGTTGCAGTGACCCTAAGTTTCTGGTGAAGATTTTTTTGTCAAGCATTCTATGAATAAAAAAATAAACAAGCAACCCCAAACAGAATACCACAGATAGTTCAAGGGAAAAATACAAAACAAAAACCTTTAGCGGGTTCTGAGCAGCCAGTATTTCTGCATGGTTTATGTTACAGCCTTTAGTCTTAAAAAAAAAAAGACTACTACAACTAACTTTGCATTGATCTACTGTTCAACTGTTGAAAAATAAATGTTCAGAAGCCCTCAAAAGTTTTCAGTTTTAAGTCATACTGGAACACTCTAGTAATTGCACTATGGAATTCTGTATAAAACCTACAGTGAGGGAAAAAACCTTGGCTCATAACTTTTTGAGATCCTTTTTCACACTGTGTTGATGTACAAATACAATACATATTTCTGAGTTTATAGTGAGCCTTTAGGAGACAAAACAAGTTTTCAGAATACATTGTTACATTAAAAACCACACAAATTAAACACAGTTTAAAGAGGAAACAAAAACACAGTAGACCACCCGTGGCATTGGGATTATTGCCAAAACTCAGCAGTAAAGCATACTCTAACAGCTGAAAATATGATTGTAAGGAATGCATCTGCAATATACTTTATGATTAGATCTAAAATTATATGAATAAATGTGATTCTTCCCCTTCAAAAACATAATGTAGGAAAAGTTGACTATTAAAAGAGCAATCAGGTAGTGTGGCAACAATGGTTCCCCAGCTGGAGATATATCCTGAAAAAGGATTGTAGACATTTAAAAGGTTATAAAATTTCTGGGAAATGCTCACTGTTGGTGTAAGGAAGTGCAGCTCCTCAGCAGAGTTGAGACCAATTCCATCAAGAGTGTATTTGGCCAACTCTCTCAAACCTTCAAATTCATATTTCAAAAGTGGAATTTTGTCTTAGGTTTACTTTCACGCTGGACTTTGAATATATATATTCTCTTTTACTTTATGGAAAAGAATCTCATTTAACCAAGTTAACTGTGAAGGATTTGGAAACTTGCTTCTAAATGTGCACTTTTTAATGCCTGCAGATGACATTGCAGAGAAGTTATTCCTTGGTTTAGTGAAACTGTCACATATAGCACAGTCTAATATTTTTATATTGTTGTATTTTATGTGGTTATGCTGGCATAAAATGACTCAAATTTGAGCTGTTTTCATTCTGTACTTAAAAAGTTTGAAAACTTAAGTGAGCTAAAGGCTGATTTCTGTGCAACTTGAGGGTTGGAAAACCAAGTGGTTATTCAGCAAGAGGACTAGAAAAGGAACTTGAAGAGACTGTTCAATAGCCAGTCAAGAATCACTACATGATATCCCCTCATTTACATTTGCAGGTTACAAAACATCCAAGGAGCGAGGCTGAGAGAATATTTTAGAAGGATTCAAGATGCAGAGGGACAGATTCTGTTACCCCCTACTCATTTTGATTATTTATATTATGCCTTGAATAGCCCCATTCACTGACTGCTGGAGTTACAGTACTGCTCAGTTTGAGTAGGGTATCAGAATCTGGCCCAGACAGGATTAGATGGTGAAAACTGTAAGGGACATACTAAGAATCTAGGAAGAAGATCACACAGATTATGATCTGCCTTGAATTGGTTTCAGAAAATTAAATGCTGCTTCTTTTCCTAAAATTCGGATGATCACTGGAGCTAGATGCAGGTTTGAAGCGAGTCCTTCTATTACCATCTTGTAAACAAATGAGTTGAGTAATAGCTGAACAAAAACTGAGGCACTGGAAGGTAAATTATGACAAAGTGTCTCAATCATGTGCCCATACCCCTAATATCTAGTTAACCCTTAAAACAACCCTTGCGTCTGATGAAGTGGGCATTCACCCACGAAAGCTTATGCTCCAATACTTCTGTTAGTCTTAAAGGTGCCATAGGACCCTCTGTTGCCCCTTAAAACAAGCTTTGCAACAACTTCTCTTAAAAACAGGACATAAGCTTTCCTAAGCACCATTCCCATATTTTAACTATTGGCAACTGTTAACCTGTGCTTTCCTTTTCTCTGTTATTGAGGGAAAGGCTGTGCAAAGAGTTGAGTTCTCCTGCATGAATTAAATGTAGCAAGGCTTGTATTCATCTGATCTTCAGTGATGATTTCAGTATGCTTCCTGATTGTTCAACATGTAAATTATTTTGTGACTATTAAAGTTCAAGTTGAAATGACTACATTTTGCTTTAATTTGCAAAGGAAGTGAGTGCGCTTTGAGATCTTAAATCCTAAAACTATCAAAAATAGTGCACAGTACATTTAACAAACTGGAATGTAAAACTGTATGAACAAGAATTAGCCTGACAGTAATTAGACCTTTCATTTATTACAGGGACATGTGAAAGCTACCTACTATGTATGTGATGCCTATTAATTATAATTTTGTTTGGCATTCTAGCCAAATACCAGCCCTATATACTGTGCTAGTTGGCTGCTAGGAAATCTCATGAAATCTCCAACAGCCTAATCATGGCCTATTGAAAGGCCAGTCTGTCATCATGACTGAGGGGGGTGGGGAAAGTAGGAGGAGGCTGAGATCATTTCCTCTTTCAGTGGGGCATTATTTATGATTTGCGGATGAGACTTTGGAAAACTAGTTGGCTGTTCAGGTCTGCCTTGTGATCATATATTTTGCCAGGGGTATTAACTTCATGATTGATTTCAAGCACAGCACACTAAGTAAATCCATATGCAAGTATAACTAAGCCATGCTAACTGGAGCTGGCAGAAACTGGGAATTTTTCACACTCAAATTTTCAGGGAAAATCCCCATTTGAAGTTTTCCTGTGGTGGCAAAAATTTATTATATACATAAAAAGAAAGGTTGTGGGAAGGGACTTACTTTTCCCTTCTTTTTTATTTTTTCCATCTTTTGCCAGTTTGTCAGGTTTTCTCTGTACTCCTACTTTCTGACTTTTCTAACTGGAAAATGTCAGTGTTAATTTCTCTCAGTTAAGGAGAAAGAGAGTGTTTAAGAAGTGAGAGAAAGTGTGACTTTTAAGAGTGAAAGTATTACTTTGTCTTTTAAGGAGCTATTCAGTGCTTACCACTATTAAACATTGGAAGATTTCCGTTTAAAAAGTAAAAAGTAACACTTTTAAAGAATGAAGTTATTCCTCTATTTAACTTTTCTTTAACCCTTCCCCCACTTTTCTAAGGGCAAGTCTACACTACAAAATTAGGTCGATTTTATAGAAGTCGATCTCTAGTAAGCTATTTTATACAGTCGATCATGCGTCTCCCTGCTAAGCGCATTAGGTCGGTGGAGTGCGTCCTCAATACTGGGGCAAGCATTGACTCACAGAGTGGTGTCTGGGTGAGGAGGATATGGAACTTGGCGAGGAGGGCAGGCGGTTACACAATGGATGCAGTGGGGATCTGTACTCTAGTTGCCTTTCCTGCAGCTCCACCAGATGCCTCATCATGTCCGTTTGCTCCCCCATTAGCCTCAGCATCTCCTCCTGCGTGTTCCGATCACGCTCAGTATAAGTTTTCCTGGCCTCTGCCACTGAATGCCTCCATGCATTCAGCTGTGCCCTATCAGTGCGGGAGAACTGCATGAGCTCTGAAAACATGTCATCGCGAGTGTGTTTTTTTCGCCTTCTAATCTGCAAGAACCTCAGGGATGGAGTTGATGCGGGGAGCATAGAAACATTTGCAGCTGGTGGGGGAAGGGAAGGGAGAGTAGAATTTAAGAAGAAACATTTCTGAGAACAAAAGGGAGACTCTTTCACAGTGACTCAAGCAAGTCACATCAGACAGCACATGTGTTTTAGGTACAAGGTCGCATTTTGACTTTTATATTGAGCACCTGCCGGTATGGTGACACATCACACATGGCTGGGCAACAGAATTTGGTTTCCAGGCAGCCATAGTAAGCCAAAGGGTATGTGGGGTTGGCTTCTTCTGTGTTCATAACATGTGGGAATGGTTTCAAACTGCAGCGCCCTCCTTTCCCATAGCAACCAATGCCGGTTGTGTTTGCCATTTAAAAGGAGGGGCTGCGGTTTTGGGGTGAATGTGCAGCACACTGCTCCCCCCCGTGTGGCTATTCTCCGGAAAGATCCCTTTTAGCAAAGCGCAAATAGCCCAGCATGACCAGGGTCTAATGTGTCAGGGATCACCAAACAGAGGGGATTACTGGTCCCTTACAAAAATTCCCCTATTTCAACCAGGTGACCATGAATGATATCACTCTCCTGAGGCTGACACAAAAAGATAAAGACCAAACGTTGCATGAATGTGACCAAAACCATTTGTTGCCATGCTTTGTGCTGCAATGATTCCAGACCACTTGCTACTGGCTTGGTGTGGTAAAGTGTCCTACTGTGGAGGACAAAATAAGGCAGCCCTCCCCAGAAACCTTCTGCAAAGGCTTTCAGAGTACCTCCAGGAGAGCTTCATGGAGGTGTCCATGGAGGATTCCTGTTCTATCCCCAGGCACATTAACAGACTTTTTCAGTAGCTGTACTGGCCGCGAATGCCTCCCAATTGTTCAGGGCAAATCAAACATTAAAAACGATTTCTTTTAATGTAGTGTCATTACAAATGTGCACTCACCAGAGGTGCCTTCTCTGCCTTCAGGGTCTGAGAACAATACTCCCTGGGAGGGTTTCTGCTCCAGGGTGAGGAAAAGGTCCTGGCTGCCAGGGAGAATGGATTCTCTGGTTGCCTGCTGCACATTCTCCTCCTCTTCCTCCTCATCCACAAAATCCTCATCTGTGTTCCGTGAGGCTTCCACCTTGTCCACAGAGAGTGGTGGGGTACTGGTAGGGTCCCCCCCAGAATGGCATAGAAGCGGCATATCTGGGGCTCTGACCTGGAGTGACCATTTGCCTCCTTTGTCTTTTGGTAGGCTTGCTTGAACTCCTTTAATTTCCATGCGACACTGCTGTGTGTCCCTGGTGTAGCCTCTGTCCACCATGCCCTGTGCGATTTTTGACATATATATCAGTATTTCTTCTGCTGGATCGGAGTTCTGCCTGCACAGATTCTTCTCCCCATACAGCAATCAGATCCAGTGTCTCCCATTTGCTCCATGCTGGAGCTCATTTGCGATTCTGGGGGGATTGCATGGTCACCTGTTCTGCTGAGCTCGCCACGCTGACCAAACAGGAAATGAAATTCAAAAGTTCCCGGTGCTTTTCCTGTGTACCTGGCTAGTGCATCGGAGTTGAAAGTGCTGTCCAGAGCAGTCACAGTGGAGCACTCTGGGATAGCTCCCGGAGGCCAATAGCATTGAATTGCACAGTGCTCCGTCTACACTACCCCAAATTCGACCCAGGAAGGTCGATTTTACTGCTACTTCCCTCATTGGGGAGGAATACAGCAGTCAATTTAAAGAGCCCTTTAGGTCGGTGGAACAGGGTTGGTTGCGTAGATGCATTCATTATAAAATCGACCTAACGCAGCTAAATTCGACCTAACCCCATGATGTAGACCAGGCCTAAGAGAAATAAATTAAAAATTGAGAGAAGTCAGCATTTTCCCACAGTTACAAAATGGACAACTAGGAAAATACTCATTGGAAAATACTCTTAGCCTACAACATGGCTTTTCCGCAAGAATGTTTGTTTTGACGTTTGTTTGCAATGAACATTGAAAACATACACTTCCAAAATAACATTTTTTTAAATGAAACTCCATTTGTAAACAACTAAAACAAAAAGTTTGATTTGTGTTTGACCAGCATTATACCCCATCGAGAGGGTTGGAGTGTATGTTAATTTGGTAAGTGCATAGCTTGTCATGGAGCTAACTTGTTTCCTCACTAATGATAGTTTTTTTTTCCCCTTGTCACCTGACAGACATTGCTAATCACTGCTTCACTTCTTGTATTCTGTAGAACTGCTGGCCAGCAACAACTTGCGTTCCTGATAATGAACTGCACCCAAATGTACTGTTTTCAAAGACTAACTATATCTGATCTCTTCCTTAAGCTATTTTATATGATGTCTAGGATATGAGTACTCTGCTGATTACCTTCTCCTCCACTGTTCTGCTCCAACGAGACTGTGTCTACTTTCCCTTTTCCACTTTCTAAAAGGAACTATAAGAAAGTGGATGCATTGTCTTTCAGTTCCCTCCGCCCCATAGTTTTATCTTGTTTTCCTTATGTTTTTCACAGCAGTAAGTGCACCAGGTTAACTGTTCTTGCCCACTTGGTCTCTCTTATAGCAGAGTGAGTAATTGATTTTGTGGGTCAGTGGCTCAACTGACAAAAATATTATTTCCCCAGCTAAAAATGTTTTCTTGGGGAGGGAGGTTCTTCACTGAAACAAAAAAGCTGAAAAAGTCATTCTGATCAAATGAAACATCTTGATTCAAAATGACTGACGTGACATATCAGTTCAAACGAAAAGGGTCAAAACAGTTCTTTTCAAATTTTCAAAACAACGTTGATATTTCTGATTATTTTTTTTTTATTAATTTTTTTTTTGGCTGAAACTATTTGCGAAATTCAGCCCAAATGAATACATAGTTTTGGTGACCCAAAATGCACTTTTTGGTGAATTTGCTGGGGGCAAGGGGTGAATGGTAGCCCAAATCAGCTCTGCCCCTTTTGGTGCCAAGACATCTCACTGGCTCAGATGTTCATGTGGTGTTGAGCTCTGTTTGATGCAGAATCCCCACTCCCGAGGGCAGGCTAGGACCGATGTGACACTCAGGGTAAGTTTAAACAGCTTTAAAACATCTATAAATGTTGCTGGTGGGGATCAGCCAGAGTGCACTCTGGTTAGAGCCAGGCTTGGTATGTGCTGACTCCAGCACTATACCTGGTTGAAATGCCTAGGTGACCTATTATGGCAGATTTGCATCCTTTTAATGCTATTCTACTTCTCTCTTAGAGAAACTCTCCAAGTGCTCCTACACTGCTATTATTGCAGATTTATGCTCAAATAGTACAATCAAACATTCCCTTTCTATGATTTTTTCCTTTTTGATTCCTCCATACACTGTATGTAGCTACTACTAAATTAACATTTAAATCAGTCAATCAGTTTCACAAGTTCATGTGTTCCACGTATTAACTTGGTCAGGGCTTAATTACAGGGCCGGGCAAGTAAACAACTCCAGCAGTCCAAATGGAAAATTAAAGTAAGATTCTGAGATTTTTTTTTCTTAATAAACATTGGTGGGAATATCAGAAGCTGAATATAAAATGTGAAAGACTATTGCTGAGTAGTCTGGGTAAAATAGAGGAAATTTTATGAACACAAATATTTGGGTCCATGCACATCACAATCACAGTACATTAGCATTGGTAAAGTAAAGGGGGGTACAGATAAAATAACATAATAATCATTATCCTCCCCCCTCACTTTACCAGTGATAATAATGTTATAATAAAACAAACACAGTATTCATTTCCCCTCTTCATTTTACCAATGCAATACACACACACATCCCAAAAGTATTAACAACAGTAGAAGAAGGTTCAGCTTTTGGCATGGGAAATTAAGCTTTTATAACTTAGGACCAGATGTGCCTGATTATTACATGAGTCTTCACTGGGGGCCATGGGGGGTCAGTCACAAAGATATCTCTCTCCTTGCATGGCCTGCATAATGGCCAGATAGAATTCTCCATGCCCAAGGGAGTGCAAGGACTACTCTTCCCCTATCCCCCCCAGAGCTATAGAGCATCTCTCATACATGCTGATGGATCAAGATTGACACCAGTGAGGGGCAGAAGTTGGTGTATTCCCCATGAATGTTGGGGAGTTCAGATTCAGCTCACCCTTGAGGTCAGTGCAACTTTGCACCGCCCCTTACTGTGGGTTGTGCCTCAGATTTGATGTCAATGTTTTAGGGACAAGAACATAATAATCTCACTCGGGACCAGATTGTGACTCTCTCTCTCACATTTGTGAACAGTTGCACACATGAGCAGTCTATTGAAATAAACAGTGAGTCAAAGGCAGGTAAGGAGGTCACAAACTGGCTCTAAGCAAGTACACCTCTCTTTTAAAATGCATTGTAAACCAAACTGTTCCATTATTCTAAATCAAAGTGAGGATTATGCAGCCAGTTAAGAAAAAGTGAAAATTAACTTCTGTGCTAATTGGACTAATGTAGAAATGCCTTACAGTATTGTAAGGGGAATGGCATATATTGGAGCACAATGTCTATGTATAATTCTCAGCTGCATTTCTGGTGTTACTTGTTTGAAGTGGCTTGTTCAGACACTAACAGCTGTACCACACTTGAGAACAGCTAATGATAAAAAGATTTCCTGGCAAGCTAGTTTTTTTTTCTGTTAAATGGGGAATGTGATGTGTTTGGCATGTATAATTTAGCTAATTCGTACAAGAAACACATTACTTAACCAGCTGTAGATTCCGCTGTTGCATGATAAAGATTGCAACCCATTAATCAATTTATAGACATAAATACATTATCACTCAAGAAAAAAAAATCGCAAGGATTTAAACACCATTGAATCAATGAGTATAATTAAAACAATGGTGTGTTGCAGTCATTTATTTGATTGTCCTACAGCTGTCTAGTGAGATTATTGAAGTGCAGAGCCAAACAGCTAACACTGCATTTAGTTTCTTTTATTGAAATAATGAAAGTGTATTAATGATAAAGTACAAAAGTGTGTAATAGAAATTAATGTAGTGTGAAATAAAATTGTGTTTGAAAATCAAGGAGAGTACAGTAAAAGTTTAAAAGTCTTTAAATGAACATTGTATAAAACACATTTGGAAACAGCTTTTTATTGTTTTAATAAAATGGTGACTGCAAGCTACATGCCATGAAAAAATAGGAATATGTTCTAGATACAAGCTAAATTAAATCAAAATAGTTTCATGAAAAAAAAAATCTAAACTTGCTTCTTGCAATCATAGCTGTAGATGTGTATATTGACTTGGATTTGCATTTCAATCTTTTGTAAGCAAATTCTACATACATTAGCAGTCCCATCTTGAAAAGTCTTTCATTCACTTTCAGTGGGTCTTTGTGTGTGAATGGTAACTGACTAGTATATTAAAGGCATCCTAAAATAAATACACATTATAACTGCAATTTATGAGCAGATGTGAATAAGTTAGAAGAACAAGTAATCAAATTGTTCAGTCTCTTTCAAATTACTGTATTAATGAACAAATAAAAGAGTTTGTAATAAAAAGGGTTTATAACTCAACAAAAAGAGTACAATGACATTAAATTATTGGCTGATTTTCAAGACGATTATAGTTTACCAATTGACAAGTACAATAAAAAAGATGCTGTTCATTTGTCATCTAATTTACTGCATAATGCATACTAAACACCACCAAAGAAATAATATGCCAGAGTGTGCAAATATGTAAGATAATTATAACAATGCTATTGGACATGTCACATTCTGAGTAAACTCTTTAGAGCTTATAATCATTAGTTCATCTTATCTGTGTTACTAACCATAAATATTAAGATAATATATAAACCTAGGCTAAAGTGGGGCATGAAATAGGCCATACTCTCTGCCTGATTCTCAAAATGCTGAACACTTTGATGGCAATGGGAACTGGGCACATAGCAGGTGCCTCAATACTTAGCAAAATGTTAGGCTCAAGCTCCTTACTTTCAATAGTCTAGGTTTAGTAAATCTTTTCTCTTAAAGGTGTGCTGAACAGGAAAAAGAGGGTAATTGTAACTTTCTTTAAAATATACTCCTCCCTCCCCCGCCATCACGCTGCGATGATTTCTTGGTCTGGTTCCAAATATTACAGACTACTTTAGGCAGCATATCTCACATTATTTTCTTACATGAATAGTGGTGGTAGGATATACAACATTTTGATGTATTTATTAAAGACATGGAACTGCTCACCATTTCCAAGAAATAATTGCTGTAAGGCAGCATTTCAATATCTTTTTAATATTACTATGATAGTGATGGTAATGATTATGATGATGGGAGACAGTAATAATATAGGATCAATGGAATATGACAGAGGCTTCAAAGATACTGCTAATAACTAACCTATCATATATATGAGTAACTGGTAATTCTATTCTATCATTATCATTTTATCTTACATGGGAGTTTTGATTGCTGTATTGTTGGTCCCTGAAGCAAAATGACTTAAGTTTTTGACCTGTTTGAAATAGATGTGTTGGAATAACTGAATCTGATGCATGCAAATAGCCCTGCAAAAATGCACGAGGCTTATTCATACTCCGTTAAAGATACACTTTATGTAGAATTGTTGCAACTTGTTAATGTCTCAGGTCAGAAAAACTACACGTTTATTATCTTTGATGGCCAGTAAAGTAATTTTTGGGGGGAGTAATGTTACATATGTTATGTTTGTATGGAGTGGCACAAGACTTTTAAATTTTTGAAAATGTAACCCCACTCTTGATTATTATTTTCTTTATTATAGCTCCTTTCCCAGGTTGGCCTGTTAATGGGAGGATTCTTCTGTGGGGAGAAAGGATGGTCCAGTGATTAGCGCACTACCATGGATTTGGGAGACCGGGGTTCAATTCCCTGTTCCACTGCAGACTTCCTGTGTAACCTTGGGTAAGTCACCTATTTCTCTGTGCCTTGATACCCATCTGCAAAATAGTACTTCCCTATTTCACAGCAATAGATAAATGCATTAAAGATTGTGAGGTTCTGAAATACTATGGTCATGAGGGCTATGTAAGTACCTAAGATAAATGTCATTGTCCACTACAAGGCATATAACATTTTATACTACCACACATATATTAGCGTGTAACACAAATCTAAATACAATCTCACAAATGGGAAAACTAACCAGAGAGAAATTGTGTTACATGCATACCCCCTCCCCCCTCTCCCACACACACAGTTAAGGAGTGGAAAAACGAAGAGTTTAAAAGAAGTAAAGGGGAAAAAAAAGACTGATGTGACTAAATAATTGTGGAATATTGTGAACAAAAATGAAATTGACAATTGAAACCATTGCAATTCATGAATCCAGAAAAATTGAAGCAAAGATTAGGCAATTAGCATGACATGAATCCAGAAATTTGAAAGAACAGAGTGTAATTATTCCCATTTTTCAAGCTCATGTATAAAATGTGCTGCACAATGCATGCACTGGGCTACTAAGGCCTTCTGCAGCCAAAAGTGGATTTGCACTAATGACACAAAGGAATGTTTGTACCATCACATTCCAATGTGGGTTCCTCTGGAGGAAACCGTGCTGTGACGTGGGCAGTATAGACACGCTTTATTGCCGGAGGAGAGCTCTCCCGGCGATAAAAAAACCCACCCCTAACGAGTGGTGGTAGTGATAAAACGCTGTCTATATTGGTGCTTTTCAGAGCTAAAACTTTTGTCGCTCAGGGGTGTGTTTTTTCACACCCCTGAACGACAAAAGTTTTAGTACTGAAAGTGGCAGTGTAGACACAACCTTTAACTTTGTGGGTGGAACACGATAAGAATCCTGCTAATACAAACTGCTTGGGAGGATGTGCTGCTTCAATATTAGCAATGGCCATTTTGGGGCACTGCACCCATTGGTTGCAGGCTCCTTGGTAAAGTCGTGGTTTTGAAAACATTAGATCACAAAAATGCATGTCTTGGAGGATGTTCCCACACTCCTAAATTACATTGATTGTCACTAACATGAACTGGAATTGACTGGAGGCCCATTTGTTCAACTCTATAAGTCTATTTTGATTTAAAAATAAATTAAATACAAAATAAAATACCAAAAAGTTTTAAAACTAAGATAAGAAGAAATAAAGTTAAAAGACAAAAATTAAACCCAGGAGAAAAATAAATGAGAATGGAAGCTATCTTTCTATCATGTTTGTGTGATATAATTTATTATTATTTATTATTTTCATTTTAATAAAAATCTAAGACACAAATCAAGATAGGAACCCTCTATCCCCACTGGCACTGTACACATACACATAGGTAAAGACACAATCCCCCCCCTCCTCCCCCAAAAAAACCAAACAAACAATTATGTTGTCAAGTTATGAAATTGCAAGAATACTAATTGTGGTATGTAACCTATTGCTGAAACAAGCCTCTGTACCCGATGCCTGGAAGGTAGCTAATGTAACACCAATTTTTAAAAACGGGCTCCATAGAGATCCTGGGAATTTCAGGACAGTGAGCTAATTTCAGTACCAGGCATACTAAAACTATAGTAAAGAACCTCTATCAGACAGATAATCACAATTTGTTGGGAAAGAGGCAACACAACTTTTGTAAAGGGAAGTTATGCCTATTACAATTCCTAGAGGGTGTCAACAAGCATGTGGATAAGGCTGATCCAATCAATATAGCATGCCTGGATTTTCACAAAGCACTTGACAAGGTCCCTCTGTGATGTTGCACTCTATATGATTTTATGAAAATATGCTAATGAGTGTGAATATAATGTAACTGGAATATGCTTCATGCAAAAGGTCTCTTGTAAGGTATCATTACAAAGCTTATAATCTACTGAGTGTGGTCATCCTATTTGTATAAATGTATCATTCTTGTATCTCAAACTAGAAATATGAAATATAACTCTGAGGTCCTATTGTAGTTATGCAAAGTGTGAGCCATTAATGATGGTTTGGAATCTTGATGGCTCCCATCAACCAGGACAATTGACTGTGGATGGCTCTGTTTACTAGCAGGCCTTCCTGTGAGTCAGGCTGGGAGGAATGAGGGCTTGGAGTCTTACAGTGACATGTGATCATGTCACCTGAACTGGAATCCATCTTTAACCTGGTGCTTTTCCATTTAGAAGGAGGTGTTTTATTTTATTTTGCTTGGTAATTCACTTTGTTCTGTCTGTTATTACTTGGAACCACTTAAATCCTACTTTTTGTATTTAATAAAATCACTTTTTACTTATTAATTAACCCAGAGTATGTATTAATACCTGAGTGGGGGAGGGGGCAAACAGCTGTGCATATCTCTCTATCAGTGTTATAGACGGCAAACAATTTATAAGTTTATCCTATATAAGCTTTATTCAGGGTAAAACAGATTTATTTGGGCTTTGGACCCCATTGGGAACTGGGCATCTGAGTGCTGAAGAAAGGAGCACTTCTTAAGCTGTTTTCAGTTAAGCCTGCAGCCTTTTGGGGTACTTGTTCAGACCTGGGTCTGGGTTTGTAGACGGCTAGCATGTCTGGCTCAAACCAGAAAGGGCACTGAAGTCCCAAGCTGCCAGGGAAAACGGGCTTAGAGGTAGTCTCAGAACATCAGTTGGCAGTCCCAAGGGGGTTTCTGTGATCCAACCCGTCTCACCCTCATCCAAGGTTCTTCAGTAAACTAAGTAGTCATGAGAAGGTCTTCTCATGGATCAATAACTGGTTAAAAGATAGGAAACAGAGAGTAGGAACAAATGGTCAGTTTTCCCAATGGAGAGCGGTAAATAATGGGGTCCTCCAAGGATCTGTACTGAGACCTGTGCTGTTCAACATGTTCATTAATGATCTGGACAAGGGATTGAATAGTGAAATGGCAAAGTCTGCAGATGATAAACTATTATTCAAGATAGTTAAGTCCAAAGCTGACAGCAAAGAGTTACTGGGGATCTCAGAAAACTGGGTAACAAAATAATAGATGAAAGTCAACATTGATACGTGCAAAGTCATTCACATTGGAGAAAATAATCCCAACATATGCACACACATACTTACATATATATGGGGGGCTTGTCTACACTACCAAGTTTTGTTGACAAAACTTATGTCGACATCCAAAAGTCGACAAAACAAAAATCACCAAAGGGTGTTTTCACTTGCTCCCTCTGTTAACAGATCATGTCCACATTGGGGAAAACATCATCGACAGGGTGAGCAATGCACTGTGGGTATGTATCCCACAGTGCAGTGTTGTGGGAAGGAAGAGCTGATCGCTGCACATCTTGGGATTCTCTCCAAGTTCTTCCACAGCCCACTCAGCTGCCAAGAGCAGCATCATGAGTAGCTCTGTGAGCTCTCCGTGCTGAGGAATGGCAAAGCAGCACAGCAGTCTGTCCCCCTCCCACTGCAGCAGCAGTCTGCCTGCTGCTGTGTTCCTAGTGCAGAGCAGAACAGGAGCATTCCAATGATTTGCTCTTTGTTTGTTCCCCAAACGGAGCAGCACACAGATACTTCCCAGAGCTTTGAAAGGGGAGGGACACATGCCTGCAGGGCAGCAGAGATCAAAGTACTGAGCAGAGCAATCAAGGCAGGCATTGTGGGATACTGGCGGAAGCCAGTTCTGTCAACAAAACAGTCAGCAATGTCTACACTGGCTCTTTGTTGACAATAAAGGGAAGGGAAAAGACAAAAGTCTCTTGTAGGGGTGGAAGTTTTTTGTCACCAAAACTGGCCGTTTTTCGCAGCAAAAGTCCCGTTCTAGTGTGTATGCTCTTGCTGTTTTGTCACCAAAAGGCAGTTTTTGGCAACAAAACTTGGTGGTGTAGACAAGGCCTAAAGGTCTGCTACTGGCCACTGTCTGAGCCAAGATACTGGAGCTAGTTGATGCACAACTGAATGGCTCCTGGTCGTTTTTGTATAGTTTTGCATAGCAATAAATGGCAAAATGACAAAATGTTGTTAGTGAAACATTATATTTGAGATTCTCAGATGCCACAGTGGTGACTGAAAAAAGAAGTACCCGCGTAGAATAGAACCGTAAATGTAAATATGCACAAAAATGAAAAATTAAGCTTGAATGTTCTTTAACTTATTTTCCTTGTTGGATATGCAGTAAAAGTGTGTTCTCTCACAATTTTAGGTCTATTCCATGGAAGTTTTGTAGAGAGGATAATTAATTTGCTTTCTGTCTCAGGAGTTCTCAATGTTTTTCACATTACAACTACCTTAGCAGGACCCTCCACAACCTAAAGGGACCACCTACCACTTTACAATTTTGGAAATACAGGGCAGTTGCAACTCCCTAATACTTGTTTGCGATCTCTGGGTTGAGAGCTTCAGTTTTACCTAAATATAATGTGAACCTGGTAAAAAATCTTGTACTCATTAAATGACTGCAGGGTGTGCTAGCACCTATTTATTTATTTTTTTCAGTAGAATGGCCAAAAAAATCCTGAATGTACCCTTATACTTTTTCAAGAACTCATGGAGGATGGGTGAGGGGAAGGGCAGACAGTACTATCTTTTTAAAAGAAGAACAAAGAGGACCTGGGAAATTATAGACAAGTCAGCCTAATTTATATACCTGGGAAGATACTGGAAGAAATTATTAAACCATTAATTTGTAAGTACCTAGAGGATACTAGGATATTTACTAGTGATAAATAATAGGCAACATGGATTTGTCAAGAACAAATCATGCCAAACAAACCTAATTTCTTTTTTGACAGGATGATTGGTCTAGTGGACTCGGGAAAACTGTATATGTATACATCTTGACTTCAGTAAAACGTTTGACTGTCCCGCATGACACACTCATAAGCAAGCTAGGGAAAGGCGGTCTAGATTAAGCTAGTATAAGGTGGGTGCATAAGTGGCTGAAAAAAAACATACTCAAAGAGGACAGCAACAAATAGGATAGAAGTGTGATGAGATCCCTGGAGTGCAGCCTGGGACTATCGGAGCACTGTTTCCCCTTAGCTCTCTCCAGCCTGGGTTGTCCCTCACAATGCTTTACGAGTGACAAGCAGCAAGCCCCTCCAGGGGCTGTTATAACACAGGACAACTGCATGTGGAGGCCCACACCCAGCTAGATTGCATGAATGCTCCCTGAGCCACTCATGAATCACACAGAGAAAGGCACCAGCAAAACCCCCCAGCTCCCAGTTTTGTACCTCAGGAATATACCACCTTGCACTGCTCAAGATGAGCAGTGCCAATTTATTAATTGGTTCACAACTTCATCAATGGAAAGTGGTTATACATCAGCCTTTGCAAACCTGAGCAGTTTTGCCACACACTTCAGGCAAACTCACTGGTAAAGGTAAACAGTAAAACAAATTTATTGACTACAAAAGATGGATTTTAAGTGATTTTAAGTGATAGGCAAAAAGTCAGAATGAGTTACCAAAAGAAAAGAAAATATAAGCAAGCAGTCTAAACTCTCAACACTATTAGACTGGGCAACAATTAGATTAAGCAGTTTCTCTCACCCCACTGGATATTGCAGTTCTTAATATACAGGTTTGTCCCTTAAACCTTGGCAGTCTCCTCTGTTGGAGTCTTCAGTCTTCTTCTGAGTGTCTTTGTTGCTTGCAGCATAGGTGGGGGGGAGGAGAAAGGTCCAGCATGGGCCCTCTGTGTTCTGTTTTATACCCTCAGGCCTATGTGCTTGGAGAACACAAGTCCAGGCATGTCTGGTGGGCATTGATGAGTCCCCAGGCAAGGTTAAGCAATTCCCCTTGAGTGGCCTTATACAGGTGAGTCATTGAATTGTAGCTCCCTTGCTGGACAATGTCTGTTGATGGTTGGTTGATTGCATTGGTTACTTTCCTTGCTGTTGTCCCTGGGGACCTAATATCTGGCTGATTCCCCAACTTACAGCATGTTTTAATTACAACCATACAACACAATCTCATAACTTTATATGCACTGAAGATATACATATTTAGATAGAACAGTGACTTTCAGCTGATCATAGCCTTTTCCCTGATAGCTCAAATGGCATGCTTAATTCACAATATGACAATTATACACAGATGAGGAATATGAGGGTTACAGTGTGCTCCCCCAAGGTATAGAATGTCACAGGAAGGTTTACAACACCTTATCTATGAGGAAGATTTTTTTTTTAATCGTATATGTAGTTATGAGTAAAGAATACTGAGGAGGGACCAAATAGCAGTCTTCAAATATGTTAGAAACTGTTATAAAGAGGACAGTGATCAAATGTTCTCCATCTCCTCTGAAGGTAGGACAAGAAGTAATAAGCTTGTTTTGCAGCAAGAGAGATTTTGGGTAGATGATAGGAGAACTCTATAAAGATAGTTAAGTACTGAAACAAGTTACCAAGAGAGGCTGTAAAATCTCCCATCATTGGAGGTTTTTATGAACAGTTTAGACAAACACCTGTGAGGGAAGGTCTAGGTATACTTGGCCCTGCCTCAGGGTGAGGAGGATATACTAGATGACCTCTCCAGGTCCCCTTCCAGTGCTACATTTCTATGATTCTATGAATGATTTTAACAGGCATTGTCTGGCTACATTCAGTACAGTTCTTTGGAGGGAAAATGTTTCAAACATATTGTTTAGTGTTTAAAATAAGGTCACTTTTTTATTGTTAAACAGCAAAATGAAATCAGTCTTCATCTCTGAGTCTATGCCCGCCTGGTGCTAGTGCTACAAATGATGCCCCCTTCCTCAGTATGGCAATGTGATGATCCCTAACAGCTTCTCAGAAAGCATATGTTAATCAAAAGCTTATACTGTATTTTCATATGATTTCCAGTTTCTACCTGGCAAAGAAGTGCTTCCACTTATGTGAACTTTCACAGCACTGCACCGAGCATAATGCTGCATGCCATTGCAGTGCAGTTTTTTGTTTGTTTGCTGCATTGCTGTATGAGTGCCGGTTTTGTGAAGGGGAGAGGGTGTCTTTGTTTTTATTTATTTATTTGTTTGTTTGTTTGTTTTGTTTTCTTGCATGCCTTCCAAGATAAGCAGACCATGAAAATCTGAGAAATAACTTGCAATGAGGCTTATTACGCTTGCATAAATCTGATTTGTATGGTGCCCTAACCGTGACTTTCACTTATTGAAAGTAACAGTAAGAAGCTAATGTGAACTTGCAGGTGGCATAGCAGGCTGTTGCTGTAAAATATGTTATAGTCTTTACTTCTGAGGAAGGTGCTGAAGACTTTGGCCGTTAAGGTGTATCAATGCTGTGGTCCTACTATTCATTTTCAGAAGGCTGGAGAAAAGACTTATGGAGCTCCAGAAAGCTTCAAAAATAGAAAGATAATTCTTCATTAGAATTGTAAGTGATTTGTTGGAGGATGTCATAGAATCATAGAAGATTAGGGTGGGACGAGACCTCAGGAGGTCATCTAGTCCAGCCCCCTGCTCAAAGCAGGCCAACCCCAACTAAATCATCCCAGCCAGGGCTTTGTCAAGTCGGGCCTTAAAAACCTCTAAGGATGGAGATTCCACCACCTCCCGAGGTAACCCATTCCAGTGCTTCACCATCCTCCTAGTGAAATAGTTTTTTCCTAATATCCAACCTAGACCTCCCCCACTGCATCTTGAGACCATTGCTTCTTGTTCTGCCACCACTGAGAACAGCCTAGCTCCATCCTCTTTGTAACCCCCCTTCAGGTAGTTGAAGGCTACTATCAAATCCCCCCTCACTCTTCTTCTCTGCAGACTAAATAAGCCCAGCTTCCTCAGCCTCTCCTCGTAAGTCATGTGCCCCAGCCCCCTAATCATTTTTGTTGTTCTCAGCTGGACTCTCTCCAGTTTGTCTACATCATTTCTGTAGTGGGCGGCCCAAAACTGGACACAATATTCCAGATGTGGCCTCACCAGCACCGAATAGAGGGGAATAATCACTTCCCTCGATCTGGTGGCAATACTCCTACTAATGCAGCCCAATATGTCATTAGCCTTCTTGGCAATAAGGGCACACTGTTGACTTATATCCAGCTTCTCGTCCACTGTAATCCCCAGGTCCTTTTCTTCAGAACTTCTGCTTAGCCAGTCAGTTCCCAGCCTGTAGCAGTGCATGGGATTCTTCTGTCCTAAGTGCAGGACTCTGCACTTGTCCTTGTTGAACCTTGTCAGATTTCTTTTGGCCCAATCCTTCAATTTGTCTAGGTCACTCTGGACCTTATCCCTACCTCCCAGTGTATCTACTCCCCCCACACCCAGCTTAGTGTCGTCCATGAACTTGCTGAGGGTGAAATCCATCCCATCATACAGTAAAGGGAAAACCTGGAGATTAGTTCTATCCCTCTCTAACAGACAAGAGTGCTGATGGTTGAAATACTCTGAAAGCTGCATAAGACATATGGGTGTTCTTTTGGATCCCAAACTGACAGTGGCACACTTAAATAGAAATAGGAAAGCACATTATAACTATAAGGAGAAACAATGAAATAGCTTCCAAATATGTTCCTAAAAGGTCATTTACTTCTGTACATATTGAATATTTGTGGCCAAGTTTTACCTTTAGATACACATACACATCTCCCATTAAAGTCAATCATAGTTGCACACATACCCAGAGTAAGAATTTGACCTGTGAAGTTGAATGGATTTATAACTTACTTTCTGAACGGAAATCTGCCATTTTCATTAAATTGGCTCATTTAAAGTGGATCTCTACGTGGATGTAGCTCAGGCACAAATTCTTGATCCTAGTTGTTCAGTGTGCATAGCTCCTATTATGGTCAATAGGATAAGTGCATGGGAAAAGTCTTCAACATTCGGCTACAGCAGTATATCACATAGCTGCTAAAGTTCAATGTCAGAGCAATACACTTAAAATTATGAGCGAGTCTGAGCTATGCCTGAGCTTTCTAGGATAGATATTTTGCTGACAGAAGTGGCTGAGAAAGGCAGAGCTCAGACACCTCTGCTGACAGTCATCATCATAGGATAGATTTTGTTTGATTTTGTTTTAACTCCTTTAACAGTATATTCTTGTAAAGATATAAAAAAGTGCTTGACCTAGAACAGATTTAAAGTCAGAATATGGGTTGATCCAACATGGGAGAACTAGAAGGGAAACAGGGAAGGGTCCCTTTGCTCTCTATCAGTTCCCCAATATACCAATTCAGGAAATAACCATTTGTTCACTAAGAAGTACAATAGTGAAAGTGGTGTCACAGCTGCTACACCTACTGGGGAGCGTGATAGTAAAAGAAGTCTGTACCTTTCATGTAGATGTAACAAGGCCTGCTGCTCATCTGTCACTCTTCTTGCCCCTGACAACATTATACTTAAACTTGACATACTGATATGCAGGTGGGGTTTTTTTTTCACTAAATGTACTACAAACCTCAAGGGTCAATGCACTTCCCACTACTATAAAAAGGCTTCTAAATATAAGTATTTCTGTTTATTTGAAGGGAATAATGCCAATTTTTCTCCATATGGGTCATTCATCTGTCCCTTTAAGTGTTGTTAGATGAATGTCAACAGAACCCACTGTCAGGGACTAGGATGTGGGTGGCCGGGCCCAGTGTTTGTAGCAGAAGTCAATAGCCAGGAATAGGAACCAAGGGTCAGGAACTGGAATCAAGGGTCAGAGTTGAGTTACCTGGAGTGAGGCAAGGCTGAGGTCAAGACTGGAACAGGGTGGGAGCAATGCTGGGAACAATTAGGCACAGGAGTTAAAAAAGCCAAGGACAAATGTTTTGAGCAGTTATTAGCCTAATGCTACTTCTGGGCTTAAAAGTATGCCTGTTGATTCCTCCAGCCAATTGAGTGGTCTGGCCAAAGAGGTGAATCTGCTGCAAACCAACTGTGGTTCATCTGCCAGTCTTCTGTTGCTCACCTGGAAGGTGGAACTAGCTGGTCCCAGGCTCAGATGCAAGCCCTATTTCCTGACACCTTCATGCCAGACTCTGAATTCACCTCTCCCTATGAAAAGGCTCTACCTTGTATAATTTAAATCAGATACATACATGAAACATACTAAGACAAATGCAAAACACAAGGGACCAAATTCATCCCTAAACTAACTGCAGAGATGTCAGTGAAGCTACACTGGGTGATTAATTTTGTGGCTTGGGGACATTATCAGTATTTCAACCCCGGGATTTAGATCATTTTGTTCCTATTCCTTAAAGTTTGCACAGTTAAGAAAGTTAAACAGGGGGCTAATGCACACAATGGATTATATAAAGACACAACTCCTTCTACATGTGTGGAGGAGGGGGGAATGTTGCTTCTTCAGCATCACCCCATAGGCTCCCAGGGACGTATGCCTGCAGGAGGTCCTTATGTCAGGAGACCTGTAAAGCTCTGGAGATATGGGACTGGAATGGGAGGGTTGTGGCAGGGGTTGACACTGTATCCCTGAATCCACTTGTGGAATACACCTCAGAACTTCAGGGAAGTAGTGAAGGACCTCTCTTCA
This sequence comes from Terrapene triunguis, assembly GCF_002925995.2. Classification (NCBI taxonomy): domain Eukaryota; kingdom Metazoa; phylum Chordata; order Testudines; family Emydidae; genus Terrapene; species Terrapene triunguis. The sequence goes on along the minus strand of NW_020664417.1, from coordinate 10,762,589 downwards.
CAATTTTGTATTGCAGACTTTAGGTTACTCAGGAAACATGTAGGATTTTATTTTGTTCCCTAATTTTCAGCCAGTGGAAAACAATGATATGAGAAATACTCTAGAGAGGATGACACCATCTGAGCATATGGTTGCTCTTTCAATAATAGGAATATATTTTAGAAATTCATCTTAGATATTATACATATCAGTTTTCTCAAGAATTCTTCTGTATGGGTGCCCTCTACTCCTTAGGGGATTTCTAGTAGTCAAATTGTATTGTGGTGTGATCTATTCTTGAGGTTACGTTTTTCCCTGAGGAACTTGGTTTCCTTTCCCAATTTGGTGTTAACATTTTTCAGTTTTAACCTGCTTTTCTATTTCATTGATTCTATGTTCCACTTCAGATACTTTTCCCCCAAATCCTCTGTGTATGGACACACACACACACACACACACACACACACACACGCAGAGATTATGAAATTCTCTTTTATCTCTCCCATTTTTTACTTTATATATATATATATATATATATATATATATATTCCTCTGACTGCATTTAGTATTTTTCTGCTAGATGATGGATTGTTTGATTTCACTTCCACTTTATTCACTGCTGGCTCCCTAAATCATGGCCTATTAGAGAACATAGCTATGAGTTGTGAACTATCCCTTGGCACTAGAAGTGATGGCGTGTGGCTGCACAAGGAGAAAGAGGATGTAGTGAGTCATGCAGGAAAGTGCACACCCTGCATGACATGGACCTTTGTTCTGTGGCAGTCCTCTCCATGGAAGTGCCAAGGAATTCGGCAGGATGCTATCTAGATCCTTGTGGCCTCTTTGTGCATACACACAGAGATGGAATAATAAAGCCTCAGAGTCTCGGGGTTGGATAACTCCAGAGCCCCTCTGTGTACTACTAGGATGGATTCCCTCCATTCCTGAGCACTAGCTTCCCTGCAGATCACCTTAGCACAGCTGCTCAGGCTGGGCTTTAAAAAGAAGATTTAACTGAGGGTTCCCACCTGCCTGCCAATATTTTGGGTCACAATTGTCATTTCTTCCTCCTCAAATCTTCTTGATGGTAACTCACTTCAGTGAAATATTGCCACACAACAGTAACAACATTAATACAGATAGAGATAAATAGTTATTGTGCTGTAAGATGGAGCTGTCCTCTGGGTCACAAGAACTGTGTTATCTGGGTTTTGTTCACATAGCTAAAGAGACTGACCACACTTAAAAAATAATTAATGTTGTTTTAGAGATGATTCTCTGGCTTTGTTTCAGAATGTTAGAATTTGTCCAGCCTACTTAACAATAAGAAAATGGTTTTGATTTGGATTCTGAAAATACTCATGCATTTGAGTCATTTAACTTATATGAGTGTTTTCGATGAAGTCAGTGAGACCATTTACAGTAGTAAACACTGTGCCTGGTGATATTTTTGAATTTGCATGCAACTCACTCAGAAACATCCTGTGCTATTAATGAACTCCTGACTGGGGCTTCAGGGTGAATCAATTACAATCATAAACAATAATAATAATACTCTGAAGTTCATCTATATGTGATGTACCAAATATTTCTTATATCCTGAACTGAGTTAATATTTTTATTCAGCAAATGTTATGATATCAAACTTTTACATTTTACATCCTACAACCTGTTGTTTATTCATTGGATTGATTTGAGGGAAATGAGGGAAAATTTGCCTAGGATTTTAGGAAGAACTCAGATTCAAACCAACATTTCTGTGGATGTGAGAGATGTGCCTGAACCATGAAATTATAATTTGGATCTTGAACCCTTCAAAATTTAGATGTGTTTGGATTTAGTTCAGTACATTACAAAGATAGGATCCAGTAATTTTGATTTGTATTCTGATCTTCTCTCTTCCCACAAAGTTTGGGATGGCACATCTCTGATTTTGTTTCAGCTCATCTCCTCTAAAAAATAAATATTCAAGAGCCAAAACACAGGCTAGATTTTTCTTGGTATATGGAAAGACATAAAGTAAGTCAAATATGGCATTTTCTCCTACAAACATTTTCATTAAAGACTTACAATTGTGAAAATATCGACATGAACCCCGCGTGCATGATACCTTTCAGTTAGTGATGACCATACCTCAGAAAGGTCAGATATTTGATTTTGTCATAATAAGCCCCCCAAAAAAACAGTTTCTTCATGGAATAGCTAGTATTAGTAGTAGCCAGTGGGAACAAGTGTCCCTGGAGTGGTTCACCAGTGTGGTTTAGCATAGGAGGGGAGGGAAAACAGGACAGCCCACTCCACCCTCTCCCTGGCTGACTGCTAGTTTAGCATCATTCTCTTCTGTTCAAACTATCTGTCCCAAGACCATCCCAATGTTTTTCTCTCCTGATACTTGAATCCCTGTTTTGGTGGCATTCCATTTTCTATCTTGTACAAATAGTTGATCTCTTTAGCTTTGATACAGTGAATACTATTGTTTTTCCACCTCTGAACCACCTTCAACCTCCAGCATGCTCCAACCATTGCTGATATTGCCATTGGAGTAATAGAAGTGTCAACTTCAAGGTAGATCTGATCAAGTATGTTGGGACCCAATTTGCGGATGTATTCAAACTTGTATATCCAGGGACTTTCTCCCGTTTGAAGAGCTCCAGAATGCATTGCATGACTCACCTAGGCTAGGTCTACACTACAGCGGGGTTCCGACCTAAGATACGCAACTTCAGCTACGTGAATACCGTAGCTGAAGTTGCGTATTTTAGGTCGGCTTACCTGGCGGTGAGGACGGGGGAAAGTCGACCGCTGCCGCGCTGCCGCCGACTCCGCTGCCGCCTCTTGTCGAGGTGGATTTCCGGAGTCGACGGCAGAGCGATCAGGGATCGATTGTACCGCGTCCTCACGAGACGCGGTAAGTCGATCCCCGATAGACCGATTGCTACCCGCCGGATCGGCGGGTAGTGAAGACATAGCCCTAGAGAATCCTAGATATAAAGTGGCATTGTTATCAGACTGTTCCCATTTTGAACAATTTACTTTCGTTTCACAACTCTGAGAGAGATTCCCTGTAAATAAAATAGAGAATACTGCTTGAACCAAATGGAGGGAATGATTTAAGTGTAACCTCCTGCAACACATTTAAACCATTTTTCAGAGGAATTTTTTTTTTACTTAAGTTCTGTTTGTTTGTTTTAATCCATGTGACATAATGGCACCCATAACTGCAACATCTGGGTAAAAGATAACATGTATATGTTTCACATAATTTAATGGAACTTATCCTTAACTTCCCTGGGAAGGGCTCTCATCTTTCTCGAGAGTAAACTCCTTGTGGAATGGACTTCTCTGACTGTCTAGCATTTTTCCAATAAAGAGCAAATATCCCCCAGGCAAGTTGAAAGGCACAGTCGTCCCCTCTCATTAACTCCCATGTGTCTCACTGCATTCAAACAGTCAGATCCAAGTAGATAGTCTTTCTATTGACTTCAGAGGGCTTTGGGTCTGTCCTCTGCATCCAAAAATAGTGTTACTAACTCTGTTATTACACATAAGAGACAAGAAATAGCTCACTCTAATGGAACGATAGCTTCCATTATTACTATACATATACAAACCCTTAATTAAAAAAATGCCTCTTTTTTCCAATGCCCAGCACATCTCATCTTTAATTGTAGGGATGCAATATATACATATAAAAATATTCTTTGAATGTACAGAACTATGTAATTCAAAACAAATGTGTGTCTGAATTCTTGTGTCTTTTCTGTACTGCTTACCATTTACAAGTATTTATTTCCAATTGACATTCATAGTTGAAAACCAAATGCTTAGTGCACAACAGACCGTATGGTATTGCTGAATATAATGATATGCTTCAGGTGCAAAGTGAGGCACAAAATGATGCGGAGCTCTTCCAGCATGCTGAAGAAGTACTGTGTTATTATTCAGCCTGGCTGCACTGTCGAGAGAGTTTTAATGTGACTGTAAATGTAGAAAATGTTGAATATAAATTAAGAAGAAAAAAAAGAAAAAAAATTAAAGGGGAACTGTCAAGATAAAATTATGTAGCAGATACTCAGTATAAATCAGCATAGCACCATGAGGTCATATTTTGGTTATGAGTGCCTTATAAAAACGGAGCGAGGAAGAGTCAGCTTCTGATGTTTTGTTATGAAAGCAGATCATTTCTGTAACTCGAAATAATGGACCCGTTCTTTCAGCCCTTACTAATGAAAATAATTCCACTGATAACTATGTGAACACTCACAGGGGTAAGGAATGCAAGATCAGTCTTGAGAGACCAATAAAGCAACATTATGTAGCATTGTGTAGCCAACACTGTAGCATTTAATTTTCAGAAAGGGGAACTACACAAAAATGAGGAGGTTAGTTAAACAGAAATTAAAGGGTACAGTGCCAAAAGTGAAATCTCTGCAAGCTGTGTGGAAACTTTCTAAAGACACCATAATAGAGGCTCAACTTAAATGTATACCCCAAATTTAAAAACATAGTAAGAGAACCAAATAAGAGCCACCATGGCTAAACAACAAAGTAAAAGAAGCAGTGAGAGGCAAAAAGGCACTCTTTAAAAAGTGGAAGTTAAAACCTAGTGAGAAAAATAGAAAGGAGCATAAACACTGGCAAATGAAGTATAAAAATACAATTAGGAAGGCCAAAAAAGAATTTGAGGAATAGTTAGCCAAAGACTCAAAAAGTAATAGCAATTTTTTTTTAAGTACATCAGAAGCAGGAAGCCTGCTAAACAACCAGTGGGGCCATTGGACAATTGAGGTGCTAAAGGAGCACTCAAGGACGATAAGGCCATTGCGGAGAAACTAAATGAATTCTTTGCATTGGTCCTCATGGCTGAGAATGTGAGGGAGATTCCCAAACCCGAGCCATTCTTTTTAGGTGACAGATCTTAGGAACTGTCCCCAATTGAGGTAACATTAGAGGAGATTTTGGAACAAATTGATAAATTAAAGAGCAATAAGTCACCAGGACCAGATGGTATTCACCCAAGAGTTCTGAAGGAACTCAAATGTGAAATTGCAGAACTACTAACTGGAGTCTGTAACCTATCATTTAAATCAGCTTCTGTACCAGATGACTGGCTAATGTGATGCCAATTTTTAAAAAGGGCTCCAGATGTGATCCTGGCAATTATGGGCCTGTAAGCCTGAGTTCAGTACCAGGCAAAATGGTTGAAACTATAATAAAGAACAATATTGACAGACATATACATGAACATAATTTGTTGAGGAAGAGTCAACATGGTTTTAGTAAAGGGAAATCATGCCTCCCCAATCTAGTAGAATTCTTTGAGGGGGCATTTGAAATTCAGTGTTGATAAATGGGAAGCAATGCATGTTGGAAATCATAATCCCAACTATAGCTACACAATGGTGTGGTCTAAATTAGCTGTTACCACTCAAGAAAGAGATCTTGGAGTCATTGTGGATAGTTCTGTGAAAACATCCACTCAATGTGTAGCGGCAATCAAAAAAGTGAATAGAATGCTGGGAATAATTAAGAAAGGGATAGATAATAGGACAGAATATCATGTTGCTGCTATATAAATCCATGGTACGCCCACATCTTGAATACTGTGTGCAGATGTGGTTGCCCCATCTCAAAAAAATATATATTGGAATTGGAAAAGGTTCAGAAAAGGACAACAAAAATGATTCAGGCTATGGAATGGCTTCCATATGAGAAGAGATTAATAAGACTGGGACTTTTCAGCTTGGAAAAGAGACTACTAAGGGGAGATATGATAGAGGTCTATAAAATCATGACAGGTGTAGAGAAAGTAGATAAGGAAGTGCTGTTTACTACTTCTCATAACACAAGAACTAAGGATCACCAAATGAAATTAATAGGCAGCAGGTTTAAAACAAATAAAAGGAAGTATTTATTCACACAACACACAGTCAACCTGTGGAACTCCTTGCCAGAGGATGTTGTGAAGGCCAAGACAATTAAAGGGTTCAAAAAAGAACTAGATACATTCATGGAGGATAGGTCGATCAATGACTATTAGCCAGGATTAGCAGGAATGGTGTCCCTCACCTCTGTTTGCCAGAAGCTGGGAATGAGCGACAGGGGATGGATCACTTGATGATTACCTGTTCTGTTCATTCCCTCTGGGACACCTGGCATTGGCCACTGTCAGAAGACAGAATACTGGGCTAGATGGACCTTTGGTCTGATCCAGTAGGGCCATTTTTATGTTCTTATTAGTTTACACTAGCTAAAGATTTGGCCCCATATATTAAACATCCCAAAGAGTATTATTGCTGTAAATGTTTAAACTACTAAAAGCAAAACTAAAATTCAATTTATTTTTCAAATGTATGTTTTTTGTTTATCTTCTGTATATTGCTCATCTTGTGTGACATGCTGGTTCTTATACATTAGCCCTATCATGTTATATTTGGGTTTCTAACACCATAGAGAAATGTTGAAGTTAAACAAGCAAACATAATTCTATTCATTTTGATTCAAAGACAAATTGTGACCATACTACTATTTACACTAAATTTTATACCTTTTTGAATGGATATTTGTAATGTCAACATAACTGAAATAAAAATACAGCAAAATATTTTTCAATAGTAAAAAATAAGTAGATTTGTTGTATTTTAAGATCTTTGATACAGTGCTGTTGCTATCTGCTAGTTTCCAATGAGGCCCTGTTTTCTGATAAGAATGCTTGCTTTATTAATTCAGCTGAGAAGGAACATAGAGAGTGAAATTGTCAAAGGAAGGAAATTAAGATGAATGGTGAAATTTGGATAAAGGCCTTTGGTGTGATGATAACCTGCATTTTCACATTCAGAAAACAGAACAGATATCTCAGAATCAATGGATTATATTTAATACATATTTTCATAGTAATAGGAATTTTAGGTATACCATAAGTATATATTCTTTTCTGGGTTCTTTCCAACTATTAGTGGTGCCCTGAACATGGGGAGATGAAAAGAGTTTAAAAATAAGGGACCAAATTTTGGACTGGGGTGCACATAGATACAGACCATGAAAGTTGTAGCCAGGAATGGAATAACAAGGCCAAAATGTTCAACCACAATTCAAACTCACCTCCAGACATATGGAAATACCACACTCTGAAGATCAGCTGAAGTTTGAGCTGTGTTCTAGAGCAGATTACAGGGATCAGAAGCATTCTTTGCCTCTAGAGTTATGCATATTTCTATTAAAAGAAATGTGTTTGCAGAGGGATGTGAAAAGGCCCACAGCCAGAGGGCTTGAGGGAGGAGGTGTAGAGTCCAGCAGCTGCTGCAGAGGCTACTCCTTGAGCTATTCTGACTCATTCAACCTATATGCCTCAAGGGACTCCTGCTGCTGCAGAGGCGTCCTTTTCCTCACTCTCTTCTCAGTATAACCCTCCAATTTATTCAGACAAGACTCCCATTGGGATCAATGGCGTGAGTATGGTCAGAAGAATTTAGCCCAAAGACAGACAAGTTATGCACGCAGCATGCTACTTTAAACTTCAGTCTCTCCAGCTTACATTTAGTGAGACAGGCTGGCACTATGTGCTGGGAGTTGATATCTGAGTGCCCACGGCATGGTGCCTTCATATAATTCTTTTTCATATATTTTCTCATATTGGATAAAGAACACAGAGGGTTAAAATGAACAAATATTACATGTTGACTTTCTTCTTTATGGGATAAAAGTGTGTAGTTGTGTTTACAGCAGCAACAAACTAACACAAACTATAAATGAATTTTCTTTTTCATCCCCGGTTTTTATTGAGTTTCATCTTCCTGTTCACTGACATGGGATATTATTCTGTACACTTGCACTCAACCTGAAATGTAATGAAAAAGAATCAATCTCAGAAGAGAAAGTTATCATCAGCTAATTATATTGGGTCACTTTCATGGACTTTACAGTATTTCATCCAATTGCCAAACACCTTACTATTATAAACTCTAGATAGTATCCTCAACTGCTCTTGATATATACATAGAGAGAGAGGGGATTCATTAGGACAGCATGTGAAAATATGTGTATTTGTGTGACCATGATAATTTGTCTAAACTTTGATGGACAGGGAAGAGAACAACCATTATTTCTTGTACAGTTGGGTAAAAATTCCAAACATATTCATATTCATAAATAACGTATTCTATGAAATTTGCCTTCTTTCCTTGTTCAAAATTGTCTATGATCAGATTGTGATTTTTCTCAGATTGAGTTGTTTTAAAAATACTTAGTCATTGGGACAGAGAAAGACAGATTGACTGTATAGCCCAGTGGTTGGGACAATTACCTGGAGTTGGGAGATCTACATTCAGTCCTTGCTCATTTCAGGCAGAGTGGGGATTGAATCTGGCTTTCCCACATCCCAGCTGAGTGCTCTAGCCACTAAGCTATTGGATATAAGACGGGAGGGGTTCATTATCACATCCCCCTATTCTCTCGTTAGAAAGGGCTGACCTGGGCTAAGTGTCTAACTCAAGGAGATGGTTCATGGCTGTGAATCAGGAATAGAGGGAGTTAGGTGCCTAATTCCCTTTAGTCCAGTACTGCTCCTTCCTTTGCTTGGTCTCTGTGTGGGGTCGGTAAACCCCAATACAGTTCCTCAGAATGGAATTCACAGAAGTCAGCATGCTAGGTGCCTCACTGCCTAAGGTGCCAGGGGAGGAGTGTGTCCTAAGCCCTACCCTTGTAAAGGAATTTGACACCTAAATCTGGGCTAGAGGGAGGTTAAGATTCACTCAGTGGAGTCACTCTGATTTACACTTGTTTAACTGGAACAGAATTATGTCTGGTATGTGTGGAGATATTTTAAAGCGGTCTTTTAAACTGAGATCTTCCCTAATAGTGTGCTCACTTGTAAAAGTTTCCATGTAAAATCAATGTGGGTAGGTGGTTGTTTTGCCCCAGATTCAATGATTATGTACCAAAGGTATGAGATCCAGGAACACAGAATTATTATTTTTTATCTTCATTGACTGCTGCTAGTGTTTCAGCCAGCTGAACTTCACAGCTGCTTTGTTGTTTTAGGGCCTTTGCCAGAACATGGTTTCTTTTCTTCTCACATCACCTCCCATTCTATTCTTCCTCTTCTAAAAGCAACATCACCAATCCAGTGACAACATGTTCCAGCAAGGGACGAGACTTACATTGCATTTTAGACAGTAGATGGTGAAAGTGGCATAGTGTAAGAAAGAGGGATAATTGAGTGGCTTGCCCCAGAAATATAGGACAATGATACCTGACATTTACATATTAATTTTGCCCTTTTGAAATGTCTGACAATGTTTCTTGATTTTGTTTCAACAGAACAACATGATTTTTTTTAAAACCACAAAGAATTATACCAATCATTGATTACAATGATAGCTTCATTGGTATAGCATGTCGCTTCACTGGTGCAAGCCCTACAGCAAAGTGCGTTCCAAATACCTCTTATACAGCACACCCCTGAAATCTTCTTTACGTAATGAAGTACAGTTTATCTGGGATAGAGAAATTTCCACAGGACACACAATAAAATGGTGTCCAAAACAGTAAATCTGCTTACTGTAATGTACTTCTTTACTTTATAAAATAAGTTGATGCTATAAGATTATTTTTTTTGCGACAGTATTAACAGATAAACAGCTTTTTCCAGATCAGCATTAAAAAAGAGGATGAAATAGCAAAGGTACATATGTGCATTGTGCACTTTGATTAGGCATTTCTCTCTCTCCATCCATGACTGTCTGTTGTGTCTTTTACCCTTTCAAGTTTTTGTAACTGGATCAATACTTGGTCTAATTCTCTGTTTTTTTTTTTAAATACTGTTCTTGTTGAAATAAAATCACGAAATGCAGTTAATCAAGTATCTCAAAAAGGTACCATTAATATGTAAATTTCAGATGTTACTTTTTAAATTGTCTATATTTTACTTTACAATACACCAGATGACTTCTCCATATGTGTTTATTATTAAAAACTCAATTTTCACATTGGTACGTATTCCCTTTAGTGTGCTCTGTTATCCAGTCTTCATTTACTTGGCTATAGAAAAAAATGTCACCTTGTTGCCATTATGGCAAGCCCTTGCTTGTAGAAACAGAAGGAGAGGCAGTAGGCAAAAGAACAGCATAGCAGGGTTTCTTGAAATCTTTGTAATACTGAAAATGTTATCCAAGACAACTCAGTAATGTGCCTCAATAATGTGCTCCACTTTTTTAATTAAGACAGTAAATGCTTTCTGATTCACATCTTATTCTCATCCCATATTCCTTTCTGAGGCTACTTAGTGATGCCTTCAGCTTAATGAGCTACCATTTGGCAACCACTAAGCAACTTTGATTTAGTGATGTGCCACTCTCAAAAGGAATCTGCAGTAAATATGTTCAGAGCTGGCTGCCTGCTTTCTGGAATGATTGAAGGTACAGTCTTCAAACAAAAGCAGTTGCTTTTTTACTGTCATGAAACTTCACATTATTTTGTATTAGCTATATTGTATGTCAGCCTCTGTCAGTGTGGAATATTTTGCCATTATCACAGAGAATTGTCCTAATATGCTGGATTCCATGCAAATTTTTAAAAGATATTTCTTAGAGAGGATACCTGGAATGCAGTTTAAAATTATGGCAGACATTTAATGATGAATCCAGAGTTATCTCTAGAAATATTTCCTCCAAGTACCATTTAGGCACTTACACATCTCAATACTTTGTATAAACATCTTCACCATATGAGATACAAATAAAGCAGGTGGAGACAGAGGTTTTGGAAGCATCTTGAATTATTTAGGAGCTTGAAAATTCAGCAAACTACAGTATTTCAAATTTGCAAACTTTTCTTAATTTAAATCCATACCTCTTTTCTGTAATGGTGATGCAATGTAAAAGAAAACAACTCTCTCTCTATGTTTTAGTTATCAGGAAACTGGAAACTGTGTCCTGTATGAAGGATAGAATAAGTCATTCCAAATGCTGGATAATTACATATGGTACATATGAATTATTTTTATCAGAGTTTTCTGTCTCTCCTTTTCTATATCTTTCTTCTGTCTCTTTTATTTTTTATTCTGTCCTCTCTCATCTTAACTTTTCAGTTTCTGCGTTCTTTCTATGCCTGCTCTGTTCCCTATTTCAGCCTTTCCTAATTAAAAAAAAATGCAAACTTAATGATGTTTAAGTCAAATCTTTAAAACATTGGCTTTTGTGTTAGTTCAAAATGAAGCAAAATAAGTGTGCCTATTCCTAATCATAGAAATAACTATTTTTGTTCCTCATGAAACAGACTTTGGGCCACCTCACAAATCCCTTCGCACATGATCAGTGAGAGGCCATGGCCATTATCATGGAGATCCTAAGGCTCTGGGCAAGATCTAGTTCTCTGGCAGCCTGCACACTTGGTTGGCAATATAGCTCCAACTGAACCATGCTGAAATGGCTCCTACAGCCAGAGGTTGCCCTGGGACACTCATTTCCCGCCTCCACCATTTAAAGTGATGTCCCTGGAGCAGTGGTTTCCACAGAAAGACAATACAAACTGAGGCTTTACTAACTTTTTCTGGAGAACTCCATTATGCCCTTGGGGGGTAATGATGCTTTTGTGCCCACACACTCCATCAATTTTTACACAATTCCCTGCTCTCTCTCGCTCTCTCTCTCTCTGCATATATTCAGGATGTACGGTGTCTTATAGAAGACGGGGTGATGGACAATGCCAGATAGCTGGCTGAGCCCCCTTTGCATGAATGGAGGGAGCAGAATCTGACCCTTTGCTTTTAAAATACTTCTACTTAAATTTGTGCAACTCCATTGACTTCAGGGGACCTGCACCAGAGTAAAGGCAGATTTTTTTTTCCAGAATATTTTCTACAGGCATAGAATGGGACATAAATAGAGGGGAAATCTGACTGACATTTCTGATATTTTAAAACAATACTTTAAACCACTTTGAATACATTTAATATTGAAATAAATTATTTTTCTTCTTTCATTTTTCTTAGATTTTTATCTTCTCTTGATAACAATGCAGTTTAAAGCAAACGAAGAAGGGTTAATATTGGGAACAAAACCCATGCTGAGTCTTAAATGATTGCTCTTTTATAGAGGGTAGTATTATATCACAGTACATAGGAGAAATATTATTGCATCAGTGTCATTCATAAAAAAAAAATCTTTATTTAACCATTTCATCTGACATAGCCTGAATGACACTGCTTTTGAGTAGAATTACCTGGCTGAGGCTCTATCTAAAGATGACTGAGCTAATGCATTTGGTTTGGATATGGAATTGGAAGCATCTGGGAGAAGATATAGAAGTTTTTATATATCAGCTCCTCTCATTATTGCCTTCTGTTTCTCAGGTTCATAACCTAGAAATCTTATTGGGTCTGCATATACTCCGAGATGATTAGATGGCAGCTCTTGCCAGATTAACATTACCATTTATGTTTTGCAAAAAAAAAAAAAAAGAGTGCGAGTTTCTTTGATGTGCAGCCCTCATGACCAATATCCATACTTTTCTGACCTCAAGCTTTCAAAGTGCTCCATTCAGGGATATCAGATTCTGGAATGCTATCCAGACTAGTGAGGAGTTGTGTCCCCACCTCCCCTGCAACACTGGGTGCCTCACAGTGCTCTGCTGTTGTACCTCACAACATGGGTCCCTCACAAACAGCATGCAGCTCAGACACTCAGTATCTGTATATAGGTGCCAGCAGCACTCTGGCTTCCATCAGCCTTGGTTACCACTTGCAGGGAGACTCCAACACACATCCAGTCCCAGATTTTCCCAAAAAGCATGTGTTCTGCACTGTATACGCCTCTCCTGGACAATTCAGATATTAGAGGCCCATGGCCCCTGAAAGGGGTCAAGATACAAAGTTTGCTACTTTAATTGGAGTTACCAAAAATTTAGTTTAAACACAACACTAGATTAATATTTATTAAAGAATAAACTATTTATTTAACTACAAAGAGAGATACTTTAAGTAAGTATAAGGCATTAAAGACAGAAATGGTTACAAGAGAAATAAAGATAAAACACTTGACAGTAGCTAAGATTTAACAAACTAGACTTGGTTCAAGGTAAAATCCTTGGCACATGTTCCCAGCTGATCAAATTCTCAAGTAAGGATCTCCCACCAAAGTCCAAAGGACTCGTCTTAGGTGAAAGGTCCGGGGGGAAATCCCAAAAAGCCGAACATGTCCGGGAAAATCCGGCGCCGCTGGGCCGGGGGCTGGCCCGGGGCGCTGGG
>NW_020664417.1:10662634-10748967 GCF_002925995.2 Terrapene triunguis | reverse complement strand
CGCAGGCTGGGGACGGGCCGGGGGCCGGCGGTGCTGGCCCGGGGGTGCTCGGCCGGGGGCTGGCCTGGGGCCGGCACCCCAGGGCCCGAGCCGAGCCAGGCTGGAGGGGCCGGGGCGGCTGCCAGAGGGGGCCAGACTGGGCCGAGCCTCCCCCTCCCCCCCCACTTACCTGCTGCCTGCTTCCCGCGAATCAAATGTTCGCGGGAAGCAGGGGAGGGGGCGGAGTTGGGGCGGGGACTTTGGGGGAGGGGGCGGAGTTGGGGCGGGGGCGGGGCTGGGGGCGGGGCCGGGGCCCCGTGGAGTGTCCTCTTTTTGGACACTCCAAATATGGTAACCCTAGGAAAACACACATTCTTATGTTTAAGATAGACCTGCTTAACCACTCCTTCCTAATCAGGGCTACGTGGGTTTGAACATGTGCTACCAACATCATACGGAGGGAACTGATAACTTTACGTATAATGTGGCTACATACATTTCAGTGATACTATTGACCAGTGAGTTATTAGTTTTCAAATGACACCTTACAAGGCATATTTTGTACAAAGATTATTACAATAGTGTGTGTAGGATGTGAATACAGGGATGCACTCAGTCACAAGGGACTATTCTATAATTTGACTAGCACAGAATTCAACTGCTTGCTGGATAATGTGTCTCAAATAGAAAACACCAGTTTTCCAAACTCTGCACTGGATGCCATCTAGTTTTCAGGTGGAGTTTCAGGTACTGATTTTGATCTCCAAAGTCCTAAATGGTTTTGGTCCTACTTACAAAAGAGGGTGTGTGGGTGTCAAGGCTGTCTCCCCACTTTGAACTTTAGGGTACAAATGTAGGGGCCTGCATGAAAACTTCTAAGCTTATCTACCAGCTTAGCTCTGGTCCGCTGCCACCATCTCAAGAATTCCCTCCCTGGGAAACCTTGAGAAACCTTTCACCAATTCCCTGGTGAACACAGATCCAAACCCCCTTGGATCTTAAAACAAGGAGAAATTAACCATCCCCCCTCCTTCCTCCCACCCTCCTTTCACCAACTCCGGGTGAATACAGATCCAAACCCCCTTCGATCTTAAAACAAGGAGAAATCAATCTGGTTCTTAAAAAGAAGGCTTTTAATTAAAGAAAAAGGTAAAAATCATCTCTGTAAAATCAGTATGGAAAATAACTTTACAGGGTAATCAAACTTAAAGAGCTCAGAGGACCCCCCCCCCCGTCTTAGGTTCAAAGTACAGCAAACAAAGATACACACTCTGGTAAAAGGTACATTTACAAGTTGAGAAAACAAAGTAAATCTAAGACGCCTTGCCTGGCTTTTTACTTACAAGTTTGAAATAGGAGAGACTTGTTTACAAAGATGGGGAGAACCTGGATTGCTGTCTGGTCCCTCTCAGTCCCCAGAGCGAACCACCCCTTAAAACAAAGAGCACACACACCAGCCTTCCCCCCCCCAAGATTTGAAAGTATCTTGTCCCCTTATTGGTCCTTCGGGTCAGGTGTCAGCCAGGTTACCCGAGCTTCTTAACCCTTTACAGGTAAAAGGATTTGGAGTCTCTGGCCAGGAGGGATTCCATAGCACTGTACACAGGAGAGCTGCCACCCTTCCCTTTATAGTTATGACAGTGGGTCATAGTGAAGTAAATGCAGTTGTGATCAGAAGTATTTGAATTAGAGCCCATTTGGTATAAGAGAGAGTGAGCTGCTGCCTAAATTTGTTTCCATGATGGGCCCTCAGTTCACAGCTGATCTTCATGTACATACGTGACTTTTCTCTAAGCAAAATTGTAGATTCCTGATGACATGACATTGCAGATAGCTTTTGACTTACTAAATATGGAGTGATGTGTGGCTTTGCCTTGGCAATAACACCTAACAGCAAGAATGGTGTGATTAATGATTGCTCTATAGAAATCCAACTTTTGTAGTGGTGTGAATAAAGATTTACACTAAATTTCTGGTGCAAAGAAAAGATTTCCTTTATTCTTACACTTTTCAACAAGCTACTGGGGGACATTGATTTTATTCAGTTTTTGTTGTGCATTATAAAGTCTGAAGGTTATCACAATACAATTTTCAATAGGAGTTAGGCTGCTTAGGATTTTGGACATGTTACCATTGGTCCCAAAGACATATTTTCCTGTGTATTATGGTCAGTAGAAAAATGATTTAAATAATGGGCCACATTTTTAGCTTGTGTAAATTAGCATAGTCCCATTGAATTCACTGTAGCTCTGTCAATTTATTTTGGTGTACTATTATTAATAATTTATTCTCCTTTGAACTCCAAGTGATTTGTGTTCTCTGCATATTTCCTAGCATAAAACTATAATATTTACAAAAACTGAAAGTTAGATTTTTGAAAGCTTTCTATGTGGTCATTTAACTTAGCTCTAGTGTAACACAGACAGACCGTGATCGTTGGCGAGTGGGATCAAACCTGGGACCTCAATACATGAGCCTCTACTGCATGAGCTAAAAGCCATATGTCTCTTACCTAAGACTGTAGAGTAGGCTCATTAATCTCTCTCTCTAAGTGGTCACGGTGCCGCTACATGGGAGAAAACACCACACCCTGGAGGTGTGTGGGTTACTCTAGCACAATACATTTACCCCTTTTTAGCATAGACTCCTCTTAGAATGCAGAACTTATGCATTCCTTCTCTCTCAGGTAGGTGTATATAAATAAAAGCAGTTCCTTCTAATGTTGGAATTAGCCATGTACATGCTGGGAGATAGACCTTTAGCAATATTACATCTTTTACATATCTTATCCCAGATAAAAAGTGAAACTTTGTCTAAAAGGTAATATTTTGTTTTGTCCTATCTGGACAAAGAAATTTCACTGGATTTTGAACATCTCTGCCAGATCATGTGGCTACTGTAGTTCTTGATGTGAGTGACTTTGCAGAGTGGAACCAGCTCAACAAAGCAGAGTGCTGCAGCCCATGACTACTGATAAGACTAGTGCAGATGAGACCCCCCGACTACCATCCCAACCCCCATCCCAAACCCATTATAGCTGGCTCAATATCAAAGACCAAAATAAGCAGAATCGCTCCTTAAGATTCCCTTGAGACCGTCAGCATTTTCTTCACCACCCGCTGTACCTATCAGGCAATTGTTCATTAAATACTAAAAAAAAAAAAGGAACAAGAACAGATTGAATACATTCTAGACAACAGAAAAGACATACATAGTATATGCACTAGAGAGATGAAAGCAGTTCACCTTATCCCTTGTTGTGCCCACAGTCAGGTTGTTCATGATTTTTTTTTAATTAAACATTTTTACCTCAGAAAATGCCAATTCATCTAAACCAACATTTTTCACAGAAATGTATTTGTTTTGATAAACCTTTTATTGCAAAGTTTTCTCAGGTCCAGAATGGAATTTCTAGTCAAATCCACTGGGGGGAGAGAGAGAGAAAGAGAGAGAGGGAGACCCACTCCAGAATCACCTAGTGGTTAGCCAATACAAAACAAAAACAAATTCTGAAACTTGACATTTTTTGCAACCTAAATTATTGTTTTCCGGCCAGCCCTTCTCACACTGCCCCCAGTGCAATCATATAGTGATACTATCCTTCTTTGCAAATGAAAACTCTGTGCTATGTTATGCCTTACTTATTCTTAGCCTGTGAGTAGATTGCTGGTTTGATAACAAAATTTTATATTTCCTTTTCTTAAATATTTTCTTTTGTTTCACTATACTGTTATATTCAGTGCTCCTTTTATAATGAGAACTACAAAGAGAGATATTTTAAGTAAGTATAAGGCCTGAAGTCTGATCACTAGCTCTAACACAGTACAATATAATTATTTTGTTCTTATTTTTCATTCTCTGCTCTTTGTTTCTTGCTTTTCTGCCATCATGTAACAAAGATTCACCGTAATCGAAAGCAGACTCTGCAATAATTGCCTGTTATGTTTTTACTTAATGTAGTGTACAAAATTAGACAAGGGTGAATGTTCCTAGATGTAGCAAAAATCAGTGTGTGTCATTATTTCCAGTTGTTATATCTTTATATAAAATAACAGTAAAAAATGTTACCCAAAGGTAGAAAACAAGCTGAATTTCTAAGGGTCAGAGGTTTTAACTGCTTTTCTCCCTTCAACCCTTCCTAAAGGGGTCAAAGAAAGAAAACAAAGAATAACGAAGCCCCAAAACCTGGAGCACTTTTTGTTTTCAGAAGCATTAACTTATTAAACAGATTACTGAATATTCATGATGGAAATAACTTCCTGAGTATACATTGTAGAGAAATAATTTCCTATACATGAGATATTTAAAATTCATCTTCATATCTAGCCATTTTAATCAGAGGCACAAATAACTAAACTAAGGAAGGGAACATCTTCAGTGTTAATTTTAAACATTTATTGCAATCCCAAATCCTTCTATTAATGGAATTTTTGCATGCATGCTGAAATCTATAATCACTGTGAAATGTGCATTTTAATTTGTACACTGCTAGGCATTTTGAGAGAATGATTATTTTACTATAAACACTCTTCTATGTGAATATATGTTGTATACATTCTACCAAAAGAAAATGTGTGTTACACTTTTAGCCTGTATGTAAAATCTCTAAATCTATTACTTTCATTCTTATAGTCGTGTAATCCAGATTTAGCTGTGATAGCTTTGATCCATAGCTATACTTTAGTAGTATCTGCATGCCAATTGGCATTGCTTTGCTAATCTGAATGTAAAGCAATCCTGCCTAGGTTTATTAATTACCCAGTGCTAGTTATCTTTAGTATTCAAAGGCAAGATGCAGAATAGTGTGAATTGATTTTTCCAATTTCTACAACTGTATTTGTTTACTGTAAATCAGTATATTTAAATCCTCAAACTGAGATATGTTGTGTTAAATGTACACAAAACTCAAATACTTTTTTTGTCTTCTGCTATGACAAAAAAGTATAGGTTTTGTTGCAAACCTAGCTTCAGAATATACTCTGAAGAGAAAAGATGTATCTTTAGGTGTGAAAGCTACAAATATACTAGAAAAGCTGCCAAGTAGACTGACATTTAAATCATCAAGTGTGAATTTAATATAGGAGTGGTGAAATACTTCTAGTATATTTAAATTAGACTTCAAGGGCCTACTTTTCAAAACTTCAGAAGCTCAAGTCTGTACAATTATCATCACTGCATATACCTCAAATAAGGAATAGATCCATACATTGGATTTATAACAATGTGCTTAGACTTCATGAAAGGCTTGTAAATTGCTGCATGCTTTAATCTCACTTATAATGTCTCGATCACATGATAACTTAAGTTTTTGCTTTGTAACTGTACAACATGTTCTGAAACTGGGAACCCAATCAGCAAGGATCATCTCCTAACCATCAAGAAGGCCTATCAAAACTAAATGGGCTAATATGGGACATCAAAATACAAAGACTTTGAGAATTGCCCCCTTACACTCCTGAAGAAGCTGCATGCAAAGAGACTCGTCCCATAAGCTTGAATTCTAGAAGAAGGACATAAAAATACCTGAAAAGATAATTTTTTCACATTTTGCTGTTTGGACGTGCACAGGACCTGAGCTCTGAAACAGAAGCAGAGATCCCCAGGGTTAAACTGGGTTTGCCCTAAAAGAAAATTAGACCTGACAGATTACTAAAATTCTGTCACCTCTTGAAGCCATAGATTGTAACTCAGTTGTGTATGTACATTTGCCTGCTTTAACCCTGTAATAACTCTCATTTCTTTTCTTAGTTTATAAATCATTAGGATTGGCTACAAGCATTGTCTTTGGTGTGAGAGCTAAGGTACAAATTGACCTGGTCTCTTGAGACTGGGAGCAACCTGAATATTTTGTGATCTTTGGTGTATAGCAACCATTTACCACTAAGTCCAGCTTCCCTTGGTGGCAAGATAGACTGGAGTGTCCCTCGTAAGAATGTTATAGTGCTTTAGGAGTTTACACATTTTACTGGGTTGGTGAAATCTAATTATAGAACATACCAACAGTTTGGGTTTTTTGCCCTGCTTTTTGACAGTCTGCACTGAGGTTGGTACTCATGGTCATGAGCCACTCCAAAGAGCATGCAGGCAACAGGGAGACAGATATGACTCCTTGATTCTGGGGGACACCCGCAGCCTTAATATCACTCAGAGCTGCTTTCTGGCAGCTTTAAATTGTGCCACTGATGTAGCATTTTTCATGTACCCAAAGCCAATGGAGGATTAGCATAGCTCTGCACAACTCTACCATTCCCACTCCCTATCCCTGATATGCTCCCACACCAAAGGTGTAGGGCTCTGATCTGGCATAGATATTCTTTGCAGAAAGCTTCTTTACATTAGGAATTTTCTGGTGAGAATTTGCAGACTGATTGCAGCTCCATTATGTCTCCTGAATGCAACAATAAGGCCTGGATCAAATTAACAAACCTGGCCTTTAGTGATTATTATTCCTTCTTCTGGATGTTTCCCTTTCAGAAAGTGCAATTACTTTTGGACCCCAGCACTTTCCACATCCTTACTAATGACCAGCTTCTTCCTTCCAGACCATGCCCAGGAATTCCAATGGGAGGGTGATGTACTCATTATATAGCAGAATTGAGTCCTACAAATTTGCTTTGGTGTTTTTTGCACATATAGAAGGCAACAGACATATTGACAATGGCATTTAAACTTTATAGAGTTCCTCAATATTTAATATTCCAACATGGTGGAAGAATAACATAGTTAATAGAGTTAACTCAGAATCCTAAAATTCTTTCAATAGAGAGAAAATAAACTTTATCTTCCTAATAGAACAATAAAATTAGCTACCCAAATGGAATATTTTAGGCTATATACCAATGCTACTGCTCAGTGCTGAATTTTAACATTTCTTTTAAAGGTTTTCTCCTGAGATGCTGTTAATGGGCTATACCGTCTCCCCAGCTCTTCAAGCAGATGAGAATGTAAAATGTACTGCTTATATAGGAAAATGTTCTGTGAAGTACTTACAGAATATTTTATTCTGATTCTTCAAGACTTTTGGTCATAGCAACTTTTTTGAAAACCCAAATCTATTCCCACCTATGAAACATTTCCCAAGTTTATGAGACATTTATAATTAATAGGAAATCTTATGATCTATCTTCTTTCTAATTTATAACCTTGCTATAGGTTATTTGGAGAAGGAAGAAGCTTGTTCTAGGCATAGCTGCAGGAGTGGGGTGGTGGCAGAAGCCAACAGAGTGTGGTTACTTCCATCAGGGAATGGAAGTACCTCAAAAAGTTTAGAGTTTGGGCTTGATTCAGGTAGGGAAAAAATGCCTGAAAGTCTCATGAAAGTAGGCCTTACCTGGAGAATTCTGATAGATTGTTGGTCTGGAAGTACCTCTCTCCTCCACCGTCTGCAGCACAAAAGGTAAGAGAGCTGTGTCTGGGTCAGCAGGGAAAGGAAAACCTTTCGCCCATTTAAAGATTAACGTTCCTTCCCTCCTCATGGCCACTAATAAGTCCTTCATCTTGCTTGGGGCACCATTCTGAGCGAAATAGAACAGATCAGGGAGTCTCTGATTAACTCCCGCTCCACACATAGGGAGTCTGAACTGCTGTGATATGTAGTGCATTCATTGGTCAGTCTTGTGGATACCAGTGTCCAGAGAGGCAGAGATTTGGCTCACCTCTGGTTATTAAAGCCAGCAGAAACTTCCCTGGGCAGTTTGTTCCATTGTCCTACTGTTCCTAACTGTAAGAACATTAGGACAATGGAACAAACTGCCTAGGGAAGTCATGGAAGCTCATTCACTGGAGGTTTCAAAAAGAGGTTTTGGGGTTCACAGGCAATTCCAGATGACACACACACACACACACACACTACACCACACCTAAACTGATCAGCTTGAAATGAAAATTTTCATATTTTTTGGCGAATTGAAATGTACAAAAAATCATTTTGGATTGAACTAAACATTTTGTTTTGACAAAATTGACACATTTCATTTTGATTTCAGTGATTTTAAAATAACATGAATGGAATATTAGAAATAAAAAGTCATTCCAAACCCAAAACTGAAACATTTCATTTTGAAAATGTAAGATGAAACATTTTGATTTTTTCTAAATTATTTTCTTTTAACTGAAATTAATTGACAAAACTGACCCAAACTTGTAAAATGTTTTTTGTGTCAGCAAAACATTTTACATTTTTTTGCCAAAAAAGTTCCATCTAATTTTTTTTTCCACTTCTAGTGGTGATTTTATCTGTTTCCCTCTCTTTAAATCCAGTCTGTTCAGAATATGTTTCAAGCCCAGTGTGATATTGGGGATCCCAGCATCCTGGCAGGTAGTCTCAGTTATAATGGTGAAACTAAACTTCTTCCATTACACTCACCCTACTGTCCAGGTGGGTACTTTAGTAACCCCCAGATACACAGTGTCCAGAAAAAAAGTGACAACTTCTTTCCATTAAAATTAACTAAACAACTATATTCTTGATGATTTCATCTATATTTCCCCCCATTTCTAGATTATTGCAGTTCCTTATCATTGCCAACCCATGATCTTACCAGGAACCTCAGGCTCTTAAATAATACTTCTACATTAAACATATCCAGTTTGTAATAGGGTAACTGTCCATTAAATGAAAGCAGACTCAAGTCTCCTATTCCAGTCTAGGTACTTCTAGTTGGGCCAATTAAGCGAGGGAGGAGCACCTTGGGGGTTTACGAGAGTTCTAGTGAGAAAGAGACCCTGATAGGGGAATAAAAGTATTGCTGGGATTTAATTGGAGAGCAGGTGAGAAAGTACTGATGATGCTTTATAGAAGCATTAATAAAATCATAGATTATGGGTGCCCAGCCTTTAGTTATTCATCCAGATTGGAGCTCAAAAAGTTAGAAACAATTCAAGCTCAAGTGCTTGAAACTTTATGCGGTGCATTCTTACGACATCAGTGTGTGTAATGCCTGGAGAATGCTTATTAATTTAACAATGAAAATGTTAGATCTGACATTTTTAACCTAAGTCCAGTGAAGTAGTGCAGATAAGAATACTGGACAAATATATGACTAATATTGGGAATTAAGTGGACAAAATATAGCCAAACAACAACTTCCCTCATGCTCTTAGGGTTAAAATGTGTGCAAAAGAGTTAAGTGAAAAGAAACGACTAGAAGAGAGTAAAATATATAGTTATGGGGCAGTAAATTATATCTGGAAAATGGTCTCTCTGGATGTGTATTTAGAATTACGTAATAAAATAAAGAGAAAGAAAGAGTTATCCTAAATGACAAATAAAGCTTATGAGGTAAATTGAGTCACCTTTGCTGAATATATACTGACAGATCTAAATATAAAAAATGGGTAGAGTAGGAGCAGCCTTTTGCATCTCTGAGATTAGAGTTCAGAAATCTAAAAGACTATCCAATTTGGTAGCCATTATAACACCTGAATTGGTGGGAATAATGTTAGCATTAGATTGGATAAGGGATGTACAGCCTATGGCAGCTTTTATCTTTTCAGATTCATTATCAGATATAAGGTTAATTAAAAGGGGTACCTCAGAAAGCAAATGATATAATAAATGAAATATTGTTTTTATAACAGAATTAGTATGTTCAGGTGTGAACACGGTACTAGCATGGATTCCAATACATGCTAGGATACCTGGCAATGAAATGGTGGATAAAGAAGTGAAAAATACTTTAACACATGGAGAAACTGATATAAAGATTCCTTTGAGTAAGTAGGAATTTTGAAGAACTTTTCAGGTGACAGAATATACTATGAGGTGTTTAGTGAAAGTACTGGGAAAGTGGGTTAACATTAAAAAAGCTCTACTATATTTTGTTTTTAATGAGATAGAGCAGGGTAAAAGAGTTTAGTGGCATGAATGTACGACGAATATAGTAGGTGGTGGTTATAGACTCCACACACCCGTTTGCTTCATGATAAAGCAGACGATGACACAGAAGAAGATGACGATCCAGGGAGCATAAACTGGTTCAGTCAGGAAGGACAGGAGATGAGATCTGCCAGAGGCAGAAGGTGGTTCCTAGGAAAGAGCTGAAGACAAGAAAACAGCAAGAAAGGTTTGCTCACTGGTGTTCCCAAGCCAGAGAGCCAGGACCAGAGACAGCTGATGGCAAGAGGAGTAGCAGACGGAGATGCCTGCTGGCTCTCAGCCAGAGAGCCAAGGGCCAAAGAGGGCTAAAGGAAGGGGGGGCAGTCAAGGGGTTTACCTGGTGACGTCTGTTTGCCAGAGACCTGGGACCCAGAGGAACCATGAGAGGGCCAGGCGGAGTGAGGGATGCTTCCCTGGCAAGGATGCTCCCTGCAGAAAGACTGTGGGAGTTCCCACTGAGACGAATGGGGTTGCATGTCAGAAGGAAGGGCTGTGTTGGCTGTCTTGGCAGAGGGACAAAGTAGGACTGACAAAGAATCTAGGTATGGTGAGAACAAAGTTGGGTTTTAAAGACTACATGCACTGTGGGGGGCGGGTGGGTGAGTGATATGGACTATGTTTGGGGACTTTTGGATTATAGTATGACCAATCCATATTTAGTTATTTTAATCCTTTGACACGTTCTATCCCTTCCAGACCCTTAATCATTTTTGTTGTTCTTCTCTTTGATCCCCTACAACATGGTGACATCTTTTGGCAGTTAAGCCATTATGCTTAATAAAGGACTGCAGATAAATAGTTCTGAATGTACTATAAGTGCAAATAAATAGAGACGGACAGCTCTTAGAATATGATAATGAATGGAGCCATATGGCCTAAAGTATGTATTTTTATTGCCAGATATTAAAAGTAGCTTCAAGCTGGCCCATATTTGTGCCTACACAACTACTGGCAGGATAATCACTTGCCCACACAATTTGTGCAGTATCATTTGTGTATTCACAGGATAAAATTTACTCATACAAATCCCATTTTCACTCAGAACTGAAATGCTTAGAAATGATGTAGGAAATGTACTATGAACTTATGCATTCACAAAGAGGCCATACTTCGAACTTGTGCCCTGCAAAGAATTTAAAGCAAAATGAAGTATTAATTAAGGGCTACTTTAGACATTGTTTATGGAAAATATATCTATGATGATCTTAATATTATATATTTAGTTCAGTTTATTTCCATATGGTATCAAAATATGATCATAACTAAACATATGTTACTATAACTAAAATAATAAATTATGATTCGACAAAGGACAGTTAACAGGGTTAAGATTACTTTGACCATAAAAATACTGTATAAATACGTTACTGTTGTGCTTGCGGAATGATGATGGGAGATATTTAGAAAAACTCCAGCTAGAGACAGAGAAATCTAATAACGTTTTATTTCATTTTAAAAAATCATGATAAAGAGGTTTTTCTCATGTTTCATACATATTAGTATAAAATTATGGTCACTTGAATAAATTTCTTCTCTTTTGGCCTATACAGGAATTTCTTGCAAAAAATGATACATTCCAATTATGAGACAGGAATAAATTCAGGTGACCACAGCTGTCAAAATCTTGGGGTTCATTAAATAACAAATCAGTGAATGAGAAAGGAATAAAACTAACTGGAGAGCATCGTTGGTGAACAGCTATGCTGTATTCCCAATCCCCGCCTCCAGGGCACAGCTCCAAATTCCTATGCTCATAATACTGTCCCCTAGGAGGGAGCATCTCTAAATTATAATTTTCTACAAACATATCTCTACAACTGCTGTAGTACAAGGACCATTAATTTCCTGAGTAATATGAGTGCAAATACCATCAGTATTTTCCAAACTTCACTTAACCCTCTATTTACTTAAGAAAAAAGCCTAAGAAATTCCTTGACTGCCCAGCTTTTATCAAATATATCTTATGAACTCCCTCCTTAACATAAAAAGGGCATACTGGTACTCAATAGTGAAATGACATCGTATAATAATAATCTAATAATTCAACCCCTCAGGAAATTCTTAGGTTCCCCAAGAACTGCCTCAAGGCCAGCTGACAGTACAGAAGTGTGTGGCAATAATCAGCCTGTTCCAGCCAGCTTCCACAAAGCCCTGACTGAAGGAGGAACAGATAGAGGAGTTTCCAGTATTAGCTCACTTCCTCAAGGTCATCAAACACTCTGCGGAAGTTTTAGATCTGCTCCCTGTAGTTTCTAAATTCCCAGTTATCTGACTGTTTTGAGTATCAGATAAATGGCTTTTTATTGTAATAAATACAGTTTTAATTGACTGGCTACAAAATTATCTTTGGTCTATTATAGAAACTGGTACTATTTTAATATATTAACTATTCTAATCTGGAGTAATTCCATTGGTGTCAATACAGATACTCCTGATTTACACTGGTGTAACTGAGAGCAGAATATGGCCCATTAGCTATATTTACACATCATTGTGTTGTTTTTCCTACCCATTATAGGGGGAGGAGGGATTGTTGGAAAGGAAGAGGTGAGGGTGTGAATGAAATAAATAAACATAAAGGGTTTCATTTTGATCTTACCTTCATTTGAGATTCATGCTAACTAGATGGATGTTTGCTCTTTGAGGAAGTGGGCATGTTTTCACTTGTCGTTTTGAGGCAACTAGCATATTTTTGGGTACTCAAATGTATAATAATATGATCCTGATTTACACTGGTTTGAGATCAAGATCAAGCCTAATGTATTGATTTGTAACAAAATCAATATTTCATGTGTAATTCTGGTTTTATTGCATAGATATAACTTTGGTGTATTCTCTAAAATTAATTGATTTTTTAAAAAAAATAGTTTATTTTTAACTTTAAAAACTATTCTGCCCCACAGTAGAATTTAATTAATCATGTGTTTTTAAGTTTCACAGATTTGATGCTTTATTCTTATGATATGTGACACCAGCCATGTGAGCCCATTCTGTTATGCAATGCAACCTTATGGTCATCATAACCAATGAAGTGTCAAGACCAGAAAATTTAACAAGAGAGTTCAGTAAAATTATTCATTGCTTTGTTAGCAACAGGACTTTTTCATTTTAAATTATTTGAGTGTAAACTCTCTAGTAAAAACGGAAAAGAAAACATTAAGTATTGTGCAAAGAGAGTCTTGTTGCAAAAGCCTGCTTGAAAAGGTATTTGTTGGGAAAGAATCAAAAAGGTTTTGTACACATCTACAAAGTGATTTTCCCTTGTGTATTAGTGTAAGTGATGGATATGTATCTGTATCCAAATTGTGAAATAGATGTGAACTTTAGTGTGTGCAGACTCTTGCTTGTTCCATAGGTGAGCTTATGTGCAAAAGTCTTGTTGCATGTCCACATATGCTACTATGTACACATCTGTTTGAAAATCTGAGTTCTAATTTACAGTGTGCTAGCAGTTTCTGCTCAGAAGGACCTGCCTCTATGACAGTAGGAAATCATGCATCCACTATAAGGAATATTTTATATAAATGGTTACCCATATGTAAAATTTGTCTAATAGCAATGGGTGAAAATTTGATCTTAATTACACCACTGTAAATCTTAAGTAAATGTATTGCAGAAAACAGAGATACTCCGATTCACACTGGTGTAATTGAGATCATAATTTATCCCAAAGACTGAACCTCTATATTGAACAACTTTAATCCTTTTAATCAAAAAAGCAAAGGCTAATTTCAGTTGTCACACATAGATGAGTAATCCTCATTTTTCTTTTTTCTAAGTGACAGGCAGAAGGATGGTTTTGGCCCTTTATCTTTATTCAGTAAAACACTGTATTTGGTAATGTCCATTAAAATTACCAGTTCTGATTTCCACATGTCAGCTCTAAAACTTAATCTAAATTCAGGAGCCTAAAAAGTGATTTCTCCTTTGACTGTTGTAGCCCTATGATTAATTTGGGGTGCAAAATGCACTTGTCATGAATAACAGGTTCTTTCTTTGGTGGCTGATTAGAGATTAACTAAGAAGATCTTTGGTGAGACACATGTAGAGACTTTATCAGTTTTACTAATATTATGATCAATATAAGCAAAATCACAGAACTAGAAAACAAGATAAGAACAACAACAGAATCCGCATCACATATACTCTCAAATCTGTAGGACGGTGATTTCTTCCCTTAAAGTGAGATTGAGACTTAAGGTTGTCACCATCCTTCTATCCCAAAGTCCTGCTGAAGATGGATTTGATTCCATCTTTATGCACCTATTCCTTACACCCACATATTTCCAAAACCATATCTGGTTAAGTCTTGGCCTCTTGCCCATATTCACCATTCCTGCTGTCCATTTTTGGGGTTCCGACAATTATCATAAGCATTTGCACAGAGACGACATTCTCTATTCAATGAAGTTAAGAAAGTCTGGCTGAATAAAGCCTTTACAGTCTAGATAGTTTATCACAAGATATTTATTGCTAAATCTTCTGACCCAAGCTTATTTACTAATACTAACTTCTATTAGATTTAATGTGGCCTGGTGCTAACTATTACTACCACTAGGCCTCAAGTTAAATACTAGGCTTAAGACTTACTGCAAATCCCATTTAAAAAAAAATTAAAAAATCTTTGTTTCTTTGCTTACCCCTTTACATTATAGCTGTAGTTTCATTTGCACTAATTTAGCAAGCATCGTAACTGTTTTAAAGATATAAATGATGATTTACTTGATGACCTGTGCTCAGTGTCACACTGTCTGGAGTGGCTCATGACCCAGGAGTGCCAGCCTTAGAGCAGACAGTCAAGAAGCAGGGCAAAAAATCCCATGATGATGGACAAAGCCGCAAAGGTGTCTTGCAGGGTGGCTTTAATCTCTTATGCTTCTGACATAAGTCACAACTCTTGCAGTATTTTTTTTACAGTCTCAAACGTGTGAGGCCAATAGAAACTGTGTTTAAACCTGTCACAGGTTCTCTCCATTACTAAGAATCCAGAAAAAATGGACAATCATGATCTGATTGCACCAACTATGTTCTGTATTTATCAGACACAATCGCTTGCAAACCTTACCAAGATGTCTTTCTCCCTATGGGAACCTCTCTATATAAAAAACCTCCTTCAAGGAAAAAAAAAATTACCCTTCCCTTCACCAGGCAGGGTATTGTTTTCAGCTGGAACTTTCTTGGTCCATGGAAGGGACAGCCTGTTGAGCTTCAATAAACTCCTTTTGAGTTTCATTTGAGTTTAGAGCAGACTCTGACAAAGCAGCGGAATTCTCAAATTCCTCCTTTGAGGACAAACTGCTACCCGCAATTGACAAAGGACTGTGGGCATTCCCTCTCCCCCCTCCCCCCGATGCTCTCCCTGCTGTCCACAGACAAAGAAGGAGAATTAGAGACATACTCTTTGTGGCTGTGGGTAATGACATTAACATGCTTAGACATGGTTAGATATCAGCAGGAAGCAGGTTTCTGATGTCCACAATAATCACTCCTTTAAAACCCTCCCTCTCAAGGTGGACCTTAGCCAGAGGCACAGTTATAGAGAATTCAGTCAAAGCTAATATAGTTAAACTCTTACCAGGAAGTGTATATTCTTTCCTTACCAAAATTTCCTTGACTAAAGTGACTTGAGATGCTCTGTCCCTCCAGTCCTTACAATTGATGCCATTTACTTTAGCATCCTTAATAAATTCTTCACTACCTTCCCAAGACTCAGTCCTAACATAGTTCACTGGCTCCTGCAGCTTCTCTAATGCTGCCTCTGGTACCATGGTAATAGTTCTCACATTCGGAGTTGTGGATCATGGAGTCACCTTAAGTTTTGTGCAGTTTGGTTTCATATGGCCAGGAGCCCACAATGATGGCAGACTATCTACCTTTCCTTTGTGTAGGGGGTTTTAAAACCTGGGCTCCTTTGGGTTTTTTTACTGAAGTTAGGGATAGGTTTATTATTTCCAGATCCCTTCTCCTTCTTAGCCTGTGGGACAGGGGAATTTCCTTTCCCCTGGGATTTGTGCCTTCCCGCACCCCCAAATGAGCCCTTGATTCAACATATCCATTAGCAATTTCTGCAGCTTCTAGAACTGTGGAAGGTTTTTTGTCACAGATGGCTGCCTTCACCTCACCCATAACAATTGTTCCTTGGCCAACAAATCAACCAGGTGTGGAGGAATGTTTTGGGGGGGCAAGCGGTGATGCCAAGCAGCTTGTGCCAGCCCCACACAGCAGGGTCCAGGCCAGCCCCCAGGGGAGCAGGAAGGGAGCACCACCTCCACTCCCTGTCTCACCTCAGTGGCACCCAGCTTCTGGGTCACATTCTTCCTGTACTGCAATCAAGCTAGCTCCTTTGCAATTGTCTCAGGCACTATACAGCCTTAACATGGACTCACAGACAGTCCCTTGGGCATTCCGATCTATCTTGCCACCGAAGCAAGCTTGACTTTGTGATAGATGGTCACTTTACACCAAAGATCACAAAATATTCAGGTTACTCCCAGTCCGAAAGGACCAGTCGCTTACCCAGGTCTATTTGTACCTTAAATCTCCCACTTGTAGCCAATCCTATAGTAAACTGACTAACGATTTATTACCTAGAAAAAAGAAATATAAAGAGTTATTTACAAGGTTAAAGCAGGTAAGCATACACACAAATGAGTTACAGTCAGGTTTCAAAAGGTAATAGCAACTTCTATAGTAAGCAGTCTCTGTATACCATTTAGAGCTAAGCTAGGAAAATATCTGGGGACTCCTTACATAAGCTTAGAAATCAAGCAGCAAAGGAATAATACATTTTCCTTAACAGGCATTTTTATTCCCTTCCCCCAGCATTCAAGCTGCCATTGGATGAGGGTTTGGACACGTACTCTCTTCAGGGCTGTGGGGAAACAACCAACAAACTCTGTTGTCCACAACGGCTTGTTAGACCTTCTTTTGTTGGGGAGGAAATAACACCTCTTGTGTTGAACTGGTATTTCACATTTGGTAATGCTTCTTCCCTGATGATGGGAGATTCACAACCTCAGCAAATATTTTTATAATTACAGAGCAAGCATTTAAACATTAGCTTATAACAGAGGTTTTCAAATTGTGGGACACACGCCCCCAGGAAAGTGTTTGGGGAATGTTTGGGGGTGGGGGGAGAGGTGATGCAAGGCAGCTTTTGCGAGCCCTGCACAGCAGGGTCCAGGGCAGCCCCCAGGGGAGCGGGAAGAGAGCACCACCTCCACCCCCTGACTCACCTCAGCGGCACCCAGTCTGTGGATCAGCGTCAACATCTTCTGCAGCAGCGCCAATTTCCACTCCCAGAAGCCTCCATGTCCAGCGCTGGGTCGATCCTCAGAGACCATAGCACATGCCTTCCCCCACGATGAAATCCAGGGGGGCAGCGGGGCAGTTATTGGCCGTGCCCTAGCAGTGCATCCCGGTTACAAGATAGAAGCAGTCCACTGCTGAGGATGTCTTGGCTGTGCCATTGGTAAGTATCTGTGTATTTGAAACTTCCAGGTGTAGGTAATTTCATTAAAGTTGTATTAAGGTCTCTGTTAGGTTTATGAGTAGTCTCTCAAGCATACTTTTGCATGTGTCTATTTTTGTTTGGGTTCAGGGGGCATAACCAAATATTGTAACTCAAAGGTGGGGAGTGGGAGAAGGGCTCGGCTCCAAAAGTTTGCAAACCGCCGCCTTATAATATGGAATACAGATATTATAAGTAGGAGTAATACATGCAGCATCCTACAAGCATTCCATAAACTCTAAATACTAAACACATTCTTATGACTCTAATATCTATTTTAACTACACTAACACACAGGTAAGCAAGACTGGTTTCCAACTATGCATTTGTCAGTGTTCAGTGAGGCCTAAGGGCCTAAGCATCATCTGGCACTGGGTCTGCCAGCATCACACTCAAGTCATGGGTCAAGAGCCAACACTGTATATTTCTGCTTTTAGCATTGCTACACACCCTTCCTGGTGCTGTGAAACAATGAATTACAGTTGTGTTCCCACCCCCCACATTCCTATGTAAGAAGTGATTCATTCTGAGGATATATAAAGGTACTAACTAAAAGCTTTATGCTGCAACACACAAGTCCATAGAAGTCAATTTACTTCAATCCCTAGATACAGTACCAGTTTGGTGATTGACAGTGTGGAGCCAGAGACCTATGCAGCTTCAGAACATAGCTGGAATTCTGAAAGGGGAAAGGGAAGGGCAAGTCTCTCCATAGCTCCTTCCTCAGGGGCCTGGAGAACCTCAGGATTTGATCCAATTGTTGCAAAGCTAATGTGCACGGTGTGTGTGTGTGTATTATCATTTATCATTAAATGTCAGAGTGCAAGCTGATTGAATTGAATGAAGGCAGGTAACACTTCTCTTATACCTTACTCTTTCAGGCTATCTGCTTAGTCAGGCATATACACCAATTACATTCAGTTTAGAATTTGAAGGTTTTCATGACAACTGTAAGGGTCTCAGACTTTGAGTCAAACACTGGCCCCATTGAAGTCTGTGGCAAAACTGCCATTAATTAATGAGGCCAGGATTGTACCCTTCAATTCTGAAATTCTTAGATTCTGACGCAAGAGATGTAGTCACCAGGGAAAAGTGATAGTTCACTGAGTTGCCATGAATTGGCTCAACCTGATATTGGAATAAAATTTCTAATGCCTCCAAAAATATTTAGTGTGAGATTGGGATAAAGGTTTGAATAATCATTTATTTTATCCAAAATAATTTGCTGAACCTTATTCTCATTCAGCTGAGCTGAAATTGGATCTTATCGAACTATTGCTTATGAACCATTTATTTGTTGATTTGACCTTTTTCTGTTTGTAAATTACCTGCGAATTGATCTTAATTTTCACATATGTACTTCTTATCTATAGGCGTTTGACAAACCGCTTTCATGAACATATTTGGGGCAATCGGTTTTCACAAACCATTTTTGGTGAGTGCAATGTTGAATATGCAGTTTTTGGAATTCAGTATTCAGGTTTTATGCTTGGTCATCTCAGTGATACAGTATTGATTCTTTCATTAATTGGATGGACCAATATTTAGAAGCAAGTATAGTGCCTGACAACAAATTATTGGGGTGTTTAATGTAGCAGAGAAATGATTGGAAGCTCTTTTTGGTTTTATAAACTGACCCCAGTTTCAAAAATGTTTGTGCTCCTTTCTGATATAAGCCAAGCCAAGCTTGTAGTCATTTCTCTATTGCCACATTCACACTAATTAATTGTCTGTATATAGATTCATAGATTCAAAGACCAGAAGGGACCATTGTGATTATCTTATTTGATCTCCTGTATAACAGCAGCCATAGAGCTTCCCCAAAATAATTCCTAGAGCATATCTTTTAGAAAAACAGCCAACCTTTAAAAATTGTCAGTGATGGAGACTCCACCATGACCCTTGGCAAACTGTTCCAAAAATTAATTACTCTTACTGTTGAAAATGTATGCCTTATTTCCTGAATGTGTCTCGATCTAACTTCCAGCTATTGGATTGGGTTATGGTTTTCTCTGCTCAAGAGACGAGCCCATTACCAAATATTTGTTCTTTATGTAGATACTTATAGACTGTAATCAAGTCACCTCTTACCCTTCTCTTTGTTAAGCTAAATATATTAAAGTTTTTGAGTCTATCACTATAATGCATGTTTTCTAATCCTTTAATCATTATTGTGGCTCTTCCCTGAACCTATTGTAATTTATCAACATCCTTCTTGAATTGTGGACACCAGAACTCAACACAGTATTCCAGCAGCAGTCTAGTCATCAAGTGTTGCTTGGGTATCCATCCAAGATTCCCCTGTTTATACATCCAAGAATTTGCCCTTAATTTCATTAGCCCTTTTGGCCACAACATTGCACTGTGAGCTTGTGTTCAGCTGATTATCCACCACGACCCTCAACTCTTTTTTAGAGTCTCTGCTTCCCAGGATAGAGTTTCCCCCATCCTGTACATGCAGCCGACATTCTGATTGTTTTGTACCAGTGACCTGTCCCCTTCATTATTTACCACTCCCCCAATGTTTGTGTTGTATGCAAACTTTGTCAGTGATGATTTTATGTTTTTTTTCAGGAGAGTGATAAAAAACATTAAATAACATAGGGCCAATAACCAGTCCCAGTGGGACCCCACTAGAAACATCCCCACTTGATAATGATTTCCAGTCATAATTACATTTTGAGACCTATCAGTTAGTCAGTTTTTAATCCATTTAATGTGTGCCGTGTTAATTTTTTATCATTCTAGGGGTTTTTTTTATCACAATGTTATGCTGTATCAAACCA
Organism: Terrapene triunguis; assembly: GCF_002925995.2. Classification (NCBI taxonomy): domain Eukaryota; kingdom Metazoa; phylum Chordata; order Testudines; family Emydidae; genus Terrapene; species Terrapene triunguis. Next base: position 10,728,815 of record NW_020664417.1, on the reverse strand, counting down.
AATACCTTACAGAAGTCTATGTATATTATACCAACACTATTACCTTTACTGATCAAATTCGTAATCTCATAAAAATATATTTAGTTTGACAGGAACTACTTTCCATAAACCATTTTTTATTGGGATTAATTATATTATCCTCCTTTAATTCTTCATTACTGAGTCCTGTATCAGCACCTCCATTATCTTGCCTGGGATCAATGTCAGACTGATAGGCCTACAATTATCTGTGTCATATCATTTACCCTTTCGAAATATCAGAACAATATTAACTTTCTTCCCATCTTCTAGAACTTCCCCAGTGTCCCAAGACTTATTAAATATCAACATTAATGATCCAGCGAACTTCTCAGCCAGCTCTTTTAAAACTCTTGGATTCAAGTCATCTAGACCTGCTGATTTAGAAATGTTTAACTTTAGTAGCATTTGTTTTACAGCCACCTGATACAAGAGTAATGGAAACAGTGCCATCTGTTTTTCCCCACATCAGAACAGAAATATTTGTTGAACACTTCTGTCTTTCTTCATTATTGATAATTCTACCATTTCCATCTAGTAATGGACCAATACCATATTTAGGATTCTTTTTGCATCTCATATACTTTAAAAACTACTTCTTATTGTCCTTAACTCTGATGTCCATAGAGATCTCTTTCTTGTCCCTTTGCTTCCTTTATCAATTTTCTACAATTCCTAACATCTGATTTATAAAAATTACTATTAACTTTTTCTTTTTTCCATTTGTTTTTATATGTACAAAATATTTTTATAGCTGCCTTCACTTCCCCTCCAAACCATGTTGTTTATAACAATATGGCTTATTCCCAATTATCATTCACATTTTTTTCTGATTAAATTCTTCTTCACAACTGATTTGGTTCATAATTGTTTACATCTTTGTGAAATTGGCCCTTTTATTTTGTTTGCACATTATAAATGTGACCAAGTCATAATCACTTGTACCTGAACTACACCTGTACCCCGATATAACGCGACCCAATATAACACAAATTCGGATATAACGCGGTAAAGCAGTGCTTCGGGGGGGGGGGGCAGGGCTGCGCACTCCGGTGGATCAAAACAAGTTCGATATAATGCGGTTTCACCTATAACGCGGAATAATTTTTTGGCTCCCGAGGACAGCGTTATATCGAGGTAGAGGTGTACCATTGATTTTTAGTTCTGTGATCAATTCCTCTTTATCTGAAAAGGTGAGTCTAAAATAGAATCCCCCCATGTTGGATGTAACAGTTGTTGAGTTAGGAAACTGACATCTATATTTAGAAATTCCAAGGATGTTTTAGTGCTGGCAGCAAGAGACCTCCAACATTTGTCACTCAATTGAAGTCCCCCACGATAACAAAGCTTTTTGTCCTACACATTATAAATAGGTACTTAAGGAACTGATCATTCTGTTGTATGTAGTATGATTTGGTGGTCTGTAGCAGACATCAACTAATACCCCATCTTGTGCTTTATCTGGTAGGACATTGATCCATGAGTATTCAAGATCATTTTCTTCTGAGTTATCAGTGAGTCACAAACAGGTAATGCAACTTTTGACATAGAGTGCCACTCCCCCCTTGAGCCTTCCAAATAGCTTATAACCATTGACTTTAACATTCCAAACATGTGAATCATTCCACCAGGTTTCAAGTATACCAACTAGATTGAATTTTTGTTCATAAATGCTCAATTCCAGTATCTCTTGCTTGTTGCCCAGGTCTCCTAGCATTGGTGTTTTAGGAAATTAAATAATTTATGCTAAATGAGTGCTCAGTCTTCCCTCTTTTTACCCTCCTCCTTTGTTATTAATTTAATACACTCCTGACTCATCTAGCCCATCTGCCCCAAGGAGATTGATTCCGATTTTACTGAGGTGAAGGTCGTCCAAACTATACAGCACTATCTCCATAGAATGTATACTAATGTTTCACAAAACCAAAATCCTACACCACTTACCTTGCCAGCGGTTCAATTCTGCCTTTTCCTCAGAGAAAATCATTTTAGATGATGACCAGGCAAGTACTTTTAACATGAATGTTCTCATTTACATGCAAATAAACATGTTCACATTCAAATTCAACATGAATATTTGAATAAATAAAAGCTCTTCCACAAACCTATATGCAAACAAAAGTAGTTGGACTAATATTTATGGAAAATTGTACAAAATGAAGTTCTGAACATGGACGTATTGAACCATGAAGTGGGTTTAATTGAATGTATATGAATATATTTTTCTACTCTTCACCCAGCTCTACTTAAAATATTCTTCTATATGATTTGATGTGGTTCTGGACACAGATGAGAATTTATTTTTTTCTTCACTTTGGATAAGGCCTGTGAAGAAACACCTGACAAGTGCCTTAAAAACACCTTATATGGGTGAGTGTAAGAACTATCTCTATGGCATATGTTATATGTATACAGTGACACACATTAACCCCATATGTTTAAGAGACTCTAGGTGATTTTTATACAATATTAAATTTATTCATACACTGAAAATGCAACCTTATGGTCAAGTTAACCTACAGAGAGGGATGCTAATGCTATCTTGTTATCATATGATAACACTGCTGTTACTGCATGACCCACTTCATATCATTCACACATAATAATGGCACGAGGTGAACATTTTCAAAGGGAGTCAGTTCTTACCAGTTTCTAGGGTTTTGTTTTTGTTTTATGTTATTAACAATTCATGAAGCACTTATTGAAACTAATAAACTGATTGCAAGCTAGAAAAGTGAATTGATTAATAAGAAATGTAAAGTGGAATAGTGATGAGCTCATTTCCATTGTAAATAATGAAAAATAAATCCAATAAATGTTGGCTCTCTGGGGAGCAAATGAAATAGACTGATTTGGTGTTGAGCCTATGATATTCAATGATGACTGAGTTAAAGAAGAGATTTAAATATGACACCACATATATGGCTTCTGATTTCTAATAAGTCAGGTAAGCACTTTTTACAAAATAAAAGTTAAAGGTTAAACAGTCTTGTGCCCAATTTTGATTTCAATTTATACCGATTTATATTGACTTCATTGGAGTTGCTCACAATCTACACCAGTGTAAGATGAGACTTGGGGCCCGTTGCCTTTAAAATAAGAGGCCAATCTAGGAAACACACAAATTCATTACTTTTTGGATAGGTCTATATTTGCAGGATCGAGCCCATAATTTAGAAAAATGTTCTGTTTTGTCTGCTTAAAGATTCTTTTGAAAGATTGGGAGGATATTTCATACTGCTTCTAAAAGAGACTCCTGCAGCCTCTCATACTATCCATACTGAAGGACATGTTGACGCCAAAGGCATGCTCACATAAGTGGCTTTAGGCCTGATAAAAGTTCCATTGATGCACCTGGTCACACCCAACCCAATGAGGAGCATGAAGGTTAGTATGAGTGGCTTATTAGTGCTGTGCCTTCCTAAGTAGAGACTGACTGGGCTCTCTGTGCTTTGTGTGGTGGAAGAAATTGAAGTGTGATGGTGCCATCCAGTGCCCCACTCCAACTGGATGTCATGTAAGTTTATGAGGCATGGTGCAGTCATCTCCTAGTAACTGTACGGTATTAAAGGGTAGGGAGTCATTTGTTCATCTTAGGTATCCTCACCACAGAGGACTATGGGAACTCCCTGTTCACCTCTGCCAATATTTCCTCTAGCAGGAAAAGCAGTGAACCAGTTTGATTGGTTTTGCCTTTCTGCTTCTCAGTTGATCATAGTAAGGCTCTTTCCCTTGTTACACTGCTCTGGGTTACAATACTAGAGCCTCAGAGAAGAGGTTAAGCTTTGTTGCTCAGAAGCCCCTACACCAGTCTCCACCAGTAGGGGAACATGAGTTCCATGCTGTGATTCCTAATTACTTTTCCTTATTTAGGTTTTCTTATACCCGTAGGTGCAGATGGCAAAAGGACTTACCCATACATAAACTATCTTTGGGTTTGCTGGATGAGTTAAGTCCTTTTGGACTTCATTCTTATGGAGTCATTGGTTCCTTGTCTTGTTTGTCTTGTTTGTCTTGTCGCCTCAATTTGGCCTTGGAAGTCATAATAGATCAGTCTCCAAAAAGGAATAAATGATGGTCTCCTTTATATAAATATTCATCCTGCAAGGAAGTGAGATCTAACCATCTTCCTGTGTCTATTAACTTGTCTTCCCAACAGTTGTAGTCTCAGACAGAAAGGCCAGTAATAGAGGAGAAAGAGTCTGAAGTGTCTGATCAAAAGGTCAAAAAGTCTCACATCAAGTTCATCTTTCCCAGATGACTTGGAGGGCTCCACATCACCTCCCCTCTTAAAGCAAGTCCACTGTAAGATATGAACAGTTTCATTCTCAGAAAGGTTTAAATATTTTACTATTACTGACATCCAATACTCTGGATCCACAAATAAAGGAGAAAATGCTAGAAGACTAGAACTTTTGGGAGGTAATGCCTATTCCTCAGACCACTGCAGAAAGGATCATGTATGACTATTACAAGTTGGCCCAAAAACCAACCGCTCCGTGTGAAGCATTTGAACCAAGGATAATGCAAAGACAGTTTGCATCCTTTCAGAACTGCAAGCAGAACTGGAAGAGAAAAAAAAGAATGTTTAAAGGGATCAGAGCAACATTATATAGAATTTGCTTTTTAGAAAATATGCACAAAAATGATGCTCTGAAGAAGAAACTGGAAGCCAATGTGAAGAAACTGGAGGATTCTGTGAAAAATCAGAATCAAAACTAAAGTTGCAGACTGAAAAAGTACTTATAACAGAATGGCATAGAGATAAAAGTGAACAGTAAAAAAGGTGTTCAAATATGCAAAGATTCAAGGTACAAGAGCTGATCCAATGGTAAACCTAGATGAAGGAAAATTAAAACTGTTGGAAGATCATTTGCAACCCTCTTTTCTGCTAAACTGTAGGGGGAGGCACTGTGCTGACACTTGGACAGCTCTCACTAGAGTGAACATGCTCAGGATAGAGAGAGATCTTGCTCAGGTGAACAAGAATACTCAGTTCAGTACAGTTAAGATTCTATGGCAGCTGGAAGCAAGTGGGAAATGGTCAGGTGTGAGGTGAAGGTCTTGATTGACAATGGCTCTGAGAAAGAGTGTTTTAGATGTCGGGAGGGGTTTTTTTTTTTTTTTTTTTTGCAACCCAATGACCTGCTGGTCCTGCTACTGTCATTGCCTTAGACAAACTCCATGCTATCCTGATGGTTTTGGTGGTTTCTGAGACTTGGTTAGCTCCACTTCCTATGACAGTCACCAGAATTGGGAACAGTGAGTTTTGCTGGTTTGTTAGGTACAATATATTCCTGTTTTGTTTTCCCACAATGGACTCTCAGTTTAAAAAAATGTTATAAAAATGGTAGCTTTTAAACCCATATCTTCTATCTTTAAATTCAATATTTGTTGTCAATTCTTTAATTAAAGAATCCTTTTATCATTCTGGCTCGTTTTTCTGATCACTGAGAATTTATTAATGGTAGAAAGAATTTGCACTATACCGGAGGCAAAAAACTTTAGTTCCTACATTGAATGAAGCAACTGGATTATGTGCAACTTCATGTGCCTCTATTAAATGACAGTACAATATAGATAAGATAGAACCAGGAAGGCAAATAAATCTTGCCTTCTATTTCAGATTATCCAGAGACAACAGAGAAAAATAAGCAAGTTAATTACAGTAGAAAAAGATCTGCAAAAATCACAAAGGATCCAGGAAGACTGCTGGCGAAATGGCTCAAAATCATAGGAACTTTTTGAAGAGCAGAACACCTTAGTACCATTCCAAATAATACAAGCCCTTGTATGGTCCCTTGAAATATGTATTAATTACTTATGCTAAACAATCTGTTCCACCTTCTATGTAGCTGTGACCCTGAGTAAGTTTCTCAGACCTGAACTAGAGCTCTGTGTAAGTTTGAAAGCTTGTCTCTCAAACCAACAGAAATTCGTCCAATAAAAAATATTACCTCACCCACCTTGTTCCTGGCCTCTGTTTGCAGAAGCTGGGAATGGGCGACGGGATAGATCACTTGATGACTATCTGTTCTGTTCATTCCTTCCGAAGCACCTGGCATTGGCCACTGTTGGACGACAGGATACTGGGCTAGATGGACATTGGTCTGACCCAATATGGCATTTTTTGTGTATGAGAACAAAAGTGTTGGGTTGTATTTATTAGCCATTGGTGGGTTTATAAAACATTCGGGAAGGGGAAGTAATGATGTGTCTCTTTCAAGGCTCCTTTAGTGCTGTAAAGTGAGAAGGACAACACTGCTGGAAGTTAGTCTAGTGCAGAGCTCTTAGTATGCAGAGCAGCCTGCTGGTAGCCTGTGCTAATAGCAGAGCATTAATCCTGTACTTTTGTTTTTCCCTGGATTTACTTCTAAAAGACATTACAAAGGTGTATGTATGTATAAACTCTGAAAAGCAATTTGGTTTCTGCTTGGTGTTTGGGCTGGGATTCAGACTGATTTTTTGTTTTCCATCCCAAGTTGACTAGTCATACTTCTGATTCAAATCAGGACTAGGGATTTTAACGTAATCATTTAAACACATCTTCCCTGTAGTTAGATTCATTATCTGCTGATAAGTCACCTTCTCCCCCTAAGAATTATTTCAGTAATCTATCTCTCTAGTCAAACAGAACTTGACATACATCTCTTCGGAAACCATCAACCATTGTTCCTGAAATGATCAAAGGCTTCACTACAGTGTAACAAGAGATACTTTTTCACCACAGGGGTTAAGGATGCAGCCACTATATTGTTCCAACCTCTTGAAGTACATGAGCAGAAGGACTGTCTTTTACTCCATATAATACACTGTATTAACCCCCTGTGGATTTCAGTTAGTTGGCAGAAAAAGTAACAAAATGGCAAGAAATAGCCTAATGTTCCCAGTAAGTTATCTGCTGAATTCAGGAAATAAATAAAATAAAAGAAAATGGATTAAAATGTACAGAAGATACTTCATTAAAATATGGAAAAGGTTAAATCAAATTCTCTCTGTCAGTAAGGCCTTAGAATATCATGTTACTGTATTCCTTATGTTATACACAAAACAATTCCAAAACAATTCTCAGTTTTTTCTAGTGCTAGATGCCTTTAATTAACAATAATTTTGTCATAAGTCTATCAGCTCTGATCTATTTTAATCCATTAGGATGTATTTCCAGGGCACCAGACCAAAACTATAAACCCCTTGAAACTTCTCCTCAATCTCCCCCTCTGCCCAGAGAATATATACATCCACAATAGTTTCAAAACCACAGAGCTAATGTCTTTAATAAATAATTCTCCTCTCTTACATGAATACATTACTAATAGTTTTAAAAATATATAACCATAAATAAATTAGCACCTTGAATATCAGTTCATAAACATTGTAAAGACCTTCATTCCCTCCATTAATCTCGCTGAATGGGTTATGTTCCACTCTACTGCCTAGATCACAGAGAATGAATCCCAGATCCTTAAAAGTATTAGGAGTCAAGCACCTAAATACCTTTGAGGATTTGAGTCTAAGAGCCTATTTCTGAAACCTCCTAACTGAGCTGTACATTTAGCTCAACTGATAGATACTTGGCCCCAAGTCCTCAAAGGTATTTAGGCTCCTGACTTCTATTGAAATCAATGGAAGTTAGGAGACTAAGGGGTTGTCTACACTTAAAACACTACAGTGGCACACCTGCACCACAGCAGTGCTTCAGTGTAGACACTACCTATGCCAACAGTAGGGATTCTCCTTTCAGCATAGTTAATTCACCTCCACAAGAGGTGGTAACTTGGTCAATGGAAGCAATCTTCCATCCACCTGTCGCAGCCCTGAGCCCGAAGTTCAAGTTCTGGCCGCTTGTCGGTCACAAGTGTACCGTGTGCAAAGACACAAGCATGGGGGAAAAAAGATGTGCCGGGTGCAGTCCCCAGCTTTGCGTACAGGGCACCAGTCCAGAACCCGGAAGGTGAAGGAGCAAGGAACCAATCCGACACCGATACGAGCTAAGTATCCCCATACAAAACCAGAAGCCCGCGCCTAAATTGGGAGGTGTGCCCGCGTGTTAGCCATATGGACTGATCACCCTATCGGCCAGGGTCTCCTCCGGATTTTGCCGGCTTGTGTCATGTGTTTTTTCCCTTCTTTTGTACTTTATTTTTCAAAACTACGTCCCACATCTCTATTATGTACTCGGTATCCATACTGCTGGTCAGTTGTATCTGGAGTGCAGTACGTATGTTTTAAGTTCTAGTACTATTTCTAGTTGATGTTTTCCCCTCTTCCCCGAGTAGAGTTGTAAAAGTTTTAAGTTAGATACCATTTTTAATTGATGAATTATCTTTCCCACTTGTCCCTTCCCAATCCAAGTTGTAAACCGTCCCATGTTAATAGTAATAAAGCAGCCACTTGGCTTTAAATCACAGCCTGTTGCATCCCGTTCCTTTCTCCTCCTCCCCCATTAAACACCCACCCGAACCTCGCTTGTCTTTGTCACCACCTAGTGCTGTCTACATCGGGACTTAGGTTGGCTTAACTATGCTGCTCAGGGGTGTGGATTTTTCACATCCCTGACTAGTTTTCTTGTGTAGACCAGGCCTAAATAATTTTAAGGATCTGGGCTTTGGTTCTTTGGTGCTTTAGATCCTGGTGACTCACAGAAGTGATAATGGGGACAGTGCTGATTACACAGACATAAAAGCAATATATCTGCCACCTACTATCCTTAACATAAAAAAATACCATATGTAACTACATAAATTGACATATCTCAAATTATCAAAGGGATACTTTTCAGCGAGGCAGCTTCAGGGGGTTACATTTGTCCAATCAACCTCTGGAAAAACAGTACAAAGTGAAAATCTTTCATTATTTCATTCCTTCAATACTCCACTCGCCTGATAGTCCAGCATCCTAGGGTTTTCTCTCCTTTGTAAGCTTGGATAATAAATCCACAAATACTTCTGCTTATTAGATAAAATCTTTAGTACCAGACAGGTACTCTGCTTGATTTAAATCTCTGTTTAACTATATTATTGTACAGCCTCAGCCTCCCATTTTTTGAATGCAATAATTTCAAAGTTCCCTCTGAAAAGCTCAGACCTTTTTTCTTTTATGGCTTGTTTCCTTCACTGCTTCCACCTCCAAACTCCCCACATGGTCTCATGAACAGAATGAAGATTGATAATTGAAGTAATGTGTGCCTTCATTTAATATATTTTTAATACTCTTTTCTAAGAATTCATGGATGTAATTTGCATTCAATATGAGAAAGAATGCAGGAAAAGGCACTACAATAATAAACTATGCATTTTATAAACTATGGTTCAAGGATATTTGTGGTAAACTTACAATAACGAATCCTGATGTTGTAATATGTGGTACTGGAATATCAGTGGCATATTATCCATTCTATTTTGTGTATTCATTTAAAACTAAATTGAAATATAAGTCCTAAAGCTACAACTAGCTCCACACAGGTACAGGATTCCATCGGCACAGAGCTGGTTATAGAATCAGGGCCTATGTCAATAAATAGGAAAATATGTTAAATGTGCATAGGACTTGAAAGCATCAAATCTTTGCTATTGGATCAAGACTTTGTTTCAGGGACAGGGATCATATGTTCCCAGATGTTTGTACAGCGCCTAGCATATTTTGATGTTGGAATATCAACAGGAATAATTTAAAAATAGCTTTAGGTTGTATTTGGTTTTAAGGAAAAACATTTATGTTTACTTCATCTTTTATCCAAACCAGCAAACTCATCCCTAATTTAAACTGATTGCAATTAACAATATACCAAAAAATACTGTATTACCTAGAATGATATGGTGGGTATCTCAGTGGAAGCTGACATTCTCCAAACTTTGGGGAAGTTGCCAATCCACATGGAGAATAGGAGTGAGATTCTCACCTTGTTCCAACCCCTTTACACCTTTAAAAGGACCCTAAAAGTCTCTGATCTGGCTAAATGTAGGACCTGAGGATGATACTTGTAAGTCCATCTTCTAAGGACCTCATTGAAAGCCCTGGCACAGGTTAGGTCTGAGAATGGGAGGGGTGTGTCAGGCTGGGGCCTCAACACACAAAGCTGTGGAGATTTGGGGCAGTGCTGTGGCCCATAGGTAGCTGTAACTAGGTTGTTTTAAGGCACACCTTAGGACTGTTGGTGTTACACAGGAGGCGGTAGAGCAGCCCAGAAATGGGAGGGCAGAAAGGTGGCTTAATGCCACCACAGACTTCCCTTCTTCCTGGATTGTGAATTCTGTGTGATGCTTGTAGGATCCATCTACACTTACAACTGTATATGGTTACTTGTGTGTTGTTGTGTCATAACCCCACTGTTGCCACATCTGAAACCTGAAGCATGTTACTGAAGGACAGTTCAGTACCTGAAAGCTAGTAGGTATGAAGGGTGTGAGTATGTACATCTCTGTGCTATGATAAGGCCCTGGACCCATTCTACAATGTAGTGTGTACAGGGACAAAGGGCTTGTACCAGATCATGGGTCGATAGTCCTCCAGGGCCATTAACCCAATGCATTGATCCCTTTGCTGCCTCTGAGAGCAGCTGCTTGGTCTCTGAAGCACACACAGGAGCTGATCAATATGTGGTGAGAGTATGCCATCCCCATGTCTTTGCCCAAGTCAGCAGGAACATTCAACTGTACTGGGACATTTCACAGAGGCTGGAAGAGTGTGGCATTCACTCAACTCCGACCCACTGCTGGGACTGCATGAAGCACCTCAGTCTCCTGTTCCCCAGAGGGTGAAGGACTCCAACAGTCACTCTGGGAGGGCAGGAATGGGTGCTCTCCAGGGCAGTGAGTATGGACCTTTAAATGATTTATGACCCTCTACTCAACCCTGATGGCCTCATTGTATAATGGGATACTGATAAGGAGCAGAGTGAGGAGGGAGTAGGGACCTTGGGGGGAGTTTTGGGGGAAGCCTTTGGAGACATGGAGGAATAGAAGCAAGTGATTCTGCACTTGTGCCTGGTGGAGCCAGTTAAGGAAGCTCTCCTGAGGAGCTTAGGGATCTAGAGCCAGGATCCAGAGCCACTGCAGGAACCAGAGTCTGACACTGGTAAGTTTTACAATGGACCCCAACTTCTCTGACAATATCCCATCTTGCTCCAGTGCGACATGCCTGAGCCTGGCCCTCCCACCACATCCCACCCTCTGTCCACCCCCACATGGTCCTGGAGCAACACATGGTTTTATTGAATTAAATTAAATTAATGGTTTTATTGAAATCCCATGAACCACTGTAAAGCATTTAGCAGATGCTATAACAGGTTATTAACAACCCATCACTGTGCTCCTGTGTCTGTGCATTTCTTGGTCAGCACTGACAACAATAGTCCCTAGACCACATGAAACTGCGGGGGAAGGGAATGGGGGAGGAAGAGAGAAGGTGGGTTTTAAAAGGGACCATGTAGAGAGAAAATAGTTTCATGACACTCACGGTTGTGCAAAGACCCAACACCACCCCTCTTCACTCCCCATTTTTCCTTCCCCTTATGAACAGGAGCTGTGAAGAACAGGGGTAGGGGTGGTTGGTGGCTTGTGTGTTGGCTCGCCTACATCCCAGGAATGGAAAGGGTACCATTTGGTTGTCCAAGGAAAGTCAGAGCAGTCCATTCTCCCTGTGACTCTTTCAAATGGTTTGTGCCATTCCCATTCCCTGGTGTCTATCCTCTCCTCTCATGGAACCACTCTGCAGAAGCTGGGAGAAAGCAGGGGGGTGAAGCATCTGTTCTGGCAGTTGTACAAATGTCATGCCATATCCTTTAGCAGTGGAGAAGCAACTGGCTTGTGATGTTAATCCAAAAGTTCAGGAAAGAAAATACACTTTTGGCGTCACTTTCAGTTTCCCGTCCCTTTCAATGCTGTTTGCTGAATGCTACCCTTGTCTTTGACTCGGCAGGATATTCCAGTGCTGACCCTGAAACCATTCTGGTGGTAGGGAACAAGCAGCACCACAGAGATAACATAGAAAGATGCAGAAGGACCCTGGAAGACCTGCTTCATGATATAGATAGAAGGAGTCACGAACAGCTCAACTTTCTTAGGGAAAGGGAGGAATGGGCTCTTAGGCAGAGTGAGGCATTCCTGAAAATGGAGAGATAGCAGAGGCAATGGGAACATGCACAGAGGGAATGGAATAATACACTCAGTCCCTAGTGAAATTGGTGTCAAATGCTTTCAGGGCCCCCTCACAGCCATGGACATTGCTCCTGTACAGGAACAAGCACCACCCCCTTCTTCTTTTCCTCCTCCTTCAGTTGCTGTCCAGAGTGCTCCTGAGGCAGTGAATCCCACCACCACCCTGATGGGGAGAAGCTTGCTGGATGCCTGGCACAACATCATCCACAGGCACCTGAAACCCCTCACCAGGGAAACCCCCCTCCCCCCCAAGCATTCAGGAGGGAATTGATGAGCCTGATTCAGGCTCTGTAGCCCTGCTTGTGTTCATCCCCCAACCAAGCCTCACACAGTAGACACCCTCATTTTTCCCCATGCACAATATTCCACAGCCCTTATACCCTTGTCAAGGAGAGGAGAAGGGGAAGAGTGAGGAGATGTATCCACAGACATTAATATTTGCCCACTTCTCAGGGAATTTGACCTTGCAGTTTTGTTTTTTTTTATTTGTTTTGGGTTTTGGTTCAATTGTTCCTGTTAAAAACTGGTTTCACTCAATGTTTGATGTGTGTATATAAATAAAAGCTATTGTTTACTTTACTGTTCACTTTACTCGTGTGTGCACCTTGTTTTCCAAGTATGATCACTGAGATACTGCTCAGAGGTTTGGGAGGATATAGCAGAATTCAAAGCACATGAATGTGGTTTCTTTAAAGTCTGGTGACATGGAAATGGAAACAATTTCACCCCTCCCACACCCTGCCAACCCCTGGCCATGAATATTCTATTTTTAAAAAAGGTTTATGACAATGGTATGCTGTGAAATAGCTGTTGCTGTCCATTGTTTTGTGAACAATTTAAGTGTTAATACAGGCAAGGGAAACAAAACTAAATTAATACTGAAGATATCTGATACTGATAACTTGTGCTTTTCCAACCCTTACCCTCCAACCCCCACCAAAATTCACTACTGGAAACCATGGGAGTATATATGTCCTGGGAGTAATCATGAATAGCACCTGATAAAATGCTGTGAGCAATGGTGTCAGAAAACATTATGAGGAAGGAGTGTATGAAAGCCCTACCAAAACCGTAAAGAACTTTTTTTCAATTACTTTAACAATGCTTAAGTGCTTCACATTAAGCGACCCAAAACAGAACAATTAACATATAATAAAAACATTGCTCAATGGTCCCCTTAAAGTGCATTAAAACTTCCCTCAGCACAAAACCAGGGCTGAAGGTGTTAACAGGGGGAAGACCCTCAAGATTCTCTACTTTTATTGAAATCCACTGAGGTGTCTTGCCACAGAAGTGTGTGGCAATACTCTAATGAGCTTTTCCAGCAGCACCATAGCATCAAAATAGAGTCCATTAGCACAATCCTAAGTCACCTTCTGGCTCCTCAGTGCTCCATGATGTATGAGCACACAGCACCACAAATTTCCTTGGCCTACTGGAAAGCAGGAGCAGTCTGCACATGGGCAGAATCTGGCTGCCTGTAAGGCTTTGAAAAACAGCTCTGTTCTGTGCCCATTCCCTGTGGAAGCATTCTCATTTAACCACACATATGTTGTGCAAGGCACAGCAAACCACGATAATCCAAACTGCATTTGGCACATTGGCATCTAGATGGGTCCAGAGACATCGCCAATGGACTTTCAACTGCCCAAAGACACACTCTCCATTCATTGGGTAACTACTCAGTCTGTAGTTGAACTTCCTTTTTCTTTAAAAAGCAACAGAGAGTACTGTGGCACCTTTAAGACTAACAGATGTATTGGAGCATAAGCTTTCGTGGGTGAATGCCCACTTCATCGGACATGCATCCGACGAAGTGGGCATTCACCCACGAAAGCTTATGCTCCAATACATCTGTTCGTCTTAAAGGTGCCATAGGACTCTCTGTTGCTTTTTACAGATCCAGACTAACACGGCTACCCCTCTGATGCTTGACTTCCTTTTTCTTGGGTTTGGCACTATCAGGGTGGGGCTTCATGAACCACGGTAGGAGCAGATATGATATTGGCACAGAAACACCATACACAATCACATTGTTTGGAGGAATAAAGTTCCCCTCCCCTGGCCGCCCACCAATGGCACAACCCTGACCTCCTGAGCACCCTGGCATCATGGACCTTTCCCATGTGTCAATTGTTCATGTTCATAAACCAACCCCTGTAGTCCACTAAGCCTTGGATAACCAGTGAATAGTAATATTTCCAGTTAATGCATTCATTGGCCTCTTTTAGAGGACAAAAGTACAGGTATTTGTGTTTTGTTGATGCCCCCTGCATAGTTCAGAAAACCCATCCACTGAAATTCTGCAATAACTTCAGGGACTTGGGTTTTGGCAACCACTCTTGGAAATATCACAGTGTTGATAGTCTGGCAAATCTGTACAACCACTGCCCCAAGGGTAGACTTGTGAATGCTTAACTGGTTTTCAACTGACCAGTAGGGGTCAGATGATGCCAGCTTCCAAAGGGTGATAGCCACCGGCTTATGCACTGGTATGGGTTTCCAAACTAGAGTGGGCTGGCACTGGAGGATTGGTGCAAGCTGCTTGCACAACTCCATGAAGATCTTTTCCCCTCATTCTGAGTGTCTCCAACAACTGGTCATCATCCCAGGTTTCCAAGATGATGTTGTCCACCACACTGTGCTGGTTCTTTGGGAACAGAAGTGGTGGTTGACCTGTAGGCACACCATTCTGACTTTTAACATATGTGTTCCTTGGGACCACAGTGTTTTTTCCTCTCTCCCCTGGTCAGCCATTTTTGCTGTATCAAATTTTTATGGACTGATTTTGTCCAGTATCTGGTACTTCACCTCATGAATGTTTGTCCAGTGAGCAGTAGCAGGAGCAGAACCACATCAGTATGCACTTGCTCCATATCACCAGCACAGTTTGGCATAAGGGAGAGGTGACCGGGCACAGCCATCACCATATGTGTGAAGGTGGCATACCAATAACATGCAGCAAGGCAGTTTCCAGAGTAGATATTGTGACACACATGACTTGGGAATACTGTCCCTGAAGTGGCAGTGCTGTCAGGTACCGAAAAGCGGTAGTGTGGATTCAGGTGTATGCTTGTTCACAGCGTGTATCCATTCCCAGCCTAGCATATGTGGGCATTCGGCATAGGTACAGAGTATATGTGCTAGCAGTACATATACAAATACAAAGGTAAGCATGAACATGTAGACATAGCCTTAGAGGAACAGCTCAGAATCTCCCCTATATACATTTTTAGGGTTCTTTAGTTAAAGTTTTGATATGACATAATTACAACAAAGCAAAGTGCTCTGACACTGATATAAAGCTGTAACAATAAAAACAAAACAAATTATTTAACCCTAGAAATAAATGTCAGTATCATAACAAAACTTACCTCTTATCAGTATTAGCACATATTACAGTTAGGTACAACATGACTGTTATTGGTTCATTGTATTCCTCTTTGCAGTTTGGTTTTACCCAGGAAAGTTCACCTTAGATCTTTCCTCTAATTTCTAAGGCATCTCCATTAGTTGTTGTGGATCTAACACTGCAGCAGTTCTCTTGGCTGTTACTAAAATACATTATGCATATCCACTGAGCTCGTGGTAAAAGCACAGCTGGTGCTAAATAGGCAACTATATGCTCTTGTCAATGCTGCTGAATTAGTGTGCATGGAGGAACTACTGTGCCAGGCGCCTGTAAATGTTATTTGTATATTACTTTAGTGCCTAGACACCCCAAACAAGATTGTAGTAGGCACTGTATAAATATGTTGTGTATAATAGTCTCTGTACCAAGCATTATCATCCCAAACTGGTGGAGAATTGAATAAACAGAGTTTGTAATACAGGAATTCCATATTAGAGGCACGACTTTAACTCAGATCTCCTAATCCTAGACTACTCCCTTAACCTCAAAAACCTTCCTTTCTCTGTGAAGTGTTTTATGAGCATTTGCATTGACACTAAGGTAAAAAGAACTTGAACAGCTTGCCCATGATTATCAGAATATAAATGAGTGTTTCAGCCTATAGTAGATTATTACTCAGAAATTTACCCATTCTGAGACCAAGATTCCCTTCTTGCTAATGCTGCTGTAAATCAAGAATAACCACATTCAAGTCAATGGAGTTAAACCAATATAAATCTGGTGTGAGATGAAAATCCAGCCGTTGGTCTTTTACTACAGCCAGTAGGTCACAAGAACCCCACAAGTGTTCCTAATACAAGGGTACATTTTAATTTGACTTCATTCAACAATGCTAATAAAATAGCACTCTAAGGCAAGAATTTAAAATGATTAACTCTGAGACTTTAAAATACTAAAAAGAATCTCAGTGTGTCACTTAACCTCATGGGGCAAAGAATAATGGAAATGAAATGCACACAGGAGTGAGTTTTATATTGTCAATGATAAAAGTGATAATCGCTTCAAGTCAAAGCAAAATGACAGATGAAAGAAACCTATAGAACAGCCTGGGGGAGCTCCTGAGGCTAGAGCAGGGTACCAGATATACACCTGTTAGACTGATATTTAATGAAGCTTTGGTTGGCTCTATAATAAATGTCTCTGGAGCATGAAATACCATTTAACACTGCTACAAGGAAATACCCTCTTTGGGTTGTGGTTTGTTTTGGGTCCCCCCCCCCGGGGGAGGGAGGAATCTTTTCTACCCTTTGTCACCTATTTCAACAAATATCTTTCATTTGGAAGACAAGAGTGAGAAAGAGAAAATTTGTCTGGATTATGTATTTTTAACATTTATATTTATGTAAAACAGAATAGGAGATAAACATGGAGCTGAATGTGGGCAGTAGCAAAGTGGCTATAAGCTACTTTTGAATTCCCTCAATCTTAGGGCCAGTTGGAGACCAAGATGGGTCTTTGTGTAATGTGGAGCAGCCTCCAGACTCCTTTAAGTTATGAATGGTTGTCCATGGTCAGAGAACTGAGGGACACAAGGAGGGTAAAATAGAACTGCAACACTGGTCCTATAGCATGTACTGACTCTTCCTACACCAGGGAAGTGTCCAGTTATCAGTTCCATTGAAGCATAGAATCATGCCCAATATGTCTAGAAGTCCATACCACAGTACAGTGAGTTACCAGGCAAAAAATCCATTTTGTGTTGATCTGATCAGTTCATTTACATAGTAACCTTAGCTCTCTCCAGAGAAACTTCCTACAGGTTAATCTCACTGCATCAGATTCAGCCCTGGTGAAAGTTCAATACGTTTGCCAGAGTTATATCAGAGCTGAATTTGGCTCCCTGTTGTTGGTTTTAGTGCTGCTGATTGCAATTAGCATGGAGCAGTTTAACCAGCACATGGAGGATCCTTGCCCCAGCAAGGTACAGAATGTCATTTATATCTCTAAACTGTTGTGGCAAGTTTTATCAACGTTGTGAAGTGGTATTACTAGCATTATACCCCTTTCCTCATTTTTGTTACTGTCTCCAGGCAAACAATGGGTTAAAGGTTCAAGGGAAAAACTCCACTGGTAATTGGAGTGGTTGGATGTTTGCGAGGGTTAGCTGAAGTTCATTATAATGAGATGAAATGA
This sequence comes from Terrapene triunguis, assembly GCF_002925995.2. Classification (NCBI taxonomy): domain Eukaryota; kingdom Metazoa; phylum Chordata; order Testudines; family Emydidae; genus Terrapene; species Terrapene triunguis. The sequence continues at coordinate 10,711,097 of NW_020664417.1, read as the reverse complement.
AGTAGGATACACACCTGAGGAGCAGCAAAGGCCCTAGCTATATATAGACAGGTATTTCTCTATCTTTTGACTATTTGTATGAATAGGGAAGGGAAAGTTTTTGTCAGTATGGAGGGTAGAGTTGAGAAAAGCTGCATAGGTGTTCCCACTCTAAAGCAGGAGACATAAACTGAACTAGTTGTTTGTACACTATTAGTTATATAGTTTGTTTTTCTGTAGACTTTTTTTGTTCCTGTATGCTTGTATGTTGAAGTAAATCTATTTACTTTTGGAAACAGTTCCTACATTCATCTAGCATAAAGACTTTCTTCAATATTTGTGAAATTACACATGGAAGTGGGTGTACCAAAAACTGATATTTTAAGCCAATTAATTACTTAAGCAAGTTAATAGAAAATAGGATATTTGTTTTTATTTGTTATACACATTTGTCAGATATGAACACTCTTTTGAGTGCTTATTTTCAGGGAAAATGGTATAAAGAAACTTAAGCATTCAAATGCTTAGAATTTATAATACAATCTCTCTTTGCAGCTCATAATTCTCTGTTTGTTGTGCCAAAGTGGTCAGAAAAAAAGTAAAATGCTCTTAAAAATGGGGAAATATATTTTAGAGAACATTTTAACACTCTTGGGTTTGTTGGCATCCATCCACCTCCATGGATCAAAACTTGTTAATGATCTGTCATGTGATGCAATTCAGAAGAGAAATATGACCGACTGATTTCTGTAGGCTCCATGTAATTGTGGAAGTTTGAAACATCAGTGAGCAACATTACCCAAAGGAATACTGCTATCTGAGACATAAATCTAAAATAACAAACTGAAAGTAAAAGATTAAAACAAGCAATTAGTTTGGTCACTTTCTACCTGAAATTTTTGATACTTTGAATTACAATATTCCAGAATCTTCAACAGTTTAGGCTCTGAACACTGTGAATAGATCCTAGCTACCAGTCTATTGCCACTAGGCATGTCTCTATATATAGATCATTAATGAAATCTCATGCCAGAACACGTCTGTTGTAAAGCTAGGGCTCAAAGAAAGAGGGAATGTAACTCCCTTCTCCTCCACCTGGCTTGGCTAAGCCAACTGCTCTTTTTCAGTTGGTGTATTGACAGTTTTCCTTATCTTTTGGTGTACTTTAACCACTGTGCATAGCTCCATTAGGCCTTGTATCAGTGTAACACCCTCATGTGTGTTATATGTCACTTTAAGTGATGGTTGACATTTTGGCAGACACTAGTGATTGAAGTGGGCACCTCCAGAGTTAAGTGTGAATCTCTACAGCTTGAACTAAAAAGCTAGGCTCTATAGCTGGGGGCTGGAACAGACTTTCATCCTCTGTGAATCATATACAATAAAGATACATAATGCACACTGACCAATGGACCAATGATACAGCTGCATATGTGCTAGTAGGAGCATGGTTGTGCTATATTGTTGCCTCTGGAACAGCAGGGTAAGGGAGAGATTGACAGCACAGCCACTGAAAAAAAACAGTTAAATTGCAGCTGTCCGGCCACATCTTCATATCATGAAATGCAGAAGTTTTCTTCAAGCAATTGTCCCATGTAAAGGGAAACTCATGAATCCATCCTATGTTAACTTAAAAGAAAAGTGCCCTAGCATCTATGCATTACACTCTATGAGGCAGCTGCTGAATGAATGGTAGAATCTTCCTAGTGTGATGAGACCTACTATGGGCACTGGCTCACGGAGCCAGTGATAGAAGAGAAAGTTCATGCTTTGAGCATTGTGTAGCCACGTATGGTTCAAGAGAAAGAGAGAGAAAATACAAAGTGTCAGATCCCCATCTAGCATACATTCTGCCCTGACTTATACCGCATTGATCTAAGTCAGGTGTGAGTAAGGGCCAAATTTAGGTCATGGTAGCACAAGAGAGCAGCTGATCTTGAAAGAAACAAACTAGTGTAGGTAGGAGTGGCAGGTGCAGAGCGCACTGGTGAGGAGTGCACATAGATTGCCACAGATGTGATTCTCCAAAATCCACTTTCATTGGCATTGCCAAAAGTAAATTGTGGGTATGCAGAAAATATTCTGTAACTTCCTAAGAGTCAAAGTGAGGAATCTTCCAGCACAATGGTAACTACGAATGACAAGTAGGACAGCTTGGATATCCCAAAAGATGAGACGGGAGGAACATAGAAATGGCCATACTGAGTCAGAACAATAGTTCATCTAGCTCAATAACCTGTCTCCTGTCAGTGGCCAATGCCAGTTGCTTCAGAGTGAATGAACAGAACAAGGCAATTATTGAGTGATCCATTCCCTGTCATCCAGTCCTAGCATCTGGCAGTCAGATTTTAGGATGATTCAGAGCATGGTGTTGCACCCCTCACCATCTTGGCTCATAGCCATTGATGGACCTATCCTCCATAACCTTTTTTGAACCTAGTTATACTTTGGGTCATTGCACCATCCCCTGGCAACAAGTTCCACACGTTGACTGTGCATTGTGTGAAGTACTTCCTTTTGTTTGTTTTAAACCTGCTGCCTGTTAATTTCATTGGGAGACCCCTGGTTCTTGTGTTATGTGAAGGGGTAAATAATACTTCCTTCTTCACTTTTTCCACATTCATAATTTTATAGACCTCTTGAGGTGACTTGTTGAAAGATCTCTGAGCATGACATGCATTTTAATTTTTTTTATTTTTTCTGTCTTGACAAGTTCATATGTATATACTATTCATTATTGACCTTCCCAATTGGACTAATTTACTAAAATCAGGAGTCAGAAAACATCAGTAAATGTAGCTATTCAGGATAAAAAAAAGTTTTCTGCATAAATCAATAAAGGACTGTGTTAATCATTTTGTCATAGAAGTCATGTCAAATATTTTTGATACACCTCTTGAAAGTGGTTCTCCTTCCTCTGCTTGTAGATTTTTGGTTCCTAGTTGTAGTGTATCTAGCAGGTCTATGCTGCTAGTACAGCCCAGATAAAGTATTATTGGATTGCCTGCCAAACCTATTAAGATCTCCCTGGGTAGAAGCCAAATATTGAGGAGCCAGTATCTGGGTTTTTACTTGTTTATAGCTCTGCAAGGGTTATACATTTAATTAGTGCCTGGATATAAGGTCAATAAAGAAGTTTTGAAACATCTGTTTATATTGCTGAGATGCAAACTACATTTAAAATATACAACACACACCTCTTCCAAAATAGATAAAATTCCCTGAAAGCATGGAAATGCATAACAAAGGGTCAATGCACCAGTACTGGGGCATAATATAGGAAGCAGATGGATAATAGCAGGAATGGCATATCACCCTGAGTAGTCATTAAAATTTCTTGCCATTGGAGCTGGTTGGAAAGTAGTAAAGATTTTTTCATGAAAAATTTCAAAATAATCTTCCCTCTGTGGTTTTTGAAAAAGAATAATGTTCAGTTTTGAAAGTGTTCAGGTTTTTGGGTTTCCCTCTTTTTTTATTCCCCACTGACTTGCCTTGTCCCCCTCCCCTTTTTTCCCCATTTTTCCACTGAAAAAAAAGGGGGGGTAAGATGGGAAGGAGTGAGAAATGAAATATCAAAACTCATTTTCAAGTTTTGTTAGGTCCATCTCATTGTGACTTTTACCAGGGGTACCCAGGGCTGTGAGGCACCTGATGACAACCTGCCCTTAGTGTGAGGAAGCCTTGTCAGTGCCTGCATGGTCAGCTCCCTGACACCACCAGCCATGGGCAACACAGCCTACAGAGGCTCTGTTTTCCCTCTGCAGGTTAGCAATTGGCATGCTCCAACCCTCAAGCCTTCTCACTGGAGAGTTGAGCCCCTGTTCTCTTGGACACTCACATAATTCACAGATTCACTGCTCCCAAAGGAACAGTATACCCCAGCTTACAAGTTATGCAGCAGATCGCCACTCTGCTTAGCTCACTGCACTTAGATATATTTATTGTGAAATAAGCAGAAGTTTATTTAACAAAGAGATAGCAAATGATAGCAAGTAGAAATATTGGAACCAAATGAATTCTAGAACCTAGACTTATTTAACAAGATACTCTTGTATCTTTTAGAGAAAATTCACCCCAAAGTCCTGCCAGCATTTTTAAGCCAGGCCTGTCTGTGATCTTGTTTTCATGAGACTGCCAGCTTGTCAACAAAGTAAAAGATGCTGGCTATCTCTTGGTACCTTTAGTTATATCAGGATAGTTCTTTTTCATAATGAGGATATCTCCTGCTGATTGTTTTCTTTTCCTGTGGCCTCCCTCTCATGTCACATTTGCAATCTTTTAATCACCATCTGGTTCTGTATGCAAATAGGCTACATTGTGATACACACACACACACACTGACCAAACAGGGAGATAAGCATTTGTTACCTCCTGCTTGAAAGGAACCTCTGTAAGATATGTCACAACTGTATTAACTTAACAATGAGATAGGGGCACTATACTCACCCCCTCTCACACACCAATCATTTAACAGGATCCAAGGCAGTGCTGCTGAGTTCCTACTATATAACCAATAAGTTGTTTAGACCCTCTTCATCCCTAGGACTCGGTTCACTTCTGAATCCTCTTACTCTGCTCCAAGAGGGGAGGTAGAGGATACTAAGAGGACCTCAGTGTGCAAAGATGTCAGTTTTCCCTTTCTTGCAGGCAAACACCACTGGAAACAGCTCAATATACCTCCACTATAGGGAGGGTAAAAGGAGCTGCAGTCCCAGCAAGATGGTCCCAAGATGCCCCTGAAGGTTTACATTTGAGGGGGAGGGAGAAGAGCCAATTGCTCCCCTCTTTTTCCTCTGGCTAGTCAATGGGAGGCCCTTCCCTTCCCCCAGCCACATGCATTTTGAAGAACAAGGAGGGGCTAGACTCCAGCATGTCTGGGCAAAAGTGGCATTTCATGATGCAGGGTGTGCTGAATTTGAACATCCCCTAGCTGTCCTTTTGATGATAAACAGAGTAATACCCATTTGAGTGCTTGTAAAGAGACTAGGCAATGTATCCATCTGTTTTCCACTTTAACCACAAATACTTTCTCATAACTTTGGCAATAAATGATGACACACCCTGTGTACCTTTCCCATGCCTAAATACTAGGAAACTAAGAGAAGGATTGTGCTGTTACTTATTCTCTCTTCTTGAGCTCCTCATGGAACAATGCAGTTCTGAAGCTTCTGCAACACAGGTCTATGCCTAAGTAGCAAAGTCCAGGCTGTAATGGATACACATAGGAACCTATTGAGCATTTCACAAATTGAAAGATATAAAATGATAAACACATTTCAAATGTTACAGGCAATTTAATTAAACAGTTATGAAATAATAACTTTCAGTCATTGTTACTACAATGGGTTGAATAGAAACTCCAAGCATAGCAGGGAAAAGCCTGTATGCCATTACAACAACCCGACACATTCAATCCCTTTGGTGATTTTATATTGTATGCATTATTTCCTTAAAAAAATATTCTTTAGATTTGCCCTCCCTTGTATTCTTCTTCTGGTGTATTAGTTCCCCTGGAGGCAGTGACTAAAGTCACAAGGAAAAGAAACGCTCTTCCCAAGAGAAGAAAATATGCAAAACCAATATACTGATGTCAGAGTGCTATTGGGAAGGGTTGCATAGTATAAAAATGTGAAATTTATCAAGTCCCAAGAAGCAATTCAGTCTGCTGTAAATTTTTCATCTAAAATATATTACATTCTGAAACCTTCATTTCACTTTGAAAGAGCAGTGTTGATTTTAAGGAATAAAACAGAGGAAATCCTAAATGCAGAAACTTTAGACTGCCCCTGAGGACTTGCAGGGTCATATAATAAACTCAAGAACTGTGTGTTTATGTGTCTGCATGTGCTTGCAAAGAAATAAGCAAAATATTTGTCATACTTTAGAACCAATATGCCACATTTCAAAGTGTAGTGGTGCTCTGAAAAGTGTCTCTGGAAAAATAGCATTGTGAATTTCCATGTTTGTCTTTCAAGGAATTCCACATCAAATTTGCTTAATTTGTGACATAAAAGTTGCTTTTCTAACATCTCTGCAAACTCTACTTGGGCTGGAAATTCAAGTTGAATTCTTTCCTTTTCCAGCAGCATTGCTAAGATTCTTCAGGGCACATTTTGTCCTTACTGTCACCTATACAAACCCCATTTGTATTCAAATTAAGCCCCACTAGAATCTGCAGTGATAGCTTCAAATACACATACAGAATATATAGAATAAGAAGGTGTCACATTTAGGTTAGAATTGCACTTTAAGGTGGTTTGAAACTGATAGAACTGTCTGTCAAGAATTTTTGCATTTTTTAGTACTATTAATGTGTATATGGCTGTTTATGAAAATTGTGCCATTATTTAGACACATGCTATTAGGACTTACACACTCATGTAAATTAGGAGTATCTATCTCAGTTGAAGTCAATGGAGTTACACTAGTATAAAACTGGTGATGAGAGAAGAATCAGGCCCCTTGATTTTTCTGAAGCTTAATGGCTGTATTTTCTCTCTCTTTATTGAACCCCCACACCCATATCAGTGGTGTAGCTAGGAGTGGAAATTTAGGTGGGCCCTGACTTTCAGGTGGACAGGCAATAACAGACTGTGCAAGCTCAGCTTCTCCACCAATGCCACACCATCTTCCTGGCCCTGGTGCCCCCAGACAGAGGGTTTCACCTGCTGAGCTGGGCACGCACATGGGCAGCTCAGAAAATGGCAAGGCAGAGCTGTTGGACAGTAGCTTTCTGAAGGGTGGACTCATAGCTCTGGCCTGGATTTCAGGTGCCCAAATGATGCTCCGGGCGGCTGTGGCAGCACTACACCCCTGCTCAGATTTGGGTGGGCCTGGATGCTAAGTGGGTGGGCCGCAGCCCACCCAGGACTGCCTGTGGCTACGCCCCTGTACCATATCAAAAAAGGGTTAGGTGTTAGTGACAGCCTGCACTCCTTTGGCCCCACTGATACCAAGGAAGTCTCTCTGTGAGTACACAACGGTATGGCACTGCATGGATCTGGAGGCAGAGCTACTGGCTAGAGAAGGGACAGCTGCTCTCTGTGTCATGCTGTCCTGCAAACCCAGTTGTCTTGCCATAAAAAAAAATGGATTGGGACTTAGAGCTAGTCCTAGGTGCATTAACTCCTGGTGGGCTCCTCCCTGGATGAGCAATGGCAGAGGCAATACAATTCTTTTAAGAACCATAAATTAACAACTGGGGGAGGTGAAGGAAGGGCAGAAGGATTAAGGCAGGTATGTAGAGATGCTGGATATTCAAGTGTTTGGAGATCTACCAATTTATGGAGCTGAACTCCCTTCCTATGTCATGGGGTTGTTCCATCTGATGGAATGATAAGCAGAAACTTCTGTGAGCTATATCTTGCATTTTTCTGCTCACTATGTGGGTGTTTAATGTGTGGAGAACAAGAAGGCCCTAATAATTCATTTTCTAATGTTCTTAACTTGTTGCATATTCAGAGAGCTGAATCACTCAGATATTTTAAATCCAAATCAAATGCTTATTTGATATTGCTTTTTAATTATATTTGAATTGCAAAGCACCCTGTGATGCGCTTTGTTAAGGATGCTGCACATTAGTATTATTGTTGTCGCTGTTAGCAGCAATAATGATCAAGGACTAGTTTCTCAAAATGTTGCATACTACATTATTTGTACATGTGTAAATTAAAAAAAGTTGTGCATGAAAGTGAATGCTCAGACTGCGGTGCATGAAATTAGATGCCCTGACATTTTCAGACAAGCAGCAGGTATAGATACGGATATCTGTACAATCCTTTTAGTGTTGCCATTGATTAGGAGTGTATAGAGATACAAATGCATTCACTAAAGTTTAAATTTCAAAGTAGTTTTGTAGGTAGCCAACTTCCATTTGGTCTGATCAAGTTCAACCTTGATTAAGTAAAGTAAGACTTTTATAAAATTACCAGAGAAATACCTTTTGCCTAGAAAAAAATGCCTCTAGTTGATTGTGTAGCAGAAAAAGCATTACGATGATCAATATTCCATGCAGGTAAATTGCTGTTTATGAACAGAGTAGCTGTTCATTTTAAGACTTCCCGGGAGAACACGTTTTAGATAATTATATGACAAAAAAAAACCTTTTAGGATCCCTGAAATAAACCTCTGAAATGTCAAATGCATAGAAGCCATACTTCACCTGTAATGATAAAAACTATGCAAGCTGTAACCTTTTTTGCAGTAGACTTACTAAACACATTAATTGAGTTTTATGGCACTGTAATGTCCATGGTACTGTACAATAGGAGAGCTGTGATAAACAAATATGAGAATTCCTGCAAGGATCATGCGGGAATAATACAGAATGTTTCAGAATTACACAATATAAAACAGGAGTAGCAAGTGGATTATAACTAGAATGTGATAAAATAGGTGGATTTTAAGGAGTTTTTTTGAAGAAGAGTGAGGGAGATTTTTGTGTATTAATTGGGAAGCTGTTCCAAGTTGCTGTTCTGAAGGGTAGTACTCACTATCTGTTTTCATTGACAGCTCCAGTTACAAGTCAAGCCTAATTTTAATGACCTGATGCTCTACCAGTTCTAAATTGAAGCCCTATAGATATCTTCCTCACACTTGTAATATATTCTGTCAAGATAGAAAAATCTTTAAAATATATAGAATTTGTGATTTTAAATGTTATAATTTCAATGTGGGAGCAATGTATGAGCTAAACTCAGCCGGACAAATTAAGCTGTATTGTTTACAAGCTATTTGAAGGCACACAAAATAAAGAAAACAACAATATTTTTCATATAGTACAACAAGGATTACAGTGTCTAATAAACATCTACATTTCATTTTGTCAGGCACTTACTGATTGTTATGACACAGTTGGGCTTCTTTTCCTTATTCTTCAAAGCACATTTACAGTTTTGCTAATGTGAATACTTCCACTGACTTTAATTGATCTACTCCAGTGGGTCTCAAACTTTTGTACTGGTGACCCCTTTCACATAGCAAGCCTCTGAGTGTGACCCCTCTTATAAATTTAAAAACACTTTTTTAATATATTTAACACCATTATAAATGCTGGAGGCAAAGCGGACTTTGCAATGGAGACTGACAGCTCGCGACCCCCATGTAATAACCCGACTCCCAGTTTGAGAACCCCTGATCTACTCCCATGAATAAAGTTATGCACATGCTTAAATGTTATGGAATTGGGGCCTAATTCAGTACAATAATGGAACACCCTGCAAAACATTGCAGAGGGCGTTTTAGTCTAGTCTAGTCTATACTCTTATACCGTGCTCATCACTGCAGTATCTGAGCGCCTTCCAGTAGTGTGTTAGTAAGGTGATTATACATCTGTCATGCATCTCTCGTCCATTCTTCAGGAGAAGTGTGTACAGTGGAGTATCTTTTTTAGTAGGGTTTAATTATCTTTGTTAATTAAATAAATATACACGTTGCTATAAGTTTGTTAGAAAAAAGCAGGTCAAAGAAATGCACATTGCACTTACTGTGCAAAGTGGTGAGGTTTGTGATAGCCCTGAGTTCTTGGGGTACGTCATTTCACTGTCTTGGACAGCTCCCAAGAAAGAGTTCTGTCTCCCATAGCGACAAGCTTTAGTCTTACTGCACTGTGTTCCATTGTGGCAGAGGAGCATAGTTGTCAGTCAGGGCTTCCTCACAGAGCTTTAGATGAACTTTTAGATATCCTGGGCCCAGGCCGTGGAGCTCTTTGAAGATAAGGATTGAGACTTTAAATTTTGTTTAAAATTCTATGGGAAGACAGTCTAGAGAGCCGAGGACAAGTCTGATGTGTTTGCAGTACTTGTGTTGCTGAGAAGGCACACTGCAGCATTCTGTACTAGCTGGGGTTTCCTATGTGCTGAAGGTTTCATGCCCAGGTATCTCATTGCTATAATCCAGTTGAGAGGTGATGAAGTCATGAATAACTGAGGCCAGGCCTCCATCCTCCAACATAAGATGGGGTCTCCCAGCCAAGCAGAGATGGTAGAAAGCATTCTTCATGAATGCTGCTATGTGAGAGCTCAGCATCAGTGAGTAATTCAAGAGTACTCCTAGACTATGGGCTGAATTGATCAGTTGTAGGTATGTATCTTCAACTTCTTACATATGTTAGTAACTTTCATTTTAGGAATGCCTGACTAATAACTGACAGAGGCTTTAATCTTGAAAGCACAAGTATATAACAGGGTACACAAGGTCTGTTTATACGTTCACATAAGTGTGAGTGGAGATGATGTATATGGGCAAGTAGGGTGAAGAGAGAGAGAGAGACATAGCCTCAAGCCCCCTGCTCTCTCCCCATTTTTTACCCCATCCCCTTTTTTCAATAAGGGCTAAAAAGTAGATAGACATTAGACAATAGGCATTTATTAAGAGATGGGAGCTTAAGTTCAATCATGCTAATAAAGTACAAAACTCTATGTCACCTGTTAGTTCCTACTGTTGTCTAACAGCAGGAGTTTCTTGGAAGCCACAAGGCAGTGTTCTCATTAATGTAAAATTTGAATCCCCTGCTTTCCTTGTGCCTCATCCACTATCCATTCAACTGAAAGGGAATCTTAACTTTACTCATACACACTGCTTCTTCACTGTGCAGGATCAAGCCCAGAATGCACTAATCAATGCAGCCATAATTCTTAATAGGCTTTGAAAATCATAAGGGGAACTAAGATTTTAATATCAGTTACATTTTATATACCACACATTGCATAATCATAATTATTAGCATATTCTAAGAATGACCTTGATTATTACTTTTGTCAAATTCATGACTCTATGAAGTCTGTTCTGACCTCAATGTATGCCCATAATTTCCATTAACAGTAATATGCCCATCTGAAACTAAAGCAATTTTCTAATATATGCACGATGTAGCCCATATTACCTATCTTAAAGGTATGATCCTGTGAGTAGTTTAGCACCTTAAAGGTGCTGAGCACCCTCATGGCTCAATCCTTTGAGAAGGATTGGCCCCTAATTGCTCCCACCCTTTAAAAAAATCGAGCACAAAATGACAAGAGTATTGATTCAACCTTCAAATACAAAGCAAGATAGGAAAATAAACTTGAATATTTTAGCTGCATTGGGGATTGTGACTGATTCATACTTAAAATCCCTGTGACACTCAAATCATCAAAAGTTTATCCACCTCTGTTTTCCAGTTTACTTCTCTCTGAATTCCCATTAACATTACACTCATCTAATTTGCAATTGCTGGTTTGCTAAATGTTTCTGTTCTACTGTATTATCCAGCAATGTTGCTCTTTACATGAAAAAAAAGGTTTGACTGACCACTTGGAAACTCTTTTTAGTTGTGTGTAGTGCTGCCAGTTCTGACACAGCCAGAGAGACAATTTTAAAATGTGTTATGTCTGGGTGGGATGAGAGCCAGATTATTAACAGGATGATTTGTTTTGTGAGAGAGCAAGTGAAAAATTCAATACCACCTAGGCTTTCAATCCTTTCTCTCAATTTTAATGCCTGGAGTCTTTGAACTGATATTTGATTATTTATGAATGTATAATAACCGAATAGTGGCACTAAATTGAGGGCCATTATGTTCACGGGTGACATCAAGGCTCCAAAACAGTCCATTTCTCAATTTTTTTAACACACTTGAATGACAAGCTGCTGATAAAAAAATAAATACTTTGTGGCAGAGGAAGAAATATGACTTGAGGGTGTCAGTGGTGGAATGAATATCATAGAGGTCTTCCATCACAGCTGTTAAATGTGGAATGGCATCTAAAACTGCACAGCTCAATAAATGGCCACTGTGTAGTCTATGTTTGTAATCAGGGCATGCAATCTGTAGCCTGATATTTGTATATTTCTATGTGGGTGAAATACATATTTCTAATATTTAAAATGTAATCTACCTAAACCTGAGCTTTGAGATCATAATGAATGACTTTCAACTGTTACCTCACTATAATTTAAATTGTTTTTCAGATTGTATACAGTGTTGTTCTATACAGCATTGTTTAACAATTGGTATAGTTTATCATTTTAAACCATCTAGTATATGAAATCATAATATTTTATGTTATATCTTTATGCATATTCTGTACATTGTAAATATATATGACTTATTATAAAGATAATATGGCATGCGTATGAGAAGTCCTACAATGGAGGTAGTAAACAGAATTACCTTTCTGTACAGTTACCAATTTTCACTTCACAAATACCAGTATTTATAGGTGAAAGAGATTTTTTGCATATCTCAAAGAATTCATGAATTCAAACGGAGGATATTAAATGGCCTGTGACATGTAAATTCCTCTTCTTCGATTTTAGTCCAGTTCATTTCTTTCAACTTTGAAGTAAGTTTTGAGATTTTTTTTATGTTTTGTTTGTTTTGAGAATGACCCCTATTAAACTCATTAATTACCTGTCAGTCTGTTCCATCCCTTTTTAGTCTTCACTTGTCTCTAATCTCTTTTTGATTTTAACTTCTTATGAGGATGTATTTCAATTATGTTTTACTATTTGAATCATATTTTATATTGTAGAGTACTCAAACTGCATCTGTATGGGATTTGTATTATTATTATTAATACTAATAATTAATACTAATATTATATTGATTATATTACCAAGTATCCTTTTATATTAATATTATGACATTATTGGTGTAACTGAAGGTGTCACCCAGGCACTTTTATAGAGCATGCTCCAGATAGAGATGGAGGTTTAAAGGAAGCCAGACGGCTCAGAAGGGGGCTGACAAGGCAAGAAGAAAGATCTGCCCTGGGAGCTCCTGAGAAGGGATGCTGCAACAGCTTTTCTGGGAAAAGAGGACCCTACATGCAGGGTCCAGACAGACTGAAGGTCCAGTTAGCACTTTTCCTTCGTTACCTTTTTGCTACAGACTGCAAAATTTGGACAGTAGAGTAGGGGGTAGGAAGTGGCCCAGGGAGGGCAGCTTCAAAGTGCTTTTGGGTGCCAGAACTTGGGTAGTCATCACAGGGCCCTGAGTCAGAGCCTGGTGGAGTGGGAAGGCCTGGACTTCCCTACCAAACCTCTCCACATTAAGAAAGGACTGACCCCTAACCGCTAGGTGATGCTTCCAACAAGTATTTACATTTACAATCTGTATCACAGTTAGGAGTATATTGCAATAGTGTTGAATGGTAAGAAAATAACAACCTTGACTGAGAGTTGACATATCTTTATGATCTCTTCTTTCCTTTCCCTTTTTAAGGTTACATATGTACAGTAATGGGCTGTATTTAAATGTAGATTTTATTTGCATAAAACTAACATAACAGCTGGTGAAATCTCAGAACATTAAAGCCTGTAATCTCATATTCCATACTGAAATCTCATAGAGTTCTCTTTGTGAGCTGTGATGAGCAAAGGGCACCCTGCAGAGTGATAATGAATGCCTCCAATAGAAACCCATTAGAAATGAAAAAGGAAATGTAAACAGAAATCTTGCTGACTACTTTTTTTCTTTCACTTGCAGCCTAGTTTTAAAATCTGGTATTGCAAATATATGCAAAATACAACTGTGTATTATATATAGTCAGACATCGAAGCATAATGGAAAAAAATCTTGTTTCAGAAATTACACTGATGTGTACAGTTAAGTTTATCTACTCTGTTTTCATCCTATGGAACATGAGGATTGATGGACTTTGTAAATCTAGCCCATAGAATGTAGCTGCAGGTGCTGTTCTTATTCATATATATATATATATATATATATATATATATATGTCTAATACTATTTTATTTTAAAATTCCCTAAGCTACCTCAATAATATCCTGTTGCAGGGAGCTTCACAAGTTTACTACACATTGGGCTTGATTCTGACTTCACTTACCCAAATGTAAATAGGAGTAACTCCTTTGATTTTAGTGGAATTTACACACATGTAAAACTGGTATGTCAGAGCAGAATCAGGTTCTTTCTTTAAATGAGAAATTATTCCTCACTACTCATAGATATAAAAACATTGTCCTGTTTGGCCTGTGATCAGGTCTGCTTAAGGAACTATCACTTCAAGAAAAAAAAAAAAAAAAAAAAAAAAACTTTGAAGGAAGTGGACAGTGTCTCTGAGACACTAGAACCCACTACTTAGTGCCTCAGTTACTAATGCAGTGCTCATGCCATTAGATTTCTCCCTTTAATAAGTAGATTAAAGTACCAAGCATCGAGTATAAAGTGTCTCCACTGTGGGGAGCTTCTAGCTTCTGTCAGGACATTGAAATTGCCTATCATGCCTGAGATCTGAGTAGAGTTCTTCCACCTCTAGGCTGTCATATCTCATATAGCACAGAGTTCTTTTGGACATGAGAGCTCACTGGTTCACTAATGTCCTGCTCTCCTTTCCCCCAGTTCTCAGGAATGACAAATGGAAGGCTACTTCCCACATAGTCTTACTTGTCCTGGATTGATATCAGAGGAGTCACCTCATATAGAGCCCAGCTAAACTTTCCATGTGGACCTATGTACCACTTGGACCAACTTCTATGGCCCACCATCCTGCTGTCTGTGTCAACAAACACCTTTTCTGGGTCTAATGAGCATCATTATCGGATGCCTTAACCCAGCCTTCCATTCATCCTGCAGCACCAGTTCTATTTACCAGAAGTGACCAACTAGGTGCTCACATTCCATGCCCGGCTCCATGCCATAGAGTCAGGCTTCGTATCCATTTACAATTTTAGAATAGGTTAAGACTCCTTCAGCCCCAAGTCTCTAATCATTCACTTTACCAGATCTAAGTGCAGATATGGATGAGTGCCAGATAACAGAGGGAAACTTCAGTAGGAACCAGCTACTACATGGTTTGGTTAGTCTTTTGCCCCTGTATTCTGGTTGGATTACTGATTTGCACATTATGACCACTGTGGACTTCTACTGGAATTTCCTCTGCTTTTCCTTGCCCAGGCATATGTTCATTTCCAATTCGCCTCTTCTGAGGAAGAGGTGCACAGTTCATTGAAGCTGGCCACCCTTGGTGCCATATTTGTGGCATCATATCTTCAGGGTGCATCATCACTATAGAGTGTTTGACATCTACACAACACTGGAAGTGTCCAATGACACACAGAATAGTCTGGTAGAAGGCTGGAACCTGGTCAGTGATGCATCTCAATCTCAATCTGTGAAGAGTCTGTAGAATGAACATAAAAAACACAAATCTCGAAGAAGAAGAAGAAGAAAATCCTTAGTTGTCTGCTTCTTATCTGTGCCTGGAAGCAAGGTGCTACCTTGAAACCAGAGGGGAGCTGAGCCCTGGAAGGACTGACACCTCAGAACCATATAGTCAATTTTTTCTTTTTATTTTAAATGTATTAAATACAAACTAAAATATTTATTAGGTAGAACTAGAAACTGGGAAACAGAAAAATTAGCCTGAAGTGGTTGGAAGCCATTTGGCATCTCCTGAAGAGAGCATCTTTGCTGCCCACATTCAGGGGGAGGGAAAGACTGGCTGTAGAATTCTGTGTCCTCTGAGATATCTGTTTGAAGCACTGGAACAAGCTTGGTAACATTATTCTTAAATTAAGAGAAGTGCCTGAGAAACTTCACTGGAGGCAGGCGTAGAATGTATTATACCTCAGACTGAGAACTCTGTTTCACCAGATCTTTTGCTAATTCTTATAGTGTTCAGATAAAATCTATCAGAGACTGGGTAATCTGATATACCATACTCCAAAACAATCAAACTCCTAGATCTCTCTCATAATAAGTCATTCACACAACATAACATTTAGTATCTTATGTTCCTGATTACACAGACCTCTACCATTACATTTGGCAAGACCACTGTGAACCAATAAGTCCTCAAGGACATTGGAAACGTGGCAAAACGTATGGAAATTTGCCACCACTTTATCTGACTCCCTCCATTCTTTGAATTCTGCAGATAATATAAAATATGTGGACAACTCTATATGGTTAGGTATGTATTTAAACACATGTTCTACAATGCATTTCTCCCTCCCCAGTTGAGGTCTTCCACCTCTCCCCTAGTGAGGAGAGGAAATTAGGTTGTGCCCCAGGATCTCTTCTTCCTGAATCCAGTCAAAGTTTGGGGACCACACTGCAACCTTTGGCTTCAATGGTGTGTATATTGCCTGATCCTAAAATCCTAAACCCCTTCCCATGAGTGAGGATTTGGGTATCAGAGAGGGAGGGAGGACAGTTGAAGAGAATTCTTCATGCAGTATGAAAATGGCATTTTCCATAGAAGATATGGCAGAGATTTTTAATGGCTCCAGAAATGACTTTCAGGATGTGGCAGTACATGTTGATCGGAAGGATTATCTGTCTACAGCTCTATGCTAGCTAGGATTATTGTTTGAATGCATTTAATCTGTGATAATTTATTTGATGTATAATAGCATGATATTAATTACATTAATGAAGAGAAAAAGGATAGTTTGTTCTACCTTCTGTCTATCTCAAGTAAATTTTATTGCAAATATAAAAGACCACAAATGGGTTTCCAGAAACAGATGAAAGAATTAGCCTGGCGGTAGTTAAATGTGTTTTCCACACCATGTGAATCCTCAAACTGTGGAAGACCAGTTCTGTACAGGTCTCAGCCTGCTCCATCTAAAAGGGGGCTTCACGCACAGGGCTACCCCTTTTAAACCCTTCTGCCCATCTGGTTCCCGACCCTGCTGTCCCCTTGTCCCCTTTTGCAGCAATTTTCCTCTTCCCCACCACACCCCCAGCTATAAAGCACTGGTGTGGTACAATCTTTCTGTACAGGTCAGAATGATTCATTTAATACTATTACAATATGGAGGGAATTATGATCTATAATACTGGATATCTCTTTTTTAAAAGTCTCCACACTCTTTTCTTGACCCTAACTAATATCTCTTCAAATGAATCAGAAAGTTCTGTTTTAAACAGTAGGTGCCTATTCTACCATCCTGACATTGAGTGCTACCTAATTCTGCCTTTGATTCTATTGACTTCAATGTCATTCTGCAGGGTAAGGAACCACTCAGCTTGAGAAAAGGAGGCACAATCTGACCCTAAGACATACAGTGCATATGGAGATAAGCAGGGCTCTTCAAATAGTCGGGAATTTTCCTTTGTGTGAAATTTCATCATTTCAAAATTACTTTCTATTCTGCATCAGAATGAAAAGTCAAAATATTGAAACCTTTAAGAAAACAAAGTTTATATTTTCAATCAAAAACAAAACAAATTTGATATGTTGACTCGTGACGACTTTTTTTGTTTCAAAATGGCATTTCTAAATGTCACTTTTTTTTCAATAAATCTCTAAACAAACAATATCATTTCAAATTGACATTTCAAAATAAAAAGTTTGTTTGGAATCAATATTTTAAAACAAAAAGATGGGGTTTTTTTTGTTTTGAAATATCAATTTGAAAATGAACATTTTTGTTTCAATTCTCCTTATCAGAAAATCAAAAAAGTAATCAAAATTGATATTTTACTACAAAACAGGTCAATTAAAATTAAACCAGATTTTCCAATGGGAACAATTTTCATGAAAAAAAAAAAAAAAAAATCTATCAGCTCCATTTAAGAGCAACAATATTCAAAAAAGGCAAAGTGACTTCTATCATTTTTGTCTTGTACTTGATTATAGTAATATTTAGCATTCATAAGGGCTATATTCTCAGATTGAGTAATTCCTTACGCCAGGAATAGTTTTATTTTCTTCAATTTGAATGCCCATGGAATAGTATCACTTAATGTCAGAATCTAGCCATTTATGAAAAAAAGGGGAAGAATATAAAGACATGTGAAAGACAACTGAGAAATATGTAAGAATTTAAAAAATAATAGCCATGTTCGTAATAGGCTGTTCAGTGAGAGATTTCCCTTTAGCCTGCTTACAAGAGCTGATACTATGAAACACAACAGGTATGTTTTAAGTTTTGGCTTCAATGGTGTTTATAAAGCCTGATCCTGCAGTCCCAAATCTCCCATTGAAATCAATGGGAGGGTTTTTTCCCACTCTATGAGTAAGGATTTGAATATCAGTTCCACAATGAATTCAACTGTGGTATCAGCTGAGATAGTGTCCTCTGCAGTTTCACTTTGAACAGATACCTCTAAGATACCTCATGTTATGTCTTATTTTCATACTAATTGAGAAACTGATGCACTAATTTTAACCTGGGTTTTCTTTGGATGTAAGAAGTGCTTTATACACAACTGTGGCAGTGCCTTGAAGTTTATTATGAACAAATGCTAACAACTTTGAGATAAAAGATTGAAAATTAAAAGTAAAAATGCTTAGTAATCAACAACAAAGAAACCAAAACATCTTATCTGTATTGTACCTTCAATATATGGAATTCATAAAACAATAATCTTATACTTCTAAAGATGCCTAGTACATTAATAAATCTAAAACATTTCTTATGTCCTCTTCAATCAATTTCTAGCTAGTTCTCTGAGCACAGAATCTTGCTGACATTTCAAATTACAAGTTTACTGAGACTCAAATAGTATTTTGGTGTTCTGTCAAAACATTCACCACACAAAAGTCAGAGACATCCTAAATATTATTAATATTTTGCTGTGTTGTTTGGCAACATATGTTTGGAAAAAAACCAGGAGTAATAAGCTTTGAAGTCTATGCATGTTTTGAGGAAGGATCTTTCACAGGTGCAGAAGCTGTATGGGTCTCAGATGTTCTTAAAGATCTAAGACAACAGAATCTCTCTCCAAGCCATTAAAATGTGAAGAGCAAGTGAACAGATGTTCATTCCTTTCACTTAATATTTCAGGCAGCTGTGTAACTTCACTGTGTGGTTTTTGCTTTTTTTCCCCCTAACATTTAAAAACTAAACTGGGTTTAAGGTCAAGCCTGATGACTGTCTGAACTGGTTCTGACAGCTGTTTAAATATTTGTGACATCAGTCTCAGAAGCTGGGACTCATGTCTTTCTTCTGCCTCAGCTGACAAATAGAGAATTTTCCTTTTATGTCATTTCCCCAGGCAGCTTTTCTTTGTGAAGAATTTAAGAATCAGGGAACCATGGAAAGTTTCTGAATATCTTAAACTGGATTCTCTGGCTTTAATATACACATGTATATTTTCATGCTAAAACATGAGTTGTCATTGCTGAGATTAAATTATCTTTAACTCATTCTTTTTTCAATGAGCTGAAAGACAGATTAGTCTGCCCAGAGATATGTTGAATGATTACACTGTTTCTGCAAAGAGATCACAGCCTTTGTAAAGGCAGATTGACAGTAACAACCTAAGACTCAAATTAGCAGCAGCCCTTCAATTTTTGTGTGTTTAAAATTTCTATCTGCCTCTAATTGTGTATGTGTAGCTTGGGATCTCACTGAAAACATCTTAAATATACAGCACTAAATCTGCAAAGATAACTAGTAAATCTGGTGGGTACCAAATGTGAGTCACCTTGAAGGGGCCTTATTTTCAGAGGGTTGATGTTCAGGCCTTTCAAGACATGTCAGTTTAGGCAGGGATTCTCTGTGCCTCCATCAATGTCATCTGTAGCACAATGGCTGCCATATATAGCAAGTAGATGGGACAGAGAAAAGTCTCTGTTGCTGGGGAGGAGTTGGGTGACTGCCTAAAGTGGGTGCAGCCATATCAGGATACATGGTGTTGGGGTTCCCTGAGACCTCTTCCACTTGCTTCCCCAAGAACTCAGTTTGACTCCAGTATCATTACTTAGGTTCCTTTATCTGGCATACAATGAGTTGATTAGACTCAAGTATAAGGGGCGGGTATAGGCCAAAGTTACACAGCAAACCTCTTACTTTATATACAGAGCTCTTCATCAGTAATTTTCCTTCTGTTGATACTCACACCTTCTTGTCAACTGTTGAGAATGGGCCACATCCACCCTGATTGAATTGGCCTTGTTAGCACTGACCCCCTGCTTGGTAAGGCAACTCCCATCTTTTCATGTGCTGTATATTTATACCTGCCTACTGTATTTTTCACTCCATGCATCTGATGAAGTGGGTTATAGCCCATGAAAGCTTATGCCCAAATAAATGTGTTAGTCTCTAAGGTTGCCACAAGGACTCCCCGTTGTTTTTACTGAAAGCTTAGTTATAATGAAATGTATGGTATGTGATGCATAAACATCTGAAAAAATCTGTTTGAAAATGGCAACCCTTCTTGGACAAAACTGAAGAGGATTTGTCCAGTGGTTGTTATATTTTCAGTAAATCCTTCTTTCTGGTATAACTAAATTTTGGCATCAAATTGATCCCTGAAGTCAGTGGGAGTTGCACCTGCTTATTTCACGGATAAATTTGGCACTTGATTAAGTAAATGTTTTAAAGAGAAGACATATGTCAACAAATCATAGAGTATTAATCCATTGTATTATAAATATAGAAGAAAATATGCCATAGTTTTAAATTATTTTTGTTTTGTTTTTGTATTATTGTATTGCAGAAATGAAACTTACATTTGATTTTTTTCTAATTGAAGAAAAATCATCTCCATTGTATGGATGGGAAAAATTTTCTACCTTACAGGAGGATAAACCATTAAAGTTTTTGATGTTCTCAGATATTTCCTTGATCAACACCATAAGAAAGCCAATAATAAAATAAATAAAAGCACCCTCATTTTTGTTCTGTATAATATGAAATGACAATGGGCAGTAATTCCTATTCTGCTTTAAGTACATATATATATAAGGTACCCAATTTTTTACTCTTGTCTTGTCATGCCATTTGTCATTAGATATTTTACTCTGGTGATTTGAAATGCATTTGGAGAAACTATTTTCTGCAGATTTGTATGCATATGCTTACACAGAGGGAAATGCATGTAAATGAGGAAGTATTTGCACTGATTATAGCAATTTAAGCAAAAAAAAAACCACACAGGAGAAGCAGAATTAAACTGCATGTGACATTGCTAGGAAAGGATTACAGTGTCAAAACAGAGGAAGATAGACTAGAGTATGCCTACATAACCTAAGAAAAGGAAAAGCTGGCACATTATTAGCAGTAGCTTCTGATTTATAATATATATTTATACACATACTCCAACTTACTGTATAGCTTGAAATCTGGAAAAAAATAATAATTACAACAAAAATTGCACTTTGTAAATCTGACTGAAAAGGTGAGGTCAATAAGCAAATTAACTATTTTGTATATTTGTATTTTCTGCTCTTCCAGTGTGAGAAACAAATAAAATCCAAAATACAATGTCATTTCCCTTTAAAGACCTCATAATTGTGTCCTTGTAATGTCAGGTAGAAAGAGATAGCTGAAATTATTTTCTGCCAATTCCTAGAGTAAATTAAGAACTGAAGGCATCTTCAACTTGTCTGACACTAGCATAGAAGATATTGTTTACTGATACTTTCCATCTTTGACAGCAGGAAGCGAATCCCACATACAACTCTTGTGTCCACATACTGTACTGTAATCCATATTTGGATATCTCCCTAGGGGGTCTGATGGTTTTCACTTTTTGCTTGTTGGAATGTCGGAATATCAGAGGCACCATATTACATAATGTCTTCAAATTATGTGAAACATAACATCATCTAAAATACTTCATTCATAAAATATCTTCATCCTGTATTTCACAATTTCAGATATTCTTAAATTTTCTAAATGAACCTCAGCAAGATGCTTATGAAAGAAAAGATATTTATCAAATGTAAAGAATGGTATTGTGAAAGATACCCACTATTTACATGCTTGTGCTATATTAGGGTTGAAGAGGGTCTGTTCTTATTCTTTGTACACACTAAGCTGCTATTAGAATTAAATCTCAAGTAAATTTAATAGCTAAGTATACTAACCATCTCCCACAGTTTTGAAAATAATAGGATAAGAATAGTTATCCTAGAAGTCTTTTATCTAGTGAATCAGAAACCCTGCTACAAATCTTCAAAATATTAAATAAAGAGACTGTAATAACACATGAACAATAATTAATGCTAAAAAAAGTCACTTGTACCTAGTAATCTAGAGTAGAGTGGTGCAGTAAAATTCATCTGCAGCAAAACCACATGATCTATAAAAACCCACTAACAAATTGTGAAGGAAACTTCAAAACCTGTAGCTACTGGAAAAATAAACAGGCACACTATTTTTCTTTTTGACTGACTTAAGGAGAGACTGAACATAAAATGCAAGCACTGAGAAAATAAGTCAGAATGGCTCCTGTTGATCCTCCTGAGCATACAAAGTGGTCATTGCCAGTCAGAGAACCAGGAAAAATAACACGTCTTCAAAAATTCAACTTCCACTATATAATCAAGTCAATTTTCAAACTAAAAATTTAAAATGAAATGGCAAATGCTGCTTCAGAATCTTCAGAGACATCTGTAGAGAATCTAATTAATTAATTAAAATTGTGAACTTTGGGAAAATCCCCATTGACTGAGAAAAAAATCACATTTGTAGAAATAGAAAAAAATCATTTTATATTTCACATAACTGTACACTCTCTCTCATGAAATCACATCAAGGGAAGATTCCCCTAATGAAATTGAATCTTTTGCTGTTTCTTCCCAGATCTCCTCCAACACTCTTGTTCTATAATACTGGAATCTTAAGTTGTAAAGATCAGAGGGAGAGAACAAGCTCGTCTTCAATTTCTAGTATTACAACTGATCTTTATGTGGGTTCAGGGAACTAGCACACAAACAATGAGGGATAGGTAAGGTGATAAAACAAAACAGAACCATGGATCAAAGGTTAGGAAACAGCAACTGGTTGCTTTGGAGTTATCTGATTCTATAGTCCAATGCCCTATCTAAGAGATTTAGATAAATGACACTATATTCTTCACATATTTTCAAAAAGTTGAATAATGTATTAAGGTTCTCATCATAGTTGAACATAAACAGATTTTATTGAACCAGAAATTCTAGTAGTACTGGTATTGTATTAGAGCTGGCATATGCATTAGCTATATGTTATTGATATTTTGCTTTCCATTTCTTGTTCCTTGAATTTAAAATGAGTCTCAAACAGAAGTTCAGCTAGCTTCACATTCCTAAATTGATCACGTGCTAAAAATCTAAATCATAATTTATTGCTTAGGGTTTTCTGTCTTGGTAACTAAGACAAGTTGCTTTTCAGAAAGATATAAGGTAGGGATATAGGTGGATGGACCAACACAATTTGAGAAAAATGGTTGTGTATTACATTTTTATTCATAGTACCAAATATGGCCTCAAATTCATGGAGTTGATATTATCAGATATTTTATTAAAATAAATAGTTTCCCCTCAAATTGTATTTCCACTTTAAATAGGAGAAGTAGAGCTGAAATGATCTGCTCTCTAAATATAGTGTACCACCAATCCAGAGAAGAGGAGCAGAAAATAACTGCCCCTTATCTATATGTCCCACTACTTTGCCTGGGAATAAGAACAGAATTCCCCCTAAAGTGGGTTATTTTAACCACTTATTTGTTGCATATTATGCATATGGTAGGTTCTGAAATATCCAGCGCAACAACTGTAGGTATAGTATCTCAAATATTCCCTTCAAGTAACTGGCAACTTCCAAAAATATCTAAGTTGTGTTATTCCAAAATTTGTGTTATTTTAAAATCATCTACCTCATCTGAATCATAACTATATATAGG
This sequence comes from Terrapene triunguis, assembly GCF_002925995.2. Classification (NCBI taxonomy): domain Eukaryota; kingdom Metazoa; phylum Chordata; order Testudines; family Emydidae; genus Terrapene; species Terrapene triunguis. The sequence continues at coordinate 10,687,549 of NW_020664417.1, read as the reverse complement.
TTTCTATACATGGTCTTTAGTTTTCCTCCTTTTCATACATATTTCCAAACATATTAAATAAATATTAAAATGTCTCGTGGAAAAAATGGAGGCCACAATATTAGATGTAGGTTCAGAAGATTATCCAATTTCAAAATCTGTTAACGAGGCTCCATTTTCAGAACCATCCACCAGAAGCCCCTTAAGTAAGTGTATATACCATCCCAGATTTGTCATGAACAGACATGAATGAAGTGCCATATTTAATGCCAGATCTATCATTACAAATGTGAAGGACCGATCCATCTGAGAATCTGATCTTCTCAAAGGACAGAGAACTCCACATGTTTGGTGCATAAGCTGCTTCACTTCAAATGCATGCATTGTCCCATATTTTAAAGATCTGCAGTGTGGTTCGGAGGCAGGCCTCCTTAAGAGCCTGAGAAATGTGAACTACACACTTCTTGTTTCTTTGCCAAGTAACATCAAAATATCCCAAATATAGAAAATTAAAATACAGATTTAGAACAGAAATGTTCTTGCATTTGGTATTTGTGATGTCACTCTCCCCCCTGGAAAAACTATGAAGCCTGCATCTTACATTTCTCCAGATGTAAAGGTAGTGGTACAGTTCTCAAATTTTGTGGAGATCCAGTGCTAATTACATTTTCCAACAATGGCTATTTAACTTTTTCCTCATTTTGAAACTTACAAAATAATTATAGAAATTTTCTTTATCCATATAGTTAATTTTTAACTAAAATACACAAACAGCATTGTTCCATAACATACAAGTCACGTTAAACGATCTACACCCACACATGTAACCTGCAAGTGCAGTATTTACAAAAATTGTATGCTGGACAGCAGGATATAACAATGATGCTTATGTGTGTTTCTGGATTCTTCATTTCGCACATAAGATATAATATCTTATGCTTATTGCACAGAATGTAGTTTTGTATTAAATATGTTTTATTTTAAAGACATAGAAGTTGTTTGTTGCATTACAAAATATGAAATACCATTCTCATCATACCCCATAATCAAACATGTTCATAGACACTGTCACATTCTGCCATGCACATTCATAATCTCTTGTTGATAGTCATATTTATTTCCATTTACACTGCTTCACTCATGCTGATTCATACTGAATAAGGCTTTGTGCTTGGTTGATCATGGTGAATCAAAACTATTCATTTCCACTCTCTTTTATATTCATAACCTGTTCTTATTTTTTATTCATATTCACTTCTTCACACATGCATTATCCTTCACCTTCAGATATTTTCATTCTGCATAGCTTTAAATATTTCCAATTTAGGGGGGACATCTATGAATCTCTTACATTTAAGAAAAATCCAATTACTGGATTTCCTTGTATGTTTTTTTTCTTAAAAGAAATATTAAAGATTTTAGTGATCAGAAAAAGTATGGAGAAATGGCAAAGTAGGATATTTGTTACACAGTTTGCCAAGCGATAGAATCTGCCACCCTCACATTGAGTAGCATCAATCTGTATAGGTAGGTCCACTGGTCTACTCAAGGTATAATGTACATCTCAGTGTGAGTAAGGGTTGCAGAATCTGGCCACTAGTGTTCTGAGATGCTCAATTGAAAGGTAAGTTAAAGAGTGATAAGAATATATATCCTATTGGGGTTCTTAAATCATTGGGAAGAAGAAACCTATTTCAAAGGAGATATTTTTTTCAGTTTAAATAAATAATACAGAAAGGTATATGCTTCAGCCCAGGTACAGTGTGAGAGTAAAACATGCTACAACACAAAGAGCCTGATTCTCAGTTACATAAAAGCAATTTCACACCTGAAAAGGGGCCTTAAATTATATCTGCACCCATGTGAAGACCCCTTTACACTACTAGAGTGGTGAACAGTGGTCTTAGTGTAAATGAGAATCAGGTCCAGAGACAACATGAGCCATATTATTATAGCCCTACTAATTCCGAGACTATGACTTCACAACAAAAAATACAGATGTATTCACATCAAGATAGCTAACTCAAGGGCACAGGTACATTTTAATTCACTGTAGATGGGTGAATTGAACACTGGGGAATGAGGATAGTGCTGACCTTGACTAGCTACAATGAGGTTAAAACTACAGTGCCTCCTACCTCTAAGCTTTTACATTGAGATAGCTATCTTGAGTTAGTTCTCTCAATAAAAAAACACATCTTTTTCTGTGAAAACACCACCTGAGTAGCACTCCATCTGTAGCCTCACTGACTTATGTAAAGTACTACACAACTTGAATAAGGGAATCAGAATCTGTTCTTACATTACCTATTTTTTTTCTCTTTCTTTCTATCCGTGTTATTTCTAAGGTGTGTGCTTCATTTTGTATACAAATATATTCTATTTTGTTCAAATAGGTACTAACAAATGAACTGTAATGTAATGGAAGAATAGATTTGTATGTGATATTTGAAATACAGTCTTTGTAACAGCCATTAATTTGTTCGAAATTCATCATGCAGTTAAAATTTCATTTTTATATTTATGTGAATTACTATTACACACACAGAGAGAAGAATAACAAAATTAGAGTGATGGGTTTCTTTCTATGTAAATATTTGGCATAGAAACTGCATAAATACAGTCTCACTGCCATATTGCCTGCCTGACTTCTTCCTACATGTCTTTTTATTCTGTGGTTTTCCTACAATAGGGAGCTTAGTGGATTTCTCTTTCCTGCTCAGATCTGGCTGAATTGAAAATATAGTGCAGGAGGCAGGAAAAGGGGGATCTTTCCAAGTGGAGGTCATTTGCAAGGACAACAGCATGGCTCGCTTTGCTCAGGTCTTTTCTCAGATATTTACCACAGAGATCAAAATTTCAACAGTGCTCAGTGGTGGGATTAGGACGGATACTGAGCATTTCTAAAAATTCCACCTTTACTGTGAAAGCCAGGATGATAGGAAGCATGAAGAAGCTTTCAAATGTCTTCTCTGTGTGGCCAACTAAAGAGTGGAGGTGCAGGGACAGAGATTGGCAGAAGGGGCCTGTCACAGGGCGTGACTCCTCTCCCGGCTTCTTCCCTGAAGAAACTGCACAGACTCCATTGGTGGTGCCTTCACCGTAGTCTTTTATTCCTTTCACCATTTACACAACAATCCCTGTGTGCAACAGTCTATTTACAGCATAAACAGTGCTTTTTGGCCCTCTCCCTAGGAGCTGAGGGGAACAAGGTTTCCCTCCTTTCGGTCCTCTGTGTAACTGGGCTCACCTCTCTCTCTCTCTCTCTCTCTCTCTCTCTCCCCCTTCCCTTGGTACTTCTTTATCAACCTCGGTCTGTTGGGCTAGTTGTCTCCTTATACCATCTGGCCAACCAGTCTGATTGTCTAATTACCTCCATCAGCTTTCTTAAGGGGAAGTATTTAACATTTGAGTGATTAGGGTGCAGGCTTCCTGTTCAGCCCCTGCACTTTGTCACAGGGCCCCAGCATATTTGTGAGAAGAATATCATCATAAGCAGCTGCCTTGCTGAGCTCCTAAACCTTTTTAATGCAAATCCCAACTCTGGCAGGAGGGGAGATTGTATGGAGGATATAGGAAGCAGAAGAGGAGTGAAAGTGCAGCAGAAACTGTGTGGACATGGGGAAAGTTGCAGGAGGAAGTATCTGCCATGTGAAACTGCTAAACAATGGCAAAACAAATACTGCCCTGATAAATCACCCATGATTCCTAGTTTGCTTCATCATCAGGGGCTTTTGCTGTTTAAACTAGGTTTAATATGCCACATAGTATGTGGGTCCTAGTTTATTATATGCTCTTTCTCTAAAGTGTTTCATGTTATCATGTATGAAGGTCACAGTATAGCAATATAGTTCTGCATTATATTTTATTGAATAACCAGCATTAAAAAGGCTTTAGAAATGAAATTAACCATTGTTTACACTTGTAACAGTTTTAAAAGGCCTCTTAAAACCTCTAAAATAAAACAGCAGCTGTTAAGAGACATAGATAGTCTATCTGGAATTTCAGTGCTTTGCATGCGTGCCAGGGGATAAAGAACAGTATACTAACACATAAACCATTCCATGGATCATTCAGCTCCACCTAATGTTAAGGTGCAGAAAATTCCATACAGAAGTCTTTTAGTTTATGATAATAGACGGGTACACACATTGTGCCAGATCCTCAACTGGAGTGGAACTATGTAGCTCAGTTGGTGCCCATGCCAATTTACATCAGCTGAGGCTTTGACCTGCTACTATATTGTATACTTTTAAGTCACTGGATAGGAGTAAACAGTTTCATAATTACACAAAGCCCTTTACTAATTGTTTTGTATGGGGGTGGGGGGAGCAGGAATTGAGAACTTTTATTTTTTTTAAACAGTGATAACAAATGCGACATTGTTGTCCCTCTTATGCTGTCTATAGTTAATGCACTTCAGACTTTAACCAAATGTGAGTTGTCAAACAGTTTTTACAGCTCCCAGAAGTACACAGTCCAACTAGCTTGTCTGAATAATGTTTGTAAATTTGAGTAATCGAGCTTCCTGAAAAACAATGTCTTTTTCTGCATATGTCCTTTTATTACCTCAAGCTCTTTCATCAGCCAACATCTGTTGTTTGATTCAGCTCTTTCCTTTTTTCCAATGCTAATAGCTGTTAACACTAGACCTGCCTGTTACAGTTCAGGCTGTAAACAGCATAAAAATACGCAGCCTTTCCAGTGTCAAGAATCTTTAATGTAGTTTTATACTTTAAAGGGTACATGCAAATAAATATGAGATCAGCTTTCTGTCATGTTTTAACTTGACATCATGAGACAGCACAAATAACCTACTCAGTTGTGAACTAAGCACAAAGTGCAATCAGGCAACTGATGAGAACTCTGTTTAGTGTAAATCAAAAGTGCATGAGACCATTTTTCATGTTGATTGTTAATCATTTTACATATACACATTATTTTTTGGTCATGAATGCTCAGTTTCTTGAATGATTTTTCCTCTTAAGGAAAAAGATGCATTTTGTAATACCAAAAATTCAGAGTTCTCTTCTTCCTATGCATTCATCTGCCTATCCATCCGGTGTGCCCATCATTACTGAGCCACTTGAACTCCTGTATGCATTTATTGCCATATGTAGCTGGTTTAAAAGACACTTGATAGCCAAAGTAGCACTAAAGCCACTCCAAAAAAGCTTTGCAGTTGACCTCTCTGTAGGATTTAGGGCTGTACTCAAACAGCTTGCTTGAAGATTGGGCTTAAAGAGCTAAGTGACATGTGATTTGGGATCACAGCATTTGCTGTAGGGAGATGAGAGATGGCTGGGGATTGTGATGGACCAGGGTAGCAAGATCACAAGCCTGCAAGGGGAGGTAAACTGGGGTGGTCCTTAAACAAATGTTTGATATGCTTTTATAACAACAACAAAATATCTGCAGGGAAACAAGTTATAGTAGCAAAGTGCATTTTTGTACTCTATACAGCCAACATTATGAATATATCTATACTAGAGTTGGAAGGTGTAATTGCAGCTCAAGAAAACAAGCTCTGATCAAGCTAGTGGTCTAAAAATAGAAATGTAGCCACAGTGACATGAGCAGCAAGAGGGGCTAGCTGCCCAAAGTACCTCCCACCCAAGAACTTAGGTATGTACTTGGAGCCCTCTCCTGCTGCTCACATAGATGAGGCTACATTTCTAACGCAACTGAATTTACACCTTCCAGCTCTAGCGTAGATATACCCTGTGTTTCAAGAGAGTTGAAACTATTTAATTTCTTTTAGTTTTAGTTCTGGATTTGTAATGCAGTAGTTTGTGCAGAAGTTCCAAACTCTCAACCCCTGTTTGTTGATATCTGTGGTGTATTGAGGATTGTGTTGAAATTGCAAGTTATCACTAAAAGAGTGGGGATCTGAGGGGATTCCTAGTCCTGCTTGAGACTAAGGGGCTCTATAGCAAAGCAGGAGATTGTAGTCTGCCTAAAAAGAGCCATCTTAAAGCATGGTGGGATAATTTGTGCCCATCAGTTTTAAGGATCTGTTTTAAGGATAATGTGTGCCCATCTGTTTTATTTCTTTCTGGTTTGGGGTTTTTGTGTGTTCTGAATTCTAATAAATAAAGTTGTACTATGTTGCAATCTTCCAGAAAGAATATCTATGTTTTTATTTACTCTCTCTATTTGTAGGCTGTGAAACATAGCAATGTTCAAATTATGTCTCATTTTCTGATCACATATTAGTCATTCAGGAAAACTCTCAAACCTTGTCTGATCTGTTTCTAGAAGTGCCAAAGTAGTGCCCTGAATTATATGAGATCTTTCTATGCCAACTCCTTCTAGTCTTTTTTACACTTAACATCACATGGTAGTTATAAAGCATTGCTACTTTGCACATGTACGTTACAAGAACCACCAACAGGATGATAAATGATCAATGTGAAGATAGCCCTGACTGTCCTCTCACACCTTTTTTATATCAATGTAACTCCTGATTTTCACTAGTGTAAGAAAGAGAGGTGTCAAGTCTCCTACTTTGGAGAGTGGGGCATGATTCTATTAGTTTTTGAAATGTATTCCTCCCTGTTTTTTGAAAGAATAAATAATGTAATTCATTTAATATACTGGCTCTATGTATTCACTTGTTTGTCTGTAAACCTCAGAGAATCTAGTCCTTTTACGTTCACAAATCTTGGAGATTCTAAAACATGAGACTATACATCAAGAACAAATAACAACACTTTCTTGCTCTGTTTATATTTAGAGAGAGACGCTTCCTATCTTGCCAATGATTTGAGTTTAAAATCACAAAGAATAATATTGTGTCAGAATGAAATACTGTACTTACTGAAAGTAAAAAGCACATCACTAAATTTGCTCATTATCTGCATCTAAAAATGTTGTTAAAGAAAAATAATAGAATGTTAGAATAGAATAATTAATTGCTATAATGGACGTTTATATGACATCTTGCTCCAGATTATGTGCAAGCTTCTTGTGTTCCTTAAGAATATCTTGAGCTGCTCTGGTAGCCCAAAGTAGCAGCTTATCTGGATAATAGATGATCCCCTTTTGTGGGTGAATCCTTGGGTCAGGTAGATCTCTCATAGTGACAATGACACCACCCTTCATTCCTGGTCCTTTATGTAGAGGACATGGTTCAAAGAAGGAAGCATAAGAAGGGTGTTCTTATGCTCTGGCCACCCTGGGGTGCTGCAGAGACCTTTCTGGGGGCTAGACATCCCAGGATTTGGGGAATCTTGGACCTCTCCTGTCTTTGAGCTGTGTCTAGCACAGCTTGGTCACAGTGACTTTATGGCTTTATTAATGTTACTGGGACAGATTCTGACCTCAGATAAAACAGTATAAATGAGATCAGAATCCGGTTCTTACTAGTACATATCTATTAAAGTGCAATACCCTTAGATCCCATATTTCCAAGATACTATTAGATTTACTTTTTTTCAGAATAATATGCACAAAATCTGCTATCTAACCAAAGAACTTCCAGAGCTCTCAGTATATGTGTTTTTTTACATTATAATAGCAAAAATTCTAATTGGAATATATTTATTATAGGTGTGTAGTTTTTAACTAATGCCAGTTCAATAACTTGCTTTTTTATTAAACTTACATTTTCCCCCTTTTCATTTTTTAATAAATGAGTTATTGCACTTAGCTTGAGTGGGAAATGAACTGTGTATGTTTTATGACATATTTTGTTTTTTAGCTATATTTGTGGTGATTGCTGACAGTATTTCATTCCTCAAACAAAGTAGATTCACTGATATTACTTAGTTTTCATAAAATCTGCCAATACAAATTTAACAAATACCATAGAAGCTGAGGAAAGATATCTAGTATGAAAGAGAAAAATAACTAACCATGAAACCCTTATTGTCAAATCACCACTTTGTGAAGTTTAAGTGAGGGCTCCCTTTTGGTCTGGTGGAGTGGAGGATATTTAGAGATGAATGGATCTAGGTGGCTTTCACATTTGTCTGTTGAAGAATATTGTTTATATGATAACTAACTAGGATATCAATAGTAGAGTTTATCTTTTCTCTGTAACCACTGGAGAGGCTCTGAAATGTCCCCTTTCCCATTGCATTGTCCTCATAAGTCATCTTGATTTGAAGATTGCAGCAGCAGATCATCAGCATAGCTTTGAGGGGTAAGGATAGCTCAGTGGTTTGAGCATTGGCCTGTTAAACCCAGGGTTGTGAGTTCAATCCACTTAGGGATCTGGGGCAAAATCAAAAATTGGTTCTGCTAGTGAAGGCAGGGGGCTGGACTTAATGACCTTTCAAGGTCCCTTCCAGTTCTAGGAGACGGGATATCTCCATTAATTTATATTTATCATAGCTTGTTGCTCCAAAACCACAGGCAAGACCTAGTATTGTCACTTATCTCAAATAGTTCCTCAGGAGCACAAGATGTTGACGGGGGCACTACATCAGGTAGTGTTCAAGTGTTCGCGTAGGCACTCGACATTCTTATTTGGGGTCCTTTCACGTGGTCATATTGTCATCAGATTTTGCCAAGTCAGCTCTTGCTGAATTTAAAGTACTCCAGTATTTTCATTTGAGATAATTGTTGTTCTATTGTTCTGAAGGAACCAGGTTCCCAGCAGTAGAGGATGGGGAATTGCAGGAGTCCAGAGATCTATGGTTGAAATACCTGCCCCAGACCAACCAACTGCAATGCAGATTTTATTATACCATAGCTACACTGGAGGCAAAGCAGGGCTCTTTTTTTTGTGTGTGTGTGTGTGTGTGTGTGCTAACCAATAGGATGCTCATGATTTGAAATCTATATACAGGCTGTCTGGTTAAACTGGGTTTACGGCTGCTTTATATAGCTGGAATGCTGCAACAGTAGTCAGAATGTCCTGGTGAATTTGGCCCTAAATCTATAAGGAGTTTCCTACTGTACACAGGTGTCATTTGTTGGCATGTGGATAATGGTTAGCGGTAATTCCCCATCATCCTTTAGGACATCTAGCATCTTTATTCTAATATAATTTATCCTGGCACCCAGGAGGCAGCATACCATTCTGGCACCTGGAGTCAATGGTCAGGATTGAGTAGTTTTTTTCTTTCTGGTGACTGCTTTTCAATTCTCAGATCATGCCAAATAGATGATCTGCTGACTTTACCTTGATTAGAGCAAAATACTTCTTACTGATATCATGGCAAATTATTCTGTATTCACTTTCCTTCTGTTCTTTATATCTGGCTAGGTATTTATAAGTCCCTCATCACCATAGCATGTAAGTACATCACAAACATTAAAATTATATGCATTCGAAGAAGTGGGCTGTAGCCCACGAAAGCTTATGCTCTAATAAATTTGTTTGTCTCTAAGGTGCCACAAGTACTCCTGTTCTTTTTGCGGATACAGACTAACACGGCTGCTACTCTGAAACCTGTCATTAAAATTAAATTTATCCTCACATCAACCCTCTCAGGAAGGGAAATTTTCTCCCCATTTTACAGGCAGGAGCCTGAGGGCATATGCAGATTAAATGACTTTCCAGAGTCTGAAACTAGCCCTCTCAGTTCCAGCATGGTGTCTTAAGCAAAAAAAGCATCCCTCCTAGTCTTTCTACAGTATCTATTATTCCTTAAACCCACTGTTTCAATTTCTCTTTTATTTTGTCTGATGTTTGTTTGCTGTGCCTTTTATGTGGATCATTTACTTTGGGATACATATTACATTTAGGCAAGAACATATATATTAAAAATTTTATTTGTTCAACTATAAGATTTTAAACAATTTTAAAATGTATTATTTCATGATATTTCTGATCATTTAAAATTTATTTATCAAATTGCTTAACGATTAGACTAGCATCTCATTCAAAATAAATCCCTTTTGAATGTGTTTGTGTGTCTTGTAGTAAATTAATATTTCCCCCCTCCCCGTAGGTCACGATTCATTGAATTTTAACATATCTGGGAAGAATACAGACCAATATGTAATATGGAGTTGTGACATTAACAGAGTTTCTATAGCACTACAGGAAGCAACATAGACCAACATTTAACCAAACATTAATAACATGTTTTTAATAAAAAAAACAACCATATCAATAGCCACATTTCTATCATTGTTAATCAAGGTTTATAGTGATAGTGCTGATAGATCCTTAATGAATAAAACATGACAGGCATTTCAGTTCTGGGCAATTACAGCTCACCTCAGGTGTTGTTATATGGCACAAAACTAAATGACTATACTCATCCAAGAAGTCCAGTAATCTTACTGCAATGCTTTGGTTTGAGTATCTATTCGCTGTCTGGAAATAAATTTGACACATTAAAAATAAAGTTAGACCCTTCTAATTTACCAGGCATCGTAAATATGCATATGATATCAATGACAGGCAGTGAAAAAGCTCTTAATGTGTTCAGTGTTGTAAGTTATTTCTTAATTAACTATAACAGTGCTAGTAAATGCCATGCTAATTAATGTTCTTTCCAGTGTATTAAGTGAATCTGGTGTTTTAATAGGCTGATGATATTGTTCCTCTATCTGAACAAAAACATTTTCAGACAAAATTAAGAAAAGCTCTTGAATCAGTATAGATCACATCAAAGTAACTGCCAGTTCAATAACAATCAACTAATAATTGAGAATTGTTTTCACAAAAGCATAATTATGAATGTTTCTAGACCAACTTTACCACTCAGTACTTTGGAAAATCCATTATCCAAAATCCTATAGTGTCTTTGAAAAGTATGTTATTAGCAAAAATACATTATCATCATGACTTTTGAGGCAAAATCATTTTCAGTAAGTGTTCTGTAGAGACTTCAGAATTCATACTACACAAAACAAATTAACTTCAGTGGGAGTTGCATTCAGGTATCTGAGGGAAGAACTGGTCTTTGGTATCTTCTACAGGGCCTCAGGGAAGCAGAGGAAGTCTCCCTCTTCTTTCTGTGTCTCCAGAGGCATAACAATCTCAAAGGAGTCAGACCAGAAGTTGGGCCTTAACCCTGCCCCCACCTCCATTAACTTCAGAGTGACACATGCCAACGGATGGTTCATCTTGTATATCCTCAAGCTGCTTCTAGTTTCTTTTGATGGATCTGAATTCTCTGCAGAATAATGTCTGAACATGATTTTGCTGCATATATTATTACTATTCATGTTGTATGATAGTTGGGAAGCTGATGAAGGACTGAGCCTACTGAGTTTCAATGTCTCCTGTATCTCCTTTTGTCTCATGCAGCTCTACTCTTTCTCAAATGCCACCATCTGGTCCTACGTCTACATATGAAGTATATGAAATAGAAACCATTTCTACAATAGCCTTCATTAAAACAGTGAAATAAAGATAACTATACTGATTAATATCAGTGGTTGATATAAGTGTCAATTAGTGTGTTTGTAATTAATATCTAATGAATTTACTCATAGCTGTCTCCTTAAAAAGTCAATTAAATGCTTGAACAGACATTCCATATTTAATAAACTAATAAAAATGATTCATTTATAGCATAATAATTACCCAGCAGCTGTTCTTATCTCTAATAATGTTATTAAACCTCAGAAATCCATTTCAAAAATTTAATATTTAAAATGCATCATACTGAAATTAAATGTTCAACTATAGTGCTGTTGTTTCTTTTGAATCATTTCCTCCCTGTGCACTCACCCAAATTCTTCTGTCTATAACACATATACAACTTCGCTGCAGTTGCATGTAAGTGAGTTAACTTGGGACCTGATTCTCCTCTGCCTTGCACTTAGTGTAGTGATCTTCATTGGTGCTAACTGACCTAATTAGATTTAGTATCATTTTACACCAACTCTTCATAAGTGTAAATGACAACACAAGATGCAAGGCAATACAGAACCATCGTATTGACCTCTCAGCATCTCAGTTTCCCTTTTCCACCTTTATAAGGTACTTTCATATCTACAAAAGAAAAGTAATATGCAAGTGACAGGTCTCTCTCCTATATTTATGGGGGAAATGTATCAATTACATTTAATTGCCACCTAATTAATCCATTTGACTAATAACATAATCTAAAAATTTCTTGTATTGGTTTTATGTTATATTGTCTTACAACAATTATAAAATATTTTATCTTGGTAAGTAAGGAAGTGTAAACAGTATGAGGAATCCATAAAATATCTGTAAGCCAATCCTGCGTTCAATTAATAAGATATGGATGCCATGGTTAAAATATCAACTGTTGGAGAATATATATTTTGTCTTCTCTCTCTGCATTTTAAGGAAACAGACGAATAGGAGCCAATTTAAAAAAAAAAACGCTGTAACCATAAACCACAATCCTTACTCTTGCACAACTCCATGGAAAGGATTACAGGTCTGGGCTCAAAGTCCAGTCACAAGAAGGAGGCAAATGGGTAATATTACAAGCAAAGAATGTTTTTTTCCTAAGGATGAGCAGTTTAAGGAGGCATACTAGTGTATGCACAAGCGTAAAGTGTGCATACAATCAGTCTGTATACTGATATAGTTCTGATCAGTACAAGCCCCATGTGGACCCTGGCTTTCATTTGTGTTCACATGAATCAGTTGTGAAGGCTTTTTTTGTGCACCAGCATTTCTGCATGCAAATGGTAGAATTTAAATACAAAAAGAAACATTTGCAAATTCTAAGTGACCTCAAAAACTTTGCATGTGCTACTTTGGTTATTTGCATGTGTACATTATAATATGCAAAAGTTATATTCTCAAATGGAGGCTGGATATGGCATGCTATTGAAAATGCTTCCCTAAGTATAATCTGAGACCCCAATAGCAGTAGAAAGCAAAGTACTAAATTTTGTATATTAAAAAAATCTGATTAATCTCATAATTAAAGAATGTACTCCAAATTGTCAATGACTTAACTTCTTACAGATTTTAAAGTTTCGCATTCTCTCCCTCCCCACTTTCCAAAAGACACAAATGTCTGTAGTTTATCCAAACCAGGTTTATTAGAGCTGAAAAAGAATGTAGAGGTTTTATTACTTTATTTTACTATTTGTTGATTAAAACCACATCAAAAGGAACGCTCTTGGGATTTAAAGAGCAAAATTCTAAATGAATAAGAAAAAAATGTCAATTTTGTCAGTTCAAATTGCTTTTTTAAAACATTGAATTTAGATACTGGTCGCTTTCTGCAAAAAGATCAGTGCTTTCAGTGGTTCATATTTTGAAACAAACCACTTTACAGTGCTGTTGTCAATCTGTTATCATAGAGGTTTACTTTTAGGAAGTAACCCAAACTGACATTAGAACATCTGTAGGTTCTAACAAATTGGATGATATTAACAGACTCTCTGATGTTCAGACAGTAACACAAGCTTTATATTTCTAATGAGTTGGCATATTTACTATTGATACACTTCTGTGTACTATGATAATTACAGATCATTGGTATACATAGATTTGCAAGTGCTTTGTTTAGATGTAGAGTGAAAGTATGACTAAGAAGTAGAGCAAAAATAAATCTCTCCATCATTTATTTTTATTTTCTTCCCCAATGCTAACTATGTAATGATGCAGAAAGATTAAGTTAATGCACTGTCTCCAAGATTTTTCTGAGACTGCAGATGCTAAAGTTTGCTCTTCATTATACTGTTCAGGATTTAAAGGATTCCTCTTTCAACTAAACACCTACCCAAGCCTTGCTAGCCCCAGTAAATATACCATTCTGAAAAATGCACTTTGTCCTTGCCAACCAATATTTTCATGATTTATGAAATCAGTCAGTGAATACACTATACAAGTTAGTGTGATTAGTGTTTTTCTAAAATATATTTATTGGAGCATAAAAATAATAGTTATAGACTTAGATGTATTGAAGCTGTAGGCAAATCGTTCTTTTTTGTGTCCTATCAACCCCTCTTCCCTATTGAGTCATCAAGTTACATTCTCTGCCTCTTTCCTTTCCATTCCATTGTGTCCCCCTTCATCTCTTTTCTTTCCCCTGGTGACTCATCAGTCTCATGTTCTCTATAAATTCCCCAAATCTTTTACCTTCCCTGACTTCTCTATTTTGCCTTCATTCCTGTGAGCATCTACCTGTCATTCTTACCACTTTGCCAATGTGAGCAACTTATCTTCTGGTTAGCCTTACTTCTGATGCGGTCAAAGCATTAGTATGGGATTAATTGACCAAATGGATTATTCCTAGTGTAGAATCCTGCCAGAATCATGGCACTCTCCTGAAATGTGGTTCTTGAGGTGACCATCTACCTATCTTATTATTTGAAGTAGTAGTATACTTGGAGGACCCTTTCAAGTTCAGCATCCCATTTTTCCTCCTCAGAATAGGACATAAGGGCATTGACAGAAGAGAAAGACCTCAGCCACTCTTTGAGCTGCTCAGATCCTCTTGATTGAGATTTTCCAACCCCTGTAGTGTAGATCAAACCAAGGAGCCATCATATGTAACACTTGATTATTTTTTGAAGTTAAATATGTCACCACAAAAGTGATGACAATTTTGAAATTATGATCACCTTAGTATTAAATCTCAGAGTTTACTACAAGATAACATTAGTCCTAATATATATGAAGAATTTTGATTCAATCTTTTTTGCGGGGGGAGGGATGCAGGAAGTATAAGGCAGACTGAGGTGATACAGGAGATAGACTGAGAAGGAACAGGAATCTGGGTGGCAAAGGGGACTGGGGAACCTGGGGATAGCTCCTCCCAATGGTTAGGAGAGGTTAAGTGGAGTCATCTTGAAGTAGTGAAGAGGGGAAATGAATTTTTGTGTGTAAATTTAAGGTTGTTCTTTTACCCTGAGATAGTCAGATAGAAATTGGGGGTTGGCTGCTTCCCCTCTAAAAGTGTTTGTGCGGGGGAATCAAAAGGAAATCAGAAAAAAAATGATTTTTTTTAAATCTCCTTACATTTTTATGCAACACAAGGTGGGTGAGGTAATATCTTTAATTGGGCCAGCTTCCATGGGTGGAAGAGACAAGCTTCTGAGCTACACAGAGTTCTTTTTCAGATGTGGGTCAGGTTCTCAAGGTTGATCTACACTAGCAATGTGTGTTGGTATACTATGTAGCTCAGGGGTGTGGAAAATCCACACCCTTGAGTGACGCAGTTATACCAACCTAACTCCCAGTACAGACAGCACTGGCGGGGGAGAAAAGGTGGAGGAGTATATAAGACAGCAGTATGATTGCTCAGAGCTCCAGTATGAAGCTGGAGAAAAGCCTGTTGAGAGTCTTTGGGTTAAGTTTAGAGGCGAGAGCAACAAGGGTGATGTCATGGTAGGCATCTGCTATAGACCACCAGACCAGGAGGATGAGGCAGGCGAGGCTTTCTTAGGACAACTAACAGAAGTTTCCAGATCACAGGCCCTGGTTCTAATGGGGGACTTCAATCACCCTGACATCTCCTGGGAAAGCCATACAGCAGTGCACAGACAATCCAGGAAGCTTGGAGAGTGTTGGGGACAACTTCCTGGGACAAGTGCTGGAGGAACCAACTAGGGACGGTGCTCCACTTGACCTGCTGGTCACAAACCAGGAAGAATTGGTAGGGGAAGTAGAAGTGGGTGGCAACCTGGGCAGCAGTGACCATGAGATGCTCAAATTCAGGATCCTGACAAAAGGATGAAAGGAGAGCAGCAGAATATGGACCCTGGACTTCAGAAAAGCAGACTTAGACTCCCTCAGGGGAGGATCCCCTGGGAGGCTAATATGAGGGGGGAAGGAGTACAGGAGCTGACCGTATTTTTAAGAAGCCTTAATGAGGTTGCAGGAACAAACAATCCCGATGTGCAGAAAGAATAGCAAATATGGCAGGCAACCAGCTTGGCTTAACAGAGAAATCTTCGGCTGGCTTAAACACAAAAAGAAAGTTTCCAAGAAGTGGAAACTTGGACAGATGACTAGGGAGGAGTATAAAAATATTGCTCAAGCATGCAGGGGTGTAATCAGGAAGGCCAAAGCACAATTGGAGTTGCGGCTAACAAGGGATGTGAAGGGTAACTAGAAGGGTTTCCAAAGGTATGTTAGCAACAAGAAGGTCAGGGAAAGGGTTGCCTCCCTCATTCAGTAAGGGTCCCACATAGTGACAGATGATGTGGAAAAAGCTGAAGTAGTCAATGCTTTTTTTGCCTAAGTCTTCACAGACAAGGTCAGATCCCAGACTGCTGAACTGGGCAGCACAGTATGGGGAAGAGGTGAACAGCCCTCAGTGGTGAAAGAACAGGTTAAGGACTATTTAGAAAAGCTGGACATGCACAAGTCCATGGGTCCGGATCTAATGCATCTGAGGGTACTGAGGGAGTTGGCTGATGAGATTGCAGAGCCATTTGCCATTATCTCTTAAAACTTGTGGAGATTGGAGGAGGTCCCAGATGATTGGAAAAAGGCAAACATAATGCCCATCTTTAAAAAGGGGAAGAAGGATAATCTGGGTAACTACAGACTGGTCAGCCTCACCTCCGTCCCTGGGAAAATCGTGGAGGAATCCATCATCAAGGAATCCATTTTGAAGCACTTGGAGAAGAAGAGGGTGATCAGGAACAGTCAACGTGGATTCACCAAGGGCACGTCATGCCAGACCAACGTGATAGCCAGTTATCTCATCATAGAAGGCACTGTGGATATGGGAAAAGTGGTGGACGTGATATACCTTGACTTTAGCAAAGCTTTTAATATGGTCTCTCACAGTATTCTTGCCAGCAAATTAAAAAAGTATGGATTGGATGAATGGACTATAAGGTGGATAGAAAGTTGTCTAGATCATCAGGCTCAATGAGTAGTGATCAATGGCTCGATGTCTAGTTCGCAGCCGGTATCAAGCGGAGTGCCCCAGGGGTCGGTCCTGCGGCCAGTTTTGTTCAACATCTTCTTTAATTATCTGGATAATGGGATGGATTGCACCCTCAGCAAGTTTGCAGATGACACTAAGCTGTGAGGAGAGGTAGATATGCTGGAGGATAGGGATAGGGTCCAAAGTGACCTAGAAAAATTGGAGGATTTGGCCGAAAGAAATCTGATGAGGTTCAACAAGGACAAGTGAAGAGTTCTGCACTTAGGAAGAAAGAATCCCATGCACCGCTACAGGCTGGGGACTGACTTGCTAAGTGGCAGTTCTGCAAAGAAGGTCCTGGGGATTATAGTGGATGAGAAGCTGGATATGAGTCAACAGTGTGCTCTTGTTGCCAAGAAGGCTAATGGAATATAGGGTGTCATTAGTAGGAGCAGTGCCATCAGATCGAGGGAAGTGATTATTCCTCTCTATTTGGCACTGGTGAGGCCACATCTGGAGTATTGCATCCAGTTTTGGGCTCCCCACTACAGAAAGGATGTGGACAAATTGGAGAGAGTCCAGCTGAGGGCAACGGAAATGATTGGGGGCTGGGGCACATGACTTACGAGGAGAGGCTGAGGGAACTGGGCTTATTTAGTCTGCAGAAAAGAAGATTGAGGGGGGATTTAATAGCAGCCTTCAACTACCTGAAGGGGGGTTCCAAAGAGAATGGAGATAGGCTGTTCTCAGTGGTGGCAGATGACAGAACAAGAAGCAATGGTCTCAAGTTGCAGTGGGGGAGGTCTACGTTGGATATTAGGAAACACTATTTCACTAGGAAGGTGGTGAAACACTGGAATGGGTTCCTAGGGAGGTGGTGGAATCTCCATCTTTAGAGGTTTTTAAGGCCCAGCTAGACAAAGCCCTGGCTGGGATGATTTATTTGGGGTTGGTCCTGCTTTTAGCAGGGTGTTGGACTTGATGACCTCCTGAGGTCTCTTTCCACCCTAATCTGAAAGGACCAGATTGTTTAGTGTAAGTAGTTAACACATATTTTAAGGGACCGTTTAAGATGAAATGGCCCATTAACACACCTTCAGTCATAGGCCAAAAAAGGATGTGTGATGCTACACCTCATATTCTTCATGGAAATATGGTTATGTTATGGATATGACATAACTGAAATGTACTTTATGCAAGATGGCTCTTGTAAGATATCATTGGAAATGTTATAATGTACTGATGAATGTGTTTATCCAATTTGTATGCAGGTATCACTTTTGTATCTGAAGCTGGGAATATTGACCAGGTCTCTGTATTTCAAATGTGCTACACTGGATGAGGCCAAACAATGTTAGTGGCTTATTGAAGAAATGCACACAAGCATAAAGATCACCCCAGGAACTGTGTGCTATAGAAACCTCTCAGATATAGTTTGACACAATGGGAACTCTTTGACCCGGGTCACAGCAAAAAAAAGCTTTCCAGCAAGTGGGGGGAAGATATAAAAGAGCGACAATGACAACATGAGGGGTCCTCACTCTCCCTACCACAATACACCTGAAAACAGACTGAACAGTGAGAAGTGATGGTCCCAGGCTAAGATCTTTAGCCTCTGTAAGAAAACCTGGGAAAGCCAAGGCAACTTGTGCCATAAGAATCTGCCAGCCTGTTCATCACTCAGGGTGAGAATTTGTTTATTTGTATCCTACACATCTAGTGTGTTAAGCTCAGTCTGCAGCTTTTATTTACTAAAGCAATCTGCTTTGTTCTGTTTGCTATCTCTTTAACCATTTAAAATTCACTTTTTGTAGTTAATAAAACTATTTCTTGTTTTATTATAAACAGTTTATGTAATTTCTAACTGGGGGGAGGGCAAAACACTGAGGAAGAGGGTGGATTTTTATGAGCTTGTGCTGTACAGATTTTTCTATACAGTGCAAGTCAGTGTTATTTTGCGTTTATCTCACAAAAGGGGTGTGCATGTGAGTGCTGGGAGAGTCCTCTCACACAGAGCTGACTTCAGTCTGTGGCTGCAGCTGGATGTGGCCCTACCTGTGTGTTTGTGCTGCAAGAGGACAGAGAGCCTAATTCAGCAAAACACGGAGCGGGAACCCAGCTGGTGGAGCAGGTGAGTCTCAGTGAAATCCCAGGACATCAGGTGGCACCCCAGAAGGGGGTCCAACCTGTCACAGGGTGGTTAGTCCATTACTGGTTAATGTAATAAGACATAAATCCAGTGTCTTTATTCAAACCATATTTTTTATTGTCTAGCAAAATTATGAATTTAGGCTCCCAGCCTTGTCTTTTGAAGGTATTGTGCAGGTTTCCTTTGAGGATGAGGACTGAGAGGTCAGATATGAAGTGATGATTTTCTGAAAAAATGTTTATCCATGGGTGATATGGTGTTTTTTGTCTTTTATAATTTTTCTGCATGAGTTCATTCAAAAGCATAGTGATTGTCTGGTTTTACCCACATAGTTGTTGTTGGGCATTCAGTACACTGGATGAGATACACCACATGTTATGTTAAGCATGTGTAGGACCCATGGATTTTGAAAGGTGTGTTGTGGGGATATTGATCATTGTAGCCATGGAGATATGTCTGCAGGTTTTGTATCTGTTGTTATGGCATAAATATTTATGCCACTCCCTGCAAATCCCATCATAGAAGGTGTGTTGAGGGCAAGACTGAAGTCCATGCCACTAGAACCATTTTGTGCAGCTCCCGATTGTGAAGTTGATGACAGGCCAAAAAGCATGGCTTTTATCATTTAAAGCAGTTGCCTACATTATGTCAGGAGCTGCACTGGCTCTTGACTAGCCCCAAATCCCTCTGAATTAACAACTGATTTTCAATTAATTTCCATGGACTACCTTGTCTTATAATCAATGCAGGTAATCATTCTGTTCTTATGCACTACCTCTCTCCAGATGGGAGGAGTAGGGGGAGAGGAGGAAGATTGTGAATGAAGGACATCAGGTGGTGGAAAAATTGAAGGTCTGGGGGAATGGCTTGAAGAGAGGTGGGATCTTTGAAAGGGTAGGTTGGGCTCCTGAGGGTAGAGAAAAAAATGGGTGAAGACCTATCATAGAAAGAAAGAGAGAGAGAAATGAAAAATGGTATAGAGATGGAATCAGATAAAAAAGAGTGACATAAAAATGGGAAAAGGCGGGGGAAAGCAAGACACCAACAAAACTTTTAGGTTAGTACATATAATTTAATTTATGTTCCAATATTTTATTATATTTTCCTGACAGCAAGATGTTCAATTTGTCTCATTTTTTTAGGAAAGGTTGGAATGACTATTGTAGCCATTTATACTGTATTAGTATTTCTTGCTGTTCTGAATTCTATAATATAAATGGAGAATAAGACAGAGAAAATAAACTCAAATTCATCAGGATGGAGGCCTAGAAAATCCGTTCTCTGCTTACTGCATTTGGGGGACTGTTCCATGGAAAATAAATAAATACATTTTGACAACAATTCATTGGTGGACTCAATTTATTTAGCAATAGAGGAGGCTTTAGTAGGTGACTCCAAATTCCCCACATTCCTCTTTTTAAAACAGTCAATTATGTTTCTGAGAATTGAGCAAAGGATCATGTAATAGGCTCTGCAAGAGTTCCTCAAGTTAAGAAAGAAATGTATTTTATTTGCATCCTAAAGTTAACCAAAATCAAAATTTACAAAATCATTGTGGATGGTAGTGTATTACTAAACTCCTCTGACTGACACTTGCTCTGTTCATTTAATCTTTTTTTTTTTAAATTAACAGTGTAGCCGACATATGGCTTGCATAAGGCTGCTCATTCCAGGGGCCAATTTGGACCCCACAACTGCCCAAATTTTAGGTAGTAGAAATGTGACATAAATCTGCTCTTGCCCCCACACCCTCCTGGACAATGACTTGTATGCTGAGCATCTCAGGAAATGCAGCACAGAATCTAGCTCTTTTTTAAATGTATAAGCACGTTTAACACAAAAGCAGGGATAGTCCTTCTAAAATGAAAATGCAAGTCACTTGCCTTATAAATCTGTTCTTCAGCAGAGCTTTATTCAGACAAATGAAGCCATGACATGTGCCTTGCTTTGCATGACTGTTTCCCTGTTATCTTGCTTTTGTTGGCAAAACAAGTCACAAAACACAGAACTGTAATTCCACTTTTTTCTGCTGTAGCCTCAGATGCTTAACACTTTAAAATGGTTATTAAAAAACAAAAACAAACAGCCTTCTACTTAGTTGATCCCAGTAGCTTTAGCTGTTACAACAAGATTTCACTGAGCTGCTTGTAGTGAAACCATTTTCAGTTTTTAACCTTTTTTTAAAAAAAAAGATGGAAAACGTATAAGTTTGCGTTTGCTTATTTATCATGTATAAAAAATAAAGTCTGAAAAGTTGTTTTTGTCAAATAAATGCTTTATTTTCCCCATTGCATTCTTTCCCCATTAGAAAAGCTTTTACTCCTCTGGCTATGGTGACTGCACAGCTAGTACAATTATGATATTACAAAAAACAAGACTAAAAACTGAGAAATGGAAAAGGAAAATGAATTTTATTTAGATCATTTTAGAAGCTTGTTTTGTTAATCCATGTTTAACTGCAATGCTTAATGATCATTTTGGAGACTGGATGGCAGTGGGCCTCTGCAAGGCCTACACAGTCCTTCTAAAGTGAGGTGAATTTCACTTTTAAGAAAATCAGTTATGACACATAGTGTGAACTGAAGCAGTCTACCCTATTCCTTAGCTTCCTGTTGATGTTTATTTTCTTCTCAGCCATCCTCTTCCCTTTAGTAAATTTTCCTGCTCTATTGCAGGGCTGTTTTTATAAGTGGCACCTTAAAGCTTTTACAAAATTAGGTATTCACATGTCTGTGAAGGAGCACGTGATACAAACTTCAGCGGCTCCTTTCTCCTTATGCCACTAAAATCAAGTACCCTTTTAATTTCCATTGTGTTTTCAGCATGGCTTTAGTTCATCATTTGTCTTCCTTACTTTAGCTCAGTAAGTGTGCTTTTGTTTGGCCTTTCCTTTGAGATCTTTTAGGCTATTACTAAACAGATTATTACAAAACAATGAGTAATTTAAAATGACTATATAGAATGTCTGTTGTTTGAAGAGTTCTAAGGAGAAGTGTGGAGAGGATGATTTAATAATAACACGATTGTTTTCTTGTGCTGTTGAAGCTAACAAAAATAATTCACCTTTCAAACTAAACTATTGAAAAAAGACTAACTAAATGACACTTCACTGGTTGGGAGGCCTAGAGGATCTGCTAGAAAAGCTGTAATTTCACCCAGGCTGTGAAAGAGCTGTAACACCCACTCATTGAGACTTTCTCAACACAAAAATTAGTCTGTTCCATACTCCCAAAATAGAGGCAAAAAGCTGCATTCCAGTTATTTGCCTTTTATATTATTTGTTTAGGGTTTTCTACTTTTTCTCCATTTTTAGGAATGCAATTTTACCTCTCCTGGACCATGACAAGAAATGAGGCTCACTGAACCTGTGGATCCAAAGAATAGTTTCTGTGGCAACAATTACCACTTGACAGCTTTCAAAACGTCCCTCTGCCACCCTTGACTTGTTACTGTCTTAGTAATACATATAGTAGAGGTTATCACACTGTGGATGATCAGTACTTATGAGGAGTAAATAGACAGGCATCAAGAAGGTTACATAAGCAGCAAATGAGAAAAAATACTCTAACTTTCAAATGCAAACTATTTTTGACAGGAATCAATCTGTAACTGAGCTGTAAATTTCTGAGTAGACACTAGCAGACAAATTCTACTCTCACACTGGTGTTTTTACTGGTAACAACTGATAGAGTCTGAAACCTAATATAAAACACAAATTACAATATTCCAAAAAGACAAACCTTGTGTTTTATGATAAAATTGGTTTTCTAATGCTGGCACTCTAGTCAGTTACAGAATTTACTAGAAATGCCTCACTATTTCTGTGTGCAGGTGCACATTCAATTTTACTTGTATTTATTTACCGGTCTGACTTTATTTACATTCCAGCACCGGTTTTTCATACAAGTGTCAATGAAATTCTGCTCCCATTTAAGTCAATGACAGAACTCTCATTGACTTCAGTGGAGTCAGGATTTCATCCGATGGGTAAAGTTGACTCTATGGGTTAAATGTTTAAAACAGAGTGATTGAGAAGCCTAAATCTCACTTTCAAAAGTGATTTAGATCCTTAGAGCAAGATTTGGGGAGTTTAGGGGCTTTGAAATCCCACTAGGTGCCTATCGCCATCATTATGCACCTAAGTACCTTTAAAAGT
The DNA here is from genome assembly GCF_002925995.2 of Terrapene triunguis. Taxonomy (NCBI): domain Eukaryota; kingdom Metazoa; phylum Chordata; order Testudines; family Emydidae; genus Terrapene; species Terrapene triunguis. Next base: position 10,664,541 of record NW_020664417.1, on the reverse strand, counting down.
CTGGCCTTTAGAAACCTGGGTCTCACTGAAAGGCAGTGGGACTTAGACTCCTATGTGTCTGTCACAATAGATACTTTTGAAAAAATTTCCCTATACCCTTTGTTTGAAATATTGATACAAAACTTTTCTTATTTGTCTTTGATGCTATACTGTACTTTTTCTAACAAAAATACTGAACAATAAATTATATGCAATGCTGTATTATTTTTCATCATTTAATTTATCTACACTTTTGTTAAACTAGTGAAACTCCCTTAATCTCAAACAAACTGGGTATAGGAAAAAGATATATATGCACTGTTGACAAACATAGAGAAGAACTCTTTCATAACTCCCTCCCCCCACACACCATAATAAATATGTACATCTTTCATTGATAATCCTTAAAAGTTTATCACCAATAGAGAATTTGTTTCAAGCAGATGTTTCATGCTAATTGCTGAAGTTTAATCAACCAACATTGTCTTTGGAGAAACAGTTGTGATTTTCCCAGAACATTAAATTACAATGATTATTCCAGCCTGGATTGAAACATTAATGGCAGGAGAAATCATGTATTAGTATTTAGTAACTTTGCTATTTCAAAAGCCTGTACATGACTGATTTGAAAGCTGGTTGAACAAGACTTGAATGATTAATGTGTACCATTCATCCATTATCTTTACAGGTAACTCAGCTGGTGATTTTGCAGTGTTTTATCAGATTGCTTCAGGGAAAACATCATTAGTGACCCCATCACTATGAGATCTGGTTTATTCTCACTTGGGAGCAGTTAATACAAAATGCCACAGGGGTTTCTTGGAAGGGCTTGCAATGCCTCATGGGACATTCTCACAGGGGGGACTGGGAAAAGGCTTCAACATCCCATTATGTAGTTTTCTCCCTCCCACCCCTGATTTCAACTGGAATCCATAATATGTTGTGCCTTTTCAAAAGGCTGGCATAGCTGTGCATATGCCATATCCCAAGAAGCATGGACCCCACTCAGCTGTGAACGATTGTTGTCCGCATTACAAATACCACATGCCTTATTCTGCAGTATTTCCAGAGCCATGAGAGTTCTTCAAGAAGCCTTGCTGGAAGCCATAGAACAAAAAAATTCCCGGTTGCTGCTGGCAGTCGTGCAGCAGCTGAACATGGTGGAGCACCATTTCTGGTCCCAAGAAACAAGCAATGACTGGTGGAATTGCATCGTTATGCAGATATGGGATGACAAGCAGTGGCTGCAGAACTTTCATATGCACAAGGCCACTTTCCAGGAACTGGGTGTGCGGAGCTCTCCCCAGCCCTGCAGCACAGCGACACTAAAATGAGACCTATTCTGACAGTGGAGAAGCATGTGGCGATCTCTGTGCAGAAGCTTGGAATAACAGACTGCTACTGGTCAGTGGGGAATTAATTTGGAGTCAGTACATCCACCATGTGGGCTGTTGTAATCAAAGTATGCAGGGCCATTAATCACCTTTTGCTAAGAAGGATTATGACTCTGGGCAATGTGCAGGAGATTCTGCATGGTTGTGCCACAATGGGGTTCCCTAACTGGGAGATGGCATGCATATCTCTATTTTGGCACCAGACCACCTTGGCAAAGATTATCTAAACAGAAAGGGATACTTTTCAATGGTGTTGCAAGCGCTGATGGTTCACCGGGGTTGTTTTACTGACATCAACATGGGATGGTCAGGGAAGGTGCATGACACATGCATCTTTATGAACACAGGTCTGATCAGAAACTGCAAGCAGGGACTTTCTTTCCAGAATGCAAAATAACCATTGGTGAAGTTGAAATGCCAATAGTAACCTGCCCCTTACTCCAATGGCTCATAAAGCCATACACCTGGAAATCATAGAATCATAGAATATCAGGGTTGGAAGGGACCTCAGGAGGTCATCTAGTCCAACCCCCT
>NW_020664417.1:10649019-10662234 GCF_002925995.2 Terrapene triunguis | reverse complement strand
AAAGCTTATGCTCCCAATACTTCTGTTAGTCTCAAAGGTGCCACAGGACCCTCTGTTGCTTTTTACAGATTCAGACTAACACGGCTACCCCTCTGATACTTGACACATTTATCTTGTCTTTAAAAGCACAGTAGCCTTGCCTGTCACACATCATTATTCTTAGGACCCTCCCCTGGGGTTGAGTGGAAGGGATATTGCAATGCTCACCCCCACCCCATCTCCTGGAAAGTTTGGGAGAGATGGAGGGGAAATACGGCGATGTTGGAATGCATTTGTGCAGGGGCTGCAGAGGAAGTCTAGCCTCAAGGTGCTTCTCCTGGAGGTCAACCAGACACCTCATGTCAGTTTGTTCCTTCAGAATCCCCAGTATCTCTTGCTGCCTGCCATGCTCACTCTCATGGGCTGCTCTCCTGCCACCATGTCCAGTTTTTCAGAGAGCAATCCACCACGCTCTGCTTGGTGTCCGCTGTCTGAGAGGCATTCATAATCTTGTTAAACATGTCATCACACATTCTCTTTCATCTTCATCTTATCTGGGAGAGCCTCTCCACTGGTGTGGAGGAAGAGCTGAAGGCTGCACTTTCAGCTGTAAGCCATGGAAAGCACAAAGCAACCATTGTCAGTACAGACCCAGTGTCTAGTGAAGAGTTGCTATATAACAATCACTCCCCTCATGGAAGTTTAAGGCAAAACATTTTCATTTACACAAGATATTCACTGAACTGATTTGCTGTCCCAGTCATGGTGAGTATGGCCTTGGGACATGGGCGCTGGACCGTCAGCAGCATTGGATGGGCAATCCATGGTGGGACCAAAGGGGAGCAGGGAGACATGCCACCTTCCCTTTGTAACATAACAGTCACCCTCCCAAACTGCAAGCCTTGGCAGAGGCTGCATGGGGGGAGAGGGAGGGAAGGAGAATGTGCTTGCAGTGGCAAGTGGGGACCACAACATTTACATCCCGTCCCACCCACTTCACATCACTTCTAGCTATTGCCTGAAGCTCGCAGTTACTAAATGTCAATGCTGACCCTGGCACCCAAACTACAGCCATGTTTTGGAAACTGTGGGTGAAGGGGCAGAAAATCTCAAGGCGGGGGGAGTACAGACACTATTGTTTGTGGTCCAAGCAGTTGAAATGAAAACTACCACCATCTCCCCTAGGTGTGACCCTAGCTGATATCACTCTCCTGAAGGAAACAGAAGTGGTAAGGGAACAGATGCTGCAAGTGTCCAAGTACAGAACGTCTCTGTATGCTGCTATCCTGTATACTGAAATGATGCCAGCCAAATTAATACTGGAGTAGCACTGGAAAGTGTCGTATTGAAGTGGAAGAAATAAGGCAGCCCTCCTAGAAACCTTCTGCAATGGATTGCACAGTACCCCCAGGAAAATTTCTTGGAGATTTCTATAGAGGATTAGCAAGCCATCTCTGTGTACATTGTCTTTTTCATGGAGCACCCTCTGCCTAGCTGGTGCAGCCACTGGGAAGGATAGCCACTCTACCTCACCTTGTTAATTTTAATAAAAATTAGAATATAAGAACATGTGATATAGAATATAATAACAAGATATTACTTGAAATTGCATACTCACCAGAGATTCCTTCCCCAGCATCACGCTCAACCATGATGCTGTTCTGCGACTGGCTGGACTGCTTGGGGGTTACAAACAGTTCCTGGCTCTCTGGGAGAATGGATCCCCCACTCACCTGTCTCTCATTCTCTTCCTCCACTTCCTTGTCCAAGACCTCCTGTTCAGTGTTATCTGTGCTGGCCTGGGACTCCAGCTCCTCAGAGGTATCCATGATGCTCTTGTGGGTTGTGGTGGGTTGCTTCTGAGAATCGCACGCAGCTCCTTGTGGAAGAGACATATCTGTGGTGTTGAACCAGAGTGATTGTTTGCCTCCCTTGCTTTCTGGAATGCCTGCCACAGTTCCTTGATTTTCACACGGCACTGCTGTGTGTCCCTAGTGTAGCCCTTTTCTGCCATGCCCCGCACGATCTGCTCAATGATGTCTATGGATCAGATGTGTGCCTGCATAGCCTCTTTTTCCCACAGACCAAGAAGATCCACTATCTCCTGTGTACTCCAGGCACATTTGGAGCATGAAGCAGCCATGATCAGCTGTGCAGGAGATCTCTCCATACCAAAAACCAGGAAATGGAAAGTCAAAAGTTCCAAGTCCTTTAACCGGGGTGGGAATTTTTCCCGTGTATCTGGCTGCTGTGCAGCAGAGTTGAGAATGTTTAGCAGAGCGGTCATAGCAGAGCACTGTGGGACACATCCTGGAGGCCAGTTAGGTTGATGTAAGCAACACAGTGTCTACGCTGCCTCTATGTCAACCTAACAACATTGAATTAAGTGTTACCTCTTGAGGAGGTGGAATAATTAAGTCAAAGTAGTAGTTGAATTACATCGGTGGAAGGGACCTGGTAGTGTAGACATGTTCATTATTAGGTCTGAGCGTATGTAAACCTAACTGCATAGTGTAGACCAGACCTGAGAAGAGGGCTTTTTATTATTGTATTTTCATTTTATTTCTCTGATAAGAATATTTTTGGCAACTTGGGCTGGATGTGGATGGAAACTGAAAGGTGGGAGAAGGAGAACAATGGATTAGTGGAAGTGTGTGGGCACACAGCAGCAGAAAATGGAAGTAGCTAAAAGAAGCATCTCAAGAACAGAAAGAAAAATGAAATTTATTATTTCAATGATGATTCTAGCAGTACACCCATCACAAAGTCAGATCAATTGCAACATTCCTCCTGCGTGTATTAGCAAAAGAAAAATAAAATTAGATGGGAAGTTCTATCATTAAGCCTACCAAGACCTGATTCAGCACCAATTAAATGAGAAGAAAGACTTCCTTAAGCCACAGAATCCAACACTAGCAGAACTGTGTGATAAAGAAAAACTGGAACTGAGTGCAAACTGATGTTAGGTCTGGGAAAGCTACTCACAATGTCACAGCTAAAAATAAGGTGGAACAGATTGTTTAGCATAAGTAGTTAGAAAAATCTGTTCTGCTCTGTATTTAGCTGATACTGAATACCTTTTCCAGACATGAAGTAGAGATCTGTGTAGCTCAAAAGCTTATATTTTATGGGACCAATTTCTGTTGGTGAAAACGATATTAACTCACTGTGACATATCAGTGTACAATTCAGAAAAGCGGACAGCTGTGCCACCCCTGCCCTGCAAGCTTGGGTTCCTTACAATGCCTTGCTGAAATAACTCTCACCAGGGCTGCTCATAAACAGACTGCCAGCATGAAAGCCATACCCTGTGTGTCTGTGTGTAGTCTCAACCTCTCAGTTACATCCTGGATCTCACCAGCTTTGGTCATACTGAAGAGTGATCCCAACATACACCCAATCCCAGATTTTCTTTCAGAAATGTATGTCCTGTACTGCCCAGTCGTCTCTTGGATACTACAAATATATTAAATCCATTATTCCTGTAAGGGAATGATATGCCAGATTATTACCTTAAATAGAGTTACAAAGATACTTCATCTTAAAAATGCTGGTTTAGATAAAACAGTAAGTTTATTAATTACAAAGATAAAGAATTTACATGAGTACAAATAATGAGGGATAAAACTAAGGGCTGGTCTATACTTAGCCGCTAGTTCGGCAGCTTGAAATCGAACTTCCTGGTTCGATTTATCGCGTCTGGTCTGGACGCAATAAATCGAACCAGGAAGTGCTCGCCGTCGACTGCGGTACTCCATCTCAACGAGAGGAGTACCGCGGAGTCGACGGGGGAGTCTGCCTGCCCTGTGTGGACCGCGTCTGAACCGCGGTAAGTTCGAAGTAAGGTATGTCGACTTCAGCTACGTTATTCACGTAGCTGAAGTTGCGTACCTTACTTCGATTTGGGGGGTTAGTGTAGACCAGGCCTTAGAAATAGTTTCAAGAAACAAAGATAAACCGCTTAGTAGTGCCTAATTTAACAAATTATATTAGATTCAAGCGAAATTCCTTCACCACGTGTTTCACCACTGATCAAATGCTTCAGGATAGGACCCTCAACTCACATGGTCCAACAGCTGTTTTCCTTCATCTCCTTTGGTGCAATGCCAGAGAGAGACAAGGCAAGGTAACGTTTTGGGGTGTTTGTGCCTGCTTTTTATAGTTCCAGACCCCCTCTTGAAAAACATTTCCAGCTGAGACCCAAGAGACAAAGAGTCTATGTGGAAGTACTGTTATGTTCCCCCGGGCTTTTTTCACCTATTTGAGTTTTCTTTGTTTCCCTTCTTGCCTGATGACTCTGTTTATTGCTTAAATGCAAATTAAGGCAAGCACACATTCCTTTGTTTAGGACAGACCAGTTTGCTGACTTCTATCTGGGCAGGGCGGTGGGGCTTGGAACATGTGTTAATAACATCATATAGGGGAATCTTATACACCTCTACCCTGATATAATGCAATCCGATATAACACGAATTCGGATATAACACGGTAAAGCAGTGCTCCGGGGGCGTGGGGCTGCACACTCCGGCGGATCAAAGCAAGTTTGATATAACGCGGTTTCACCTATAACACGGTAAGATTTTTTGGCTCCCAAGGACAGCGTTATATCAGGGTACAGGTGTAACTACTTTTTCAGTGTTGCCACAAATATTTTATGAGGGCAATGCTGACCAGCAAATTATGAGTTTTCAAATAATACTTTATAAGGCATACCTTGTACAAAGATTAGTACAATAGTGTGTAGGATGTGAATATAGGGGTTTATTCTGTCACACTCCCCCACCTTATCTCTCTAATGTCCTGGGACCAACAGGGCTACAACACTGTTAATTGATACACAGTTGTCTTCCTGCACTTGCATTCAGCCTCAAACAATGATTATGTGAAATCTGAGCTGCCCCATTCATCGCATTGTGGTGATAACTGAAACAGAAATGACAATTTAAATGTCAAACCATGTCAGCTATTTCACTGTTAATCAGTTTAGCAGCAACATCCAGCTGATGTGCTTATTGTACAATACTTATCTCATTGTCATTCTTCCTCAGGTGTTTACCCTCCAGCTTATTCTTGACAACTTTAGCATTTCAGTGTAGAGTAACAAGTACAAAAATATGTAGCACGCAAGAAGCAAAAATACAAAGACATTGCCAAAGACATTGAAATTAATATGAAAGAAACATGGCACTAGTTATGTCAGTAACTTCTCATTGGTGTGAGTACGGTGTTCATAATCTGGCCTAAAATAAACAACAGAGGGACTACTATACTGAATATTATTCAATATAATAATTAAAACTCAACAAAAAAATCTTATATTTTTAATTTAAATGAAGCTGCCACAGAGTTTCCAGTCTTCCAATTTCCTCCCTGCAAAATGTAGGTGGAACTTTGACTAGATGATCTAATTATCCCTTCTGACCTTAAAATCTGTAAACCTCTTGTCTAACACAAGCCATGGAATTTCAGAACTTGTAGCAGAGTATACAGGACCTTGGTTATAATGACAGCATCCACACTGTTAGATGTTATTGAGAAAATATTGCCTAAAACCTTCATGCACCTTTTTTTTTTTCACTTTCCATGACTATTTGGGTGATTTAGTTTTACTGTTGCAAACATTCATGCAAGGAAAATTTAAAATCTCAATGTACAAAATTCATGGATACCAAATTTTAAATTCTCACATCAGAAGTCATGCTGAAAGTTCTTGCAAAGACAGTTAGTCAGGAAATAGAAACAATACCATTTTATTTATTTGAGCATTATAAACTAAGGAACACATTAAATAGTCACATTAAATTCAAATAGTTAAATATTCAAAATATATTTGTGTAACAAACTTGAAAATCCAGTAAATTCAAGGATTTCACTATTTGCTCAGGGATATTCCGTGAGTAGAAGAAGAGGCTAAATATGTTGAATGAATCATTCATTATGTGTTATTTTCACAGCTCTATCATTTAATATCATTGGCCAACATATAATCTTGTTAGTAAGGCTGAGTTTATGTGAGGCCGAGGCCACTGAAACCAATGGGAAGCTTCAGGGTTAAAACAGAATGCCACTTTAATGAGTAGAATGCTAATACCCTTCTCATTTGGGAACTGACTCATTTGGTATGTTTCATAAGTAAATCCTTGACAAATTTACAAAGATTTTTATAATATATTTGCCCTTTTCTTGGTCTTTTCTAATTGTATAATAAACACAGCCCATGAAAAAAATTTTGGCATTAAAGGGAAGGGCAAATTCTGCAGCTGTAATTCCACGTTATCATCTACAATACTGAATCTAAATCTGTTTTCAGAGGCAGCATTATAAGTAAGGATTGTAGTGGGAAGTTTTGTGAACTGCTCAAATTATATTTTGGTCAAGTTTCTAGAACTTTCTTTCCTGTACCTTACATACATGCTCCCCCCACTTATTCATTTTCAAATCAACATGTTTTTTGAGCTGAAAGAGATCATGTAAAGTAGCAGGAATAGACAAACATACCAGGAATGATAGCAGTTCCAGTCTGGGAAACCTGTCTGTGTAAACGTTCTTAGCTCTATCTGATATGAACTCTCTCTCTCTTTGTAGCTATATCAAACTATCAAATTCCATTTTGTTTTCTTGCACATGATTTTGATTATAAAACTATTCTGTGCCTTCACTGCTGTGTAGCCTTCATATTGAGCTGAAAGGTGTCAGGAGAAATTCTTTCATCAAGCAGATGTCTAACAAGGAAGGGTAATTAAGATTCATAGATTCCACAGCCAGAATGGACCACTATGATCATCTAGTCTGATCTCCTATATAATACAGGCTAACGTCCTGTAAAAGATAACCTTGATGAGTGTCCATTCCAAATGGACACCTTAGAACCATGGGAAGGCTGGAGCCTAGGAGATTCAGTTTTACCCAGCTTGTCTGCAGGGAGTTGCGTCTGTGGGGAGGAGAGCAGTGGAATTACCCCTGAAGGGGAACACAGAGACTGAGCTGCTATTACACTTTTTAAAAAACACAGCGGAACTCAGAGATGGGCACCTAAAATGAGATCCAAAAGCCAGCATAGTAGGTGCAGAACTGGCTAAGCTAGCCCATGGGAGATGCCAATAAAAGGGTGTGTGTTAAGCCCCATCCAGCTCATTCAGAGATAGGCACCCATGTTCAGGCTGTGCGGTGGTGCCTAGCTCTGTTTATCAATCCATGAATAGGAACCCATCTCCTGAAATCAGGCTGCTTAGGCACCTAAATCTGGGGTTTAGGCACATAAGTATCTTTGTGCTTCTGGGACTCATATGCTTCATGTTATGCACATGTTTAATGGCTTTGCTGAATTGTAGTAAAAGCTAAATGTGGTAATAGGCATTTCATGATTAAATTGGGACACAGATGAGGCAGGTATTTGGGAAAAAGTCTCACGCCTAATATCCAAGGATTGGAACTGGTCAGTTCTGCAGAGCTACATGTTGCTCTCTCCTCACTAAAAAGACACCTGGGCTCCCCAGCTGTCAGTTTATGGAATCCTGAGAGGCTGATGCTCAAGACAGAGATCTCCAGCCCATCAAATGTTTAGCATGTGACCCGAGGCAAGTACAGGTTCTTTGTTCCTTCTCTTGTCAAGGATCAGGCTTTTGTGCAGCCCAGGATAGATTGATAACAAGAATATAAAACACTGAGAGCATAGCTGCAAGTAAATTGTAGATTAAAAGAAAAGTTAAGAAGAGACAAATGAAACCAAAGAAGAGTAGTTTTAGCTGGCAGACTGTCTTAGTTAAATCAGTAAGAGTTAGGAAAAATAGTTAATTAGAGGGAAAAGGAGGAGCAAAGTTCCAATTTTATCCAGTTAATTAATTTCCAGCTGTCTCCTAGAGCCTTAGAGTTTCAACTGTTAAAGTTAAGAAGAGAAAAGAAGAGACATCCATCATTAGCTTCATCTGGACAGCATCAGCCGGAGGAGACAGACTGAGACCTAGATGCTCTGGGTAAGTACTTGACTTCATTAATTGTGAAATCAGTTCAGGTAATACCAAAAAATCTACCACAAAGTGGATTCAATGTCATTGAAAATTAACACAGAAAAAACTGAGATCATTTGAAAATGATAAACTTAGATTCTCTGTGTATGTTCTATAATCTTGGTGTGAAACAAAATAAAATCAGAGACTGATTCTGTTTTCATTTACACCAAAGTAAATCAAGAGTAGCTCCTCTGAAGTCAATGGAATAACAGTAGGGTAAAACAGTAGGGTAAGAGTAAACCAGGCCCCTAGTGAACAGATTTCTATTCCTTGATTTCTTGCTACTTATTATGCCTAACAACAATGGGTTGAACTTTGTTTTTAGCAATAAGTATCGTCCATCAGCTCAGTGAGTACCATCTCAGGGCCATGCCTATATTAAAATAACACAATCACAAAAAAGTCAAAAAGTACAAAAAGTTAGTGTTCCAGGATTGATCATATATATTAATTTCTGCCCCTGTTTTTGATTAAATTTGTAGTTTAATGTACAGTGTTTATATACTAAAATACACACCATACAATATACCAGTGCAGAATGTCTATTGTGGGCACATTAATGTTGGTGTTAAAACATTAGGGGGAGATGTTCAAAAGCACAAAGACCTTAGCTTTCTGCATTTTCTGATTTTCTGTGATTTGACTGTGCCACTTTACTATTGCATTAATTTAATTTGTTTCCATGTAATATCCAGTAATAGGATTTTTTTTATTTCCTAAATTCAGCTCTCTTCAAAATAGGTTATGTGATTTTCTAATACTTGATTTCTAACTATTTGTAAATGATTTTACAATGACCATTAATAATACTACACTTCATCCACATGCAGATCATATTCTGGGGGAGAAAAAAAGCCATCTGCTTCTTTCAACAGCATTCTAATAATAGTTATATATGGCTCCAAGGAGGGACCTCCATGAGATTAAAATTTTAGGATTGTCATAAAATGGATTAATTTTTGTTGCCATTTTCTGATCTCATTACATATTTGGCACAGAATAGAATGGTTTCATGTCATTTTCAGCTAGTTACAATCTTTTGTCACTGATAATGTGCCATAAAGATAAGTTTACATAAAGTATTGGAACTGTGTGATAATTCACTCTCATGGTAAGAAGACAGTGACTAGAACAGCAAGTGCCAAAAATCACTCTATTCCTGGACATAAGTGTAATGGAAATGGGACTATTATAAGATTTGTTTGTTTCCCTGATAATCTCATGATCATCCTTAGACAATCTTAAAATGATTTTAGGTCATTCTTTAATGTAAGCAAAGCCATATTTGTTGTTTCTTTAAAAATTTCAAAGTGAGTTGAGGAAAATCTTTTTCTTTATGTATTTATTTAACACCCAACATTGCACCATTTGAGTGCCTGTGTGAAGTAGGGAAACATAATCCTCATTTTGCAGATGGGGAACTGAGCCACAGAGAGATTAAAGTGATTTAACCAGTGTCACAAATGAAGCCTAGGACGGAGCGGGGAATTGAAACTAGAATTCCTGTCCTGTGTCTTGACCCCAAGACTATTCTTCCCTTCGTACCCCTGGTCTGATAGTAGGCTACTCAAAAACCTCTGTTTCATTGTCCTCACTCTGTAGTGTTTGCCACCACTCAACTCCCTCCTGTCCATCATTTCTGTACCTCATACCCATATTTAATCAGAGAATAACCCTAAGTTTCTGTTTCCCCCAGTTTCTTCTTATCCTGAGCCCTAGAGAAAAGGAAGCAGAAGGGGGAGATGTGCAACCTTAGTCAGATAGTACCATGACAGTAACTAAGCCACTGTCTCCCTGAGCTGAGGGGTGGATAGATACATACAGCAATAGGTTATATACATACTAAGTTAGAAAGAAGAGCAAAGCCCAGACAAAATCTGCCTCTATAGAAAGTAGAGACAAGATCTCAAAAATGGAAATTCAATATGAATGTATAAAATTACATGTAATGATTAAGAATCTCAGGTTTGCATTTTACTATGAATGACCTTCAAATATTTGTAAACTCAATCCAAGGACAACATCCATCCTTTAAGTTTTATGATGAATTGAGAAGACCCACGCCAATACAAATGCTGAAATTTACGTAAAAAATCCTATCCGGGAGAGAAGATCAAAACCAAAAAGTAACAACTTAATAAGAACAAAACATGTTCTTCCTCAGCATGACCCAGCTAAAATCCTGAACGTTTCAGTATCAGTGCAGCTCTAATCCAAATGCACTATGGAAAGGAACAATGCAAAATCATTAATGCAAATTGCCAACACAATAAGATGACAGCCAGAAAATGTTTGGAAAATGTTACAATGATTTCAAGTGTTACAACCCATGGCTTTATAAAAGCCTCTAAAATGTTAATGTAAGAGTTGCATAGTCGGGGGTGTGAACCTCTGAAAATGAAAGTGATTACATGGAAAATATGTACCTTTTCTACCTTTTTTTCCTTCTTTCATGTTTGTGAATATGGTTCTATGGAGTCAGTTTCTATCTTCCCAAGACCAGTATAGTTAGTGTTTAACACATCAAAGCTATCATATATGTGATGATGATAGATGTGATCAATTGTATTTATGGTATACCTTTGGAACATCATATGAGAAATTATATGTAATATAACATATTTCTAATTTAACAGTTGACTGCATATATACCTATGCAGTAACTACTTTAATATACTTGAAGGTCTGACATTTTAGAATCTGCCCCAGGAACATGAACTAACAGTCATAAGTCTGGTGGGATGGTCAAAGTTTCCAATGAATTCATTTATAACATCCCACACCACACTCTTCTTTAACTTTCATCTTCTTATATATTTTTCTAATTCCACAGCATGTAACTTAGCCTCCCCTAAACACTGGCAGAGTATGTTGATCTAAAGCAGGGGTCGGCAACCTCTGGCACGCGGCTCGCCAGGGTAAGCACCCTGGCGGGCCGGACCAGTTTGTTTACCTGCCGCGTTGGCAGGTTCGGCCAATCATGGCTCCCACTGGCCGCGGTTCGCTGTCTCAGGCCAATGGGGGCTGCGGGAATCAGCGTGGCCGAGGGATGTGCTGGCCGTGGCTTCCCCCCCGCCCCCATTGGCCTGGGACGGCGAACCGCGGCCAGTGGGAGACGCGATCGGCCGAACCTGCCGACGCGGCAGGTAAACAAACTGGCCCAGCCCACCAAGGTGCTTACCCTGGCGAGCCGCGTGCCAGAGGTTGCCGACCCCTGATATAAGGTATTATGAGTGTAAGGAAGTCTAAGTTAATGTAAAGTGGTCTCACGTGTTCCACCTTATGCATCACTTGTATATTTGGTCTAGAGTCATAGTACAGACATGGAGAAAGATTATCAGGCAGAACTGCAAATTTTGGTTTGAAAACGTAAACTCAAAGCCATGTGCAGTTGGAAGTCTCCAATTGGAGATATCTGTTTATAGCATTAATGCTGTATTTGCTGCTGATCCATATTTGTGCATACTGTGAAATGAAAAACTCTAGAAAGGAATATCTTGGATCTGCATCCACTTATCAGTCTTCCAATGAAGTATTAATATACTACAGAGACTCTTCCATAACCTCTTAGAAGCTAGGACAATAGGGTCACAGCCTTCTTGATTTATCAAATAAATGTTGATTAAAAAAAATCATGGCAATTTCTATGACACTTATGTTGATAATTTAAAATAATTGCATGGTTTTTTTCATGTTTACTGGAATCCTTTATTAGAAGACTCAGTGTATTATAATATCTCTCGGTGCAATGCTGAAACACATAGGCGCAGACTCCATGGGTACGCCAGAGCTGGAACACCCATGGAAAAAAATTAGTGGGTGATTAGCACCCACTGGTAGCCAGCTTCCCCCTCCCCCACAGCATTTCCCCCCGCCAGCAGCCCCGCCGATCAACTCCTCCCCATCCCTCTCAGTGCCTCCCGCCCACCGCGATCAATTGTTTCACAGTGTGCAGGAAGTGCTGGGGGGAAGGGAGAGGAGTGGGGACGAGGAAAGCTCAGGGGAGGGGGTGGAACGGGGCAGGAATAGGCAGGGTGAGGACTTGGGGGAATGGTTGGGGTGGGGTCAAGGCCTGGGGTGGAGTGGGGAGTTGGGTATACCCCGGGCCTGGATGAAGCCTGCGCCTATGCTGAAACAGTATTTGGCCACCACGCAAACATGTAAAGTGGTGAACACTATTAAATTAAAATTACCCTCACTATCTGCTCAAGATTAGTTTTAGTTACAAGTCTGTAGGGTTGAGTAAGAACTTTCTCTTGACACCCTTTGATGTCATTACTTTAAATAATGTAACTACAATATAGTTGGGATAAAAGCTACTTTTCTGTTGATTTTGAGCAAATTTCTAAATACAAAAGTTTCTAATGCATGCTTTCACATTCTTATAAGTAAATACTGGCTTTACCTGATTGTTAAGCTGTCTCCACCTGGGTACCATTTTTGGGGCTAGATACTGAACTAGTGTAAATCACTGTTGTTCAAATGATATTATTTACATCCTCTGTGGATTTAGCTCTTTGTGTGAAATATATCTGTGTACTAGTATGAAAATGGCTATTTAGGCTGTGAATCTTGTGCAGAGAAAAGGAAAGCTGAATATTATATTTTAGTCCTTCCACTCAAAAAAGGCTAGAAGTCAGCCAATGGTATTTCCAAACTAACAGCCAAAAATGCTGATTTATTTGAATTCCCCTTATTATGGAACTGATAGTACACCACTGATGTCAATGATAGTTTCATTATTGGTTTAAATGGGAACAGGCTTGGGATGTATATGCCTAACTCTGAATGTTGAGCACTCTCAATCCTTTTGACCCTAGTAGGAGGTGTTTATAAAAGTTTACTAACCAGGAGCACTTCCCCAATCTGTGACAACACTGATCAAAATAATGTATAAAACAAGATGATAATTATTGGATTGTTATGGTTGTCTAATCTCAAGCTGCACAGTCTGGTGTTCAACAAATGTCTCTCTGCAAGCATGCTCATTTAAGAAATTTTACGGTTAGGATTTTGTACCAAGTATTTTGTACTTTTGAGGTTTCTTTCAGACAATACTTTTCTTGCGATGTGACACTGCCAGTTGCATTTTCTCAGGAGTCCAGACAGATTAAGTTCTGTGACTGTGTCTCTGAGTCTTTCCACCTTTAACAATGTCCTTTGATAAAAAGGTATCTGGCTCTCTCTGAAGCAAGTCCTCAGGAGTGTTGATAGTTATCGTCAACTG
>NW_020664417.1:10576083-10639019 GCF_002925995.2 Terrapene triunguis | reverse complement strand
TGACTACATTTATTTCAGAAGCATTTTGGCTGTAGAGCAGTGTTTTTGATCATAACCCCCAAAACGTTTTCAGAATCATTGCTTCTAAGGATAGAATCTCCAATCCTGTAACTATGGCCTCCATTCTTCGTTCCAAGATCTATACATTTACAGTAAGCCATATTAAAATATATACTATTTGCTTGTGCCAAGCTTACTAAGTGACCCAAGTCATTCTGTATCAGAGTGACATGTTGTCTTCTTTATTTACCACTCCCCCAATATTTTTTTCATCTGCAGATTTCATCAGTGATGGTTTTATGTTTTATTCCAGGTCATCAATTAAAAAAAAAAAGCATTAAATAACATAAGGCCAAGAACTGATCCCCATGGGACCTCACTGAAAGCACACCCACTTGATGATGATTCCCCATTTACAATTAAATTTTGAGACCTATCAGTTAGCCATCTTTTAATCCATTTAATGTATGCCATGTTAATTCTGTATCATTCTAATTTTGTAATCAAAATGTTGTGCAATACCAAATCAAATGCCTTACAGAAGTCTCAGTATATGATTACCTTTATCTACCAAACTTGTAATCTCATAAAAAAAGATATCAGGCTAGTTCGACAGGATCTGTTTTCTCCACCCCATATTAATTGGCATTAATTATGTTACCCTTATTTAATTCTTTATTAATTTAGTCCTGTATTAGCTGCTCTATTATCTTGCCCAGGATTGATATCAGAATGACATGCATATAATTACCTGGGTCATCCTAATTATCTTTGTTTTAAAAAAAAAACATTAACACAACATTGCCTTTCCTTAAGACACGAAGACAAGGTTGACATTGTTTCTTTGCTCCCAGTTGCTTGTTGAAGATTTTAAAAGTTAATCATGGGAAAAAAAACATTAACATGTTTACACATTTCAGTCAGATATATGAGAATGAATTAGGTAAGAATATCTAGACACATATTTAAATATATATTTTTATGCACCCAATCCTATGTGATGTAACTGCCTCTTCACTTGAATCAAGAACAGATTTTAGGATGTATGAATGTTGTCTTTATGATTGGTAGACCAGAAGATTCCAGGCCATCCAAGTCCCTGACTTCTAGCTTAATTTCTCTACAAATAGCTTCCCCATGTCACCTCCGCCACTGTCCCCATCCCCTTCTATTTTGAAAGTGGTCCTTGAACAGTGAACTGGGTTTAACCTGCTTTGTATGGCAAGATAGTTCTCAGATCATCCCAAGTGACACTTTTCTATGACTGTCAGACCATTCATAAGAGCCTATGATATGCCACCTTATGATCCAAAGCTTCATTTTTCTGTTAAACATTAGCCTGTCTCACATTTCAACCCAATTCATCTATTTTGAAAATATTCCTTGAATAAGTAGGTATAAAAATCTATGAACAAATAACTGAGTTTGATGTGCTATAAATGACAAAATACCTCTCAGGTCACCCAGAATGGCACCTTTCCAAGTGGAACATTCAACCACACGGAAGCGATTGGGACACGCTAAGTTACATTTTAAAAACATTTAACAGAAACCTTCATATCAAAATATTACACTCAAATTAACTTAATGTTTGAATATAGATACATCCAGCAATATAATAAGTATCGGTGGTGTTATACAATAAGCACTTTAAACAGCATCAGGAAAATAAAGTCCTTACAGAAGAACATACAACCTAAAGGCACAACTATGTAGAAATAACTACTGTATAGCAATATATTACAGTTGCATGGACCAGAGGTTGATCATGACAAGATTTCCCTGTCTCTGGTTGAGTTTATTATTGCTCGTCGTCATACCAAATCCAAAGATGACTATTATCCCTGACTCACACAGCAACTTCTCAATAACTTTATTCTCCCCTGTGGATAGTGATTTGAAATATCCACCACTTTGTGTCTTCCAAATAGAGGAGGGACAAACTCTCAGACTGATTGTCTTTTTTTCCCCTTCTTCCACCTACCCTTGAAAATTACTTAATTTCCTGGCTGCTCAAGAGCGATTGCCTGGGCTGCATGACCCTGCCACACCAGCACGGGTTACACAAAATATGAATATAGAAAGAGAGATGAAGCTACTATAGGCAAAATGAGTCCAGTAGCTGACGCTGTTATTGCTCCATTTACTGGGCCTTCCTGTGGACAACCAATGGGGAATGTCATTGAAGACTTCATTGGAACTTATCATTTATCTGATTCTTATGGGACCATAAAATATCTCATAAGTAGCCTGGGCATTTTTTTAGGGACAGAAGGGGTTAGGAAGGAAAACAAGGGAGTCAATAATTAATCCTGCTCCTGCGAAATCGGGTCATTGCTCAAACTATGCTCCCCTCCCAGAAGAGTTAGATCTACTCTGAATCTTTTGTGCACAAATGTTTGAAGGCCAAAACACCTGATGACAAAGTGGTAAAACTCCTGATATGGGACATACAATAGTTGCTAAGCACCAAAGGACTTAATATAGGCAGGCTGTATAAAAGACAGATGCACAATATCCTAGATACTGTCATGTCATGTACTGTATAAAATAAATTGAACCTTAGTTGCTAAAACCCTTATGATCCAAGCCTGTTATCTGAGTGCAGGCAGAAATAAGACAGGAAGACGTGGTTGTGCCTTCAGGCTGATCAGCTGCAGGGAAGTTGGAAGTAACAGTAGCTACTGAGAGACATCTCCCCTGTATGCATACATCACTGTGCTCTTTGAACTTGTTGAGTACATTGGATGTAAACAGTGTGGGCTACCTTCTCCATAAGGAAAGAAAATACCTGAAAGATTACAAGGAAATAAATGCACTCTGCAGGTGCAGAACTGTAGGTATATGCTTTCTGTATGATCACATTTCCATGTACGTCGTAGGTGGTTTTTAATATTAAAACAAAGTGAATTAAGGGTAGTTACCTGAATGCAAAAATAGTACCTTAGTGTTTAGAACCTGTGGTAATGGGATCTACAAGAAAAGCTCAGACAGATAGCTATATCATTCACACAGAATCCGAAGCCCAACATCAATCTTCCCCCCTCCCACAGTGAACTCAAGAACACATTATATGAATTTTGCCAGAGCTTTAAAAATAATTTCCATTGTGCTGAGCTCAAGATAAATATTTCCCTAAAAAGTTATAGACACCTAAAGATAGGAGCTTAGGCCATTTTTTTCCTAACCTGTGGAGCTTAAATTAGGTATATAAATCCATATTTAGGCACCCAGATAAAACTTAAATCAATGAGAGCTGAAAGTACTCAGTATGTGTGAAATTCAGGCTGCTTTTGGTTAGGTGACTAACTTTAAGCACCTGTCTTTGAAATTCTTTGAAATTCTTAATCGGTCTTGTACAGAATTCCTACGGCACTGTTATAATGAACAGGATATATGTGCTTGTTTGGGACTGTCATGATCCTATTTTTTATGTATGTGCCTTTACAATTCCAGTGGATGACTCCTCTCACTTACTGTGCTTTTACAGTAACATAACTTCATTGAAGTTAATGATGTTACTTCTAACTTATGCTGGTAAAAGGAGACTAGATTTGCCCTA
The DNA here is from genome assembly GCF_002925995.2 of Terrapene triunguis. Classification (NCBI taxonomy): domain Eukaryota; kingdom Metazoa; phylum Chordata; order Testudines; family Emydidae; genus Terrapene; species Terrapene triunguis. The sequence continues at coordinate 10,635,457 of NW_020664417.1, read as the reverse complement.
GAATTCTGATGGGTGTGGAGACAGCTGCCCTATTACAATGAAAAGTTGTTGCAGCACATTGTGGAGGCAACATACACCACATTCTCTCAAAAATACTTACTAATGCTGCTTGGAATTTTTTGAAAAGTTAAGCATTTTGATAAGAAAACAAATCTGCAGAATTTGTTTTTGACATGCTGTATAGCTGGTTGGAAATGTTTGGACATTTTAGGAAAACAAACGTTTTTCTGCCAAATTTTTCACATTTTCCCCCCATTTTTGACCAGCTCTAGGTCCCAGTCATAGAAAGGTACTAAAAACAGGTGTGACACTGGCAGTATAGATTCCAGTTAGTGTCCAACTGAGACACGGGGATCTTGGCATGAACAGATACAAATCTGGAATCTGTCTGACTTACTTATGGTTTAATATTGATAAATTAGGTATTAGATTAATAAGAAACTGTTGAGTGTTTAGACTGTATTGAATAAGTGTGAGTTGCTGAATGCATTAATCTTCTTTGCAGTGGTGCAAGTAGAAATAATTTCTTACCGGTATGCTGCACCCATGGGAGGGACACAGGGATGTGTGAGGGGCAAGTGACCTCCCCACGTGATCCCCAATGTGACTTCTTCCTGCCCCGCCCCCCAGCCCAGGGCCCCTATTTCTCCCCATGATCCATTTCCATCCCATGTTACCTGGGGGGGGGGGGGTCTGTCCTCCTCCCACTGCGCCAGAAATTTCTGCTGTACAGACCCAGGCAGGAGGACTCAGGAGATGCAGCTGCATGGAAGGCCTGGGGATTGGGCTGGGGGCAGTACAGCTGCGCTGGAGGAGCTGCTGGCATGGGGCTGCCCGGCAGCCCCACGTTCTGCTCCTTTCACCGCTGCAGTTCCCTGGAGAGCCCTGAACCACAGGGCTTTCCCCTGAACCGCAGAGGCGAAAGGAGAGGAACATGCAATTCCTCCAGTATGGCTGTACTACTCCCCAGCCCTTTCACGCAGCCGTGTCTCCTGAGTCCTCCTGCCCGGGGTCTGTACAGCAGCCCCGCAAGAGGTCAGGGTTGGGGGTGGGGCTGGGGGCAGTACAGACATGCTGGAGAAGCTACTGGCTGGGGCTGCCTGGCAGCCCCACGTTCTGCTCCTTTTGCTGCTGCGGTTCCCAAGATAGCCCTGTGGTTCTGGGAACCACAGAAGCAAAAGGAGCAGAACATGGGGCCGGCAGCTTCTCCGGCTGCTGTACAGATCCCAGGCAGGACTCAGGAGATGCAGCTCCATGGAAGGGCTGGGGGTGGGCTCCTCCTTTGTCTTTCAAGTACGCCGTACCGGCTATAAATATCTTACTGGTATTGCGTACCTGATCATACCACCATACTTGAACCACTGCTGATTTGTAATATCTGTGTTCCCTACTGCAATGTAATATTTAAACAGTTGCATTGTGAGCTTCTGGGATTATATGTGTTTCCATACAGGAAGGGGACATTAATTCATGTGAAGGGCTGCTCTTCTACAGCCCCTCACAAAAGAGGAGACCCATTCATACCAGATGGGTTATGGGTGGATCTTACAATAGGAAACTCCATTCATCTGGATGAGAAACTGTCAACAAAAGGATTAAAGATTTATTGTTGTTCTGCTCTCCTCCCCATGAAGATGAGTGTGACGTTGTGCAGTCTATATGGTTTTATAAAAACATAATAAGAAGTGAATATAATGTAACTGGAATAGTTTTATAAAAATATGATAAGTGAATATAATGTAACTGGAATATGCTTCATGCAAAAGGTCTCTTGTAAAGTATCATTACAAAGCTTATAATCTACTGAGTGTGATCATCCCATTTGTATAAATGTACCACTCTTGTATCTAAAACTAGAAATGTGAAATATAACTCTGAGGGCCTATTGTAATTATGTAAAGTGTGGGCCATTAATGATGGTTTGGAATCTTGATGACTCCCATTAACAAGGACCATTGTCTGCAGATGGCTGTATTTACCTGTTAGTCTTCCTGTATATGTGTGTGCTGGCAAGTGAGTAATGAAGTCTTGCAGTGACATGTGATCATGTCACCTGAACTGGAATCTATCTTTAACCTGGTGCTTTTCCAGTGAGGGGGGGGTGGAAACCCAGAGGGACAAAGGGTTCCCGCCTTATGCAAAAGATATATAAAGGGGTGGTTGAGAATAAAGGGGAGAGAGGAGCCATCATGAAGAATCCCCTAGCTATCACCTGAGCTGCAACAAGAGCTGTACCAGGGGAAAGAATTGTGCCCAGGCCTGGAAGGTGTCCAGTCTGAGAAAAACTTACTGAAGCATCTCTGAGGGTGAGATTATCTGTATTCAGTTTGATTAGGCATAGATTTGGGCATTTTATTTTATTTTGCTTGGTGACTTACTTTGTTCTGTCTGTTACTACTTGGAACCACTTAAGTGATTTTATTAAATACAGACAGTAGGATTTTTTATTTAGTAATTTACTCAGAGTATGTATTAATACCTGGGGGAGCAAACAACTGTACATATCTCTCTATCAGTATTATAGAGGGCGAACAATTTATGAGTTTGCCCTGCATAAGCTTTATGCAGGGTAAAACGGATTTATTTGGGTTTAGACCCCATTGGGAGTTGGGCATCTGAGTGCTAAAGACAAGCACACTACTGTGAGCTGTTTTCAGGTAAACTTGCAGCTTTGGGACAAGTGATTCAGACCCTGGGTCGGTGTTGGAGCCAGACGGGAGTGTCTGGCTCAGCTAGACAGGGTGCTGGAGTCCTGAGCTGGCAGGGAAAACAGGAGCAGGGGTAATCTTGGTACATTGGGTGGCAGCTCCCAAGGGGGTTTCTGTGATCCAACCCATCACAATGAGTCATGCACTCCTCCTATCAGCTGAGTTTCCCACTCAGAGCACATGGCAGGAGCGGGATTAAAAACAAAACAAAACATGGGAACACAGGGTTTCTATGCTACTTGAACTCTGGGGGGACAAGGTGTTTCTAGGCATAAACAAGAGATCCCGAGCTGATCAGCCTGGGTTACCCCTAAAGGACAAATAGAACTTTCTGATTATAGAAGCTTCTGTGACCTTTTGAAACCAGAGGCTTGGTCTACACTAAACCCCCAAATCGAACTAAGGTACGCAACTTCAGCTACGTGAATAACATAGCTGAAGTTCGAAGTACCTTAGTTCGAACTTACCTCGGTCCACACGCGGCAGGCAGGCTCCCCCGTCGACTCCGCGGTACTCCTCTCGTCTAGCTGGAGTACCGCAGTCGACGGCGAGCACTTCCTGGTTCGACTTATTGCGTCCAGACAAGATGCGATAAGTCGAACCCAGAACTTCGATTCCCAGCCGCCGAACTAGCGGCTGGGTGTAGACATACCCTAAGACTGTAACTCATTTGTGCATCTGTATTGGCTTGCTTCAACCTTGTAAATAACTGTCTAATTTCCTTTTCCTATTTAATAAATCTTCCTATGGTTTAATATAGGATTGAACACCAGTGTTGTCTTTGGTGTGAGACCTAAAGCACAATTGTCCTGGGGTAAATCACTGGTCCTTTGGCATTAGGGGTAACCTGAATATTGCTGTGATTCTTGGTGTAAGGAGCCATCTGTCATAGAGATATGCTCACCTGAATGGCGAGACAGAACACGCTGCCCAAGCGGATTGTCTGTGGCTCCATGTTAAAGCTGCTAAATTCCTGAGGAGTTTACACTAGGTTTAGTTCGTTGGTGAAATCTAAGTTTAGAACTCACAGCCAATTTGTAGTTTGTGGTTTGTGGTTTTTAACAGTCTGCCCTGAGGATGCTACTCATGGACTTGTGGTCACTGTTGAGAGCTTCACAGAAGGTATTTAATGTTAAACCCTCTGAGTATTCCCAATTAAATCAATGGTATACTCTAAGTGTGTTAAGTTAGCCCCTGTATGAATATTTGCAGGGCCAGGTCCTTGGTTTTTATTTTTGTATTGTACTGTTTTGTGATTTCTCATAACATGAAATAAAAGTAATTCCTACTCAGAGTGTACCGTTGCTCTATAATGTATATGGACACTATAAGAGTGACTGTGACCCAGAACCTGATCCATCTGGAAACTCTTAGCACATTCAACCAATTGGGTCCTTGATGTTGGAAGGTGGGTGGGGAATGAGAGGTGGAGGTTAATTTAAGTTTAAAGAAAATTCAGGAGGAGCTAAGTTAAGGAAAGAGGACATGAAAAGGATTTTGATAAGTATAGAGCATGACAGGAAATCAGGATACATGTTCTATTCCATCCTTGAGTACTTGGAAGTATATTCTATAGGTGCTATATTTTAGCAAATAGTAGACAGTAGGTTAATAGCAAGTTCCAAGGTAAATTATGCATTAAGTTTTCAAGGTAAAATCAGGCCATTTCTCTCTAGTTCAGGGGAATGCTTTCAATCCAGTTGTATTTTCCATATTTATAACTCAAAAGAATCTAAAAGCTAAATCATGTGTTGAGGATGTGCATATGCAGGATGAAGGTGGAAAGGAGGGTCAGCTATCTCAGCATTATCATTTCTGGAGGAGAGCCATCTGGGGATCTGGATGAGGGGAGGCAGTTGATAATGGCTGGGAGTTGAAGAGAATTCAGTGATATACTAGAGATACTTTTTTGAGGGGGAGGGGTGCAGAGAGGTTGCCAGAAGCCACTTGTTAATGTTCTGCCATTAGAGTTATGGATTTCACATGCTATCTGGATGCTGCTATATTCTAAAGAGTATTTATTTGCCTTTGGGATGAGCCAATTGTCGAAGTATTTAAAAAAATATCCCAGGAATTCTCTCCCTGGAGAACCCACACAGTCTTCAACTCTACACTGACACATTATAGAAAGTAATCTATGTGCTACTCTAACTTTATACTAAGGGGATGACTCTTGGTCACACTGAAGTTTAAATAGCCATTGACTGGGGTGAGGATTTTAACCTGTACACAGCAAAGAGTATCTTAATGAAAATCTATTGTCCTAACAATGTTGCCTCCAACCTGGGTTATGGTTTTGAGGAAGCATTCAGGATTCCAAAAACTCTCAGCCCTTCCCATCTGAGAATCACCCTTGCAACATAGGGTTTATCACGGGCTAAGGATTTAGGTTTACTTGGTCCTTCCGGAGTGCAGAGGGCTGGACTGGATGACTTCTCCAGGTTCCTTCTAGCCCTACATTTCTGTGATTCTATGTAAAACTCACCAAAAGATGCCTGAATCTGAGGGCTGCTGCTACATTCAGAACTATTCAACACTTTCCATTAATTTTTTAGTGCTGGTTGTTGCCAACTCTAGCAGTATTTTTGTGAGTCCCACAGTTTTGAAGAATTTTTACTTATCTCATATAATATTGAAAGAACTTCCTGGAAGGTCAGGATTTGTTGCTAACTTAGAACAGAAGCTGCAGATCAGGTTACCACCACTAGATGCATTGGGTGTCTGTTCAGATTGGCACTGACATGCCACTCCAGAGCTTGCTGCCTGCTGCAGAGTTTGCTTCACCACTTTCAGTCTATGCAGACCAGGGAAATTACAGCCCAGAGGGCAGACAGAGAAGCAGGGAGCTGGCTTGGGCCAGCACCACAGGCAGATCCTACCCACCCCCTTTATTCCTCATATAGTGCTCCACTGGGAAGGAGCAAATGTGAATAATAGGACGGGTGGAGAAAGCACCAGAAGCCCAAATGCCATCCCATCCTGTCTCCAGCCAAACTGCACTCTCTCTCTTCCTGCACTGCTGCTAAAATCCTATATAGGTGCAGGGACAGTGCCCAGGGGTGAGGTAGCTGGCAGAGGATAGGGACAGTAGGTGGTGAGGAGGTACCTGGGCAGAGGGCAGGGACATTCTCTAGAGGTGGCAGAGGATCTGGGCAGGGACAGACTACAAGAGAGGGAATACAGCAGGGATAAAGCTGATGGACACTGGGAAATGTTTGGGATGTATCTTTAGCATCAGTCAAAAGTAAAAGAGAGGAAGTTTCCTCCCTGTGTGTGTACGAGAGAGAGAGGTTTTTTCAGGCTGTTTCCTGATATGCACATACACATAAAGGGGTGATTGCCCCTGAGTTAAAAAATTAGGTTTTTCTTAAAAAATAATTATTAAAAAATCATTTTAAGCCATTCACATGATTTTTTTTGTTATTCTTCTCCATCTCACAATTTTTTTAATTTGTGCAATTGGCAATATAGCACTACTAAACCAAGGAAAGAAGGAGTCTCTCTCTCTCTCTCTCTCTCCCTCCTTATGCATGTAGACATTTTTACATCACTCAACAAAGTGGTATGTGAGCACCATCCAGATGAACACTTTTCATAAAATCATAACTGACAGACACCCGCTCAGAGCAATGGAGAATATCAAGTAGATAGAAAATCCCTTATTTATCTTCCATAAACTAAATTGTCTTAAGAAATATGGAGCCCAATTCTGCCCCCAGTTCTGCAGGCACAGTTCCCAATGATTTCATTGGTATTTGCATGTGTGAATATATGAGGGCAAAATATGGCTGTATATTTTCAGCTACAATGTTTGTAAAATGTTGCTTGCAATTAATCTGACATATGACAACTTACCTCAGATGAATTTGGCTATTGTTTAATATGAAGAACTTAATATGAAGAATTCTACTGATTGATTAAATCAACTAACGGGTGACAGAATGGTGGAGATGAACAATGTTTTTTTGTGATTTTCCAGCATGGTACTGCTCATGCTTGTATTCACCTTGATAACAGGTGCAAGAGACTCACTGCTAGAAGGACTATTTATAATCTGAATAATATTAATTACAAATGTAATACTTGTCTCTTCTATGGTAACTGGGTGATGCATCTTTGGATGGTATGGGAAGAAGATGCAATACACTGAGAACTGAATTAAAAGCCACAGGTTTTATTGAAATACAATATTGTATTGTACTCACATTGGAGAATAACCTAGCAGGCAATAGTCCCTGGCATTGTAACTAACCAAAAAACCGAAGGACCCACTCCTGTGACATGGGCCCTATACCTGGGCAACACAGTAGGCCCTCGTCCATTCCATATGCTCTCCTCACACCCTTTTAACACACAAATTGGCAAATCTGGGGGAAAGGAGACCACAATAACCAGCTTCCTCACAGAGCCAGAATCTGATTTCATTTACTGTGGTCCAAATTTGACACAACTGCACTGACTTCAATTAAATGGGTTTAGTAAATGCCCCATATAAAAGGGTGAAAGCCCAATGTGTTTTATTGGACTATGTCACTGAATACACCTGAAAAAATTACCTGGATCACTACATACAATAGGTGTTATAAATGTGCTCTGACATGAAAAGCATGTCACGTGAAGTGTCATTTGGGACACGTGATACAAATATTTTTGTCATTTTCAACATATAGTGGAATAAATTAATGTGTTCAAGTTATTCAAGAGTTGCCAGTCTCCATTATAACTATTTTCTCAAATCTCTGCAGCTACAAAAAATCTTTTAACTGCTATATTTTAATAGCTACATTTATTGTTGCAAGCTGTTTTCAACACAGATTTCACGAGTGAATGCAATTCCACTATAGGTGTCCTGTGTTGATGAGACTACAGCTGTACATGGGGAAGCGGTATGGCCTAGTGGGAGTAGGCTGTGGACTGGGAGTCAGGAGACCAAGACCATAGTTCTATTCTCAGTCTTGCCACTCACGTTGGGTGGGGTAGTCATCCTCTTTGTGCCTCAGGTTCCTTTCCCTTGTCACCAAACCATCAGGAGAGCAGCAAGCACCCAGTTCTTTGAATAAGCTAGTATCTTTCTGATTATCTTCTTGCTGTGAATAGTAAAAGCAGGCATGTGAACATCAAGCTTCAAGGCAGAGACCCTCACCTCTCTGGTATGGCTCTCTCCTTCTGGGTCTAGTTGAACTAACTGAAGAGTTTGGCACTTTTTTTTTTTTTTTTTAAAGATACTTGAGTGTGGAACTGTCCCCCACCATTGAAGATGCCCTACTGAGCATGCTCCAAGGGTTTGTGAACTTTTTTTTCCTGCAAGTCCCAGACTAGCTGCAGTCAGTGGACAGCAGCTCCACTCTTCTGGCAAAAGAGGAAAAAAAAAATCCTTGACTACTACTGTTTAAAGGAGCAACAACAGAAACATGGGTTACTGAAGCACTGTAGGGAATGAGACATAGCAGGAATCAAGGTGACTTAGGAAATTCTGAATCTTTGCATGCCATCTTTGTTCTAAATAAAGTGCATCATATTTGGCTGTGTATTTAGAGCCCAGATTTAAAAATATCAGTGTTTCTTCTTGGCTGATGGAGAAGGACTTAGTCAGAAACACTGGGTATCTAGTGGACTTTACATATTCTGTTTTCTGTTGCCACATTCATGCTTGCATATATGCATATGCTGTTCCAGTTGGGAAAGTTGTAACTATGTGCTTGAGTGATAGCGGTCTTGTGTGTGTGTTTGTGTGTGTGGGTGAGAAGGGGGTTCGGAAAGTTCCTATGTATTCCCCTCTTCCCCCCCCCCCATCCTGTAACAGCAACACAGATCGGGCCTGATTCTTCAAAACATTTACACTGGTGTAACTGAACGGACTTGAGTAGAGTGACTACAAATTTACACTAGTGTAAATGAAAGGATAATCATGCTCATTAATTCATACATTTGTCAAATGAATAGAATGAATCTACTGGTCTTCATTTTAGGTCATGCTATCACAAATCTTTTATCACAACTGTTATTCACATATATGTGCACAGTGCTATATACAAAAGTGTGGTTACCTCATGTTACCTAATGGTCCCAGAAGCATAATTATGGCCTGGTTGAGAGGAAGTTAGGAAACTGCTGTGTTAATTACTGAACTTCATGTTCTATCACCATTTACAACCATCTGTACCAGTTCCAAAGAACAAAAGCACTTCAGTGTCACATGAGTAGGCACCCATCAGTCTTCAGTGGTTCTGTGTTGATGTGCAGAGTTGTTTCCATAAGGCAGTTTTCCCTAGGGACTGATTCCTCCAAGTTAATGTCTAGCCATTCTGAATAAAACTTGCATTTGCTCATACTTTGTTCAGTTTGACGGTGAATTTATTTATTTTGTTTGAGAAAGACTGTCATTTTTAAATACTCGCCTTGTCTCTCCTAGCCACCTAAACCGCTCATTGATGTCTGAACACATAGCCTTCTGACATAAATGCAAGGAGATGAGTGGAAAGTCCTTCACCTGGACATGAAGGTGTGTATTCACCATGCATACTCATATTTGTACAAACAAAAATGCTTTACCATACATTTGTGTGAACAAATAAAAAATAAAATGAACAACTCCTAAAAAGTATGAATGCTTGCAAAAGTTAACTACAGAGGGTATAGACATAGTTGAATTGAATTGTGCTACTTTTTGCCAATATGTTCATGAATAATTTCCCCCACTATTCCTGTAATTCTAGTGATACTGGTCAATAACTGAGTGTACCAGTGTTTGTGTGTGCAAAGTTGTGCATGTGCAAATGGAGACTTGGCAGAGACCACTTTAAAATATGGCTTAATAGGTCTTTTCAAGCACTTATATCTATTCTCTGCATCTTACATATTTTCATGACAAAATATCAGTGGAGGCATCTTCGGGCAGCGTCTTCTATGTTCTGAAGCAGATACTCAGTAATCTTTATCTACTGCTCTAAATTGCCTTTGACAGACCCTTTACATGATATTTTTGCCTATTCACTTTGAGATGTCACCGGGCACCACTAGAGAAAAAAAGGAATGCAATAGAAATTCCCACACATCTGTGACTTATTCGTCAAGAGATTACAACTGTTTCATGCACATATTTATTCTGTTATTAAACAAAAATCAGTAGCTGCCATGACAAATGCTATATCATATGGTACTACGCTGCTCATATCCAAGGGTTATTTTTAGGAATGCTGAGTGTTTTCCTCCTAATTGTTCAACTCAAATAAGGAAAATACTTTTTGTAAGGGTTAAACTGTTAAGCATCTAAGTAATAGAAAGCTACTGGAACATTCTCACTGCATCCTTAATAATAACAACTACAAACAACATACTTTTAAATTATGTCTTGGACTATAAAGCAAGTCATGGCATAATTTTGGTGTACTGACCAAAAATTCAGTTTTGTTTTATAACAAGTGCCTTTGCCTGCAAAAAACTCATTGCAGAGCTGAGGCCTGAGTCATTATAAAAGTGTTATTTTTCATGTTGAGGGAAGGTTAAGTGTTCTGTACTTAACACCAGTGAAAATTTCATCTCCTTCAAGAAAATAAAATTCCTCTTTTTCTCCACCAAGACAGTTTTGTGGTACTTTAATTGAGTTAGCATTCTAGTTCTATATTCAAGAAGGTTTCCTCTAAATTCATATTTTTACATAAAACCTGATGCCTTTGTGTTTGCTAGTATCTCATGGGACATAACACAATGTCTGAGATCACTTAAAATGACATCTGAGTGCAGATATAATTTGGTGTAACTGAAAGAAAAGTATCTATCTTTCCCCTTTTTCAAACAGATTGGGAATGGAGAACGCTGCACCACAGAGTGGCATTCTGTCATTGCAAAAGTACCCTAGGGAAACCCAGCAGTGCAATGTACAGTGTGTGGAATAATTGTAAGATGTGGTAGCCAGAGCCATAAATACTGTGCCTTTCACATTCAACACTTCGGTGCTAGAAGTCAGTATTTGTTGATCTAGAATGATGTGACACTAAAGATGGGTGCTGAATACCTACAGTAACTGAATGAGCTAGTCATAGTTCACATTGTGGGATCATAGCTGTGAGTCTATAGTGACAACTGTATTGTGCTTTTCCATTTCAGATGCCTTGCAGAGAGGCTTTTTTCTTCAAGACCTTAGGAAAGTATATCCAACTATTCTATAATGTAATTGCCTAAAGGACCATGGTTTATGACATGTATACTTTCACTAGATCTCAGAAATAATAAATATCTCTAAAAAGATTAACCTTTAGTTGAACCAGTTAAAAGAGAACTGTTAGATCATTCTTTTAGAGTTATTTTAGCAGAATAAGATTCACTTGTTTTCTTCTTAAGGACAGAATTTTGTTAGGCAGAGTTGAATATGGTTTATACTCCAAATAGTGTAGCTAGATTATATTCTTGTTTTAAATCTTTCTTTTTATTGTTCATTAAATATTAAAGGTATTGTCTCCTTTAATTGAATTCAATGTATTACCTCTTTCTACAAAGCCTCCCATATCCTTTCTATTTTATAAAAAGGACATAGAAATAGCACAGAAACTTCATGATAGTGCACTGTTTTCACACAGGTGACTTAAAATAACTTAACTAAATTTGTAGGGAAAACATTGCTAAGTGTGGTTCAGCACCGTTAACCTAGCAAACATGAAACTCTATTGCAGACAAAATGCAGCTTGAAGAGAATAAGCTTAAAGCAATTTACAGAGCCTGTTGTAAGACAACAAAATGCACACTTGTGGCACTTTAGCTTAGCAGAGAGCTCTATGAATGTTCTTCAACATGTTGAGAGTTTTTTGTAGGATTTCATTCAGCCAACAGAATGGATTTAAAATTATCCAAATATGGGCAAACATTGCTAGGTTTCGCAAAGAGCGTTCTTAGAGGAATACAGTCTCTCTAACTGTTTTTTTTTTTCTTTGAAGCTCCTAAAGGAGGAGTGCTTATCTTGAAGGGTTCATGCACAGACTACTAGAAATCTCTCACAAGTAATTACTCTTTCCAAGCACTATATCTTTTGTAGGAATATATTAACTTCCCTCTTTCCTTTTTGCACTGCAGCATTGGATTGGCTTAAGTTGAAACTGCATTCTGCTGTGCTCAAACATTTTGGAGAGTGTATTTCCTCACACAATTATGTTCTAAGAAGTTGTAAGGTATTTTAACCAATTTACAAAAGCAAAGATACACAGGAATAAGAGTTCTACCCACTCTTTAACTCACCCCATTTTTCCAAAGATATATAGAGGCCTCATGTTCATGTGCACTGCTACGTAAGACTAATTAAGGATAGAAGGAAGACTTTGCATTAAGGGTTGCAGAAGTTTTAATACTACTTTTTTATTACTCAAAATGTTTTTTAAAAAAGGGTGATCTGCAAAGCAAAAGTTAATACAAAGTTAGCTACAGATTTATGAGTTTAATCAGGCTTAAGGTGTGTCCTGGGGAGGCAATTTGACAGATAAATAAGCTTTAGCTAACTCTTTTAAAATTCCTTCTCCTCCCCACCACCCCCATTAATTCTTTTTTATTAATTCCTGTTTCACAGAAGATATATGCAACATCAAGGGCAGAAGGGACAATTGTGATCATCTAGTCAGACCTCCCATATAACACAGGCCATAGAACTTCCTCAAAATAATTCCTAGATCATATTTTCTAGGGGGGGAAAATCCAATCTTGATTTTAAAAATTGCCAGTGACAGCAAATCCACCATGACGCTTGGTAAATAGTTCCAGTGGTTGATTATACTCACTGTTGAAAATTTACATCTTATTTCCAATCTGAATATGTCTAGCTTCAACTTCCAGCTATTGGATCATGTTATACCATTCTCTGATTGAAGAGCCCATTATCAAATACTTGTTCCCCATGTAGGTACTTATTGACTGTGATCAAGTCACCCCTTAAACTTCTTTGTTAAACTAAATAGATTGACTGCCTTAACAAAGAGAAGGGGTGACTTGATCACAGTCTATAAATACCTGCTTGAGGAACAAATATTTGATAATGGGCTATTCAGTCTAGCTATTTCATTGTCCTATATAATCTATGGTATTTGTGATGTTACAAAATTGCATTCTGCAATACCTTCAGTGAGTTATCATATCATAAAGGGAAAAAAGAATGAAACAGATACATTACAAAATATTTCTATTATTCTACTATTTCTATTATTATATTCTATTTCTTCTCAGCCTCATCTGTGGAGGTATCCTGTGCAGCAACCTTTGTTTAAGTCAGTTTATATTTTTTGCTTTGCAGTTTATCTTTAAAGTGAATTCATGGCTTTTGAAATTTGGCACAGTGATTGCACTGGTTACTGACCTCCTCCAGAGCAGAATAAGCATAAGTAGTGACCTACATTAATTTTGCTTCCCCATACTACTTCATTATCTTGCCTCAACACTTTTCTGGATGGATAATCTCTACAAGTGCAAATGATTCATGGTGGTGTGCCTGTGACACTAAAATGGAAATACATGAGCATTATAGCTAATGTAACAGATCCTAGAGAGTGTTTCTTCCTGGTCACTCACTAAAACTGCTGTGAGGTGAATCCAAGCCCTTGTGTTCTGTATCTCCAGCATGTTTCAAGCTCCTGAAGCCTGAATGGCATCTAGCTGTGGTCCCGATCTCAGACTCCCGAGGTGCACACTCAGGGCACAGACTTCCTATCTGGCATCCCCTTCTGAATGTTGGATCCCACTGTCTAGCCACCTAGCCCCCTCTAGGTGTAGCGTTGCCCCTTCATACTTTCTGGTGCTTAAACACACCTCTCTCCCTGAACTCCACCCAACAGGTAGGAAGCTTCTGATTTACAGTTTAACTCTTTTTCATGGGCACACAGTAGTTACAAAGCAGTCAACACACGTGGACTTTTTATAATCTAACAGCTTTTACAGTAATATATTTAACCATGTAAAGAACAGGAAGAATACAGATAATGCAAATCAATAAAACAGCCCAAATGAAATGCCCCTCACGTAACCCTAAGCCTCTCCTTTCCCTTGGCAATCCTTGGAGTATAAATTGTGTACCTGCAGGGAGGCAGGGTCTTCCATCCTCTTTCCTACCCTGCCAGTACAGCAGCTTTCCTCACCTTACTCAGGTTCAAAATGGCTCTCTCTCCAAGTTCCCCAATAAGTCTCTTAATGGACTCTTGCTGGGGTCACCTGCATCTTTTGTTCTGCCTTTTGGTAATTTCCATTACCACCTTCCTTCAGACAAGCGACATACCTTGAAAATACTGATAAGTAAACAAAGAGAGGGAGAAGACAAACACTGTCCAGAGTGGGCCTGATTTACCCTAGTCCCCACCACCGCCATAGGGGGAAGTGCTAAGTCCAGTGAGATGGGGGAGGTGCCTTGCCACACTATCAATGGATGCTTGTTAGGAATAAGAAGATTTCCTAGGTTGATGGGAGGATGGGATGCTTGTAAGAGAAATTGTCAATATTAGTGAGGGCTACCAATGAGCGAAATCCTGAGTTTTTACTTAATCCTTACACAGGCAAATTCCCACTGATTTGGAAAAAAAAATCTGATGGAGAACTTCAGGATTTGCCCCAATATCATTAGTATTGTTTGGCAAGAACACTGATTTACAAGGAGTTGGAAAGGATTTGTTTGGACAACCCAAAGGAGAACATCTAAAACACTTTGATTCTGTTTCTGAATGGGGAGGAAGGAGGCTGTTATCTGAATAATATTTGGCTACCCATCCATTTATCCTCAGTCCCATATATTCCAGTGAAATAGCCCAATGTGTTCTCCTGGCTTTGTTCAACCATTTTATCTACTTGTTGTATTAGTTTATTTAAAGGGAGCGTGCAGGGAGACAGAGGAATCATCTGTTCACCACCTGGGAGCATCACTTCCCATTTGAGTAGTGAGGCAGGCTGCTCATGTCTGCAGTGTTCCCCTGCAACTCTCTTTCCACACTGCCCATACATTAAAACACTAGATATCAGGGCTTGCTGCAATGGAACTGGAGATCCTACTACAGAATTAATCATTTCCCCAGGAAAGGAAGGGAGTTGGCCCTGCCCCAGAGAATGGAAGATATCACTACATGCTGAACCAGGTTGAGTACCATTGCAGGAATCTGGATTCTACCTGTCTCCCCTAGGATGGTCTCCAAAACCTTGCAAAATACTGTGCCCTTACAATGCAGGCCTAAAACCTTGCATGCTGGAATAGTCAGGAGACACGTTTCCCTGCCTAGAGTTGTCACTTGCCTGCTGTTGGGAATACATTGAGACATTATACCTGCCGAACTCCTCCCATGAGCTAAGGTAGCTGGGTGCCAAAACCAAGGATAGGCAAGACTGATGAAAAGAGAAGAGACTTGGATGTTGATCTGGGATCCATATAACAAACACTCCAACCCCTTTCCACCCTCAATCCTCCATTCTTCTTCCAAAACAGGCAGACACACACACACACAGGAAAAAAAAAATTCTTTGCCTTGGTCCATGACATAAATTTGGAGTTTGTAGGTGGCCAAGGCACTCGAATAATAAATTGCCAAAAAAGTTAAGAATCTTTTCAATAATTAAACAGGGAAATTTCTAAAATTCTCTAACTTTAAAATTCCTTAAGTTATTTTTCCATTTTTCTGGAATTTTCCCAACAAATTAGATCTCCTCAAAGATATTATGTGACGACTCATGTAACCAGTGAAAGATAGAAACATTACTTCATAAGAACAAGTCACATTGGCTGATTATTATTTGTTAAGAAAAACAAAGAAACAAACAACAACAATAACAATGGTGAACTAGCTACATAACAGAGTAACTGGCAGTGCTTACATAGGAATAATAATTCTAATATGTTGATTATGAGATAATACACCATGATTTAATATCCAATGCTTCCTGCTAGCTAAGCTGTGTCAAATCTAGAAGCTGACAAATGTATTTCCTCCTAACAGTGAAAACAAATATTGTATTTTGGATCTAGGGTGTTGATCTATGTCTGCAAAAGGATTAATTGTCACTCTAATCACACAAATTAGTACGTCACCATCTGTTTTAGATACCCATACAAATGATGCAGCCATTCACTGTGAGCAACAGAGATTATGCTTCTATTTGAGCTGCTCATTCACAGCATCTCCCCTTGCATAAGGCACTGATCTAGCTTTACAGAATTTTGTAATGGCTTCCAGTGATGCATGTAGCTCCTTGTAGTACATTGTTTTCAGTTCCCGGTTTGAACAAGCAGATTAATTTTGTATGCAGGTTCTCTGCTTATATCAGTAATCTGGTTAACTCTTGGTGAATCTAAATTAAGCTCCTTAGTTCAATCTGACCAAATAAGAACCCCCCCCCTTTTTTTTTAATATATCACCTCTTACATTTACCGCCTGCTCCAGACATTTCACTTTCCTTGCTTTTTCTAATTGCTGTGAAGTCTTTGAGTTCAGGACCAAACCATAAATCCTCAATATTTCAATATTGTACAAATTTCTTGTACAATATTTCATATATAGCAGACAATTTTATCTCTGTGTTTATTTCCATTTTGATTATTACATAATTACAACTCACCATTACCATATTTGGTCTAGCATATTCACAATTTATATTCATTATAGAATTCTGTATAATTTTTTACTGTCTCTAATTTACCATTGAATGGATTTAGGAAGGCAGATGATTAGCAGAAAAGCGTTGTCTGTACAGTCACTGTTAGACATATTGTCTCGTTAGTGTTTCTGAGGAGCAATGTTTGAGAGCAATACCTGGGTGATAACTCTGCTAGGTTTCCCATTATTGCAGATAATCCACTATTCTGTCTAATCTATCTCTCTGTCTATTTATCTGTAGCATTTATAGAGTCCTAGTCATCATCTTATTTCAACACCTGATCCTACAGGCTCTCTAAATATATATATCCACATAATGAACATTGTTTGTACTGATAGGTATTAAACCAGGAGCCTGGTGTTGGAAAACTTTTTAATCAAATAGTAAAAGCAAACGTGGAGTTTTTGTTTGTCATTTTTCTTTGTTTTTTGGGGGGTTGTTTATTTTCCCATTGCTTTTGCTTGCTGTCTTTTCCGTGATCTTACGATATCATATATACTGTTCCCTTCAGACAGAATCCATGATCTGCCAACCAGAGCTCAGAGAGGTTCAGAGAAGATATATATTTTTTTCATTTCAAAATTATTCTCAGTGTTCAGAGTTCTTGCTTCACACAAATTTCCCCAAAGCTTGCACTCAGTAGCTCACTGTGCAGTTTCATGTCAGTAATTGATCATTGCTCTCCCATCTGTTATTTTAATTGAGTGCCAAGTTCATACACAGAAACACAACTTTATCTGCATTGTTGTTATTCCTTGGATGTGTTGTTGTTTTCACTTGGGTGTGGTCTATGGTCTTGAAACTGTCTTTCAGCTAACAGACATTTTTCTTAGGTAAATAACGGTTTCTTAACATTAAACTCAGTTCTCCCAGTCTTTATTGGTGCTAGAGGTCTTTCAGCAGAGTGAACAGTTGGGGCTAACTACTAATAGGAATACAGCTCTTTTCCTGCTTTCCTTTTGTTATTTGCTTCCAAAATCTCTTGTAATCATTTGTCATAAATAATCTTTGTTGCTTTATCAAAGTCAAACCCACTGTGACTGCTGAAACAGGCCACTTTCATTTCCTATTTTTTCTTTCTTTTCAGAAACAATAGTCTAAAATATCAAGATCCCAGCCTAGCCACCACCTTGTGTTTAGAGTAATAGTAAAAGTTCAGCAGTGAACTAGACATTTGACACTAAGTGAAGTTTATTAAAAGTTAAACTACATAATCCAGATAGAGATGTTAAGCTTTCCATTGTACTACAACTGTAAAGCCAGCACAGTTTAATAATTAAACAGAGGATAGAAGCATTGTATCATCAGAACAATTCACATTAGCTGATCAGTGACCCTCAGTGAATGATATTATAGACTACCAACTTCTGGGACCTCTTAATTAGCTCTATTATGGATATTACAGACTCCCACATTGCAATTGGAAATGTTCTCAAACAGCCTTACAAAACTTTATTTGCCTTGACAGGTAATTTAATTTTTTTACAGCTAATTTTCACTAGTTTTTTCATTGTGTGGTATGTGTGGACAAACAGACTTTGTATTTCAACATGCACATTTTTATGATGTATTTTAAAGACTACCTTAGACTACTGCTTCTGGAGCTTGGAGTCAGATTTTGTAAACTAGGCCAAGGGATTGTTAAAATGAACCCCCAAACTTCAAACAATCTAAGCTGAAAACACCTAAACTAACTTGAGTACTGCCCATTCTATTCAGTAGGTCAAATTCTTACTAAAATGATAGAGGGAAGGGGGTAAGGCTGGTGCTAACATCTCTGGTGGGTGCTGCAAATTTGTAGAATTGGTGGTTGCTACTGGTGACCACCTGTTAGGTGTAGAGATGGAAAAGCTATGGTGGAAGGTCATTATAGTAGGGGGCGACCAGAAAAGAGATGGATAGAAGGATGGTGTCTGGCAGATCACTGGAAGGTCAGCTGCTGAGTGCTCAAAGTTAGCAATGGATCATGAAAGCTTCTGAAAATTCTGCTAGGCTGTCACCACTATTCTGATATAAATAAATGGATTTACTTATATCAATGGTTGGGCCTATTCCCTTGGGAAACACCTACTCCCAAGGTAGAATAAATGCAACATACTAAGTTAAAGGCAGTGTGTACCTACATACCATTCAACATATATGTCAATTACATAAAAGATCCAGAATTAAGCCTGTGATAATGGCATGTGGTTTGGGAAGAATCACTAGAGGATTTTAGATCACTAAATTAGGGATCTTATTCCATTCACCTGCCTGTCCCCTCCACATGCCATTATCAGAGATAGCACATGAGATTTTCAGCGCCATAGTACAGAGCTTCACCACTTTAACTACAAGGTTACTGCAAATACCAATCTCAACAGAAACCTGTAATCCCTATGTTCATAAGCCATTAAAAGAAACAAAACCCACATAGGCCCTGATCCAGCAAAACATCTAATCACATGCTGAACTTTAATTACCTGATTAGTCCTGATTACTTAGCAATCTGGGTGTTGTAGCAATAACCACAATACTACTGCAATTTTGTAATATGATAGACCACTTGATCCAGCTAAGGACAAAAAAAATATGTTCAGAAAAATTAGTGCTGCTTTTCTTATTTCAAAGTTCAAGTTAATATTTTGTGCTTAATAAATCTAAGCCTAAAATACAACATTTTCTGTGTTTGACTGCCTACATATTAAATCATCAAAATTGTAGGCATTGTCAATTATACATTGTGATTGTAGTAGGAGCATGCAGGCCTTTAAGTATTAATTGACTGAGAATGTTCTTTCGAGACTATCCGATTCTGTATTTTGTTGGAAAATTGCAATGGGACCCAAGCAGCTCTTTATTGTTAGTAAGAACGCCTATATGAAATCATCTATCCCACTTTACAAACAAATTACGATTCCAAGGCCTGAAAGGACCATTGTGCTCATTTAGTCTGATTTCCTGCATAACACAGGCTACAGAACTTCCCCAAAATAATTCCTACAACAAATCTTTCAAAAAAACCCCAAACATCCAATCTTGATTTTAAAATTGCCAGTGATGGAGCATCCACCATAACCAAGAATATTGTTCCAATGGTTAATTACCCTGACTGTATAAACTTGTACCTTATTTCTGAATTTCTCTAGCTTCAGCTTCTAGCCATTGGATCATGTGACACCTTTGTCTGCTCGATTGAAGAGCCCATTATCAAATATTTGTTCCCCATGTAGGTACTTTTAGAATTAAGCTAAATAGACTGAGATCCTTGAGTCAGTTAAGTCATGTTTTCTAATTCTTTAATTATTCTCATGGCTCTTCTCTGAACCCTCTCCAGTTTTTCAACACACTTCTTGAGTTGTAGACACCAGAACTGGAAAAAGGTATTCCAGCAATAATAGCACTAGTGCCAAATAAAGAGGTAAAAACCTTTATACTCCTTTTTGAGATTCCCCTGTTTATGCATTCAAGGATGGGATTAGCCCTGATGGCCACAATGTTGCATTGGGAGCTCATGTTCATCCGATTATTACCATGACCCCCAATCTTTTTTAGTCATTGCTTCCCAGGATAGAGTCCCCCATCCTGTAAGTATGGCCTACATTCTTTGTTCATAGTTTTATAAATGTGCATTTAGCCATATTAAAATGCATAGTGTTTGCTTGTGCTCAGTTTACCAAGTGATCCAGATTGCTCTGTATCAGTGACCTGTCCTCATCATAATTTTTTGTATCATCTACAAACTTCATCAGTAATTATTTTATGTTTTATTCCAGGTCATTGACAAATCTAGGGCCAAGAACTGATTAGTGCAGATCCCACTAGAAACACACCCAGTCAGTGATGATTCCCTGTTTACAATTACATTTTGAGACCTATTAGTTAACCAGCTTTTAATCCATTAAATGTGTGCAATGTTAATTTTATATTTTCTACTTTTAAATCAAAATGTCATGCAGTACCAAATCAAGCACCTGTAGTATTCTAAGTATATAACATAACCCTGGAGGGAGGGATACCTCAGTGGTTTGAGCATTGGCCTACTAAACCCAGGATTGTGAGTTCAATCCTTGAGGGGGCCACTTAGGGATCTGGGGCAAAATCAGTATTTGGTCCTGCTTGTGAAGGCAGGGGGCTGGACTCAATGACTTTTCAGGGTCCCTTCCAGTTCTATGAGATAAGTATATCTCCATATATTATTATATTATAAACACTACTACCTTTAATCAACCAAACTTGTAAACTCATTTTAAAAAAGGTATGAAGTTAGACAAAATCTATTTTCCATAAATTTATGCTGATAATTTATGCTGATTGGCATAAATTATTTTACCCTGCTTTATTTCTTTATTAATGAAGTCCATTAGTTTGGGAATGGTTTTCTAACCAATTAGGCACCCACTTTACAGTACCGCCATCTAGCTTATATTTCCCTAGCTTGTTTATGAGAAAGTCATGCAAAACAGTATTAAGTATCAGTCAAGATATACTACATCTACCACTTCCCCACTATCCACGAGTCTCATTACCCTGTCAAAGAAAGCTACCAGGTTGGTTTGCCATTTGTTCTTGACAAATCCATGCTGACTGTTAAGTATCACCTTATTATCTTCTAGTTGTTTGCAAATTGATTGCTTAATTATTTGCTTCATTATCTTGCTGGGTGCTGAAATTAAGCTGACTGGTCTGCAATTCCATGGGTTGTCCTTATTCCCCTTTTTTATAGATTGGCACAAAATTTGCCCTTTTCCACTCCTCTGGAATCTCTCCCATCTTCCATGACTTTTCAAAGATAATTGCTAATGGCTCAGATATCTCCTTAGCCAGATCCTTAAGTATTTTAGGATGTATTTCATCAGGCCCTGGTGACTTGAAGGCGTCTAACTTCTCTACATATTTTTAACTTATTCTTTCCCTACTTTAGCCTCTTATTTTCACTGGCATTAATTAAGTTAGATGCCCAATTGCTACTAACCTTTTTGGTGAAAACTGAAACAAAAAAGTCATTTAGTACTTCTGCCATTTCCACATTTTCTGTTATTGTTGTCCCCCCACCGCCGCTTCATTGAATAATGGGCATACCCAGTCCTTGGTCTTCCTTTTGCTTCTAATGTATTTGTAGGATGTTTTATTGTTACCCTTTATGTCTCTAGCTAGTTTAAGATTGTTTTGTGCCTTGAGCTTTCTAATTTTGTCCTTACACACTTGTGTTATTTGTTTACTTTCATCCTAATTTGACCTAGTTCCCAATTTTTGTAGGACTCTTCTTTGAGTTTCAGGTCATTGAAAATCTCCTAGTTAAGCCAGAGTGGTTCCTTGCCATACTTCCTATCTTTCCTGAGGAATGGGATGGAATGATACAGGATAAATATGAGCCACAAATGGAAGAAATATTGAGAGAAAATATGAGTGAAACAAAACCTGAAGCAAGTACAGGAAATAAAAATGACTTGTTGATGGAGATAATGCAGGGTGTAAGAGACATCAGTGCTGGTTGGTGCTCAAAGTATGAAATCTATAGACCAGCAAAGATTTAATTGTATGGTGCAAGTTTTGAAAGAAGCATTAAAGGAAAATATAAGACCGACAAGTATTAGCCAGTTGAATAGTATAATTGGCTTAACATCAAGCCAGCAGATGTAAACCACTGGAAAACTCCCTATATACAAATCCTTAATGGATATGAAGTTTAAAGGAGAATATTAACCTTCTTTTGTTGAGATATCAATGTATTGGATGAATTTGAGAAAAAATCATTTGAAGAGAAAACAGAAATGAACAGGCCTTGGGGATAAAATATCACTTGCATGAAAAGGATGTGAGAATTGTGAAGGAGCAATGTAAACAAGCATTGCTCACACTGAGTCATGGGCTTGAAAGATATTCAGCACAAAGCTGTCACTATCAAGACAAAAGATTGTTCATGAAATCCTAAGAGATTCTTTGATCAGATCAATGTTAAAGGCAGAGGAAAAAGTAAAGCTAATAAATAATGTGAAGAGTTCAGTGCTACTGGGAGGAAATCTGGTCTGAGGATGTTCAACATAGTCAAACAATAGACTGGATGAAAATGTGAGAGAAAAAATTAAAACAAATAGAGGAATACATAGGAATATCAAAGAGAGAAATAGATCAGGTACTGAGAAGAATGAAAATTTTTAAAGTGCCTGGAGAAGAAATATCTAACAACTCTCCATGATTGTTTACTTGAACAACTTAATCAGTGTTTGAAGAATGGATGTTCAAAGATGGATGGTGACAGAGAGAACCATCCTCACACAAAAAAGGAAAGAAGACTGTAGTGATCGAATGCATTATATATTGATCACATGTTTACCAACTATGTGGAAACTTCTAATGGTAATTCTGGTGAAGAAGAGATGGAGAGTGTTACGTTGCAATGGAATGTTGCCTTCTGAGCAAAAAAGACTGCACAACAAACATCAAAGGGACAAAAGACTATTTCAGGCTGAACAGAAGTCTCACAGAAGATGCAAAACAAAAAAGGAGAGATTTTAGAGATGGTGTGGATAGACTACCAAAGCACATACAGCATCCCACATTCGGGGATCACCAAGAGATTGACAATGTATAGAATTCACCCAAATCATTTCCTTTGTGCAGAAATTTATGGTTAATTGGAAAACTCAACTCTACCTGGAAAGATTCTCACTGACAAGGTCCAAATTAAGAGGAATCTTTTAAGATGATCCCTTATCACCAATGCTGTTTGTGATAGCAATGCTACTACAAATATGGATGCTCTGTGAAGTAAATTATGGTTATCATATCAGCAAAGAGCAACAACCAGTTAACCTTTTGTTATACATGGATGATCTGAAACTATATAGATGATCACAAAAGGAGATACAGAGATTGATAACATGTAGCTAAGTTTGGTGAAGATATAAAAGTGGGTTGGCTTGTCTAAATGTATGGTGACATCTGTAAAGAGAAGCAAACTGGTACAATCAAATGGCATTCAAAATCCAAGATATATCACAGCATGGCCTCTTCAAATATCTTGGAATCAGGAAATTGTTAGCACTAAAACAGAAGGTAGTCAAAGAAGTGAGGAAAGAATATTATAGAAGAATAAGATCTACTCTAAGGACAAAAGTCAACTAAAAGAATTTGTTCTGAGCCATTAATATGTGGGCAGTACCAACAGTATGGTACATTCCTGGTGTGATCAAGTTTAATCAGCAGGAAAAAAAAAAGTGACATCCAAAAAAGAAAGCTTCTGGTGATTCATAAAGTAATGAATATCAATTAAGACACGGACAGGATGTACATTGGACACTCTGATGGAAAGGTCTGCTATCTCAGGAGGAAACAATTGACAATGAAGAATATATAAAGTCAGCCAGAGTAAAAGATCATCGGGTCATAACAACAAGTTATATCCAAGTGTGCATCACAGCCCAATAAGGCATAAAGAAAGGAGAAAGCAAATTGCCAAGGAAAGACTTGAAAGATTTATGCAGAAATCAGTGAAGAAATGGTGGTGGAGAGAGACTGAACCCATTTGTTACCAAAGATTAACAGATTCATGGCTTGTAGAAGGATACTTCAAAAGAGAGACAGAGACCCTCATTATGAGTGCACAAGAGCAGTCCATAAAGCTTGATTACATGAAAAATAAAACTGACCAACAGAACTGCTCCCTGAACTGCAGAATGTGTTTTGAAAAGGAAGAGATGGTGGACTATGTGTTGAGTACCTGGCTGGGAGACAATAGATTAACAGCCTCTTTATCTTCAGTGGTTGTAATACCAGTGGTTTTAAATCCCTACTTGCCACAGAGGATCTACTTGGTGCTGTCATTGGTATGGGGTCTGACAATTGGTATGGTATGGTCTCTAAGTGGTATTACAACCACTGAAGATAAAGAGGCTAAGATGGTATGGGCTCTGATATTTGTCACAGACCAAATGGTATATAGCTTTGGAAAAGAAAGAAGACCATGTTAGTTGACCTTGTTATACCGGCAGGTGGAAACATTAAAAAAGAAACAAGAGAGGATAGCAAAATATGATCAACTCTGCCATGAAGTAGAACAATTATGGAAAACAGGAACAAAGACAATCCCAGTGATCATTGGAGCACTTGGAGTGATACTTAAGGGGGGAGGGATAGCTCAGTGGTTTGAGCATTGGCCTGCTAAACCCAGGGTTGTGAGTTCAATCCTTGAGGGGGCCACTTAGGGAACTGGGATAAAAATCTGTCTGGGGATTGGTCCTGCTTTGAGCAGGGGGTTGGACTAGATGACCTCCTGAGGTCCCTTCCAACCCTGATATTAAAAAAAAAAAAAAAAAATTAAGAGTATGACTGAGCAGCTCAAGAATACATTAGGAGTGTAACATGACAGAATCAGTGACCTCTAGAAAACAGTGCTCTTAGGATAGCAAGAATTTTACAGAAGGTCCAAGGAGAATGAGTGCATCCGAACACCTAAAATGGAGGAATTCTACAGAGGGTTTAACAAAACTCTGACTACTCAAACCTACGGAGTCAATCCGTTTCTGGTCAGAATTTATTGGGGATTTATAGGGATAAATTTTAGACAGTAGCTTTCCCCTTTTTATGCTTAAAGACCTTGTATGTTGTGAAAGCTATTTGTTTCTTTTAAATGTCTCCATGATGTAATACCGAGAGATAATCATAATACCTTGCTCTTATACAGTGGTTGTCTTTATGAGATCTCAAAGCGGTTTACAAAGGAGGGCAGTGTCATTATCCCAGTTTTTACAGATGGAGATGTAATTAATTTAATCATGTCCACTTATTAACAATGGATCTAAACTAGAGATGTCCTAGAACATAAAAAGACTCTGTTCCATAAAAAGCCTCTAATTTAAATCTAATTTTTAGCTTGAATTATCTCTCTCACTCTTCAGAGGTACAAAAAGAACTAATAATTGTTTTTTAAGGATTTCCCCCTAACCACTAACCCAGCCATGCAACATTTCCCTGACAATGTACCAGCCATACTCAAAATCTATTCACCCATTATTTTCCAGGATGAAGAAAATGGGGGGGAAAAACACCTAACTACATTGCTATCAGAGGGACAAGATTCCACATAAAGATGCAAGGGTCTTTTATTTATCTATTCTGTTAGTAGGTGTTCATTTTCAGAACCCTGTAAAAAGCCACTGAGTCGATTCCGGTAATCAATTGTGGCAGTGGTGGCTCGTTAATGCCATCAGGTTAAGAAAATTTGATACTGTCTGTTCAGCGAGAACTAGTGGAAGAGATAGGAAGGTCCTGTAGATAGAAAAACCTAGGAACAGCCAGACTTAGACAGAAAGCATGGACTGAAGTTTAAATTCTGTGTTTGTTAGACTTTTCACTAAATTCAATCACAAAGGGTGATTTTATACAGCTTGTGTAGACTTTATTTGGACTAGGACTGGAAATGCCACCTATTCCCAGATATTTTACTTGCCAGTCATTCTTCATCCCAGCTGAGTAGAATTTTTTTAAGCTTGTACTAATCCTCCATGAACAGCAGGACTTAAAAGGTTATGGAACACTTCATCCTCTGGTGCAAGTGACTCAAACTTAGTGTCAAAGAGTAACCTGGTCATATTCAGGATTCTAGTTGCCATTTCAAACATGCCATTTCTTTCTTGGATTCCCAATGTTTTAAAATTATGTGTTTGAGATTGCCACAAGCAAGCATTTTAAAATAGCATTCTCTTTATGATACTCTATAGAGTTTTGTATCAGAGGGGTAGCCGTGTTAGTTCTTAAGGTGCCACCGGACTCCTCGTTGTTTTTGTGGATACAGACTAACACATTTATTTGGGCATAAGCTTTATAGGTCTATAGAGTTTTGACACAGTCAGATTCAGGATTAGATTGTGCACCTAAACTACAGCCTACCTTGAGATTGGCACATATTCACATGTCCCCAGAGAGAACTGGAAAAGGCACTGTCCCTCTCCAAGTATGTTCAGGGAGTGACCAGATGACTAATCCTGTTTTCCCTGGCCTTTGGAATCATGACCTATGGAGCCCATGACCCCAATGTCCATTGGAACAATATATAACTTTGGGGCCCTGAAAGGAAGCAGTGCTCATGTTACCCTAAGTGCATGACTACAACTGTTCTTTTCCCTTGTGTAGGGTCATGCAAGGAAGAGAGGAGGGCACATTTTGCCCTGTCCCAGGCCCTGATGCCCATTCAAGGATTAGAAACAATTTGTCCCTCAAATTTTATACAATGTTCACCATAAATTTGGCATTTGTCAGCCTAACATCTAATAACAATTGACAAATGTTGACTTTGTAACGATGTCTGCTATAGCTTCATATTGTGTGCTCAGTGGCCTGAACATTCCCTTCTGTCTTCAAGTTTATCTTTAATTTTGCAACTTGTGGAGTAAATTCCTCTAACACAGAGTCAAATCTCCTCTATGAATGTTATAGCTATCAATTCTATACTTAAATGTAGGCCTGGCTTGACATGAATAATTAAAAATTGGTGAGGCCTTATTTCTTGGCAAACAGGATTAGGGAGGTAAATAGATCAGCAGGTTGAAATCACAGTGTTTGTGTTAATTAAGATGGGCAATTGGGTCAGTGAGTTAAGAGACAGAATGTAGAATGTCTGAACTAGCTAAGATAAGGAGAGGGAACACTCAGGGAACCACTTACAAAGACTAAGATATTAATGGACAAGATAAGTCAGGAATATAAAGAGTAGGTTGAACATGGACAGTATGTGGACAGACCATAGTGATTGGTTCCTACAAAGTAACCAGTAGCCAGTCCCTGAATGAGTTATGCAATATATAGTACGTGCAATAAGATTTGTAACTGTATATAAAGGGGGAGGGTTTCTGCATAACTTTGGATCTGTGATGTACCCTGCATTTGAGTCTAATTAACTCAGTGACATACAGCAATGCTATGCTAAAGATACCTGAGTGACACATTCTGGAGTCGAACTGAGTTCTTGAGAAGCTGAATAGAAAGAGGTCTAGGAAGGAATCCCAACATTAAGAAGCTTTAATAGATATTTTCTCCCATAAAAGAAGAGCGAGAGACCTCTGAGAGAACTCCCATGAGAAGGCACTTCCCTTACTGCTCGTAGATTAGACTTCAGCATAGATTTCAATGGCTAATTCTGTGTTGACTCTATTTTGAAGCTATGTCGGTAAAGACTCACACATGGTTACTACAACAAGCAAAAGAAAACACATGTAAACAAGGGGAAAATGTTATTTGAACATATAATAAGTCACACAAAAGCCTCTTGTTCAGAATTTACCCACAGACCAGAAAAAGAGCAGAGTAATAATAATAATAGTAATTAATAATATCATAAAGAACTAAAGAAAGGGGAAAAGATACTACTAATTCCAGCAGTGTTTATTAAAAAATTACCTTTACATTGGTCAAAATTAGAGATGAGCAGAGACCAGATTTTCCATTTAGTAGGAAATTCCATGATTTTATTTTTTTTCAAATTCTGAAATGGACTGAAAAGAAAACAAAATAATCACAATTGCCGATGGAACACAATTTTTTAAAAAAAGTTTGCTTCTGGCTGATGGAAATGTTTTGTTTTGATTTAGACTTTTTTATATTATACATTATAATATAATGTTATATTATCTATTAAAAATTGAAACAAAAAGCCTTTTTCAGATGGAAAATCAAAACATTCCATTCCAAAAGGTTGAAACAGAATGCATTGTTTATTTTTAAATGCAATTTTGTCAAAGTTGGCATGTTTCCACAAAACATTTAGCTTTCAATGAATTGGCATTTTTTTAATGGAAAAATGTTCCTCTGGAAAAATTCCAACCACCTCTAGTCAAAATGACGGGCAAGAAAATTCATCATCTATTCA
The DNA here is from genome assembly GCF_002925995.2 of Terrapene triunguis. Lineage (NCBI taxonomy): Eukaryota > Metazoa > Chordata > Testudines > Emydidae > Terrapene > Terrapene triunguis. The sequence goes on along the minus strand of NW_020664417.1, from coordinate 10,607,302 downwards.
GCAGGGATCATAATGAAATCTAATAATTGTACCATTGATACATCAAGCAGCAAGCAATGGAACAGCTTAACCAAACTTCCCATTCACTGTCTTTTTTCCCCCTTCATTTGCCTCTTGCAGTTACCCTGCTCTACTCCCTTCCCTAACCAGAATTTATGTCAGGAAAGGAGCCTCTGTTAAATAACAAGCATTTGAAGCAGTCAGCTGAAGCAGGGAAACATCCTTTTATTTATCTGCGATATGTTATCTGTATGACACAGGTACGTGGAAAAAGAAGAAGAAATTCCTTCACCAGGAGAAGGGAAGGGAACCTACCCTGTCCTATAGAGGCTGCCTGAGCTGTCAAACAGGGAGGCAAGAATTCCAGATGGAACTTTATTATGAAGCATGCATAAATGATGGGCAATTTTAAGATGAAAAGTAGATTGACTATCTACTGACCTAGTGAAAATTTAGGGTGTTGGATCTAGAAGCTGAAACCCAGAACATCATTTAACCACATAAAATAACCACAGAACTTCAAGTGATTTGAAAAGGAGAGCAATCTAATCAATTTCACATAGAAGGTTGTATATTAAAGAATAAGAGAGAATCTTAGGACCAAATTCAGATCTGAATCAAGTGAATGTAACTCCTTTGACTTTGTCTGAATTTTGCATTGAAGTTGAGATTTGCAAAGATGCTTTAGGGTACTAAGACACACAATTCCCATTGAAATGAATGGGAGTTGTGCAGCTAAATCCTCTCTGGTGACTTTGAGAATCTCAGCTATAATGTCAAACAAAGATTTCAAATCCCAGTACTTTTAAATACTTTCTTTGGGGTGCACAAATCATGCAGCCCTTCTTTAAAATAAAAACTGGTACATAATGATATTCATCTGTTGTGTTACATATACTGAGAAAAAGCCCTAAACACAGATCTGACTTTCAACTACACCTTCAAATGAACAAGTGTCATAAAGTGAACCTTTGCCACATACCCTCACAAATCTTTAACATTTATTCAACTGCATATGTAGCATGCCCTGTATGTGATATTAAGATTAAAAGCTGTGGGTCTACAGCTCCCATATTAGGACATTTAGCTCAAAACTCAATGCTGTCATGTACTAGATGGTTACTCCTTCAGATCAATGATGTTGAGTCATTATAGCAAGGTCCCTTCTGCCTGGATAGCCACCAGAGACTGATGAAAGCTAAAAGATCAAATGGAACTTCTCAAAAAGGGAATAACCCCAATAATCAGGCCAACATTATTCCCTCTCAGAGTAAAACAAATTCTGTTACTAAAGATAATATGAGAACTATTGTCATGGTATGGTTCCAGTTTTAATTCATTGGTCTGGAAAATATTTTGGAATATCGTAATCTGAAAAATCATCTATAAACCCAAATTCTATTCTAATTCAAAGCACTTTCACACAATCAATAATTTGAAATAGAAACCAAATCTGACCATCCTATGGTATACTGTCCCTTTACCATTAAAAACAAAAGCACAAAACATTTCTAACATACAAACACAATCATTTCTGAAATATAATATTTGACTTATTCTGTTTTCACATTTCTTACATGAATAAGTACATTCTGTTTCTAGTCTAAGGGCTTGTTTTCACTACCGGGGAGATCAATGCTGCTGCAATCGATGCAGCAGGTGTTGATTTAGTGGGTCTAAAGAAGACCCGCTAAATCGATTGCAGAGTGCTCTCCAGTTGACCCGATTACTCCAGCTGTCTGAGAAGAGTAAGGTAAATCAACAGGAGAGTGTCTCCTGTCAACACAGCGCGGTGTAGACACCCTGGTAAGTCAACCTAGGCTACACTGACTCCAGCTATGTTATTCATGTAGCTTCTGTGCATTGAAATTAGCATTCCAAATGTATAGCATGACCCTGTTGGCAAGTACAGAAAAAAAGCAACCATCAGGGTACCTGCTATAATGCCACTCAGTGGATTTCAGAATCCTAGTTTAACAGATCTCTGGCCTGCTGATTGAACTGTGGACTATGAACTCAGGTCCACTGTCAAGCTGTATGTAAAGTAGCTGTTCATCATTTTATCCTGCGGCTTCTTTTGTAAGGACAAGAGTTTGTCACATGTAACCTGCCACTTGTTGTTTTCCTGTGTGACTTCTAATTGAAACATAATGTCATCCCCACAGGTGTACGAGGGGGCTGTAGTTATCAATCATAAATATAGAACTGTGTATGTATAGGCTTCTGTGTGAGTGAAAATGTCTCAGGTACAATATTGTGTTACATGTCCAAGAGTAAGGTCTTGCTGCTCTCACATTTCAAGTAAAAAGATCCACAGTGAGATGATGTAGAGCTCTGTTTATGGAGACAATATTTATTTATGCATCCATTTGTTTAGATTTATAAAAGGAAAACAGCATTTACAAGTGAGCCAATAAGCCACTTTAAGCGGCTTTTATGTTAAATGGTTGTGCACATGTTATGATAAATGCTATTGGACTAGTTATAACTTTTTAAAAAGTGCTTAAATTTATATCTGTGGAGATTTTATAAATTGAGAAATGCTCCAGTAATTTCAAACACATTGAATACAATGAAAGGTGTTAGTACGAGCTTTTTATGACTACTTCAATTAGGAGTGCAAGCAGAAGTCTTGAGTAATAGCTCAACTCACAGAGTACTGATTTGGAAAAAAAAACTGTCAAATAGGAAATTACATTTAAAAAATCTGCTAATGAAATGAAAATATTAAGATTGATATCAAAGGGGAGAAGCTGGACCAACCATCAAAGGCCATGAAAATATGCCACTTTGTGAGGTAGGAACTCCTACTTGTTTCTCTCATCATACTTATATGAAAGTGGAGCAGTATTCTCACTGTTGCCCACATTATAGATCATGGTCATCAGTGAGAGCTATCCCTCAGAGTAAAGAAAATCAGACAAGAAGATAAATTCTCCTCCAATCTCACTCCCCCCATCTGTCCTTCCCCACCCCAAATGGAAAAGAAGACAACTGCTTCAGATTCAGATAAACAGCTATGAACGTGATTGTGTTAGGTTTATAAAGAAATACACAGGGTTGTTGAATTTATGAGCTATTTCCATTGTCTTTTAATGTTGCCAACAGCTTGTTCATTTCCTTTAATAATAACATTTCAGAGTCTCAAAGCATTATGCAAACACTGATTGATACAATAACCTTGTGAGATACATAAGAACTACTAATTATTAGACCAGGGTCCATGTTCAAATCCAGAAGCAGATCCAAAACCCACTAAAGTTAACGGGGCATTTGGAGAGAGAGGTTTGAAGTTTGGATGTCAATCCTAACTTCCCCCAAGTTTAGATCTGATGTTCCAGTCTGGGCCCAGTTCTAATTTTTTTTTAATCTCTTTTTTCCAGATGTCAGATGGTTGATAGAATTTTCTATCTATGGTTGGTGAAACTCGGAGCAGCTCCCTACATTGCCTAAATTACACTGAGGCCATTTGAACTGCCCAGGCAGTCCAGAATCCCAAAGGCACAGAGTTATCTTAAAGGGACTTTGCCACCTTCCTTGGATTATCACAATCATACCCTATGTCCCAGCCCCTGTCCACCTCTAAACTTCCATCCAACACTGCCAGCAGAGTTGCATATATGGCTCAATGACTATGTTGTGACTGCCCCTTAGCAGGCAGTTGTGCTCATGACACCACCAACGAGGTTCACAAAGAGTGTTATTTACCCCTATACAGAGGGCCAGCATGAGGCCTCTGCAGTACTCACTTCCCACTTCAGCCACTGGGAGACTTAAATGGTGCCTAGGCCTTGAGCTCGCTGTGCACAGTGTTGAATTTCACCCTAAGTACATTAGGGAAGTTAATAATGCTTGAGGAAGCATTATACCATTTTCTGAGGAGAACATGTCTCTCCAAAGAGCAGTTCCCCAATTCCCTGTTTTCTGGCTGATCATTTCTTGCCCTTGTTCTCATGGCACTATTCATTTGCATCCTTCTTGCAGAAGAGCTTGTGGCAGGTGTACCGCATACTATAGAGCCACATTTCTCTTCTTCATGCTTTCTCCAGGATATCTATAACTTTTTTCCAGTCTGTTCCCCTCCACACAGTGGAATATAGAGCCACAAAATATAACTTTTAATTGTTCAATTTTTTCCAGCAAAATGCTGCTGAAATTGTTTAGGATTAGTTATAATTGGTGATAGTCTTATTCACATTATGTTTGAAGATTTGAATTATAATTAAATTAAAATGTGAATAGACAATATAGGCAGAAGACTTTAGAAATCATAGATGCTTTTCTGAACAAATTTTTTAAAATATTTTATTTTAGTCAATGTTAAACATAAAATCTGAAACTAGCTTCACTCACACTATCCCTCAACTATTTGCATGTCCTTATTTATTTAGATAGGGTGACATTAGAGATGGATAGCATTTTGTTTCTACATCTAAATCCATATTTGCCAAGTTTTCAGCTTGCAAAGCTGGTTTACAATCAGTTTATGCTATAATTTATGGTAGTATTGCTATATTTTTAATCTTTCTGGAACAAAAATATTCTGAAATGAGAGACATCTATCACTCTATTTAAACAACTATAAGGAAATAGCAAAAATGTTTAATCAATGTTTCTAAAATTCAGTCACATAATCACAACATGTTTTTTCCCAATCATTAACAGGCAATTTACTAGTTTTATCACTCAATGCAGCTAAAATACAATTGGCAGAATGACAAATCTTTGCATGAGAAGTCTGAGTAATATCAAATTAGCCACACAGGGATGTCAACAACATATAACCTGCAAAGATGTAACGTCTTTTTCATTTTATGCTTTTCATGTTGTTATTCAGGTAGTGCTGTACAGATACAAAGATAGATTGTCTTTTTGATTTTACACTGTTCTTGTTGTTATCACCTGTGCAGGATTACATACTTAATTTTAAGTCATGGAAATAAATTCATATGATATTTTAAATGTAGAATGTGAAAACATACCTGACACAAATTAATTTATGTGAAAGACTGGGCCATTTATTATATACAGTCAACATCTCATTGCTCAATCCTACAAAATCAAAAGACTTAAAATCAGGAGCCCTGCAATATGTCCTAAATGGAGTGCTAAATCTAGACTTTATGAGAAGCTTTTTGAAATGAGATCTCTCCGAGCTATTTGGTGTGCTCTGTTGGGATGATAGTTTAACTCCTAGTACGACTTGCTTCGCTCCAAAATAAACATATAAACCAACAAAACAAAGCATGAAAAATATACCAGCATCCTTCTCTTCCTCAAACATTTCTCAGATATGCAATTAAAACAAAATGTCCATCTTCATTATAACTTATTGGGAAATAAGTCTTTCTGAACACACTGCATACCAAGGTTCGTATTTTGAAGTAAAGATACCAGTCTGAGGGATGATAAACTGACTTTGTCAGATCAGTTTCAGAGGAAGAAGGTAAGCGTTTGCCTGATGGTTCACATTTATGGACATAACTACTCTAACCTCTAGCTGTACAAGTAGCCACTGATGAATAAGAAGGAAAGGCTAAAAAATGCTTAGAAACTAAAGAATAAAACTGCATTACTGATTAGTGAAATATGATCTGAGTGACTTAAAATATCTCAAAGTAAGTTTAAAGTCATGCCATTCCTTTCCAGAGTATTGCCTGTAGAAGCAATACCTCTGGAAACTTAAGCCATATCAGAAAACATTGATTACTAACTAAGTACCTGATCCTGCAAACTCTCTTGTGGGTGCTTGAGGTTAAATATGTGAACAGACCTTTAACTTCACTAGGAGAATTCATGTGCCTTAGAATTAAGTTCATGTTTATTTGCAGGAGTGGGGCCTAAATGGACATTTTACCCGAAAATATATTTTTCTAAAGATGGCAGTACTTCAGAGAAAAACATAAAACAATGCTGTCACTTCCACTAATTTGAAACAACCATGGGTAGGAAAAATATTTTGGGAAATGCATGGGAAAACAGCCAGGACAGAAATTGTTTCTGGCCAATTTCTAGTTTTAAACATGTAATCTTTTCAATAGTTCAGATTGCCCAAATGCCTTTAAATTCTGTTTTGACTTGCCACACTGAATCATCATTTCTGGATAATTTATCTCTGGGAATAGCATATCTGCCTGTACTGTCAAATATCTGCCATAACTTTGAGTCAAAGTGCACCCCACGTTTGAAAGCTCTTGAATATTTATTGGTATTTCCCAAAATGTGTCCAATATTTTAAATTTTAATATTTAGGGCAAAGCTCAAAGTTCTCAGATGATCCTTCATATTTTAGTGAATACCTTAAAACAGACAGTACTTTTTAAAAGTATAAAAAAGTGACAGCTGTAAACACTTCTGCATCTGTGTCCTGAAATTTTGGTTAATACCTAAAAAAGCACACCAAAATTGATAGGAGGCATTTATTCTAGATCATGCCTATGAGGAGGAGCAAGACAAACCTGCAAGCCCAGCTCTGGCACTCCATGGAAGAAGGCATCTATACCCATGTGGGGTATAGTCTTGAGGGAAAGGATATGTGATGATATGTTTACCTCACAGGTCCTGTATGAGTTAATATGTTCTGCAAGGCCAAGTAGCATAGCTGGCATCATGTGGGAGAGAGAGAAAACCAGGCTTAATTGATGAAGCCCGGCTAAGGAAGGAAGGCTGGGTGCATGGAAGCCAGGAAGTAGAGAGCAGAAGGGACTGCCAGGGGAGAGATGCTGCAATTACTTTCTGGGAACAGAGAGGTGGTAAGGAGGAAGCCCAAGAGGGAGGATAAGCACTGGGAACGTAGCCTTGTCAGAGTTGGCTTGCACGCATTATAAAGTAGCCACTGGGGTGGAGCAGGATCTGAAAAAAAGACAAGATTTGGATTTCCAAGGGGAGACACCTGGACAAAATTGTGACCTGGCCAGAATGCTGAGTTATGGGAAGAGATTCCACCACATTGATGGAACATCATATGGAGAAAAGCTGCTATGCCACACATTCGCATGAGATGGTGCTCCTGCAGATCCTTCAAATCCTTACATAACATTTTCAAACCATAGCTGTCAAGTGCTTTACAGATGAGGTAATTGAGACTCAAAAAGGTTAAATGACTTGTCCAAGATCACACAACAAATCTGTGGCAGAGCTAGGAAGAGTATCCAAGTCTCCTAAATTCCACTCTGCATATTCAGTTGGTCCACATTTGGCCCATTACATATTAGAGGGCAACGTAATATATTTATTTTATGAGAGGTAACTATAATTTCCTTTTACAGGACTAATTCCATACAAAAAAGTGTTAAAAGAATGTTAAAGTTGCAGTGTCAAGCATTCCAAATTTAGGCAATGCCAGAATTAAGCTTGCTTATGCAGCCAGTTGAGCTTTCTTAGGCAAACTTAATTATGGTGTCTTGTGCATATGCATTAGAATACCATATTTAATTATACAATCACATACCTTGTTTTTTCCAGAGTATCCCTACTTCGTTCAATGTACATGGTGGACAGGTCTCTGACAACAAGGCAAATTTGAAATATTTCTTTTTATCTTCATCATTCAATGCATAAACTCATATTTTACTTACTGTTCACTATTCAAAATCTTCACTGAGTACAGAATTAATTTTCTTATGGGATTTTCTAGGACACTCATTACTGTAGTATCTACACCTAAGAAATACTGATGATTTTATTATTGCAACACCCCTCTGAGTTTGGGAGGGATTTTACAGATGAGGATCCAAGGTACAGGACCAAAATTAAGGACAACATTTGCAAACATATCCACTAATTCTGTGCATCTCAACAACTGGGTACCCAATGGGTGACATCTAGATGCTGTATTTTCAGAGTACTGTAGATAGCCTTTTTATAGCACTTTATAAGTTCAAACATTATATGCTCAGACATTAACTAATCCTCACAGCTCCTCTGGAAGATAGGTGGGTAAGCTTTATAATTTTCATTTTATAGATCTGGAGCATCTAAGACAAAAGCAAAATGAGAGTTTCTTTTTAAAGGGAAAAACAAAAATCAACAATTTCAATTATGTATGACTGTAAGTCCCTCTACCATCATCATCAGTCTAAATCCTGGGTCTTCACCACTGTAGCATGAACCTCTACTATTTTATTTAATAGATTAACCTAGGATGTTGGTATCTGTTTATCATCCATTTGAGGAGGAGGCAAAGCACATCAAACTTACATATGCTGGAATAGACCGTTTTACTGAGAGTGGCCAAGAACACAGAGTTTGCCCAAGGGGTTACTTAAATAGTTTGGCTGAGACATGGGTCTGACATATTACAGATATTGGTTTTATGCAAACTCTTCTGAGCAAAACAAACAGGAAATGGTGATCTCAACAGCTTATACTCAAGCAAATCTGAATGGATTTTCATGGATAAAGTAAATAGCCCCTACTTGACTTCAGGACTATCCCTCTGCCAAATTACAAGCTCATGCTACACACCCGATAGGTATTCAAGCTCTTAAAAAGAAATGGTCAGAAAAAAAGTTATAATGAAAAATGTTAGGGCAAAGTAAGTGTAGGGGTTGCTATTGATTCCCCTACTATTATTAGTCAGATCCTGCTCACGCTGAAGTCAATGGCAAGGCTTTTGTTGATTTCACTTTCAAATCCAATAGGAGCTAATAAAGCAGTCCTTTAAAATTGTTTTTAATGGACATGTCATTCATTTAATAGAACATAATTTTGAGCCAGATACGAAATTTATGGTAAGGAGGAGATGAAGTGACAAGTTCCACCTGAACTTAACATTCTAGTTACAATCGTCATAAAAACATTACTATTGCCATTTGTTCTCTTTTCTGTTTATAAGCTGTTATGAAAATGAAATATCTGTTACTTGACTAATTTATATCATATTAATAATTGAATTATGAGCAATTTTAATATAGTGTATGAAATGTTGATATTATTATTGTTTGGTGCTTTCTATTTCATCCTAATTTATGATCATTTCCAATGGTATGAGGTAACTAGTCAAACCATGATTCAAAATAAAGACTCAATAGTACAACAATCTATTAAATTCATAGCAATAGAGAGAAAAGATGATCCAGTGGATAGGATGCTGGCTTGGTATTATTGACCTTGATACCATTCACTACTCTGCCACAAATGTCTTGCATGATCTAGAAAAAGTCACTAAATCTCTCTGTGCCTCAGCTGGAGTTAAACCTATCAAAAGGGAATAATATTTCCCTTCATCACAGATAGTTAGTCATTTTTTCCCATCAAAACTGTTTGACAGAAAATTGGGGTTTCAATTAAGTGAAATTTTTGGTGAAAAAATGTCTGCTTTTCATTGAAAATTTCATTTTTACATCAAAATATTTTGGCCAAAAGCCTCTTGGTTTCAGTCTACCTCTGATAATTTTTGAGTTTTCATTGAAAACTTGAAAATTTCCATAGTAAATTTTTTGGGGGGGAAATGTTTTTGTGTGTGTGTGTGTGTGTGTGTGTTTCCTCAAAAAAATTGTCACAGGCTTTTGACCAGTTCTTATAAGTACATTAAATATTATGAGGTGCTCAGATACTGTGGTAATATGGGCTATATATAGATATCTCTTTGGTTATATAGGCTCTGCAAAAAAGTTCCTGGATCTCCTTTGACTTCTTAATTACCTCCTTGAACTGAAGCAGAATTGTGTGTTCCAACTTGGAAGGGCGGATATTCCTTCACAAGAGAAGACTGCTCCTGCACACTATTTTCTTTGTTGGGCCTGTCTTGTAGGAGGTGACTTCTGGGGCATGGCAGAGGGGCATGACTTCTGGGTCACCTCCTACAAGACAGGCCCAACAAAGAAAATAACAGAACACCACTAGCTGTCACCTTCAGCCCCCAACTAAAACCTCTCCAGCGCATCATCAAAGATCTACAACCGATCCTGAAAGATGATCCCTCACTCTCACAGATCTTGGGAGACAGACCTGTCCTCGCTTACAGACAACCCTCCAACCTAAAGCAAATACTCACCAGCAACCACACATCACTGAACAAAAACACTGACCCAGGAACCTAACCTTGTAACAAAGCCCGATGCCAACTCTGTCCACATATCTATTCAAGTGACATCATCATAGGACCTAATCACATCAGCCATACCATCAGAGGTTCGTTCACCTGCACATCTACCAATGTGATATATGCCATCATGTGCCAGCAATGCCCCTCTGCCATGTACATTGGCTAAACCGGACAGTCTCTACGCAAAAGAATTAATGGACATAAATCTGACATCAGGAATCACAGTACTCAAAAACCAGTGGGAGAACACTTTAACCTGTCTGGTCATTCAATGACAGACCTGAGGGTGGCTATTTTACAACAGAAAAACTTCAAAAACAGACTCCGACGAGAGACTGCTGAGCTGGAATTGATATGCAAACTAGATACAATCAACTTAGGATTGAATAAGGACTGGGAATGGCTGAGCCATTACCAACATTGAATCTATCTCCCCTTGTAAGTATTCTCACACTTCTTATCAAACTGTCTGTACTGGACTATCTTGATTATCACTTCAAAAGTTTTTTTTCTCTTACTTAATTGGCCTCTCAGAGTTGGTAAGACAACTCCCACCTGTTCATGCTCTCTGTATGTGTGTATATATAGCTCCTCAATATATGTTCCATTCTATATGCATCCGAAGAAGTGGGCTGTAGCCCACGAAAGCTTATGCTCTAATAAATTTTTTAGTCTCTAAGGTGCCACAAGTATTCCTGTTTCTTTTTACCTTAAGAGAGTCCTTGCAGAATCCATCTCTGCCTAAGACAAAATACATATCTGTCAGTTTAAATCATTTTCTCCTCTTCTATAATTCCAGCCACAAACCACTACATGACAGACTGAACAAATATTGGTATTTGTTCATGAGTGATGATGTGACTATAAAGTTGATTTGTATTTGTGCATAAATAAGGTCTATATTTGTATGTGGATTTTAGGATAATGTTCTTTTTGCCCTTCCCTTAAATATGTTATTAATTGTTGAGTCTCATTCTTCCTTTTTTTTCCCCATGGAAAAAAGATTGGTTAGGCACAAAATGCATTTGGCAATTATTAGTATTTATTTTGTCCTAAATTACAGTGGATGTTGTCCTTCTCTGTCTGGTGTCCTGAATTTATATAGTAAATCATGAATCATAGGAAGGGCATGCTGCAGCCTTGAAGAAACAAAGCCAATTGCAGAGATTACTGTAATAACTCCAGCATCATTAGAGAAAGGGCCAGTGCCACAGTAATATTTTTCTGGAATTGATTTAATAGGTAACTTTAAAGTATTAAGTTAACATGACAACTTGAAATATATTAATTCTTTTTATTCTTTTTGTATGTTAGACTTACTTTACTCTTAACATTTCATATGAAAGTTACCTTTAATAGCTATTATTATATAATCCATAAGCAGTATTATTTCCCCTTTTTCTTATTTTTTCACATTTTATTAGTTGAAGAAGCAAAATGGACCAGATTCTTTTTTTTCTTCACATTGTCATCTAATTTTGTAGTAACAAAATTTCACTTTTTTATTTCTGAAATTTTGACTTGGTGAAAGCTTTTTAATAATAATGATTTTTAGGTTTTATATGGAACAATGTTTGGATATAACACAAATGAGAGTCCCTTTTAATGGAATTAAAATGATTTTGTAAGAATATTATTTTTATTATTATTAGAACTAGAACATAGTTATTTTATGTTGAAATGATTGTACTGTATTCTAGTTACATATTTCCAGTATTCACATGCTAAATAAAAGAAGGCGGAGATTATTAGGATTAAATCCCACCCCCCATACTCATGGAGGAGCAGAAGGAGGAACAGCTCCCTCATCACTTTTAGCCCTGTGGCTCAGGTACTTAAAGAGTCAGGAGACACTTCCCTTCTCCCTTCTCCTTCCATCCCCCACTGCTGACACACACAAACATGCACACACTCTCTCTCTCTTACTCCCACTTCTGCCTGAAGTAGAGAAGAAATCTGAACAGTAATCTGTCATCTTGAGTGCCCTAAGCAATATGCTATGGGATATTCTGATGTTAGCCTCCCTCAGTCACTCCTGTTGAAGCTGTTCCATTGTTTAAGAGTCATTGAAGCAGGGGGACTGAATTCTGGGTCTCCCACATCCTTGGTGACTGCACTATCAGGTTATAGAGTCAGCCTCATGCTTTCTATCTCTGGTCCAATGACTCTGAGTGTTGTAACTCCCAAGTTTCTTTTGGAATCTAGCCCTAAGTGTACATCATATGCTGATATTCAGTTTCCTCCACTGTGCACCATCCCTTACATATGCCTAATATCTACCCTGTTTCCCCGAAAGTAAGACATCCCCCGAAAATAAGACCTACTTCCAGTTTTGCCTCTCGCTGTAATATAAGGCATCCCCCCGAAAATAAGACCTCCCCGATAATAAGGCCACCCGGAATATAAGGCCCCGAAGCTCCAGGAAAAATAAGACCTCCCCTGAAAATAAGACCTAGTGCATCTTTGGGAGCAAAAATTAATATAAGACACTGTCTTATTTTTGGGGAAACAGGGTATGTCTAATATAGAAACTATGTCTAATATCTTTGTAAGCTCTCAGGGTAGAGACCTGTCTTTCACTTTTTCCACCAAGCCTTATTCACATATTATTATCACAGCCCTCACATGTCTCATGTTTATCTAACATACTGTAGCTAAGTTGATCTTCTTTGCCTGCTCCTTTGGCTGTGCCAATACCTCCTTAATTCCCTGCTGTAGCTTTGAATCTCTCCATATTGTCACAACAATAATAACCCTTAAGAATGACAAGGTTTAGGAGAATGAAATGAAATTGAGTAAAAAATAAGATTAATAATTTGGGAAAGTATAGTCTGTTCATCTTCAAGAACTCTTTGTTTCTTATTTATTGGTAGAGGGTTTTAAGTAGAAGGGGCAAATACTGGTAATATAATAATATGGAGCATAATGAAGAGTTCACATAATGTGTTAGAAGAATAGTATCAAAAGAGCATTAATCTTTTTATTGTTCACCTATTAAGAGTGTCACCTTTTTTGCTCAGCTTTATTCACCTTATGCATGCAGAGGGCTTATAATGAAACAACCCATAAGTTTTTATTAGGAGAAAGCACTTTCAAAATCCCTGACACAGTAAGAGATTGTTTCGTAGTGGGGAAGAAGGAAACCTGTTTTAGAATAAAGATCAGTATTTCTCTGTGTATTTAAATAAACAGAAAGAAAAAAAGCATTCTGTAACATAAAAAATGAAGTCAGAAAATAATACTTGTTTTTTGCATTTTTATCATTTTACTTTACAATTGGCCAAAAAAAAAAAAAAAACCCAAAACATTCTGGCAATTTTGTTAATGTTTATCTCCCATTTCTTACAATGTAATGCATACCAAAAAGCACCAGAACCCAGTTTTAAATAACAATGAAATCCAGTATGTATTGCATATAGTACTATAGAACACAAATGTGACATACTACATTAACCTGCCAAGATATCATAATAACAATTACTATTTATTTTCAACTTTTGATTTAAAAACTACAAAGAGTCACAATTCAAAGCCTAACTGGATAAAAAATTACTTTTATATCAATGCTATCTCTGGGAATACGTTTGGAATTGAAACGCTTGTTTCTTGAACACTGACATTATTGCTCATTGAAATGAACATGAGAAATTGTTCATCAAAAGTAGAGGGGAAAAATAAAAAGGATTAGAATCTTAAACCTATTCCCGGAGCTTGACTTAGAATTGAAGCAATTTCATAGCCATGGTTTAAATTTAACTCCTTGTGAATTTTAAATGAGAATGGCTTTTATACTGCTTGCACAATATAACAACAAACAACAATAATAATAATAATAATTAATATTTTCCCTATAGGCTTATGTTTGGGAGATTGGAACGCTATGTGGAAATGTTAATTCAGTAAAAACAAGCACATTCCTCCTTATTTTTGTTGATATTTATTATTTATCCTTCCAAGAAACTGTTTTTGACATGACTGTGGAATTCTGTCACATTGGTATACTACTGTCATTTCTTTTACTCTTGCTTTTCTTTAATCCTTTCTTCCATTTTCGTGTCCTTTCTTCTTTCTTGTCCTGTCCTTTCTTACTCACTCCCTCATTTTTCCCTTTTTTATCTCTTTTTCATAGTTTTTTTTTTATATAATTGCAAGCAAAAGTCCTATAACACTTAAGAAGATTTCAGATAGATCATTACTAATATAATTACAGAATGGAGAGCATAGTGATGTTTGAATGTAAATTACAGTGAGTTTTTACAGTTCATTAGAAAGACTCACGGATTGAATTTAGTTTAATGAAAGCTTGAGTGCTTCTCGTATTCTCAGCACATACAAAGCGAAAAAGCATTAATATAGTTTTGTGGATTAAAGATGTATGTCATACTCTCCATTCATTTAAGGAAGTCCACATAGAGTGCATCAGAGGCCTACCATGTGAAAGCATAATGGAGTTGAACCAAAAGGAAAAAAAGTATACAACACATTAATTTACAAATGAATATGTTTATTCAGTATTCTACTTTCTATCTGCAATCACTCTTCCAGCATATAAATACAGGCCTAGATTCTCATCTCTGATCCTGCTCCTTTGAATACATCAGATTGTGCAAAGGATCCAGATTCTAGCTGTAACTAGCCAGCTGAGAAGTGTTACAGAGCTCTCAGCTGACGTAAGGCTTCAGAGCCAGGTCCGGCATCAACTGCCTCCTCACCCACTCCAAAGTAGGGGCATGTCAGGGGAGTGAGGTAGTGTGTCAGGGGTGAGGGTTATATGTGTTTTCAGAACTGGGAATGAAATGTGAAAGAAGGCCTGCCCACAGAATGATTAGACATGTATGAATCAGGTCAGATGGGATAAGAACCTCCGTCAGCCATGATCCAAAACTCAAACTGAGTGAGATTAACTTTTTATATTGTTATTATTAATTTCCTTTTATGTCTCTCTCTACTTCCTTGTTCCTGACAAAAACGGAAATGGAAATGCCAAAACATGATTAGGGAGGCAAGTCAAAAAGTATAATGTATACATTAATGTTGGAAGGGGAAGTGAAAGAATTTTCCTTGTTGTTTAATCTTTTGATTAAAGCAAAATAGATTTTAGAAGAATATGCTTCGTCTATCTTAATATCATTGCATTATGGTATACCATATTGTAGAAGCCTAAAGACCACTTCACTCTGAGAATCTCTTCTCCAGCGCTTGACAGCAAAGTGCCTCCATCTAGTGGTAAATAATTCTGTTGTCCCACAAAAGATGCACCCATTTTAGCCAGTCATATAATATATGTCATTTTCTGAGAGCTTCAGTTAAAGTATCAATTTTCCTGCCATCATCTGAGGCAGAAGATAGTGACAAGGGTGATATCACAAGATAGTGATAGTGACAACATGATCCTCATGTTAGACTGGCTCTATGAATAGCATGCTGCTCATCACGACATTTCCCTGTATGGGCTGCCCACATAGACTGTAGCTGGTACTTTGTTTGGTCAGACAGACCAACGAGCAGGATTCTGTATAACATCTTACCTGATTTTAGTGGGGATGGTGCTTTTATTTGCCATGTCATTTAACTGACCTTAATATGGACACAAAGACCAGTGCACTAATAGCTACAACAACAGCCGTAGCATCAGTTAGCATGCCCTGTTACGTATGTGTTGATTTAAGAACTCACATGCTTCCAATAATATTGTTTCAGAATCTTCTTCTTCATATATTTATTTTGAGAATCCTCACTCTTTATTTTACAGATGTCTGATACAATTCTCTTGTTCCTTAGTGTCTCAGCATAAATTGCAAATTCTAGTTACAGTTTGGATGAAAAGGTGTAAAGCATAATATAAATGATATTATTATTCACAATATCCACTCTTTTGGCCATAAAAAATCTTGAAAATATTCCCCATAACATTGTCATACAGAAGCATCAATGAACAGACAGAGTCTTTTGTTTAGAAACGACTGTCTTCAACCACTTGGCAGATCTCTTGGAAGTTGTTAATGTGTCTGATCAAACTGACAATTCCTTCCTCATCTGCATTGTTCTCAAATGAGATAATACTGATTTCTAATCCTCATTGTGAGAGATTCCAAGTGCCATTAAAAAAAGTCTGTAGTGTCAGAATATTAAGAGACAAAGCTTAGTTTCCTAATCAATGATATTGAAGATCTCAAAGTCACAATTCTTTGGCCTGAGATATGTGTGCCCCCAAATTATGTGTGCATAGATCTCAGCTCTTATCTCTACAACAGATCTGATTATCTGTGACTAAAATGGTTATGATTTTCCTAAAACCTTGCAGCTTTGCTAATGGAAACCTACTTTCCTAGCTTTTGTTTTTACTAACCATCCTCTAATTACACATCACAAGTGTCTACATCAGCAAGCACTACATGTAAAAACCTACAGAAAAATAATGGGTTTGAATACTTTTCTTTCTTTGGCTTCTTCCCACTGCAAGGTTTCATAGGCAAGAGACAAAAATAACCAATCAATCAGAATTTACTCAAAATTCACCTTTGAAATTAAATTCAAATACATGAAAAGCCTTTCAGTTATAATAGTAATAAACAAAAGCCAATTTCATGGGCTTTATTTTCAAAGGTTCCACAAACATTTGACCCCTTTAGATCTGCAGAAGTAGCAGTGCTGGAATTGACTTTCCATCTGAGCTTGCACTGCCTCCCACTTCTGCTAGCAAACCCAAATGTAGATCTGACACTTTGGGGGGGCTCACCTAACCCAGTAAGGGATTGTCACCACCTGCCCTGCAACTCTGGGTGCCTTAAATTCTATGCTGTTGTGGATCACAGCCTGCATGCCAACAGCCAGCATAATGCATGCAGTCACACCTGGGCTTTGCTGCCCAGTTACTGTTTGCAGAGTGACCCCAACACCCTACCAGTCCCTAATATCCCCTGAACTATCTCCCTGCAGTGTCCAGTCATCTCCTGAAACACTCACAGAAATAATTAAGTTTACTGCAGAACCAGCAGCTTGTTATCTTGACTGGAGTGAACAATCACTTCAATTCAATCAAAGCACTGGGTTGGTTTACATAGGAAGTACAACAAGAAAAATATGCTTTCTAATGGCTAAAACCTAATTTAACAAACTCCAAGGTAGTTTCCTCACCAGTCTTCCTTCTCTAGCAATAGCTGACTTGTTCTTAGTCAGGATCCCTCACAGTGTCTAAGGTGCTAGTTTTCCTTGTTTCATCAGGTGAAGGATAATTTGTGGGTTCTCTGCCCCTCTTTTTACAGTCCAGTAAACCTTTGAAAGGCATAGGTCTCAAAGTTCATTGACCTTGCTTCACCCATTGAGATTAAGTGATCACTTTTTCACCACTTGCTTTCCTGATGGCATTGTTTGCCTGGCATGCAAATATACTTTTGTCATTGGTCACACCTTGTTCAGTTTATATGGCAGACATATTCAAGCAGGCTGAACCACATTCCTATGTCAGGAAAAAAAACACCTTATCAACTCCCCCTTACATGATTGGTTTACACACATTTTAGTCATAATTACAGCATATCTATATAATACTTTGTGGGTTGACCATAGATACATCACACAAGAATGTTAATAATTAGTGTGACAGAATGGATCCCTGTGTCCACACCCTATATACTACTGTAATAATCTTTGCACAAAATATGCCTCGTGAGGTATTATTTGAAAACTCATAATTTGCTTGTCATTGTCCTGGCAAAATGTGTGTGGCAACATTGCATATGAAGTTATAAGATACCACTGCATAGTGTTATGAACACATGTTCCAAGCTGAAATCTCAAACAAAGGAATGTGTGCTCTGCTTAATTTGCATTTAAGCAGTAAATAGAGTCACAAATCAGGAAGGGAAACAAAGTATGCAAAAACAGGTGAGAAAAAAGCAGCAGGGAACATCCTTCCCCATAGATTTTTTTTTGTTGTCTCCTGGTTCCCAGTTGGAAATGTTTTTCAAAAGGGGGGTTGAACTTATAAAAAGGGCATACACCCCAAGACACCCCTCCCCCATCTCTCTGGCCATTGCATTCATCACACCTGAAGTGAAGAGACAAAGGAAGCCTTCAGTGGATTCTGGGAGAAGGGGACCTGACCTAAAAAGTTTGGTCAGTAAGATTGCTGAAAGCATGTGGTGAAAACTTTGCTTTGAATTTAATTGGTTTGTTAAGTTAGGCATCTTTATTTTCCTTGTAACCATTTCTGACTTTCATGGCTCATTACTTGTAATCCAGTGTGTTTAAATTGAAATGTTTGGGAATTCCATTTGGGTAGCAAGTTGTGTGCATACTAATTCTAACAAACTTTATATAAATTTGCACTGCCCAAGAGAGGGCTGGACAGTACAGTGCATACATTTATATGGGAAAATCTAAGACAGGGAGTGTGTTGGGGTCACCCTACAGGTATAAACAAGACTGGCAATAGCCAATATGTGGTTGGATGGCTGCAGCACACACACAGACATAACTGAGAGTGAATTGCATGCTGGAGGCTTTTTGTGAGGATTCCAGGCTTGAGGCTATAGCAGAAAAATGTTGTAAAGGGCACACCAGATTAGAGGGCAGGTGTGACACAGCTATTTATTAGTCTGGATTGTACCCTAGTATGTCACAATCAATGAGTCTCATTAGTTTTCCAGTTACATATCATATGACACCTTTTGGGTATATGTCATTGTAGGCCAAAAGCCTAATGGGAAGAAATTTTCTCAAGTAAATTATACTCCATTTTGCTTTTTTTGCTTTATACTCCATTTTGCTAGCTTTGAATTAGTAAGAAGAAACTGTAGCCTTGAATTAGTAAGAAGAAATTGTTTTGAGTTTATTCTTTGCTGATTGTGTTAATGACTGTTCTTAGAAGGATAGAAGTTTTATGGCTGTAATTATTGCCTTATTTACTGTTTGGTATGTGAGTGAAGAATGTATGGTATGTATGGTAAGAATGAACTGAGAAAAGACAGCTGGGCTGGATGGTCAAGAAGGGAGTGAAGAAGTTGAGAGGCACCAACTTCATTATCAGAACCACTGGATGGCAGATTGACGACCCTAAAGCAGAGGCATACAACAAGTTAAAGCGTGGAAACAGAGGGACAAGATAAGAAACAGCTGCAGATACTCCCAGTAACAACCCAAATAATGCTGATTGGGAGCAACCTTGACTACCTCGTGATTAACAGCTTCGGAGTGACACAACAAGGTCCAGAGACTTGTATGGGAACTTATTACTATAAAAGAAGGGTGTATTGCCATGTGACTTTGGGTTCGTTCTACATTAACATTGGAGCTTCAAACATGTTCGAGAGAGGCCCAGCTCCCCTCCCTTCTGTGCAGTTTCAGCTGGCCACTGGAACTGAGCGAGCAACACTAAGGACTGGTAACTATAAGATCCAGCTGCAGAACCTTTTGGTGTGTGTGTGCTTCTTATAAGCATAACATCATGAGAACAGTGTTAGGTGTAGTGAATTTGTCAGGCCTGACCAGAATTGCTGACACATAGTGAATAACCAGTGGACCTCTGTCCCTCAATAGGATAATAAACTTTAAGAATGAATTACAAATATATAACATCAACAAATTCATGTGCAACCTTAACTCTGCCTCATGCTCTGGTTACATTACAATCTAAGCTGAAATTCTGACCCCCACTGAAATCAATGGCAACATTCCTAATGATCACAATAGGGGTCAGGATTTCACCTCCCATCTTTATTTATTGCATTACATACAGTTCATGATGAGGAAGTTAAAAAAGTGTGTGTGTGTGTGTGTGTGTGTGTGTGTGTGTGTGTCCACACTTATATTCTTCAAATTAAAAAGTTGAATTTTAATCTCACAGTTGCCACTTGACATCAAAATGTTTATTAGATGAAAAATAAAAAGAATTAAAAAACTACAATACTGAGAAGACAATTTTACACACACACGCGTGTGTGTGTTTACTTATATGTGCTTCTGTAGGAAAGAACTGCAATTAAAAACCCCCCTCAGATCAGCCTTACAGATGTTTCTTGGTAACTGTTGGCACTGGATTTTGATACTTGTGTTCATTAAAGAGCAAAGTAAGGCCTGGTCCACAGTGGCGGTGGGGATCGATCTAAGTTACGCAACTTCAGCTACGTGAATAATGTAACTGAAGTTGATGTACTTAGATCTACTTACTGCGGTATCTTCACTGCGATAAGTCGATTGCTGATGCTCTCCCTTCAACTCCGCCTGTGCCTCTCACAATTATGGAGTACCAGAGTCAATGGGAGAGCGCTCGGGGGTCGATTTATCGCATCTAGACTAGACGCGATAAATCGACCCCCGCTGGATCAATCGCTGCTCGTCAATCCAGCGGGTAATGTAGACATGCCCTAAGTAAACAAACAAACACATTTGTTCTAAAATGGTAATAAGAATGTATTTCCTTTTCACACTGCAGTGGGCAGGTCTTACAAAATGCTGATGACACAACAACTCTCATTAAGGTTAATGAGAGCTATTGAACGCCCAGCACTTTTAAAAATTAGGCAGGTACCTAAATATGGAGTTAGGACCCTAAAATGTAGGCTCCTAATTTTGAACATCTGGGAAATTTTTTAACTGCTAGTTTGTTCTTAAATAACAAACATTCCTACTCTAATTTTAAACAGCCAGTGAACCCTCCATTGGCACCTTCAGATTTTCACTTTAGAAATGAATATAATTTTAGGTTACAGGAGCATTAAAGGAAAATTTAAATGATACACTAAACTACCAGTACTGCAGTTATTTAAAGTGGCAATTCGGATTCAGAAGGGTTTAGATTAAGACTATCCCTAATGCAGAAGAATAGAAACAAGAAAGGATTCTCCCATTTTATGGCCATATTAGAACTACCAGACCTTCAATCCAAGCATATGTCTAAACTTGCAAAATTACAATTTTGGTATGCAAATATGTAGAAAAAGACATAATGATGGACATTCCTTCCAGAACAATTTATTTGGGGTAACTTAAAATGTGATGGCATTCATTCCTTCTATCTTCATAATTCTTTCTGCAATCTCAGCTTCACGGTAATAGGATCATAGGTTTTAAATCCAGAAGGGTCTATTATGGCCAGCTAATATGACCTCCTGCATAACGTAGGCCATGGATTTTCACTTAGTTATTCCAAGTCCATAATTTCTGGTTAATCTAGAACCAATCTTTTAGAAAAGTTGGACTGGCATTAAAAAATTTCAGTTTAAAAAATTTCAGATGATGGAGAATCCACTGCTGCCCTTGGCAAGTTGTCCCTATCATTAATTACCTACACCATAAAAAAATTGCATTTTATTTATTGTCTGAATTTGTCTATCTTCAGCTTTCAGCCATGGATCTTGTTACATATATTTTGTCTATTAAATTAAAAGGTCTTCTGTTTTCATAAATCTTCTCCCCATATGGGTAGTTATAAATTGTGATCAAGCCACCTCTTAACCTAATTAAACTTCTTCAGTCTCTCGCTATAAGGCAGACCTGGAATCATTCTCATAGCGCATTTCTGAACCCTTTCCAATTTCCAACACCTTTTTGAAGTATGGATACCACAAATGGACACAGTAGTCCGGTAATAATCTCACCATTGCCATATACAGAGGTAATACCACCTCCCTACTCCTACTTGATATCACTTTGCTTATACATCCAAGGATTACATTTCTTCTTTTAGCTACAGCATCACACTGGGAGCTCATGTTCAGCTGGATATCCACCATGACCCCTAAGCCCTTTTCAGAGTCATTTATTCCAGTGTGACCTACATTCTTTGGTCCTAGGTAATACAACTTGCATTTGTCTACATTACAACACATATTGTTCAAATAAACTCACCTTACCAAGCAATTCAGATCATCCTCTATAGCTGACCCATCATTACTTACCACTTCAAGTTTTGTATCATCTGCAAATGACTTTATATTTTTTTCCAGATCATTGATAAAGATATTAAATAGCATTGGGCCAAGAACATATCCTTGCAAAATTCCACTAGAAAATCTTGATTGGATGATGAGTCTCCATATATAATTATTTTTGAGCGCCATTAATTAGCCAATTTTTAATTCCATCGAATATGTGCCTCGTAGATTTTGGATAGTGCATATCTTTCCATTCGAATTCTGCGCCATACTAAGTCAAATGCCTTACAGAAGTCAATGTATATTGACCTTTATAAAACACATTTGTAATCTCAACAAAATATGATATCAAATATCCGATTTGTTTGACAAGACATTTTCCACAAAGCTATATTGATTGGTATTAATTATACTGCCATCCTTTATTTTTTTACTGGTTATCTGTCTTTCCATGTTTTTATTGAGAGCGGCGTGAGGCTAACTCGCTTACAGTTACCCAGTTTATCCCATTACATTTTTTAAACATTGGCACATCACCAGTTTTTTTTTTCAGTTTTCCAGTATTCCAAGGTTTATTAAAAATTAATGTCAGTTGTTTTCAGAGAGCTCTTCAGCCAATGTTTTAAAAACTCTCTATATTTTTTTATGTCTGATGTAATTTTCAATAATGAAACAGAGAGGACACCAAATTAGTCCCGAATGTAGGTAACTTTGAGACTAAAATGAGTGATGTCTCCTTATCTCTTGAGAGAGATGGTTCCAGTTCATCAGGAAATTGCAAGGGCTGCACTGCTGATATTCTAACGAATGAAGGAATAGGAAGAAAGGGGAGTTATGGTTCTCTTTCCCTACATACTTCCCAGTGGAATTGGCTAGCCCTACCAGGGAGGCAGAGAAAATAAGCTGCATCCTGAATAGGCCTGTTATTAATTATTACCATCCCAGTATAACCAGGGGTTCTCCAGAAGGCATTGTGTTTTTGGGGATCCTTCTTGTGTGGGGTTGCTATGCACTGGCCCTTACTCAGGGGTATTCATAAAATACATAGCCCAGAATGGGCTGTGGTTTTGCTTTTAAAAAAAACAAACCCTGAGTGAATTTGTGTGTTCAATTTATAAAGCCCTAAAAATAGGAATTCATAATTGAAAAGTTAGCAGATCCATTTATTATAGGGGAGAAAATAATGCCACAGAGAGATGTAAATATAGCCTAATTGTTTTTTTTTTTTTTAATTTCATTTTTTAAACAGCTAGCTGGCATAATGGCAGATATGGGATACAGGTTATACTGTAAGCAAGAAGACTTACAATAAAGCATTGTTTAAATCTTACAGTTTTGCCTTTCTTGGTTAAAATAACTCTCATGGAGCTTTTTACATGGAAACATGTTTATAAGAAAGGAAAGGAAAACACAGTAAGTATGAATGTCATAAAACAAAGTAGCCCAAGAAATGAGTGTATTTTACCATTAACATTTTGAAAATACCTTACACAGTACCATATAATTGAATTGTGATTTGTTAGTCTTGTAAACTCTCTCTAGAAAGGAATGTCTTGCCAATCAAGGACTGTTCCATTCAGTTTATTTTTGGTAGCAGGCAAACTTTAGTCAGTTAAATGAGACATTTCAGAACTCTGATTTCTCAGGGATATTGGATCAAATTCACCCACAGGAGATTTAAACATAAAATCCTATTTATATGCAAATTCTTCAGTATTTCATGTAAACTGGCTTTTATCTATTGACAATTCTATTCTGTTAGTCATCATGTAGATGCAATATCTTTAGTAATACTAAAATGAATGAAACAAATATAATCAGTACAGCTCTGAAGTTTTACAATAGATCCTGGACTTTCTCAGGGTATTCTGTGCAAGTCCTGTGAATTCTTGAAATGTAGAGCTGTAAAGTTGTATTTCATAAAGGACCTGGAAAAAAGTCCTCATAAAAGGCTCTTCTGGGCTATTTCTAATCTTAATTGCAGAGATAAGTGGTACTGGAAAAATGAAGAAATTGTCTATAAGCCATATTATCAAAGAAAATGAAATGTAGTTTTTACCACAACAATCAAATCCTCCAGTCTTTCTCAAGATTACTCTGGCAAAATTCTCAGTGTTGCACATACAAGAACCTATTGTCTGTGTTGCAATCTTTCTCCTTTTTGCTATAGGTTACCTTTCAGGATGGGACAGAGTGTTTTGCTGTGAGAATATCTCTAGCTGTAGTCAGGGAGTGGCTTTTCTTCTTCTGCTTGACCTCTTGGTTGGGTAGTTTTCTGATCATTCAATTTGGAATTTACGAGGCTCGAAGACTTCTTAGGGTGCAGTCCCTGGTGGTGATTTTCAACTCACCTTGTCATGTTAACAGAGGTTTTTACTTCCATCTGGAAGAAAAAGGGATCTGACTAGAATAAAAGCATGATTCCACCATGTCTTTTATCCACACCTACTCTAAAGATCCACTCTATGGAACAACTGACTGTATATTGGTATGTGTGGATTCAGTGCTTCCTTTGAGAAACCTAAGGTGGAGAATTTGCCTAGATTTTGGGCTATCATATTGGCGATGTCATCCCCAGTGATGCTGAAGTCTCCAAAGATGATGAGTTCTGTGAACTTCATCACCATGTCAGACAGCATGTCTTCTAGAAACATTTGGGATTTAAGATTTAATAGATTAGCAGCATATCCAAATTAGTCTCTTTGGTCACAGATTAAATGAATGTACTGGATGGATTTTTATTCAAGTGAGCTTTTTTCTGCATCAAGCCTGGAGGAAAATAGAATGGCTGTTTCACTTCCAGAATTGATTTTATGGAGTTTAGCTGTATATTGAATAGAGTATCATATGGGCTGAGGTAAGGAAACACTGGTCCAGCAACCAACAAATCAGATGACTCATCAGCAATAAAAGCATAGGAGTCAAGAACTCTAGGTACTGTCTTGATCAGTGTGAGATCATGTTCTTTTGACTGTTTGAGCCCCTTTGAAGTAGCTGTTAGCGACATCCAATTAAGTAAGCAATCTATCTTTTTTTGTTGTTGTTCCAGGCTGGTGTTTTTTTGGATCATTTCTTCCTACAATACTGAGCTCAATATCAACCCTTTAGAAATAATAATAATGATTAATAATACACTACAGAATGGAAGTAATTAGGGATCTGAAACTATATTTTAGTAAGTGAACATGTAACATAATTTTACATAATTCAGTTTGTAATGCTAAATAGTACATAAAATACATTAGTTATGTTAGTATGAGTAGTAATTCCAATTGCAACACTGCGGAGATGAATAAATATGATCCCAAAATATTTTCTGAAATACATGTTGATAGATTTCTCTTCTGGCTCCTTTTGGTTTTCAAGAGCTTTGTGGAATCAGGCATTCAGAAATTGAGGCTTGTGAGGAAATAGAGTAGTTAGACCTATTAGAGTTTGCTCAGTAATTCAGTGGATATAATTAGCAGTAAACCAATTGCTAACCAATGAATACAGAAGGTTGTCTTCTGTCTCTCTAGAAATGTGACACAAATTGAGAATAAGCATTCATAGTGTGTGTTCCAGTATTCAGGACCTCGTTTTTGATGGGTACATATTTCCTGTTGTAATAAAGCAGAATAGGAATTATCATCAGCACACTTCTGATTTCCTTTCTCTGATTGTCCCAGTACCTTTATATATATCTATGATATGTTTAATTACCTTGTAATATTTTGCCAAAGCATAAACTTATTAAACAATGTAGATAGCAACCATATTAATTCTGGTTCAATTATATTTTCCTATCTTACAGTCTCAAATATCATTAATAACCATCAGTGATAGTGTGTAACTGGACAGCAAAGGGTTAAAGAGCAGTTCTGGGCTCAGGAGGCCCTGCCACTCTGCCCTTGCAAAGCATGCTCCAATTGGTAGCAGGGGTTAAGAGGAAGCTGGCCAGGTCAGTTGGGGATGGACAGAGCAGAGAGAAGGAATTGCTCTGGGAGCTCCAGAGGAGGACATAGCCAAATCCAGACTGGCAAAAGGAATGTCAGTGAGTGGCAGTCCTTGTGGCCCAGAGTGGGGTACGCAACCTGTGAGATAGAATTTATAGGAACAAATTAGGTAGCATGCTGCAGTTGGTCCCTATAAGCACTGTAGGAAAAAGGGAGATAGGAAGTGACTCAGGAAGGCTGACTTCATGTGCCCCAGGATGGAAGATGTTGGACAGGCCTCACAGGGCCCTGAATTAGAACCAGGTGAAGCAGGAGGGCACAGGTTCCCCTACTCCTCCTACTGCAACCATGAGGCGGGGTGACTACCGGCAACTGCAACCATTAGGCAGGGCAACAACTAGGTGCTGATTAGGCCTCAGCTAGAGTACTGTGTCCAGTTTTGGTCACCAGTGTGTAGAAAGGATGTAGAGAACCTGGAAAGGATCCAGAAGTGCAACAAAGATGATCAAAGGGGTGGAATGCAAGCCATATGAGCAAAGGCTGAAGGAACTGGGTATTTTTAGTTTGGAAAAGAGGAGATTAAGGGGACATGGTAGGGGTCTTCAAATACTTGAAAGGCTGCCATAAAAAAGATGGTGAAAAGTTGTTCTCCTTTGAACCCATTGCCTCTTGCCCTGCTCCCTGTGGCAAACTTCAGCATAGCAGATTTAGATTAAATCTCAGGAAAACTTCCTAACTATAAGAACAGTAGGACAATGAAACAAACTTCCTAGGGAAGTTGTGGAAGGTCCTTCACTGGAGGTTTTCAAAAAGAGGCTGGATAGCCATCTGTCTTGGATGGTTTAGACACAACAAATTCTGCATCTTGGCTAAATGACTAAATGAGACTAAATGACCCTTGTAGTCCCTTCTAATCCTATGATTTTATGATCTTTTTACTGTTGTTGTTGTTGTTGTAGCTTGGAGTCAAACACTTTTATTTGTAGAAACCCATTTAATACAGTAGTTAAAAATGATGAACTCACTCTTTTCAACAACTGCAAGTTACACATGGCTATAGTGTATGTACCTGTTTCTCTTTCAGGTACCTGTTAACTCAGAAGTATAACTGACTGAACTAGTCACAGCAAACAATGTTTTTGATTAATGCGTATTTTGTTCGTTTGTTTGCAAATTGAATGAAAACAGTATTCAGTTTTTACTAATTGGTTCGGTATTCACAATTGTTTGACACTTTAATGAACAAACATCAACATATGGATTTTTCATGCACTGTGTGTTGTATCAATAGTCATTTCCTATTCTAACTGTATGATTGGTCATTGAAGATACAGCCTACTGTACCTCCTGACTGATTGGATGATTGTAACATTTATAGTTTTCAGTGCAGACATATGTTGTTGTGCAAATATACAAATTGAAATATGAACATGCATATTCATATGGTAATATTCTAGTCTGACATTAAAGTTTTCTGAAACATTCATTGGACAAAAACTTGAATGTCCAAATGTTTACTAACAGCAAACAAAATTAATATATATAATCAGATTAGCTGAATTTATTTACACACATAATCCTGAACCCTTTGGCAACATCTGACCACATCTTCTCAGAGGAAGCACTTGCCAACTGTGTTCAAGACAACCAGCATTAAATTACTTTCTATGATATTTCTGTTCTAAGCCCAAATCCTGCTTACCTTGCTCAAGTGAATAGTTCCACTTACTTCAATTACTTTTTCCAATTTAATTCTGATGAGATTTTAGCAGCTATTATTGTATATAGAAAAATGCTAAAGCTAGAAATTAATACCTTCTACCACCTGTAAATAGCTTGGGTGTCCAGATTTCAAATGGCATAAAGCCATTACTCTCACTCTAAAATTTCATGAGTTACCAGCAGCTAAAATCATTGAGAATGGAGGGGTTGGGGAGAGAGGAGGGGAAGCAACATGAAATGATTTTAAGGTTGAATGTAGCTAATCATTTATTTCTTGGTTGGAAGTACAGGTTACAAGACACTAAAAAGTGTGGTAAGTCTTCAATTTGGCCAGAGCTGAATGGACAAACACATTGTTTAACTCTTCTTTATAGCTATAAAACATGTAGCAATTTGGAGGTAATGACATTTAATGGTTTACTGTAAAATTAACTGAAAGTTTAAAACACACAATCTATATCTCTACATTTAGTACATGCATACAATTCTGTCTTAATATTCATTGTTTAATATTGTTTACTCAGATCAATTTTGATAAAAATAATAAAATACCATAAAAAGAGAGAGGACAGATTCTGCTCTCAATTACAACAGTGAGTCTCAGGAGTGACTTCATGGAATGTGAAACTGTTACTCTGGAAAAAATGACAGCAGAATAGGCCCATGTTTTCTTTTACATTAGAAATGTACATTTCAGAATTATTGTTATCAAACTAAACATAGAATTCCTTTAAATAATCAGACTTGGTAAATGTAAAAGCTTATCTGCTCTTCTCAGATGTAATTACAATATATTCCTGATCTCCATTAAGTCTATAAACAGAATACTTCTCTTAATTCTTGACTCTTGGTATACAAATGAAAATCAGAGATTAAATGAAGTCAAAAACTAATCAGTAGCACAATATAATATAAACTAAAACACAGACAACATCCACAATTATTTTGTATTCAGACTTCACTTTGTATTGTGTTCAAACACTAATCCTTCCATTTACTTTAAAAGATTAATATAACAAAAGGGTGACTAATTGTAAAAGGGGCACAATAAGGTTCAGGTTGGTGCTTTTTTGTATTAGAGAAAAATAGTATGTTTGAGGTGGAGAAATTAAATTTTCTGGAAGAGGTCAGCTTGGGAATCAAATGAATCCCTCTGATTCATGCAGAGTCATGCATTAACCACTTGAGATTTGGAAGGAACAGATTTTAAAGCTTTTTTTCTCCTGTACAGATAATTGCCTTTAATAACTAAGTTGCTATTTTGACTTCAGAATATAAACTTTCTAAATTAGTTGAGTTCTGAAGGTGCTCCAGAGCACAAAATCTCTGATTAAACACTTTCTAAAGTTCATTCTACTGGTAAAAGTGGAAATTCTATTACTTTAGCAAGAGCAGACATGTCAATTTTATCAAGACAATAATAGGATTGGGGTGGGTTGGAGTTAAGGTATTTATGGCTATGATAACTCACAATCAAAGGACACAAAAGTTATTATAAACCCTATTATTACATAGCAGAACAATGAAATGAAGCCTTAAATTACTGTGAAACATGTTGAATCAAAGTTATGATGAATTAACTAAAGGGAGCAATATTCTTCTAGCAGCTGCAAACTTTAAAATGATTGCATTTTCTATGACATCAAAGTCATACAAATGTGATTCCATTTGGCAGCTCTTCACAGGACTGAATACAGAGTAAGACCTTGTTTATTACCTGCTTCTCTGAGGCACTGCAACTTTGGAGGGTGGTGGGGCAAAAGCCACCTTTGTGCCTCTTGAACTGTAGTCCCAGGGACTCGTAAGTTACAGCCACCTCAGAGGCTGCCCTAATTTACTGGTGATTCAAACAGTCTCCTGTGGGCCACTCCAGAATAGCTAAAGCACAATGTGTTCCAGCCACACATATCCATTACACATCTGGCCATTCCCATGGGGCCCATGCAGGAGGATGGTGTAGGGCCAATATAATGTCCCTCTACTACTTGGGAAACCCCCTCAGCCAAGATTATTCCCTGGGAGTCAATTAAACAAGCTTTGCAGTCTCTTTACAGTGCCTTAAAAAGGCCTAGAATGGAAGCCAAAATCTGTGCCTAAATTTGCACTAAATGGATGGTGGGATGTTTTGCTAATAACTCATGGATAATGCACAGTATTTAATTTCAGTAATGAAGCTGACCTACAAGAGTATATTTGCAGTGTTGTAGCCATTTTGGTCCGAGTATATTAGAGAGACAAGGTTGGTGAGATAATATCTTTTTATTGGACCAACTTTTGCTGATGAAAGAGACAAGCTTCCGAGCTTACACAGAGCTCTTTTTCCTAGACATGAGGAAGAGCTCTGTGTAAGCTCAGCAGTTTATATCTTTCACCAACAGAAGCTGGTCCAATAAAAAATATAACCTCACCCTCCCTTCCTTGTCTCTCTACAAGAGTATGACAGTTGGATAGCCAGTTGTAGTATTTCTTCTCCAGAGACAATAATAAGTAACACTGTGACAGGCATTGTCTCCATTTTTTTCCTTAAGAGAAAAATAAATCATTAGGCAAGCGGGGGGGCGGGAAGGGGGGAGATGGGGAGGTTGCACGAGAAGATCATTCTGATTATATTGCTGCTAACTGACTTAAGAAAGGCCCACCGCATAGTGATGACAGATCCAGGAACAAAATCCATGTCTTCTAATTCTCAGTGCTACAAAAATTATTAAAACAGTACCTATTACTCAGAAATAGAGCACATTGTTACTTAGAAGTGGACTTGATGTAATTCAGTTGTACACAGAGGGGTAGGGTGCAGAAAAGTTGGGCAAACCCTGAGTATCACAGAGTACAAGGCAGTAGTAGTCCCCAGAACAGGTCCACAGAGGTAAAACAGGGATTGGAATGGAATAGGAAAGGATAAGGCGTGACTAAGCAGATCCAGTGGATAAACCTCCAATGTAGGGTTGGCACAGAAGTTGCAGAGAGTATTGGGCTTCAGCCACAGAGTGGGGTGGGGACAGCAGTTTAGAACCCAGAAAGCAGCTTGCACAAAGCTAGTTTTTGTTCAGGATAGGAATTTGGACCTTACCCACTAGAAAGGTTTTCCTCATTATTCCAAACCCCCTCGGACTGATGGTGTATAATTTACTGATGTAATCTCAGAAATATAATGCACTGTTAACATATGGTAAGCCTAATTTCTGAAAAGTGGCAGCTAAACCAAAACATTAAAATTGCTTTTACATACAAGAATGTCTTAGCTTTATTGAAGAAAAGGAAGCAACCATACATATGCATTGAAAGACCAAGAGGAAAATAAACAAACAATTGTTCCCCCCTCCATGTGAAACAAAGTAAGTACCAGACAAGATTTTGGCAAACAAAATGAATCTTTATCAATTTGTTACAGACAGAGTTAGATTTGCTTATAAGCAAAATAAAAAGCTTATAACAGGGAAAATGTGTCACTGTGTTTACAATACCATGAGCTTCTTCTGTCTTTCAGGATAATTTGCAGCATGGATTCTATTTCATCTTTTCACTGATGCTAGATCTAAAAAAAAAATAGATCTAGAAAAAAGGAAAAGTCCACTTGGCTAAGGTGCATACACCAATTACACTGCTCTACAGCCAAAATGCTTCTGAAATAAATGTAG
>NW_020664417.1:10550142-10575683 GCF_002925995.2 Terrapene triunguis | reverse complement strand
GCACATTTTATCTCTGAAGCAGACGACTTCTCAAAAATTGTAGACCAATGTTACATTTAAACTAAACACAAAAATCCCTGGCAGAGATTTACATGTGACTGTGACAAGTGAATTACGTTCTATGTCCGGTTAGACAGGAATAAGTAAACTTGTCTCCTATCCCCTTGAGCACAGCTACAGGTTATCTTTTACATTATTTTGTCATGTCATGAAATCCTCTTTCTTGCTATGGAAGAGTTAATTTATTTAAACTAGGGAAGATAGTGACCTAAATGAGATTTCCCATCAGAAATGACCTCTTTGTGACTGTTAGGACTACAGAGTAAAAAATAACAATATACCTGACAGAAGCAAAGATGCAATTGCTTAACAGATCTTGCTATTCACATAGGGCCAAATTCTATAACCCAGAATGCTAAGGCAACTGGAGTGTGTGGTTAGTATCTTCACAGGAGCTGGAGAAAAAGAATTTTCCATCACCACAACCAAGATGGTAGAATTGCTGAATAAGAACTATTGCAGCTCTGTAGTTGCAGTATATCCTGCAGCATTTTCATTCTTTTTTACAAGAATACCTAATGTGACTGTGTAATCACAGATCTGCCAACCCTTCTCTCCAGATTGCAGACTGAGGAACTTTGCTTGTGTTGCACATTGTTACCATAAATGGTTTGCCTAAAGCCTTTTCCAGATTACACAGCATATGGGGTTGCCAGTAGCACAGTTATCATCCCTGTCCTTGTTAGATTTGATTTGGAGAGATCCTGTGTGGTGACGTTGGGCAGCATAGACTATTTTTGTACATCTGAGAGCTCCACTTGGTAATTGGGTAGAACAATTCACATCTGTGTCCAGTTCCCCGTCACCATGGTATCTGAGCACCTAAAAATCTTTGTATTTATCCTCATACCATCCCATGAGGAAGTACTAAAATTGTCACAATTTTACAGATGGGATACTGAAACACAGAGAGACTTGCCCAAGATCACCCAAGAAGCCTGTGGTAGAGCAGGGAATTGAACATAGGTCTCCTGAATCCCAGGCTAGAACTCTGTCATCCTTCCTCCCTATGCACTTTATATTCCTGTCTCAGGTGATGTTATATTTCATGGATTCCCTGGACTTTTCCACCCATTCTTCAGAAAATCTGAGCTGGTTCTGCTGGATCAGGGGTTCTGAGGCTGCAGAGGGAGGACAAGATTTTGCCCACCACTTTTTACATCACTTTTATGATAGTGGTGACCCGGATATTTTAATTAGTCTTTAATTAACATTATTGATTGATTGGTGTTAAAAAATGAGCTCCATACTTTTATGTTTTGTACAGTATTGGGGCCCCATTCTGATATGAGGATGTGCAGGGATAAAAAAGGCAAATTCACATAAGGGCCACTCATGCTTGCCAAGTGCTCCATTGTTGCACATTGCGCCAAAAGGATTGGGGAGGAGATGTGGCTATGACCTCTCTCTCACTCCATGCTGCGATATGGAACAGTCAAAGTTCAATACATCCTTCTGAACAGTACCCCTGCCACATCCTAGATGTACCTGTTATTCTTCCCGAACTCTCCTGGGATATGATGACACCATCTTTAACCCTCGCCAGTGGCTAAAGGCACAAATGTTACATCACCTTGCCCCTAGACAGACGCAGCTTGAGAGAAGTGTTATGAATTGATGCAACAGTAGTGACTAATATAAGCCAGGTTTTCCTGAACATGTGAATGTTCTATCAGGCTGTTACTGTTGTTTCAGTCTCTTTTATGTGCTAGGTTTAGTGTTTCCTTAGGGAATATTTACTCTCATCAATGGTATAAGAAAGCCCTGGTTAAAGCTCTGGGAGAGTATTTTGGACAAAGTTTTCCTCCTGCCTGAACATTTTTTCCTCATTACACTAAAAAATCCTAAACTCTATGGGCCAAATTTAAGTGGAGAATTAGACTTTGTCAGCAAATAATTCTGGGTATGGATTTAAATTATTGCAGTGTTATCACTGTTTGAATACTATAGTGGCTCATCATATTGGGCACCATTAAATTCACTAATATGAAAGCAGTTAATAATATCATGCTTCACATCACTAGTAAAATAATGTTGACATACTAATGCTAATACGGTGTGGTGTGTTACTTAAGTTTTCTGTCAGAAGGTTGTGATTATGAACATATCTTTCCCAGAGCTTTCCAAATGAAATATATATATATCATTATATATATATAATGAAAGAGAGAGATAAGATCTAAAAGTTAATGTTTCAAAACAGGTGAAAATATTTCTGAATTATTTTAAACATTTATCTCTATGTGTATTTGAAAGGCCAAACATTCAGAGTTTGTGGAAGCAGCAATTATACTTTCTGCCTGCCACCCATTATTATTGGTTTTCAAGTGTAACAATTATCTGGATGTAAGTTTGAGCAATAGTTTAGAATGTTTGTTTCTTTGTCCATTAATATCTGTTCTGCGGAAGATAATCCTTCTATTTGTGTTTTTTCTAAGTTGCAACAGTCCAGATGTGGATCTTTGTTGTCATGTTTGGCTTTTTCTCAAAAGATTTCTTACCTTTACCAATGGGAATAGTGTGCATGGATTGATAGTGTAGGTCATTTTGAGGCAAACATCACAAAAGGAAAGCATTTTATTTTGTTATTGGAATATCACAATAAAGAATTATGAAATAATAGTAAAATAAGTATATATTGCATTTCTGTAGTGCCATGTGAAGATATTTCAAAATTCTGTACACACATTGATTTAATTTAAGCACATAAAACATCTCTGAAATAATTAAGTATTTTGAGACATGAGCCAACAACCACTGACATTAGTGGTTTATAGTAATGGTGTTTGGAAATTTTCCATTGGAACAATTTTCCATCAAAAAATGCTGATTACTCAAAATTAAAATATTTCATGGAAACATATCAACTTTAATGAAAATTTGTTTAGGAAGAAGAAAGAGGGAAAGAAAAAGTCAAAACATTCTGTTTCTTTTCAGAATGGAAAGAATATTTCCATTTTTCATTTTGAAATGACCTTTTATTTCATCTTTTTTAAAAACTCATCTTATAAAATATAACATTTTAAAAGTTAAATTAGGAACAAAACTTTTTGACAAACCCAAAACATTTTTTTTTAATTTTGGTTCACAGGAACCTTCAACGAAATATGCCAGTGTTGTAGCTGAAAGATAAGAGCATCACTAGCATGCAAGGTATCTCTCAGCTGGGGAAATATCTTGACTGTGCAAAGTGCATGTAAGAAAATGGGGAAAACTAATAACTCCGTCTTATAAAGATAGTTGAAGCCTATTAACAGGGACAACTCAGTGACAGAAAAAATGTCCCCTTTATTAGAATGTCTCTAGTTCACCAGATTTGATTTTGGTGTATCCAATTGTGACAGGGTCCTGGGCAAAGGGTGGTTAATTCAGCCCTCTGTCATGCCAGCTCCCATTTAGGGGAATAAATGACAGCTGGCTGGAGGTAACCTGACCCTAATTGGGGAAGCAGAGGCTGCCTAATTAGCCTGGGGCTGTATAAAGGAAGCCAGGAGGAGCAGAAGGAAAGGGAAAAGGCAGGAAGTGGAAGCAAGGAGGTAGCTCTTCCCTCTGGCCTACCTGCCTGCAGACGGTGAAGGACTACCTATACATGGTGAAATGGTGATGGGAACAAGCTTGTGAATAAACTGCACCAATGGTCACTAACCTCAGGGTCTCAGAGTGACTTTGTGGACTTAGCAAAGGCAGGAGTCAAAGGGGGCCCTGCTGTGCACTGCTACACCAGTGCAATAGATACAATTTGTTCCCTCCCATTAAACCAAGCAATCATTATTCTTCACAACCTTTTTTCACTAGAGCATTAGCTTTAATTGTGATTAACAGAGAAGATATACATGTGCTCCTTTTCTGGAAAAAACAACAACATTTAGATTGGACATTTTAAAATCCCAATCAAGATGTTCTGACACTAGGTCAAATTGTGATAGAAGTATACACAATAAGTTGATTCTCTAGTCTACAAATGGTAGGAAAGATCTGGTAGATATATAGCTGAGGCAGCTCCATTCCCAAGATAAGAGAAGGACAAGGCTGTTCTAGGAACAGGGCATGGGACAGAAGGTGGTGAGAAGCAGAGCTCTGCTACGCATAATCCTCCTCCTCCACTGTAAGGTCCATTATGCCAATAGTAGAAGTTAGAGCACATATCCTACTATCCTAACTTCCAGGGCTGGGTGGCTACAGATCAGAGGTCCACAAAAAGGCTACCTATGACTGCTATTTTCTACTATGTCCAAGCATGGAATTAGAACCAATATTTGCACAATCTCTGTAAAGATATTTAGTTAGAGATGGTTGGGATTTTTTTGACAAAATGTTCTTCCATCAGAAATTGCTGATTTGTCATAACTGAAACTGTTTGCAGGAAAGAGTCAGTTTCAACAAATTTCTCATTTCAAAAAAATGTGGAAAAAAAGTTTCGAAATTGTTGAAATGTCCAGTGCTGACATTTTCAAAATAAAACTTTCTATCAACTTTTTCTTATACATTTAGGTAATTATAGTTATTAACAAAGTCAAAGCAAATTGAAAAATTTTGATTGAGCTGAACTGTTTGTTTTTTCAGATTGTTAATTTATGAAAATGTTCAAGGTTTCAACTTTTTGTCCCAAATCTGGAGTAAAAAAAAAAACTTTAAAATCTCAAAATGTTCCTGGGATGAAGAAAAAAAAAACATTTTCCACTCACCTGTAGTATTTATATAGCTCCTATCACTGGATCATTCAAACACCTTCCAATTATTATCCCTTTATTACAGATTGGGTACTGAGGCATACAGAAATTAAGTGAAGTGACCAAGGTGATATAGGAAGTCAATGGCAGGTCCAGGAATTGAATTTGGATCTCCTGAGTCCCACACCACCAATTGCTAACCACAAGAGCAAGTTTATTCCATGCAATTCTCAGAAAGAGCAGTTAGCCTAAATCCCTTCAATGTAAATTGCTTAATAAAGCCAAATTTACAAATTTGCATTCCAATCCTGCAGACAAAAACATTTTGTTGCTTGTGTTAGGTACCTAAGGGTCAGTGAAGTACCTGTCCTGCAACTGACTGCATGTGGAAGAACACCAGTGTCCTCACACAGCTCTACTGGTTTCAGCTCCATGCAGATGAAGAGGTCAGCGTACACAGATCCAGTTACAAGACTGTGGCTTTCCTCATCCGTAAAGTCAAGTCCCGCCTCTTCTCCCATTCTAGTGAAAATACTGAACACCTAAAAATTATATTATTTGAATATTGTTATATTTTATTTTAAAACATATAGATGTGGATGGTATACCTTAGCACTCTCCCTGTGCCCAGTTAGTTTTACTATGTTTGCAAAAGGCAAATATAGGTTCTTCAATACTCTTCTTGTAATGTCACACTCATGACACTATGGTCAAAGCCAATTTGGTGATTCCATTAGAAATCTCATTTTCAAGGGCTTATGACTATGACTCATCCATCTAAGGTTGCTCGTTTGTTTATTTTTTCCTGGATGAAACTTACCATACAGATCTTCTTACAGTTCCTCTCCTAAAAACGATCACCATTATAGTTTGTTTAGTTTAAATACCAACTGCTCAAATTAATTGTTGGGTTTTTTTCGATTGTTTCAATGAGGTTTTTAACATTGTCAAGGATTGTGTCCTTTGATATTTTGATGGCAAAAGCAATGGAGAAGTTTAAACTTGAAAAGTGCCCATCATCCATGTTAGCATATAAGTCTGTTTGTCAGCCTGAGATAGAATTTTGGGTTTGACTTTTTGATACTTTCATATCTTTTACTAATATGTGTAAACAAAGGACAAAGATACTGTGTTACATCTGCCCACAAGTAGATGGGGTGAAAAGAGATGGAACTAAAGTGTTACAGGGCATGGTGGGAGTGTAATATATGAGCATACACTGAAAGCCTGCCTGGCTCCTTTCTCAAGCCAAGGTCAAGCAACCAGTTAGCAGGGGCAAGAGGGAATGGTGGGGAGGCATAAGACACACTAAAAGCCAAAGAAAAGCCTGGCCTTGGCTAGAACACAACCTCACTCCTTACCCCTCCCATGGGATACAAAAGTAGTGGGATGAAGACCCCAACTCACAACCCTCTAAAATGAAACATGACCATAAGTCATAAGAGGTGTGACTAGGGGTGTGTACTGAAGGTATATTTGGGCCTGCTAAGGAGGAGGAGGTGGGAAGTGGGAATAGGAAAGAGGGAATGGGGACACAGCCAAGGCTCTGCGGCATTAGAGCTGGGAAGGGGGACACAGGGAAAACTCTCTACGGTGTCAGAGCTGGAAATGGAATACTGGGAAACAGACTCTGACGGCATGTAGAGCTATGAATATTTGCTTGGAACTAACCCCAATAAACATTGCATTGTCTGCACTTTGGACTTCTGGTTTTCTGCTCTCTGTCTGCATGAGAAGAACCGGGGAGAGGGTGAAGGGAAAGCCCTCTAACAATCCATACACATCATTTGCTTCTTATAGTTGTTTTCATGCATTTTAACAGCAAAGTTGATAGCTCACTTTGGGAAAATTAAGAATATACTTTGAAAGTGGAGCAGGTGTTTATGAGGCAAAAGCTATTGTTGGTGAATCTCAATTTGATGAATGTAAAATATGTATTTTATTAAAATTGTTAACCAAATTATATCATAATCTTGCCTCCATCTACAGCACTTATCAACTGATTTGTTACCAGATATAGAAAAAAATGCAGCTGATGTGCAAACATTCTGTTCTGAACTATCAAGCGATTTTGGTCCTTATTACTATAAAAAGCTTCAGGGTGCACAAGGTCTGCCACTGCATCATAGAATTGTATGTAAAAAAGGAATATATAGACACATTCACTGAACATTTAAATGGCTTTCATATTCATCATAAAACACCATTTATCTAATTGTGATTTTTAGTGGACTGCATCTTTTCAGATAAATACCAATTCAAACTGAAAAGTTTAATAGCTCACTTCCCTTCAATTTCATAAAACAGGCTCTTAGAGTTAGTTAATCTTTTAAAAAATGTATTCAGTTTTTTTATCAAGGCTATGGACTGGGTGTTGGTACTACTGTCATAAATTAGTTGGGTGTCATTCATATGTACAATTATATACAATAGAAACAGTGCCTGACTGCAAACAATTTCTACCATAAGTCAAGTTACTACCATGTTACAAGTTGCCACTTGTCATGCAAACTACCAGGAGTAGTCCCATTGCCAGTTGGGAATGTTCTTGATAGCTAGCAATTCATTCAGTACTAAGTGCTTACAGGATCAGGTCTAAAAGTATTGCTATATCAGACTAAACCAAGGGTTTCTTTACTCCTCTGACTTCAGGGGTCAATGCCAGATGAACCAAAAAGGTTTCAAATCTTTTATAATTAACCTATAATGATTTTACCAATTATTTATCATGGGGCATATGAGATTTCTTCCTGATAGCTGTTAATCAGTTTAGGCAGTGAAACATAAAGATCAATAACTCTTGTTATGTTAGCACAAATAATTAGTGTAATTGCATAAAATATTCTTATTCATATAGTGAATGATCACTTTTTAATATAATTATAAAGCACAGTACTTCTGACTTGGGGTGGAAGGGAGAAAGTAATAAAGGAAAAGGTGATTGTCTCCAATATTATTTCATTTATTTTCTGTGTGAAAACAAGCTGGTCTCAATAAAATAACAGACATCTCTTTAGGAAATAAGATGTTTAGGCATGCTAGACATGCTTTCTTATCACAAGGGCATTACCAGTTTTATTTATTTGAGGCTAGGTCTACACTACCCGCCTGAATCGGCAGGTAGAAATCGATCTCTCGGGGATCGAATTATCGCGTCTCGTCGGGACGCGACAATCGGTCCCCGAATCGACACTTTTACTCCACCAGTGGAGGTGGGAGTAAGCGCCGTCGACTGGGAGCCGCGGAGCTCGATTTTGCCACCGTCCTCACAGCGGGGTAAGTCGGCTCCGATACGTCGAATTCAGCTACGCTATTCGCGTAGCTGAATTTGCGTATCTTAAATCGACCCCCACCCCCCGTAGTGAAGACCTGCCCTGAGTGAGCATTAGACAGCAGGTAAATAAGGTAGGATAAAATAGAAAGAGATCTTACATTTTAGGACAGCCACTGTCACAGATGCCCTACAATCCAGGAGTGAATGTTACAACATCTTTAACTAATTACACCTCTACCCCGATATAATGCGACCCGATATAATACGAATTCGGATATAACGCGGTAAAGCAGTGCTCCGGGGGGTGGGGCTGCGCGCTCCGGTGG
Organism: Terrapene triunguis; assembly: GCF_002925995.2. Lineage (NCBI taxonomy): Eukaryota > Metazoa > Chordata > Testudines > Emydidae > Terrapene > Terrapene triunguis. The sequence goes on along the minus strand of NW_020664417.1, from coordinate 10,567,353 downwards.
ATCAAAGCAAGTTCGATATAACGCGGTTTCACCTATAACATGGTAAGATATTTTGGCTCCCGAGGACAGCGTTATATCGAGGTAGAGGTGTAACTCAAAATATAAACAATGCAATCCAAAGACTTTCTATCTTCTTACAAGATATACTAGGTAAGACTCTGTCCAATAATTAATTAACAAAATGCCTGAAATAAAAGAAAGACACATTTTAAAATCTTGTTGAGAGGACTAAGGTTCAAATTCAAGTTAGTAATGGCTATTACCAAAGACATGCTAACGAGGCATATGTTAGGAACCATTATGTAAGTTATGGTATATTTTCTCCGAGTTGTTTTGATAGAATCACCCATATCATGATAAAAATAGAGAAATAGAGAAAAGCTGCTCAATAATTCAAATCATCATTCACTATACTTTTTTCAGCTTCTATTCTACTTACACTCTGCTATAAATACAGCATAATACCCAGACTTCACTAGCAAGTTTTTCAATTGAGTTATTATATACCAGCATCTAGATGCCCCAGGTGAGAGGAGGGCCCCACTGTTCTGTATAAACACACAGGAAGAGCCCCGACAAGTTATAATTTACATGGTTCATTTAAATTAATGGCTACATTTTCTGTTATTGTGCCATTTTATTTTTAGCTGTGCCTTGATTAAACAATTCATTTGAATTCATTAACTACATCCTCTGTGTTCAGTCAAAATAATCTGTTGAAGTTTGGATACAGTCAACAAGCAAATTTTCTATTATAAAAGAAATCTAACAAATTGTTATTAAAAGCCATTCACCTCACGCACAGGTGCAGCAGCTGATAAAAGGATAAACTAAAACAGATGAAGATATTACTACTTCCCAGGATAACTGTTAAACTGGGGAATCTTCTAAATCACAACTACTCTTGTTCATCAATCAAATCATCCCAGAGATATTATTCAGTTGAATAATCATTCCCAAACTAAAGAATTTAAAATAATCAACATCATCATGAATACGAATACATCTATTTGAAAGGATTTCATACTGATTCTGTTAGTTTATATTGTTTCTTAATTTATGTTTCCAAACAATAAAACGTTACTTGGTCTCAAAAATATTTAAAATGAAACTCTGGGTCTGAACCTCATCCCGTTGAAATCAATGGCAAAACTCTCATTGACTTATTTTCCTGCAGGATCAACCCTAATATAATAAAATTTAGCCCACTGCATATAGCATTCTGACTATACTCAGTATTTAAGGAAAACTATTAACCGTTTTTTAGTTCATATTTATTTCCATCAGTTTACAGCTAACTTTCATCTTAAGACCTGTAGTGTGACACATCATTTGTATGAAACAAACAAACAATAAAAGAAACTATAAAGCCTCTCAAATTGATCACCCAAATAATTCATTTGATATACTCTTACTCTTTCAAATAATATATTTTCCAGAATTAATAATTACACTGTCAGAAAATACAGTATGTGTCAGAGTGTTATGGAGAACTATTTGTCAGCTCTGTTGGTAACAGAGATATAAAATAGTATCTGCTTTGCAGAGACAAAGGGCCTTTAACATTCTTAAGAGTTGCAAAAGACTAGCTTCAGAAAGTGCAATGAAATATTTTATATTCATTCTTGCACTTATTAATCTTGGGGATTTATCAAAGGCTTAAACATCTTAACCTAGAAAAAATAGGGAAGCAGTGACTGGTGTTCTTCCTGACTACAGATTAAAACCAAATGAAAGTCTAGGCTTAGACCCTTTTTGTTTTAAGTCTGTTCTTTCTTGGGAGAGTGGATCGCCATACACCAAATAACAAATACATTAATTGTGTTCCTCCCTGACTCACAGGGCACTCTAAAACTAGAAAATAAAAAACGGGAAAAGTCTGTTTCTATATAGCAGAAAGTGGTGAAATAACTAATCATAAAATCTACCCTAATAACTTGAGTCAAAGGCCAATGAATGGGCCTTAATAATCTAAAAACAGCTTGTATTGTCAATTCTTCTTCTTAGTTTTAGTCAAAGCTGTTATTGCCAGATTTTTTTTAAGTTAACTATACTGATGAGTATAGCTGAGTCCTGAGCTCACTTGTGTTTGAAAGTCAAATTGGTAATTGAATAGAACCACAGAATATTGTTAAATCTGAAAGATAAAGATTTAGTTTGACCAATTATATCAATATTATGTTTTTTTCCCCCTTGTAATACAGTTACCAGTTACTTCTCATTCTGTTTAGTCTTCTGTTCATGTTTCCAGCATGTCTACATTTCCATCCAGGACCAGAAAGATGTTTCAGTGCATTTAAGTCTTGTCTTCATAAACATACCTCTAATACAATCTACCTATCAACCAAAATAATTAAAAAACTGTATAGTCTCCTTATTTAATGAAGAAAATATGAGTAAAATGTTGCATAATTAAAATATAAGTATAATTTAAAAAAAAACATATGTTCACATTCATTCATGCACACAGATCCATCCTTGCTCATCTAATTTAAAAATCTTAATACCCAGTTACTTGATTTTGTGCATGAAATTGCCATTGCCAGCTTTGGCTAACAAACCAAAGTATGTGCAATGTTGCATATATTACTTTCCATTGCACTTGTAACAATTTCGCTTTTTTTTTTTAAGGTTGAGATTTTGATCATGCAGGAGTTGGGGAATTCAGAATTAAGAAGGTTCTCATACCAATCTTAATTCTACCCTTTTAGGCATTGTAGTGGGGTAGTTACCCCGCTCCTGCCCAGAGGGGTTAAAAACAGCCCTGGAGAGGGCTGTAGCTGGGGAAAGGCTGACTATGTTTTGGCTTCTTGTTAACCAGTGTGGTGATCCAGGACCTCACTTTTGTTACTGGCTTGGTGACCTCTAATGATAGAATAAACCACCAGCTTCAGGGTGTGTCTGCCCTATTTCTTATAGTATATCCTGGATTTGGCATTCTCAGCTGTGACCCATACTAGGCAGTGTAACAGTCTGGTTCTTTCATCTGTAGCAGACAGCTTAGGGTATATCTATACAGCCACTTAGAGTGAGGCAAGCTGGAGTGTAAATCTAAAGTCTTGCATTAGGTGGCCATGTGGCCCCTGCTACTGGGTACTAAAAATTCCATCATGCACATTGATCTACTGCAGTCAGTAGATCAAAGTGCAAAACAGAACTTATAGTGCATTGTAGCAGAGTTCACACAGCCAGTTAGTGCAAGACAGGCTGGTGCGCTATAGATTTACAACCCAGCTTGCCTCACATTAAATCGCCATATAGATAAGTCCTTAGTCCCTCTCAATTTTCAAACACATAAATTGTGTGAAATGATATTATCAAATTACTCAATTATTATGTTCTTACTTTATACTTCACCACACCCAATCTCTGCATAAAGAGTACTTTTGGTTTGTTTGCTGTCTGTTTTTTTACTCAAGTCATCCATCCTTTATCTAAATTGCCAGTGAAGCACTCTTTGCTAGAAGTAGATAAGACCAAAATAAAGTAATAAATACAAATAAACTATTCATATTTCCAACAGCATTCCTACTTGTCTGTAACATATGCTGAAGAAATCTATATACCACTTCATATACACAGAGCCTGAGGAAAGAGAGAATGCAAATGAAAAATATTGTTACAGAACCCTGAAGTATTATTCCCAGATTTTACCTATGTAAAGCTACTCAGTGTGAAACAAACCTTTTGTTGTACCAAGAAATAATAAAGATGTGGAATAAAACTTTCTGTAATTACTCTGATAATACAATCATAAAGGAATATAAATAAGAGCACAAATAATTAGAGTGGAATCAAGAGGAATGGGGAGTAAACCACTCAGAAGCACAGTTTATGAAACTGGCACAATGATCATTCAGGGAAATGACTGTCTTCCAGAAACTTCTGTACTGTTTCTCCCCTCAGTTTAAAAAAATGCTAATATAGAGCTCCTTTTTTTTTTTTTAAATAAAAGGCAGTGTTGTATGGTCTGTTTCAGCTTCCCCTGTTGGACAGTCACCAAATTGCAACAAGGGATCTGAATGCTGAATACCACGTGCTTTTTGCTTGCTGGGTTTGGGCAGAGTTTAGGCATTATTACTGGCTTCCAGCCTCTGGCACACACTCCACATGCAGACCTGATCTCTGATATCTCTCATGGGTGGCGACACCTCTCCGATTCAAGGCAGTAGGCCCTGAAACTAGTTCCTTTTCCCCAAAGCCTTCTTAGCATCTTGTATGTTCCCCAGGGTTCCACCAAAAGTAAGTCTTCTGGTTTACAGTTTCTCTTATGGGACATGTGACCGTGAAAGCCAAGAGAGACAAACACATTTTGCACAGGATAGTATAAAACCATTACTCTTTACTTTATTTTTTTTATAGATCTGTGTATTTATCATAGATAAACACCAATACGCATTTCCCTGCCTCAGTTTCCTCACCATTCTAGAGAGTTGTATGGGCTTGGACAGAGTTCTCTGGGGTGTCCATAATTCTTCCCCAGCATCCCATGACTTCTGTTCCAAATCATGGATCCTTTCCAGCGAAGGTAACATTCTCTGTTCTTGGCTGGTCCACAGTTAAACAAAAGCATGCCCATTTTTTCCCCTCTCCTACCCTAAGCTTTCTGTTCTTGTTTCAGTGAGTGTCCTCAGTTTATATGTCCCCCTTCCAATTCCCGTTTCCTTTGTTTTGCTTCTGACATTTTTCCACCCTCTACTTCACCATCCCCCTACAGACAAGCTGGAGGAAGTGGCTTCTACCAACTCCCGCCAACCTCCTTTGCATACCAACTGTTCAGTCCAGAGTGCAGTCATAAATGTTAATCACTCTCCATTGTAGATGGTGATTACCACTTGTCAATAAATCTTGCATTGCATAGCCACATTGATGCATCAATTTTCATAATACCAATGTCAGAACATCAACCAAAATTCATAAGTTGTATAGACAGATTTCCCAAATCATCACAGGTAATAACATAAATTCCTTAAAGGCAAATAAAACTAAGAGTGACACAGAGAAATGGGGAAAAAAACATAATGATTTCCATGTTCCAACCTCCATTCGCAGGGATAGAAAACAAAAATATAAATTCCTTTGGACCACAGAAGTAATCAAAAACTCAAAAAATGTAGCACAAAACTAGAAGAGGAACCTACACAATTAAAAAACAAAGAAACAACAACAACAAAATCCAAAGAAATAGAACCATGGCAGCATTTATTGAACAAAATGATAAAGTTAAATGTTGAAAGCTATAATAATAGAACTAAAACAACACATTAATTACCCAAGCACAGGAACCAAAAAGACTTAGGTAGGAGGAAGAGAGGGAAAGATGCTCCCTGTAATCTTGACCAGCCCCTCTTCTGAGACGGCAAAGTGCAATTTAGAACTGAATTGATTAAGATCTACCATTAAAAACACTCAAAATACATGAGTTAACATAAAATACTACATATAAGTATACAAATCTATAATCTGTATATACATTATAGAAGGGGAACTGCATAGTCATAAATAAACAATACACAGTTCACCTCATTAACACACTCATGTTTTCCCTTAAAGTCTCACACCCTGGTATTGAGTAGGCTCAATCTAGCACAGTTTGAGATCTCACAAGACTACAGTCTGTGCCTTCAGGTTTGTGATATCTTGCCATTGTAATCATTGAAACCCTGAGGAATAAGATAATAGGAGACGGAATCAAATGTAACTGTATAGGGCCAATTTTAGCCATAGCTCAATGCCTGGCATCAGTAGAAGTTTTCACTGCTTACATGCCAGCGCAGTTTGGATGAAATGTCACTACCGTGACATGACAATTTAGGGTTTATAAACAATTATCCATTGTATTCAGGAACATTTAGGAAATTAAATTTATTTTAGCTCTTTTATTACCCATAATTGTTTCTATAGCGATTAAGATGTATAAGAAAACATAAACAAAGACCAGTTGTTCACTCAAGGGAAAAAAAACTTGTTCCTTAGGCTCTTGAAGCTTATGCTTAACTGGATTTCACTGCTAATTAAAATAAGAGCATTCTCTGGTAATCTGCATTTGATGGGATAAAAGTATTGAAGAAGGAAAGATTTATTTTTGTCAGTTTATTGTACCTTTATATGCTACATGAATTCTCTTTCCCTCTACTTAAAAGCTGCAAATACTTAACTTTTAGTTCTTTAATACTGAGGATACAATATACTAAATGTTACGTATAACTATAACATATACAGCAGTTGATTAAACAACATAGGAACATAGGAATTGTCATCCTGTATCACACCTGTGGTCCACAGAATCATAGACTCATAGAATCATAGGACTGGAAGGGACTTTGAGAGGTCATCTAATCCAGTCCCCTGTACTCATGGCAGGACTAAGTATTATCTAGACCAGGGGTGGATGATGATGGAGGTTCCATGGAGGCAATGATGGAGGTTCCACAACCTCCCTAGGCAATTTATTCCAGTGCTTAACCACCCTGACAGTTAGGAAGTTTTTCCTAATATACAACCTAAACCTCCCTTGATGCAATTTAAGCCCATTGCTTCTTGTCCTATCCTGAGAGGTTAAGAAGAATTTTTTTTCCCCCTATGCCTTGTAAAAACCTTTTATGTACTTGAAAATTGTTATCATGTCCCCTCTCAGTCTTCTATTTTCCAGACTAAACAAACCCATTTTTTTCAATCTTCCCTCATAGGTCATGTTTTCTAGACCTTTAATCATTTTTGTTGCTCTTCTCTGGACTTTCTCCAATTTCTCCACATCTTTCCTGAAATGTGGTGCCCAGAACTGGACACGATACTCCAGTTGAGGCCTAATCAGCGTAGAGTAGAATGGAAGAATTACTTCTTGTGTCTTGCTTACAACACTCCTGCTAATACATAACAGAATGAGGTTTGCTTTTTTTGCAACAGTGTCACACTATGGTCCACTATGACCCTGTAAAAGGGTGCTGGCTAGGAGATCCAAGCCATGCCGCTGTTAGCCCAGCTCCACTTAAAAGGGGAATTAGTTAGGACTGACCGGGGAGGCCACGCTCTAATCACCTGAGGGGATGCAGCTGCGTGCCTCAGTGGCCAGCCTGCTGGCTGGGAGGAAGCAGAGGGAGGAGACAGGAAAGGGAGGAGCAAGGAGCTCTAGATCCTTGCTTGCAGGAGAAGCTAGCGGTCTCCCAGGGTGTTGGTCTGTAAGATATTTAAATAGTAGGTGGTAGGGATAGGCATGAACAATAAAAGAGCACTGGTGCATGTACTTTGGAGCGGTTTACGACTGAGTTTGTGGTGGGGCCAGGAGAAGGCACCGCTACAGACACCCAGATCCATTTTCGCAGTACTCCTTCCTAGGCAGTCATTTCCCATTTTGTATGTGTGCAACTGATTGTGCCTTCCTAAATGGAGTACTTTGCATTTGTCCTTATTGAATTTCATCCTATTTATTTCAGACCATTTCTCCAGTTTGTCCAGATCATTTTGAATTTTAATCCTATCCTCCAAAGCACTTGCAACCCCTCCCAGTTTGGTATCATCCGCAAACTTTAAAAGTGTACTCTCTATACCATTCTCTAAATCATTGATGAAGATATTGAACAGAACCAGACCCAGAACTGGTCCCTGTGGGATCTCACTCATTATGCCCTTCCAGCATGACTGTGAACCACTGATAACTACTCTCTGGGAACAGTTTTCCAAACAGTTTTGCACCCACCTTATAGTAGCTCCATCTAGGTTGCATTTCCCTAGTTTATTTATGAGAAGGTCATGTGAGACAGTATCAAAAGCTTTACTAAAGTCCAGATATACCACGTCTACTGCTTCCCCCCCTATCCACAAGGCTTGTTACTCAAAGAAAGCTATCAGATTGCTTTGACATGATTTGATTTTAACAAATCCATGCTGACTTTTACGTATCACCTTATTATCTTCTAGATCAGGGGTCGGCAACGTTTGGCACGCAGCTCGCCAGGGTAAGCACCCTGGCGGGCCGGGCCAGTTTATTTACCTGCTGACGCGGCAGGTTCGGACGATCGCGGCCCCCACTGGCCGCGGTTCGCCGTCCCGGGCCAATGGGGGTGGCGAGAAGCCGCGGCCAGCACATCGCTCGCCTGCGCTGCTTCCCGCCGCCCCCATTGGCCTGGGACGGCAAACCGCGGCCAATGGGGGCCACGATCGGCCGAACCTGCCGCGTCAGCAGGTAAATAAAACTGGCCCGGCCTGCCAGGGTGCTTACCCTGGCGAGCTGCGTGCCAAACGTTGCCGACCCCTGTTCTAGATGTTTGCAAATTGATTGCTTAATTATTTGCTCCATTACCTTTCAGGGTACAGAAGTTAAGCTGATTGGTCTGTAATTCCCTGGGTTCTCCTTATTTCCTTTTTTATAGATTGCACTATATTTGCCCTTTTCCAGTCATCTGGAATCTCTCCCGTCTTCCATGACTTTTCAAAGATAATCAGTAATGGCTCAGATATCTCCTCAGTCAGCTCCTTGAGTATTCTAGGATACATTTCATCACGACCTGGTGACTTGAAGATCTTTTACTTTTCTAAGTAAATTTTGTTCTTTTCCTATTTTAGCCTCTGATCCTACCTCATTTTCACTGACATTCATTATGTTAGACATCCAATCACCTCAAACCTTCTTGGTGAAAATTGAAACAAATAAGTCATTAAGCACCTCTACCATTTCCACATTTTCTGTTATTACTTTCCCCCCATCATTGAGTAACAGGTTTACCCTCTCCTTGGTCTTCCTCTTGCATCTAATGTATTTGTAGAATGTTTTCTTGTTATGGTTTGTATCTCTAGCTAGTTTGATCTCGTTTTGTGCCTTGGCGTTTCTAATTTTCTCCTTACATATTTGTGTTATTTGTTTATATTCATCCTTTGTAATTTGACCTAGTTTCCACTTTTTGTAGGACTCTTTTTTTTGATTTTTATATCTTTGAAGATCTCCTGGTTAAGCCAGGGTGGTCTCTTGCCATACTTCCTATCTTTCCTATCCAGTGTCTCTGAAAAACTGCCAATTGTCTTCAATTGTTTTTCCCCTTAGACTTGCTTCCCATGGGATCTTACCTACCTACTCTCTGAGTTTGCTAAAATCTGCCTTCTTGAAATACATTATCTTTATTTTGCTGTTCTCCCTCCTACCATTCCTTAGAATCATGAACTCTACAATTTTATGATCACTTTCACCCAAGCTGCCTTCCACTTTCAATTTCTCAACCAGTTCCTCCCTATTTGTCAAAATAAAATCTAGAACAACCTCTCCCTCAGTAGCTCTCTCCACCTTCTGAAATAAAAAAAAATGTCTCCAATACATTCCAAGAACTTGTTGGATAATCTGTGCCTTGTTGTGTTATTTTCCCAATAGATGTCTGAGTAGTTGAAGTCCCTCATCACCACCAAGTCCTTTGGATAATTTTGTTAGTTTAAAAAAAAGTCTCATCCACCTCTTCTTAATGGTTAGGTGGTCTGTAATAGACCCCTACCATGACATCACCCTTGTTTTTTACCCCTTTTATCCTTACCCAGAGACTTTCAACAAGTCTGTCTCCTATTTCCATTTTAACCTCAGTCCAAGTGTATACATTTTTATTATATAAGGCAACACCTCCTTCCTTTTTCCCCTGCCTGTCTTTCCTGAGCAAGCTGACATCTAGTGCTGTCTCTGATAGTAGCCAGATGCTTCGGAAGAAGGTACAAGAGAGCCTGCAGTAGATCTGCCCACTCCTTCCCCACCCACCCCATCAGGTTCCCTCCCAAATGTTTTAGTTAAGAGATTGATTTAACTCATAAAGCATGAGGTTTAATATCTCTTCCAACATTTATTTATTAAGTATTTTAACTCTGGATATTCTTGTTATCCATTTAAACATTCAGTCCCTTTTTGGATCTTCCTAAGTTATTGGCCTCAATGACATCCTTTGGCAATGAATTCCATGGGAAATTTTATTTTCTTTTATTGATTTTGAATTCTTGTGTTATGTGACAGGGAAATTAGAAGCTCCCCGTCTTATCTGGAGCTGGTGACTTCAATTCTTTGTAAATTATCATATTTTCCCAACATTTATTTTTCTTCTGATACCTCAATCTCTGATAGTACCTCGTCTTTATTTTCAGAAAAGTCCAGGGCTTTGGTATGTATCTCCCCATGTAGGGGAAAATGCTTTAAAGATTATCATTAAATTCTCAGCAATGTCCTTATCTTCCTTAATTGCCCCTTGCAGCCATGTGGACTAACGAGATTTTTAATGATGCTTTTGATAAAATATATAAAAATTATTTTAAAACACTGGAGCAGATATTCAGCTGTAAATTGACATACCTCCACAGCTACAGCAGATTATACCATCTGAGAATCTAGCATAGTATGCTAAGCGAATGTTACAGTCAAAAATTAAAGTACTTAACAGTCAGGAAATGCCAAATTTAAGTTGCATATGCAATCTAAACTCTGTACCCTTTTGTGTAGGAAATGTGATAGCCTTTGATTATATTTGTTTTATTTCATCTTACCTTAAATTACATGTATTTTCAATTAATCATATGATCAAAAGTTATTAGTGCCACAGGATGCCTGCTTCATTCAGGACACAAGTTTAAGGGTGCTCAGTGAATAATGAGCGGATCCTGTGGATCCATACCTCATTCAGGGGCAAATTCAGTTTACACTTACATCAGTCTCCTGATCTTAACTCTGTAACCACCTAGCCACCGACCATGCTTCTCACAGGTATACACTTATACTATGATAACAACTTTAGGGTCAGACCTTATAGGGGAAGGGAAGGAACTAGAAGACTCTTATTACTTGTACCCCTCTACAACAGTAAGGTACAATTGCTGGGGCAGCACAGTTATTGCTTCTTGTGAGTATCATTTGGATTGTAAGACTCACTAAAGGAGTGAGGCTAGCAAGCGGATGCATCCTTCTCACTTGGTCAGCGAAGCTAGTTAGGTGTGCAGATTGGGATTTCTCCACACTCTGAAGGGGAATATGAGTTAAATACTCTCCTCCTTTGTGCCAGTATGTTATAAGAGAGATTCTGCTTCCATCAGACCAAATTTGGTTCTTAGTTTCCAATGGAATGGTACAGTATAATGTACTTTCAGCATGTTCACCAGTATTGTAGTGCAAACAGCCTAGCAGTTTTATTTATGTGTGTGATTTCTGCAGTGGAGGTTTGTGCCAAACATCTTTTGCTGGGACAAATGTCCTATGTTCTTCCATAGAAGAAGCTGCTCTTTTGTGACTGAGCTTATTCCTACTGCCTTAGATTTCATTTCAGGAAGCCTGTCCCAACTTTTGTAGTTCCTGGGCCAAAGTCTAATGCACCTCATCCAGAGCACCACTGTCCATAATCCTTCCTAGACAGAAGACAGCAGACTAGAGATCCCATAATCAGGGGAAGGTATTTTACCACTGGGCCTGATAGTTTTTTCAGAACTTTTCAGGATAGTGGAAACCATTTCTGTTTTTAGAGTAGCAGTCTCATTGCTCAAAGCAGTTTCACACAGTTTGAAGAAATCAGCCACGGGTTCAATCATGTCATTTGCCATCTAATCCAAAATGTCTAGAAAATGAGCTTCTGAATGAAAACTGAAATAATCCTCCATACCTCCTCATTGGTTCCCTTTGAGATCTGCAACTAATTCTTGACATTTCAGAAACTAACAGTCCATACACAAACATCCCACTTAAGAGGAGGTGTATCCTTATGACAAAAATAGAGGGGAGGAAGTCAGTTAGTACTCATTATTTACTATTGCTGGGTGTGAATGTGTCTCATGTTGGGAGTTCTCAGAATATTAATACTTCAGAAACTCACTCAAAGTCATAATTGGTAAATAAATATAAGTAAACAAATAAGAAAAATGAACAGAAAAGAGAATGTTTGAATATATTATTATGAGGCTAAATTATGCTCTCAGTTACCCAAGTGTAGGCCTGGAGTAGTTGTTCTGAAGTCAGAATTTACTCCAGATATATACCAGTGTAACTGACTGCATAACTTGGTCCATTAAAACAAAAATGATTAACCATTCGCCAAATTGCTTTATGTAATTCAGAACACATTTCAATTTCATATATGCTGATATTGATTGGTATCCTGACCGTACTTGCCTTTCTAGAGATATCTTATGACTTTCAAAGTGTGAAAATATTATTTCAATAAATAAAAAATATATATATTATCAGTGAATTTCTAATCAGCCTAGTATGATAAATCTCATTTCCCACTCTGAATCAGGGTGGAGGAAATACAGTAAGCAGCGACTTCTTCTTGGTCATTTACAACTCATAATGAAAATTAACTTTATATTCCCACTTTCTATCCCTTGGAAATAAGTACTTGAATTCTCTTATCAGAGCAGAAACACGTGTAAATTGGATGGAAAACATTCATTGGGATAAAGGATACAGTGCAGAATGTTATGCTCCTATTAGAATAACAAAAATAACTGTTTGGTGTTATGAATATTGGGAATATGTCTTCAATTCCAGATTGAAGATATGTGGGAATGTTTTGAAACATAGTCTTTACATTCCAGTAAGTCTCCTAGTAAAAATACTCTGCACTACTGAAAACTCAATCAGACCAAAGTAATCCTGAGCCCATCTCTTCCCCAAACTGGAAACAGTATTCCTTTATCATTAGTTTTTTTTTTAATTTAATTTAATTTAATTTTAATTTATTTTAATAGTGCAAGTGCCTTGCAAACTCCAGAAACAAGCCGAGCTCTTTTCCTTCTAAAGCTTCAGGACATGACTGCCCAACACCTTAACATATCTGGGATCTCCAGAGGTATTTTATTGGCCTGGGTCTTCTGCATTTTTCTGAGTTAGCCAGTAGGCCATGTACCTTCCTTAACGTTCCCTGCACCCATCCATGCATCTTTTAGAAATATATTAAGAAAAGTGGGACTGGGAATCATTCCTCTGGCCTGTTTAGTGAAGAGTCATTTTCCTTATTCCCTTCTCAATGTCCTATGGATGTGCAGGGCAGAAGCAGGACTCTAAAAGCTGGATCCTTCAAAATGAAGGCAGGGGTCACAAAGCTACAACATGAAGGTAACAGGAAAAGATAGCCAGTTGCCCAGACTTTCCAGAAGAAACCTGTTAGTAAGAGGGAATCTCAGAGCTTGTTGGGTTTAGGAAGACTTGTTGTGAACGGAATTGTGGAAAAAACTTGGTGGTTTCAAAACAAAGCCATCAAGTTACACTGCGAGTTTTCAGATTTATGAAAACCTAAAATTTCAATATCTACATTTAAATTCAGTTTATTAAATGGCTACTGAATTCTCATCTTTGCCTCTGTAACTGAGCTATATAAATACAGTGTGAAGAAGGACAATTCAGTTTATGTTTCAGTTACTTATGAAGTAATTTAAGCAGGGCAAAACAGTCCCATAAAGACAATTGAGAATCCAGTCTTGTGAGTATGGTGAGATTACTTTTCTAACAGGCTCCATTATTGTATCTGTCTCTCTCTCTCTGTGTATATATTTGTTTGCAGAGGTGTCTTCTTAACAACTAAGGTTTAAATCTATCTGAAGCCAGGATGGATGCAACTTCTTGGCAAACGTATGAATTTTCACAGACCTCTGCTGGAAACTGTATGCTTGCCACTTAGGAATCCTAATCTTGTTATTATTATTATTTGTATTACTGTAGTGCCTAGGGTGACCAGATGTCCCAATAAAATCGGGACTGTCCCGATATTTAACTCTTTGTCCCACGTCCCAAATGATGTACGATCGGGATGCCATTTGTCCTGATATTGTAAGATTTCCAGGCGTCCGGAAGGTGCAGGGCTGGCAGGCTCCTACCCAGCTCCATGCAGCTCCCTGGAAGTGGCAACATCTCACTCTGGGTCCTAGGCACAGGGATGGCCACGGGGGCTCTGTGTGCTGCCCCCGCCGTAAGTGCCTGCTCTGCAGCTCACATTGGCTGGGAACTGTGGCCAATGGGAGCTGCAAGAGCAGTGCCTGCGGGTGAGGCAATGCGCAGAGCCACCTGGCCACACTTCCACCTAGGACCCATAGGAAGATGTTGCCACTTCCAGAGAGCTGCCTGAGGTAAGCACCGCCTGGAGCCCACACCCCAAACCCCGTCCAGCACTCAAACTCCCTCCTGGAGTCAGCAACCCGAACTCCCTCCCACGCTTCACCCCCTACCCCAGCCCTGAGACACCCCCCCTTGCAGCGGGGGCTGGAGCTGGCACCATATACCCTCAACCGCCCCACGGCTTGGGAGGGGGGGCCAGAGCCAGGGCCGTGTGCTCTCGACAGACCCGCGGCTTGTGGCGAGGGCTGCTGTCATGTCTGTGCGCGCCCAACCCACAGCTTGTGGCGGGGGCTGCCGTTGGGGCCGTGTGCCTCTGACCCGGGGCTTGTGCTGGGGGTCAGACGCAGGGTCATGTGCTCCCAACCCACAGCTTCCTAGGGCTGTGCGCCACCCTACTCCAGGGCTCCAGTAGGGGCTGTGAGTCTGTGACTGCACCCGTGCATGTGTCCTGATATTTTATTCTTGCAATCTGGTTACCCTAGTAGTGCCTATGAGCTCTAGTCATGGACCAGGACTCTGGGTGCTACTGCTGTACAAAAAAGTGTAAAAAGACAGTCCCTGCCCCCCCCCCAAGCTTACAATTTAAATATGACAAGAGACAACAGATAAGGGAGTACAAACAAGCAATCAGACAATTTGGCTTTTTTATATTTCTTGGCCTTTAAATATTTACTCACAAACAAACAATCTCACACTGTTTCCAGATCCCCAATATGTTTCTTGTATATTTATATCTTCCACATGTCTTGCTTTTCAGAAGTCTACATTCACACCTGGGTATAAACCAGTGGGTCTTAATTTAAATCAGTAGAATTATGTTCACTTACATTTGGTCTGAAAATGATTTAGAAATTTAAATGACAACCGATGAGGGATATATAAAACCACTTTCAGTTCTCCATATGAACTAGTTCTATACTAGATAGACGGCCATTCCTTTGTCTCTCAATAAAGATATGCATTGTAAAAGGAGGGGGGTGAAATGGGGCAGGAAGGAAACCAAAAGAAAATAGGAAAATTTTCAAAAATGTGCATATTTAAGTAACTGGCAACTAATCTAATTTTGCAGTTGGTAACTCTATTCAAATAAAAGTACAAAAGTAGACTTTCATTTATTTTAATATAACCCTGGATGAAATATTTTTACAGCAACTTCTTTTCCCTTTGGTTTGACATAATACCAATTTCAGCACTTTGGAATATTGAAATAAATATTTTTCCCTTATATTTGATAACATGCTTTATTTAGCTTTACTTAGGTTTATAATTGAATATTTCTAAGTGCTGAATGTTTTAGGCACTAACAATGTTTCTTCCAGCTCCATGTGCATATATCAATACTTCTTTTAGTAGTTCGTTTCTTTTCTTTTCTTTTTATTCCCCAGGATTTCCCTGTTGGGCACCAGTAGAAGAACTTTAAATATTAATTCTAGCTTTCTTAATAATTTATTCTTCATCTATTGTATATGAAACTCAATATATGAAGAACTGAAAGATATGCCTTACATTAACTCATTCTCCCAAATATGTGCCGCAAAAAACATTAGCACTGAGCCTTTGATATGAGAAATGGTAGCTTCATAATTAGTGATTTTCTTATTGAACTAGCTATGACTCACTGAAATTATATAGCCAGATTTTTTTATTCATCCAGCATGTCATACAGTCATATCCTTGGTCAAGGATAAAATGGAAAGAAGGAGGGCTATTTTTATATTGAACTATGAAGATTCCAGTGTATTGAAAGATTATTATTTTTTAATAAAAAGCATGTAGTGTTCAAGATGAAACCTGCAATCCTGTGAAACTCACATAAAATCACATATTGTTACACAGTTGCCACCAGAGCTTGTTGGTTTTCTTTTCATTTGATTTTTTCAATAGAAAAAGACCTTTTTCAAAAACAAATATTTCCCTACAATTTTTTTTTAAATCCATTGTTTTTAATAGAAAACAAAAGCTTGAAAACATTTCAGTTTTAAATTGAAACTGGCACATTTTTGTTTTTCAGGTTTTCATTTTTTTTGGTTGTTTGCTTGTGTTTTCTATTTCCCCTTTCTTTCCAGTCCTTAAAAAAAATGGCAGCAGCTTGGGTTTGGGGTTTGTCAGAAGATTGACTGATATTACGAACCTTTTGAGTACAGCTGTTTGGAAAAAAAAACTTGGATGGAACCATTTTGCACTGGAAAATCCAGTTCCATTGAAACCGAAACACTACTCGATGCTTCCCAAAATTGTGTCAGTTTTGCCAAATTTTGTCAAAATTTTGTGTTTAGTTCTGAATCAAAATGAAAACAGATTTGAAATCTCAGATTACTTTGGGAAATGGAAATGTCATTCTCTGCCCATCTCTGCTTTTGGTCTTATCTGGGCTCAATTTTGAGTTGATATAAGTGTAAGTAAACATTGCTTATAAATGTTGGCCAACATTTTTAGCCTTGTCTACCTATCGGTGAGACACTTCAATCCACCTTTAGGCATCAAAATAAAAATGCTTGAATTTCAGAGATGATGAGCACCCACAACTCCCATTGACATAATTCAGACTTTAGAATAAACACACCATTGAGAGGAAGGCAATTTATATATCAGCAATGACTGTCACTCTTGATAATTTTAGAAAAACATCAAGTTAATAAGTTTACCCTACTTTTGTTTCATTCCAGACATTGGGCCAAGGCAGCAATTTATCAGTTGTTGGTGGAGTTCAAATTCTGTTCTCAGAACTTAAAGTGACCAGGGTTATGAGTGGCAAACCTTAAATATCTCCTAGACACCAAAAACAACCTCATATTCCTGGATGCCAAAACCCTCACTTGTGTCCTACACTGGTATGAAAACCTCCAGCTTTCACATATTCAGTCAATACAAATTTTGCAGGATGATTAACAATTTAAATTTGAGGACAGCATAAAAATCAATTAAATTTGATATTAAAATATATTTAATGACACAAGAAATGTTATACAGATTGGAGTAGATTTGGTGCAGAAGGGCAATGGGAAAAGCCTTGTGAGAGAGACTGATGCATAACTTGAGGATCCTGCTGAACACTTTTTATAACTTATGTGCTGCATAGATTCATAGATTCTAGGACTGGAAGGGACTTCGAGAGGTCATCGAGTCCAGTCCCCTGCCCGCATGGCAGGACCAAA
>NW_020664417.1:10512575-10549742 GCF_002925995.2 Terrapene triunguis | reverse complement strand
CCAATATCTAAGTCGTTAATGAAGATATTGAACAGAGCCGGTCCCAACACAGACCCCTGCGCAACCCCACTCGTTATGCCTTTCCAGCAGGATTGGGAACCATTAATAACCACTCTCTGAGTACGGTTATCCAGCCAGTTATGCACCCACCTTATAGTAGCCCCATCTAAATTGTATTTGCCTAGTTTATCGATAAGAATATAATGCGAGACCATATCAAATGCCTTACTAAAGTCTAGGTATAGCACATCCACAGCTTCTCCCTTATCCACAAGACTCGTTATCCTATCAAAGAAAGCTATCAGATTGGTTTGACATGATTTGTTCTTTACAAATCCATGCTGGCTGTTTCCTATCACCTTACCACCTTCCAAGTGTTTGCAGATGATTTCCTTAATTACTTGCTCCATTATCTTCCCTGGCACAGAAGTTAAACATGAGGTAAATTATATGGAAAATAACATTTCTTCCCTAAAAGCCTATTTTTACTTATATCTGCTTTACAACTGCATAGAAGTAAAAAATTCAAACAAATAGTTAATGATTTAATTTTAAAACCCTTTCCTATGAAATTAACAAATATAATTTAATTGCAATTTCTTGCATGATTAATAGGCTAGATTTTCATTCTTAATTCCATCAAGCAGTCCGTTAAATATGGCCTTTTTGTTAAATTATTTTAATTTCCTGAGAGATCAAGTTGCTGTTGCATGCAGACTGTGTTATCTGAACACCTCATATTATTATTTCTAATTTTCATATCTATTTGATTAATGGTTTACTTTGATCAATCTTATGCACTAGGAGACACAAGCTGATAGTCTTTATTTCATCAAGTAGAACCGCTTGGACTGAGGGAGCATGCTGATGTATTTCAGAATACAAAAGTGTGTAGATGTAAAGTACATGAATTATACATTTATGTGTGATTTCAGACTCTTGCTACCAGAAACTATCCTTGCTAAGAAATCATATCATATCATGAACAAATAAGTTGGATCAACTACCAAGTGAAGAGGTAGTTTGGTGATTCTGCAAGTTTTTATTTTCTTATATATACATATATATGGTTTTAGATGGGTGGGGGAGAAAGGGGGTTTTATAGGAGAGACTAAGAGTTTTGGACCTCCATAAATTAGACAACTATCTTTGAAGCCATGCGGTTGACCAAACTTCTGATTCACTGATTTGGGTTACTTGTTTTCTTACCACACACACACACACACACACACTCACTCACTCTCCTTCTCTCTCTCTCTTAAAATGGGTTTTCATTTTTCTTTTGATTTTTTCCCCATTCTCCCTCCTCCCCCAAACCATAGCTGTGTAGTACTGGAAAGGATGTCAATAGGTAATCTGGGCGAGTCCCTTGCTGCAGTTTAAGCCCATTACTTCTTATCCTATCCTCAGTGGAGAAGAAGAACAATTTATCATCATCCTCTTTATAACAACCTTTTATGTACTTGAAAACTGTTATCATGTCCCCTCAGTCGTCTCTTCTCCAGACTAAACAAAACGTGTACTGCTCTTCAATTTTTCCTTGTAGGTCATATTTTCTAGACCTTTAGTCATTTTTGTTGCTCTCTTTTGGACTTTCTCCATATTGTCCACATCTTTCCTGAAGTGTGGTATCCAGAAATAGACACAATATTCTACCTGAGGCCTTATCAGTGCTGAGTAGAGTGGAAGAATTACTTTTCATGTCTTGCTTACAAAAATCCTGCTAATATATCCCTAAATGTTTGCTTTTTTGCAACAGTATTACATTGATGACTCATATTTACTAAGTGATCTACTAAAGCCCCTAGACCCTTTTCTTCAGTACTCCTTCCTAGGCATTCGTTTCCCATTTTGTATTTGTACAATTGGTTATTCCTTCCTAAGTGTAATAGAATCATATCATAGAATCATAGAATATCAGGGTTGGAAGGGACCTCAGGAGGTCATCTAGTCCAACCCCCTGCTCAAAGCAGGACCAATCCCCAACTAAATCAATAATAATTTGTATTTGTCCTTATTGAATTTCATCCTATTTATTTCAGACCATTTTTCTAATTTGTCAAGATCGTTTTGAATTCAAATCCTGTTCTGTAAAGTGCTTGCAACCCCTTCCAGCTCTATATCTTGTGCAATCTTTATAAATATACTCTTTATATCATTATCTAAATAAATTATGAAGATACTGGATAGAACTGAACCCAGGACCCCACTTGATATGCCCATCTAGCTTGATTATGAACCACTGATAACTCTGAGTATGATTTTCCAATCAGTGGTGCACTCCCCTTATAGTAGGTGAATCTAAGCTATATTTTCCTAGTTTGCCTATGAGAAGGTCATGTGAGATAGTATCAAAAGCCTTAGTAAATTCAATATAGATCACATCTATTGCTTCCTTCCATGGGTGGCGGGTGAACCGGCCCTTGGGAGAGCCTAGCCTCCGACCCCTCCCCTTCTGCCTGAGGCCATGCCCCTCTCACGCTCCTTCTGTCCCCCCATCCCCACCAGAGCACCCCAGCCGCAGCCACTGGACCCCCACCCCATCCCCGGGTCGCCCGAGGGCCCCCAGCCCTGGAGCATCAGGTGGGCGGACCCAGTGCCCCAGCCATGGAGTGCCAGGTGGGCAGCATGGCCGCAGCACCTGCAGCCCAAGCCCTGGAGTGCTGGGTGGGCGGCACATGGATAGGCCATGCTGGGCTGTTTGGGGAAGCTCAGCCTCCTCCAGCTATGATACCTACTGTCCATGCTTCTCCTCATACACGAGTCTTGTAACTCTGTCAAAGGAGGTCATTAGGTTAGTTTGACATCACAGGCGCTGCGTTCTAATTTTCCCCGGGCTGCTCAACTCCCACTCAGCCCCAGGCCTTGCCCCCACTCCACTCCTTCCCCCAAACTGCTACTCTTGCCCCGCTTTTTCCTGTACCCATTCCATTCCGCCCTTACCCCCACTCCACCCCTTCCCCCAAGGTCCCACCCCTGCCCCACCTCTTCCCACCCCTGCTCCACCCTGCCCCACCTCTTTAAAACTCCTACCCTGAGAGCGCCCCATCCCTGCTCCTCCCTCTCCCGCCCAGCACCTCCTGCACACTGCTGAACAGCTGTTCCATGGTGTGCAGGAGGCACTGGGAGAGAGGAGGAGGAGTTGATTGGCGGGGACCAGCAGCGGGCGGGAGTGGAGCTTGGCTGCTGGTCGGTGCTAAGCTCCCATTAGTTTTTCTCCATGGGTGCTCCATGTTTGACATTATTTGTTCTTGACAATTCCAAAGTGACTGTTACTTATCACCTTATCTTCTAGGTGCTTACAAATTGATTATTGGCTCCATTATCTTTCTGGTTACCAAATTTAAGCTGACTGGTCTCTAATTCACTGGGCTGTTCTTTTTATATATAGGTTCTATATTAGCCATTTTCCATTCCTCAGGGATCTCTCCTCCATGAGTTCTCAGACATAATCACTAATGGCTCTGATGTCTTTAGCCAGTTCCTTAAGTATTCTAGGATGTATTTTGTTAGGTCCTATGGACATGAAGACTACTAACTTATTTAAGTAATTCCAAAGTTGTTGTTTCCTTATTTTAGCCTCACCTCATACCCTATTTACACTGATGTTCAGTATGTTGTCCAATCACTGCTAACCTTTTTGGTGAAAACTGAAACAAGAAAGACTTTTAACACTTTGTTCATTGCTACGTTTTTCTGTTTTTGTGTTTCCCTCTTCATTGAGTAATGAGCCTACCCTGTCCTTTGTCTTCCTCTTGCTTCTAATATTTTCTTGTTACCCTTTATGCCCATAGCTGGCATAAAGGGTAACAAAGGGTAATAAAGGTGCTTTGGCCTTTTCTAATTTTGTACTTGCTTGTGGTTTTATATATATATATGGAAACTAGATCAAACCATGAAAGATTAATATATAGTTTTATGACCTAGCTTCCATTCCTTATATGATTCTTTTTTTAATTTCATGTCATTGAAGATCTCCAGGGTAAGCCAGGGTGGTCTCTTACCATGCTTCCTATCTTTCTTACACAAAGTAGTAGCTTGCTCTATTGCCCTTAATAACAATAACTGCTAACTCTCCTGAACTTTTTTCCCTGTAGATTTGCTTCTAACAGGATCTTACCTTTCAATTCTCTGAGTTGGCTAAACTCTGCCTTCTTGAAGTCCATTGTCTTTATTCTGCTGTTTTCCCCCACTACCATTCCTTAGAATTATGAACTCTATCACTCCATGATCCCATTCATCAAAGCTGCTTTCCACCTTCACATTCTCAGCTAGTTCCTCCCTATCTATCAGAATCAAATCTAGAGCAACCTCTCCACTACTCACATTTTCCACCTTCTGTAATAAAGTGTTAGCTCCAATGCACTCCAAGAACTTCTTGGATAATCTGTGCCCTGCTGTATTATTTTCCCAACAGATGTCTAGTTGAAGTTCCTGATCACCAAAGTCCTGCATACGAAGCCCCTTCAACCTCTTTTTCCTGTGGTATACAGTAGACTCCAGCCATGGCATCAGCCTTGGTTTTTTTTTACCTTTTCTTCCTTCCCAGAGACTTTTAACACATCTGCCTCCCACTTCTCTCAACCTTAGTGCAAGTGTATACATCTCTGATATACACCTCTTCCATTTTTCCCTGCCTGTCCTTCCTGAACAAGCCTTCTATACTAATATTCCTGTCATGTGAATTATACCACCGAGTGTCTGCGATGCCAAGTATGTCATAATTGTGATTATTCACTAGTATTTCTTATTCTTCCATACATCTCCATACAAAGAGAGTTGTGTTCCATATTCCCAAAGGACTCTGAGTGATTGTAAATAGGGAATGATCAACTGCAAAGGCATCAGCAAAAAAATATTTTAATTTCCCAAAAGTAGGAGTGTGGCCTGGGGTGGGCACACAAGCAATAGTTTTATTTATTTTAGAAAAGGGACCCACACAGATTGAACCCAGTCCTTGTTGCTGCCATTGCACCTGGCAGAATGGTGACTTAAGAATGCAGAACAGCACACACATTACTGGAAAAGGGCAGGATGGTAAAGGAGTCATTCTGTACAGAATAGCAGATCTAGAGAATGATGAAATCACCAGTGAAGTATCAGTTTCTTTTTTGTCCTGTTTATGCTAATTGTAATGGTGATTGTGTAACTAAAGCTTCACAAAACCCCATCAAACTAAGAATATGTTCTGAAAAGTATTCTGATTAAATGTTGCTCTTTTATTGTTAGTTTCATTTATCTAAACCTATTTTTCTTCTTTTAGGATTGTTTTTAGAAAAATATGTACTTTTTTAGTAATATTTTAAAATGCAATTATCTTTCAGATTTTTAGATTTCACTCTAACATATATGAAGTAAGTGACTAATTTTGTCTGTTAACAATGACTTTTTCATCTCTAGGAGAAACCTGGAAATTAACTTATTGAAAGGATTTCAAATGTTTGTCTCTTTCTTCTATGCTATACTTCAATATCCTGTCATTAAATTTAAGTCAGGTCAAAAACTGAAATTATATTTTCTAGCAAAATGTTAAACAATATGATTTGTGGCTGGCTGCAAACACTGCTGATCCAGGCTTACAGTATTTTTATGTGGTAGATATGATCTAAACAATTGCCTTTTAATTTCACCTCCTATTTTCTAAAGCCCTCTTGTCCATGAACTTATAACATTTATAACTTTTTATTTCCAAGCACACATACGCAGTTGTTCCAGATTATCTGTTTTCAGACAATCTCTACATTTCTCATAAGGTCTGTAATAATAACCTCAATGTTCTCCTAAAACTGGACTTGCTTTATGTCTGATCTTGCTTTCATTAGCAATTTTCCAAATCCATTCTGTATACACATTGTTGGAAAACAGCTGAAAATGATGCTTCATGGGTAGAGGCATAAATGGTAGATGTGTTGAACTCTAAACTTCTATAGTAGTTAACTGTAACAAGTAGGTTGTAATAACATAATTTTTAGTGGTTAGTGGTTTCTGCTAAATCTGATTTTAAATTGTAAGCCATTTTATATTTTGCTTATATACTACATTTAGTTCTGCAGAATGGAGGCTTTACAAAACAAGACAAATCTCTTAAGGCAGCAATTGTTAGCGTGGCATCACAGCAGTCCTTTAATAGTACATCTCTGGCTGATATATTTGAACTAAAGATATAATACCAGTGAGAGGCAGACACATGTTTTATGAGCTAAACAAAGCCTCAAGTTTATATATAAAAACACGTAAAGGCAGATAATCATTATTCTGTACCATATTGTGGGCACCTGAACATACAAACAAAAATAAATGTGCCAGAGAGGACTAGAGTTCAGTTTTGACTTGATTGACCCACACAGCTAGATACTGATGTTGGTCAATACAATTGGCTGAATTAGTTATTGTAAACAATAATCCAAATAACACAATTTTACTATGCCGTTTTGGATTTATCCTAATTTTTGTTTAAAAATTTCAAGATTTGTGGACAATTTAATGAACAGATTGATCTTGTCCTTTTTATTCATGAAAATATATATGAATCCATTGTACTATTCAGCCAGCTCTATCAGTTATACTGTATATGACATTCCCCTGGGCAGAATCATCTCCATTACTTTATGTATCAGAGCATAAAGCATGCTTATAAACTATTTGTATTGTTTTCATGATTTAGATTACTAGATCAGGCTTCATTACTGAATGTTAGTTTACCTTTTCTTCTTCTCATTTATATTCTAGTCCCAGTTTCATACTAGGTAAGGTTTTTTTTAATAACTGTATGTTCCAGTATAAGCAGAGTAGAAAAGGATAATGCTACAGAACTGAAGTGAAAATATCTTATAATGAGTACCTGAAAAAGTAAATTAATAACATCATGACATTCACTATTCATTGGCACTCTGATTGTGTTATTAAGTACACTTATTTATACAAATAGTCCCATAGACTTCAATAGGATTATCCAAGTGATGGTAAACTCTCAGGTCGGGCTTTGCACTGCTAGGGTGGTGCAAAGCAGCCAGACAGCTAACCTAACTGGCTCCCTGAGGTGGTGCAAGGAAAATCCCTGAGTGTCATAGTGCAAGTTTAGCAGGTCTATGCCACACAATTCATCTCTCTCAGGACAGGGGGCACTTTAGAAGGGTGGACCAGGAACAGCCAGATGTAATTTAGAATAGCTCTGGGTCTGGTATATGTTGTTCCGGGAACTAGACAGCTTTGACTGGCCCAAGGATCAGGAGAACACAAAGGTGGCTTAGATCTTCCTGCCATGTTTCCTTACCTCCACATCTCAGATGCATCAGTTTTACGTTGGCCACAGCTGGTGATATTCTCCAGTATAAGGAACTACCTAGTGTGAATAAGGATGGAAAAATCAGACTTACAATAGGACAAAAATCATGTTCTATAGATTTTTGTTTAATACTAAGTAAAAGTATAACAGATGCATGCTAGATTAGCCAAATAATATGTGTAGGTTGTTAGACTTTTTACCTTACATTTTATGATGCAATTGTGAATTATGTTCTTTTTTTACAATTTGTAATTAAAAGGTAGGACAGATGTGAATGCTCAGAGTGATGTATCCATTAAGATAGGATTCTTACAAGATATTGTTCACTATATATAATGTGGATTTTTTTTCTATTGAAAAACTTTAGTTTAAAAAAAACCCCAGAAACTTAGGAACACCTATTGTGTTAGAGAATTCAAAGGAAAAGAGCTCTACTGTATTATTGCTTCATTTTCCATTGGGGAGACCACACATACATCTTTCTTTTTTTTTCTCAGAGCAATTTTAATACAAAGGGCACTTTTAAAACTTGGTAGATATTAAAAAATGTTTTGAAGTGAAGGAATTTGAATCTAACTTCAAGATGTGCTGGAGCTCAGGTGTCAGTTATATTGGGGGAATTATATATTTATTAGTTTCAGCTTATACTTTTTTTCTCACCAGAACCTTTCACTTGTGAGTTGACCTCCCAGAGCTTCTTTCACTTTTAATTAATTACATAGGGCCATATCTGCATGGCAATTAACAGGAAAATAAAGTAAAGAAAGAAGAATTCATAACATAAGGTCCAGCTTGTTCTTGTGCTCTGTGCTTGTGCATTGGAATGGAAGATCACAAAGAGATAACACACAACATGTCTCCAGAGATGGCACAACATGTCATTCCTCCTACAAAATACGCTCTGGATGGATTGTTCTCCAGAAACAAGAGATATACTTTTGATCTCACATGAATCATTGAGATTCAGCAGTAACTCCACTGAAGTCAATACTTACACCAGTGTAAAGCTGTTGTGATAGAGTAGGATAAGGATATTTTTGAATCTGCATTGTTCTGTATGGAAATGTTGGACACTAAGACTACACAAGACTGGGCACACCCAAAGACAACCTATTGTACTGCATTATAGATAAATGCCCAGCCCAGGAATGGTGTTAGTCCTTCAGTGAGGTGTCAATCACTGAGAAACCATCAAGACTGCAATATGGGCCATCAATTTTGATGGTCTCTAAACTACTGGCCATTGCCCCTGGCACAATGGGCATTCTACACAGGGGCCACGTGGGGGATGTGGCAGGCATCACAGGACAGAGGAGGAGTGTCCCAGTGGAGAACATGCTAAACAGAGAAACTACTTAGGAACTGTGTTCTGCTCTGTGCAGAAGGGTCAACTATTGCCACATACACATAACCAAAGGACTTGCAAGAAGGTGAGAGCTAGCAGGACTCTGCCTAGCTTGAACTGCTGACACACCTTGAACTGTCATGAAGGGACAAGATCAGACAAAGGGAGGGTGTGTCTCTGGACACTTTTTTTGTTTTTCAAAAAGCTCTGTTTTCTCTGCTTTCCTTGAACTGATTAAACTAGAAGTCACAGCCTAGGTGGAGTGCTGGGGAAGTATGTGTATGAGAGTGGTGGGGAGACTCAAGAAATTTCACACAGTCTAGGAAGCTGCCCCCCATTTCTCAAAGAAGGGTGTCAGACAAGAGGTCAGAGCCTAGAAGTGTGTCCTATATTCCCAGAGCTAGAAACAGTGAATAGACCCAGTTGGTATAGATGCCTGTGGGGCTCAGTGATTGGGTCCATTTGCAACTGACTGGAGCATTACACACCCACTTCTACACTGGCATTGTCCTGTTCCTTGACTACATGTGATATCTCATGAAGAAAAAATTCACCTTAATTTTGGCATATTTGGGATGGAGCGTATCTCATCATAGATTCATTTTTAGCAAGTGTGTGGCACTAAAGCCAAAATTTGTCCTAGCACCTTCTGCTTCTATTTACCTAAGTAAACTGCAAGTCAAGACTGCAGAGAGTGATTAAATTATCCCTGAATCTGTTACAGGAAATGATGCACCCTAATTGTTACGGAAACTTTCAAAAAGTCACCTGTTTCTTTCAAGATACACCTCTACCCCGATATAACACGACCCGATATAACACAAATTCGAATATAACGCAGTAAAGCAGCGCTCCGGGGGGGCTTTCCTTGAACGGATTAAACTAGAAGTCACAGCCTAGGTGGAGTGCTGGGGAAGTATGAGTGTGAGAGTGGTGGGGAGACTCAAGAAATCTCACACAGTCTAGGAAGCTCCCCCCCATGTCTCAAAGAAGGGTGTCAGACAAGAGGTCAGAGCCTAGAAGTGTGTCCTATATTCCCAGAGCCAGAAACAGTGAATAGACCCAGTTGGTATAGACTGTGGGGCTCAGTGATTGGGTACATTCGCAACTGACTGGGGACCATATAGTGGAGTGTGGGGCCAGATTCTAACAGATGGCATAAGTAAGGTCAGAAACTGGCCCACGTCATAGACAGAGACAGGTTGATGGTGCGAGTGATCTCCCTGTCACTATCTGCCTTTTTTTCAGTGCTCTGTGTTCTGTTCGGTAGCTAGAACCACTGGGCACTTTCAGCATCTCACTCAGTCTGGTTCTCTGTGTCTCTTCTCAGATCTCTCTGGCATCTTTCGTAATCTCACTCTTGGCTGTAATTCTAGAAATGGTAGCTCCTTTATATTCAGATCACTAGATGAGAAAGTGGGATGTATTTTCTAATTTTATTTTTTTTTTATTTTGAAAGCACTACCAAAATCAAACTTATATATAAGATTAATTTTAAAGTCTTTTAAGAGTTTAAAACAAGAAGGTATTAATCATACCTTTCAAAGAAAGATGATTCTATTTCCTTAATTTTGTTTCTCTCCTCATTTAAATAGAATAATGCTTTCTTAAATGATCTATTTTAAGTGGGTTAACTTTTGTATATGGCTTCTATTTTTTGGAGGGGACAAATAACTCCCTGAATGGGAGTTTGAGCCATCAGTTATTTTCAGGTGGTGCGAAAAACCACAGAAATTGGGATTGTTTTTGGCTAATTGGCTTGTGGGTTGCTTGCTGGCTAGGTTTTTGCTTGTAGCTTGTTGCTTCTTCTTTTTTTTTTTTTTTTTGAGCGGCTCGGGGAGAGGGGGGGGGGGGGGGCGAGGGGGCAAGCAGGTGAAAGAGGGGGAGAGAGTCAGGAGTGCACAGCGGGCCCACCACAGTCCCTGACTACACACCGGATCTAGTTACATAGAGTGTTGGGGTTCTTAGGGATTAGCTTGTTTTGGCCTTGTTTTGAAATGGGATTAGCTTGATTTTTGGCTTATTGTGAAAGTCAGGGTGCTTATTTACCATGTGAAAGCTGGCAACTGTGGTCCTATTCTCACGATTCTGTGCATTATAAAGAGTATATTTTGTGACATCAGCTAAACTGGGGATTTTAAAATCTAATATTCTCCCAGCCCACTTACGGTCAATCAGACATAGGTTCCTAAGTGCCTTTTGAAAATGCAACTTCGGGTCCTATGTCACTGAGGTACTTTTAATTTTTTTTTACCATACTTGCTGACCAAAGCATCTGCAGGGAGACTTTCAAAGTCAATGAGAACTGGAGATCTGACTACTATATCTATACACCTGATGGTTCCATTAACTTATATGGTGATCGTGGTGTTTAGTTTTTAATGATTTTGATAATTTAAAACAATATTTTTGTGTGTCACAAGAACATAAGAATGGCCATACTGAGTCAGACCAAAGGTCCATCCAGCCCACTATCCTGTCTGCCAACAGTGGTCAATGTAGGGAGTGAACCTAACAGATAATGATCAAGTGATCTCTCTCCTGCCATTCATCTCCATCCTCTGACAACAGAGGCTAGGGACACCATTCCTTACCCATCCTGGCTAATAGCCATTAATGGACTTAACCTCCATGAATTTATCTAGTTCTCATTTAAACCCTGTTATAGTCCTAGCCTTCACAACCTCCTCAGGCAAGGAGTTCCACAGGTTGACTGTGCGGTGTGTGAAGAAGAACTTCCTTTTATTTGTTTTAAACCAGCTGCCCATTAATTTCATTTGGTGGCCCCTAGTTCTTATATTATGGGATCAAGTAAATAACTTTTCCTTATTTACTTTCTCCATACCACTCATGATTTTATATACCTCTATCAGATCCCCCCTTCGTCTCCTCTTTTCCAAGATGAAAAGTCCTAGCCTCTTTAATCTCTCCTCATGTAGAACCCGTTCCAAACCCCTAATCATTTTAGTTGCCCTTCTCTGAACCTTTTCTAATGCGAGTATATCTTTTTTGAGATGAGGAGACCACATCTGTATGCAGTATTCAAGATGTGGGCATACCATAGATTTATATAAGGGCAATAACATAATCTCCATCTTATTCTCTATCCCTTTTTTAATGATTCCTAACATCCTGTTTGCTTTTTTGACTGTGGCTGCACACTGCGTGGACGGCTTCAGAGAACTATCCACAATGACTCCAAGATCTGTTTCCTGATTAGTTGTAGCTAAATTAGCCCCATCGTATTGTATGCATAGTTGGGGTTATTTTTTCCAATGTGCATTAATTTACATTTATGCACATTAAATTTAATTTGCCATTTTGTTGCCCAATCACTTAGTTTATGATACTTTGTGTCATAATGAGATAGCAGCAGTTAATTTTAAGAAGGGATGTAAATGAGCTATCTCCCAACTTGGTAAACAGGCTTACTCCATTTATTTCAGTGGAGTTACTCCATAGTTTAGTGCTATTAACTGAGCCCAGAGTCTGGTCCATAGACTTAACTTCCAGTACAACAGTACTCTCTCCATGCAGCTGAAGGAACTTTCCCCCCTTCTTAATTAGCCTCTGTATTTCATTTAATGCCACTGAAAGGAATGTTGAAAGATGGGTCTGTGAAACTTTAAATTCTTTGCCTGATTTTGAATAAATTCTCTTAGGAGCAAAATACCATGGAAAGTACAAGGCATTTTATCTAAAGGAAAGGTCACATTAAGGTAAACATCTTCAAAATCTCATATTTTCAAAATAAAATAATAAACAAAAATACTATCTTGTATTTGTGGAAGATTACTATAAGGAAAGAAATCCTTTGACTTTTCTAGCCTTCAGTTACAAATAACCTGCTATGTCAACTGAAGACGATTAACAGATGGAAGAGTTACAGCTAGATGTTAATACCAACAGACACCTTCTGTGTCAGAGCCTTCAAGAAAAAGCAGTGCCTGTGGCCATCATCTTTGGATGTTATGTTACAATTAAATGTTTCTTTAACCTACCCCAAATACAACCCAAGTGCTATTATATTTTCTTACACCTGATACTAAAGTGGTTAAATTTCCCATGAGTTTGTGTCAAAGCCTGAATATATTTAGGAGGGGGAAGAACAAAAGGGTAGATATTTTGAAACAAGGGAAATTAAATAAAAGATCAAAAAGTTACTCAGGGCATGTGACAATGCTGGGCAGGAGAGACAAGTGCACATTTTGTTTTTATGTCACTTTACCTCGCTCTCGGCTATGAGAAAAATCACACAATCAAGTCACTTCCTCAACCTGAATCAGCACAGCTTAATTTCACAGGGAAGACAGCCGTTAGTAAATATTGCAGACAAGTATGCCAATGTCCTTTGTTTCAGGGTCACAAAGACATGACATTATGAGCTATACTGTAGACATGAATTAACCATGTACACACATCGTTTAAAAAGAGATAATATAAATCAGTATGAGTGCCTCATCTGCACTTCCACTTTGTACACCATAAAAATATATTTTAAAAAATAAATATTGTATTAATGGCAACACAAAAACAAAATTATTGATAACATTTCAGGTAATAGCACAGTTAGAATTACTAATTTCTAGTGGATCTCAAACAGTAATTCTTTGGATAAATGACATTGTTAATTGTTGAACTAACTAGAAAAAATGTAAAGTGGAATGGTTATCAGCAAATTGACCTAACTTTTACAATAACAGTATTTAAATGTACTAAACTTATGCTGCCTCTCTCTTTTTGACACTGCTTGCCTAACTGAATATGATCATGGGTGGCAGAATCAGGCCCTCTATTTATAAGAGAGAGAGAAAAGGTTCGCAACAGTAACATGGGGAGGAATAGGAGAAGGAAAGGACTATACCAATCTAACTTAGGGTTTTATGCTGCCACCCACCATTATATTATCTGGGTGCAATATCTGACCACTTTTAGAACAAATTCATGTGTCTTAAATACCAAATAAACTTCTTTATATTTTTTTTAATGATTAAGCCATACCTAGAAACAAATGTGCATGTAAAATAAGAGCTCAAGTTGATGCTCTTTTAAAAATCAGGTCAAAAGGTACGATCAGGTCAGGTTTTCCAATGGATTTTCTCTATTCCACTTGCAGCTGTCTTGAGACCTCCCCTAAATAGAATTTTAATACATAGCCAGTAGAACCAATCAAATGTATACTCTATTTCTTGTCTGTTTCTACTTAGATTACATGACAGGATGGGTGGTTGTGTGTGTCCGAGAGAACTTCATACCCAATATGTTTTCAATCCTTTATGTGGTGTTACTAGCAAGGGAAAATAAAAGCACCCATTTAATATCCTTGTACCTTTTGGCTTCACTCTCTTTGGGTACGTCTACACTACGAGATTAATTCGAATTTAGATAATTCGAATTTGGGAAACAGATTGTATAAATTCGATTGTGCGCGGCCACACTAAGCACATTAATTCGGTTTTTAACCACATTAATTCGGTGGTGTGCGGCCACACTACCCCTAATTCGAATTAACAAAATCGATTTTGGTGCTACTCCGCTCGTCGGGGTGGAGTACAGAAATCGATTTTAAGTGCCCTTTAATTCGAAGTAACTGGCTCCGTTGTGTGGACGGGTTAAGGATTAATTCGGATTAACGCAGCTAAATCCGAATTAAAGTCGTAGTGTAGACCAGGCCTTTTTGTCTGGAATCAATGCTAATGAGCTTTCCTTCATGGTCTTAAAAGCATTGCCAAAAGAGTTAGATGTTTGCCCCTTTGTTATTCTATTTCTCTGAATGGGTCTACAGTGCACATTCCTTACTGCAGCGTGTAGAATACATACATTGCATGTCTCTCAAGCAAGAGTGTAGATGTTGAGGTACTGCTTAGGTGAGTAAAGACATGCCTCAACCCTTCAGGCATGTCTACACAGCACATACCGTTGGTGGCAGCATGTACGGAATGTGTAGCCACACACTGCAGGAGGTGGACGGGAATGGCTTCAGAAGCAGGGAGCTGCCATTGCCTTTTCTCACTGCCTCCTGCCTGCCAGCACCTTTCACTACCACACCACATTGTGGATGAAGTCTGTTTTTCACTGTGGCATGTACATGTGCAGTATAAATATAGCTTACAGGTGTGTACTTATGATTAGGCTTTAATAACAGTAACTAGTACAACAGAGAAGACATGGGAGAGATATCTGAAAATAAGTAAATATAATGTATAAATCAATTAATATAATCCCCTTTTGCTTAGTATTTACTTTTACCTGGCAACCTTTTAATTGTCAGGAAAATCCATGTGTCTTTGGCATCCACTAGCACATTACATTAGAAAATATGATTATCCTCTTATTTCTTGCCATAAGTTGGTTCTTTATCAAAAAGAGAGTAGACCATTAGTGCTGCATAAAGTTTAATGGAATAGCATGGAGTATAAATCAGGGAAGAATTTCCCCCCTCTCTCATTTTATAAGAGGACAAAAGCCTCTTTTAAAATTTCATGATGGAAGAAATACTGAAAGTGAGTTTGCCTGCCATTTAGAAAGCAAATTTTGCAAAAAGGAACACCACAAAGATCACCTATTGCCAGTTGCTGAAAGAGGATTTGAGTCTCCAAGGTAGCATATGTATAAAGAGGGGCTGCTGCTATTCTGGTAAATGCTGTTTTATAATTGAACTGCAAAGTAAATAGTCAAATAAAAGTCAGAATAGAAAACAGCTTCTGCCCCTGAACAATTTTAACTGAAACTTATTTGGAAATATTTGGATGTTTATTCTAAATCATTAACCAGTTTCAAACACTGTAGTATGCTGTGCTTTTCAGCATCAGTAAAGCTTCTTTTTCATATTCCCTCCCCCTCAAAAACAAACAAACAAACCTGTAAAGAGTGGGTATACATACTAGTAATTTAAGGATAAAAATCATTTTACCCTTATCACTTTAGCCATTTATAATTAACCTAAAACTAGCATTAAAAACCCAAGAAATTCAAAATTAAGGTTACACTTCACAGAACTCCAAACCCATTAAGGTATGGAAATGCACAATTGATACATCCTAACAACTTTAACTCTTCCCTGTAGTAATACCATGCAACAAGCATGCAATTATGATTAAGGTACCTGAGTGTTTGTGGCTCCAGATATGCTCTTTTATTTCAATTTTTCACCTTCATGATGTCACTACAGTTTGGGTGTTTTGGGAGTCTAACTGTTTATTTCCATACCTTAGCATGTCTGAAGTTGTTCTAAAGTGTATTTCTTTGGAGTCAATTTTCATTGACGTCAATTAGGATTGGATTGGACCATGAGTGCATAAAAGAAAAGTCACACTTTGCACACATTAGTAAAGCTTGTCTATGGATTACAAACTCAAACAAACTTATCCAGAAAACTATGAGCCAAATACTCCAATAAGCTATGGAAATAATTTGCTAACCAAAATGAGAATAACAGTCCTTAGAAAACCTGGGTTTATTTTCATTTTCCCAAGTCTTCACTGCTTGTTACTTGCAGATGGTCTAATAGTAACAGTTAACTGGAAACTATACACCACTCTAAAACAAGTTACTTATTGAAAATCTTGTATGTGCAGTTGCTATGCAGAAAATAAATTTTCATAAAAGAATAGACTTGCTATATCATGAAATGTGGCAAATATAACAACAAATTTTTGTTCTTTTTTCCAAGTTCCATAAATTTTTAGGCAAAATTCCATTAAAAGATTTCAGATTTTCAAAATTTTCCAGTTTACAGTTGAAACTAAAATTTTTGAAATTTGTTCTTCTTCTTTCCTCCTTCTTTTAAATTTTTTTGCTACTGAATACACTACAATCAAGAATATCTTCAGTTTCTTTTTATATTTATTTTTCTCTTTTTTCCTATTTCCCAGTCTGTTACTATTCAAATCTGCAGCAACTTTGGAAAAGTTATAGAGTGGCTAATGGAAAAAAATGAAACTTTGCAATTGTGTCATCCTGCAACTTAGCAAAAGGGGAAAATAAGTGTAACAATCAATGTCATTCATTTTATTGCACTCAGTGGCAAAATGGGGAAGTAGGGAGAAATATAGGGAGATATGGGGAGAATGAAATATTTAAATTACAAATATTCTAATTTCTTTGAAGTATTTCATGAAAAAATACAATGAATGGAAAAAACTGTTCCATTTCAAACACTGCAAAACAGAAACAACTTTGAATTTTTTTAAAAAAATGTTGCGATTCTTCCCACTCTCCTCTCCCCTTCCTCATTTTTTTAAATTAGCTCTAATGGCACTGTGAGGAGGTATGCTTCCCCACACTAGGCCTGCAAAAGCTGAGTTAAGCTGGGTGGGCCCAATCAGCTACTTATGCTGCAAACAGGGGAGCTTTAGACTGAAGGCAGCTAACAAGAGAGAAGCACACCTGCCAGGGTCAAGGGGGATTTCTACAAAAGACAGGAAACTGGAAGCAGCCAGGGGCTGCTGGTAAAGGCTAAAGTCCATCTCTGGGATGAAGGAGGAGTGTTTGAGAGGCTGCAGAGAAGTTGCCTAAAGTCCCTCCCTGGGCAGATGGAGTGAAGAGACTGCCAAACCCATAGGAATAGGGAAGGCCAGGAGGTATGGAAGTGACTCAGGGAAAGGCACCAAGGTGCAAGGACTGGACCTTAGCTGCTGTGTAGAGGGTCTCTGAACGAGCACCTGGAGTAGAGGGTGGACCCAGGATCCCATGCTAGCTACTGCCCGAGTGGCACAGAGAGGCAGTGAAATGGGGGACTGCTTGAGACTGCTGGAGAGCAGGAACCTTGATGCACTTCCCCCTGAATGAGGAAGCTACAATAGTGACCTGGCCAGAGGGTGGAGTCACAGAGAGCACAGCTGCAGCTCCTCAGAGCAAGAGGAAAAACTGATGGCCCTGTCGAGCGGTGAGTAGAGTAACCTCATCACAGTAACCCATTTTGGAATATGCTAAGAGACCCTGAAGAGTTTAAAAAAAACAAACAGCCTAGCTTGTCTCATTTGCACTATGTAAAACTCCCCCTCTTTCTAATGTTCACTTTTCCCTTTCGTGTAACAATGAATTTTATATCTCTTATATTTCATTTTGTCTTGATAGCAAATGAGTGTATTGCAATGAAGGCATTTCTTATTTATCTATTTCAGTTAGAAATATAGATGTACTTAAACTGTTAATGGTAGATGTTTGCTGCACTCTTTACAGTCTTTTTTCTTTTGGGCTTGTTTTATTTGTGCCAAAGAGAGAATGATATTTTGTATGATTCAATTACTTATTTTATCATCACTGATACATATTTATAAGAACCTGACTATCATTGCTGTATTGGCTTGAAATAATTTCCTTGATTTCAATAGGCTTTGGGTCTGGGGCTGTTTGTGCTGTCCTTGGTTTCTGTTTTCCCTTAGCATAACCTGATGGCCAAATTTCAACACACTTGCTCACATGTAGTTCCATTGATCCCCATTAGGCTTCTTGCAGAGTAACTTAGAACTCAGTGTGAACAAGGGTGGTAGAATCTGGCTCTAAACAACACACAGGTTTTTTTTATAGACTAAACACAGTGCTTTCCTGCTTCCAAATTGTCCTGCCTGTGCATAAAAAGCTGAAAAGATGTAAGCTTTTGAAGGCAGGCATCTATATTATAATGATGCTCTCTGAGTTTTGTGGTTCCAAACATCTATGTAAATACTACTCAAATGCCTGGTTAGCTTGAGGTGTGTTTCTGCTTCTCACTCAAGTGTGTGAAAGGGGAGCAGTCTCGGTGTTTCAGTCTAGGGATCATGTTGGAATGGCAGCATTGCTCCTTTACTGGAAAGCATTACCAGATTCACAGAGGTGTTCCTGTGCTAGCATGGTATTAACAATATCTGTGCAGATCTATGTATGAGTTCTCAGCACTTGGCTAGAAAAACACGTTGCAAACTCAATATTGTCAAACATGGTGCTGCATGTCCCTCTCTTCCGTTTTTTAGGGTTTGTATGCACAGAGCAAGCTTTGAGCATAACACACCCACTTCTACACTGGCATTGTCCTGTTTCTTGACTACATGTGATGTCTCATGAAGAAAAAATTCACCTTAATTTTGGCATATTTGGGATGGAGCATATCTCATCATAGATTCATTTTTAGCAAGTGTGTGGCACTAAAGCCAAAATTTGGCCTAGCACCTTCTGCGTCTATTTACCAAACTGAACTGCAAGACTGCACAAGACTGCAGAGAGTGATTAAATTATCCCTGAATCTGATACAGGAAATGATGCACTCTAATTGTTATGGACACTTTCAAAAAGTCACCTGCTTCTTTCAAGATATTTGAAATGCTTCTTTGGTAATAAGGGTGTTAAAGAATATATATATAAAGGTAACAGCACACATAGGTTTTGTATAGTGGGGATGCTGAGCCATTGAACCCTGTATATGATGGAAACAACTTCAAGCTAAGGGGTGCAGCAGCACCTGTAGTTCAAGCACCTATAACAGCACATCCTGTGTTTAGGAAAAATGATGGTCAAAACAATCAGGTATTCACTTGGTATTTTGAAAACAAATAATTTTGGACTTGGTTATGACATTCTATGTGGTCCTGCAGGGTATTATTGAGTCATAAGCTCCCTAACACATGCACATTAGGTATCAGAGCTGATCTGGGTACAAGGAAAGGCAGTATACTATATCTGGCAATACAGAAGCTTAGAATTACGTTTTGAGCCACAATTCCTCCTGGGATGGTGTAGCTAAATGCTGTCTCATATCCTGGGCTACAAGTAAAAACTTTATGTAGCCCTTTTTATTTTTAAAGCTGGTATAGATTACTGCTGTAGAAAAATAAAGGTTTTAAAATACTTTTGAAAAGGGTAATTTAACTTTTGTAGAACAAAAGTAAGTATAAATATTACAAGAGAGCTTGAACAAAGGCAATAGAGGTGAGAAAACATCACTTTGTATTTGCTCTGAACATCTTCACCTTGTAATAAAGAACACTGGGCACAATTCTAATATAACTTTGTTTAAAGATAACCTCTGGCACTCCTTGTCTATCTTCTTTGTGACTTCAGTCTGGTGGTTGGAAATGCATCCACTTTTACCTCTAAGCACTGACTAATTTGGATCCAGAAAGAATATACATTTTATAATTACCCTCTTTATAACAATTATACCCTGGATAGCATCCACAGTGAAATGGAGGGTCATGACAAAAATCTTCTGTGCTTCAAAGTAATCTTTGTTCAAAATAACAGGGTGGTGAATAAGGGCAATTTGGGACAAGTAGCTCTGGTAACAGAGAGCCAAGTCAAGGTAGCTTACTTTAGAATCTTTATCTAAAACAATGCAAATCATGCACTCAGCTGTCCTGGCAAAACAGCAGCTAAAGCAGTGATCGCTCCAGAATTCACATTTCAATACAATGTTAAATGTAAACTTAATATTGACCAACTGGTAAGATGTTGCAGACTTCTTTGTTAAGCTCAATAACCAAAGGAAATGAGAAATCAGTGACTACATTCTATAAGTAAGCAACACGCAAAGGAAATGCACATAATACACAAATATTAAATACATATTTTACTCATAAGTACAATATCTGTATAATTATGGTTATATGTTCAACCAACCACAGCATGCAGTGTAATCCAATGGGGCACAGTATGATGGACCTTGATTTGGTCTATTGTTTTTCATACAAATTGCACTCCAAAATGCTTTATATAATAATAAAATGATAGAGGAAGAGACAAATTAGAGGACAATGGAGAAAGGATATGGATATGTTTTCAGATGAGATTTGAAAAGAAATGGAGAGTTGATGAGGCAGAGATACAGGAAAGCTGTTCCAGATGGCAGAAGCAGCAGCGGAGAAAACTCTTACCCCAACAGCAGCCAGACAGTGCAGAGTGACAGCTATGCAACAGAATGTGGTCAAACAAAGTTTAAAATAAATCACAAACCTTAATAAAGGCAATGGAAACCATGTGTACTCAGTACATGTGCTACACCTCAGATAACAGTGGTCTAGTATGTATATTACTTTTTATAAGAATTGGCAATTTGTTACTACAGATTTTTGAACAATGAGCATAGAAAAGCTTATTTTCCCAGCGTAGAAAGAGTATATATTAAGCACACCATTGTGCATAATGAGTGGGAGACCAGTGCAAAACCATTTCTGTTTTACACGGAGGATTACTTTAGGCCCTATAGTTCTAACAATTGTCATTTCTAGGTGGTGCAATTTGTAGTTGTTGATCTCTTCGTTGGCATAGCTCAAGTAGGACTAGAGAGGTTATTTTACATGTGTAGTTCATGAGACCACCGCTGGAATACTGTATCCAGTTCTGGTGTCAACAATTCAAGAAGGATGTCGATAAACTGCAGAAAGAGCCACAAAACGATTAACATGTCTTATAATGATAGACTCAAGGACCTCAATCTCTTTAGTTCAATAAAGAGAAGGTTACTGGGTAAGTTGATTAGTCTAAGTATCTGCATGGAAAACAAATATTAATGGCCTCTTCAATCGAGCAGAGAAAGGTATAACATGACTGAATAGCTGGAAGTGTAAGTGGGGACTGAATGAGCTCTCCCCAGACATCTAGTGATGAGCTGAGGGGAAAGGACTTCATGAGAAGACTGTAGTTGCATAAACACACCTACTCTGCCTAGGTGTTCAGCATGATGGAGATGCTTAACCAAAGTGATCAACTTTTGGCTGATGTTGGGTTACCAATAATTTTTAGCATTGAATGCAGGGGTAATGAAATGTTATCCTTATTGTCTGAGTAAAGGGTAGCAGAAGTGTACTTAAACTGCCCTTAAACTAAACCTCACTTGTTAAGCAGGCAGGGGGTAGGGATGTCAAATCCCAGTGAAGGGAAGAGAAGGCGGAGACAGGTTTTCCTATCCCGTGGTGTGGGCTCTGCCTAAGGAGTCCTAGACACCCCTCCCTTCTCCATTGTTTAAAGATAGAGCTTATTAGACTCAATTGAGTCCTTGTTTTGTTCAATGATCACTAGAGTTGAAATCACTGATAACCAGGTACTGAACCTTAGACCTGGTGTGGGACAGTGTTGCAGTGAAAGAGACTGCACAGCCTGCACTACCAGTTAGATTCCCCCTGAAATCCCTGAGAGCTGGGTTCAGTGGTGGATCCTGAGCCTGTGACATTGCAGCAGTGATGGTAGCCAGCAGCAGCAGCAGAGGACCCTCAGAAGTGGCAGAGTGAATGGCAGCAACTGTGAGCCAGCAGTGTGGCCACAACAGCTGAGGTGTTGCTTGATGACTCCCACTTCACCCCTCAGGGTAGGAGGTGAACTTACATTAATGCACCTCTGAACTCTGGGTCTCTGCTGACCAAAGGCAGCAACTGTGAGTGGGGTGCAGTGGAGGGAGAGATGACTGGGTGGTTAAAGGATTATTTGTTTGAATTTTGCTTCTTTGTGGTGGGAAAGGACACTGCCTGACATACTCCGGGATGGGTTTTTGCTCAGGGTTATATGCTTTTGAATTGTGGTTGTGGTGTTTTCCCAGACAAATGCTGGATTTCTTTTTCCATTTATTAAGGGTTGTTGTTTTTTTTTTGTTTTTTGCTATACATAAACTCGGTGCTTGTGAGAGGGGAAGTATTTCCTCTTTGAAGTGCCATGGGGTTGTTTTGATTTCCCCAGATTACTGGGTACGGGCTCAAGCTAGTTCTCTTTTTTATTGTTGAGAGGAACCCCTAGCTATTGAACAGATCCTTCTTGCTGCCAACTCCACCTGCAGAAGAGGTACAGAAGCTGAAGATACACAAATTCAAACTGAAAACAAGGAGTATATTTTTTTACTGAGTAATTAACCATTGAAATAGTTTACCAAGGATTGTGGTGGAGTCTGAACATTTTAAAATCAAGATTGAACATTTTTTTTCTAAAATAAGCTTCAGGAATTGTTTTGGGGAAGTTCTATGGCCTGTATTATGCAGGAGGTCAGACTAGATTATCACAATGGTCCCTTCTGGCCTTGGAATCTATGATCACTCCTATCTGCACATTAAATTAACCCCAGAAACCCACTTGTGGGTATATTTCCCAATAGCTATGTCTACCTCAGGCAAGGGTTTATTCAGTAGGGAAGAGGGCAAACATTTTCCTTAGATATGATAGATATTCTGATAAGAAATGTTTTAGAAGATGATAATGTCCTTTTCAAGAAATAAGCAAAAGAATCAATGCTTGTTTTAAAAAAAAAAATTCTAGAGTCCAAATGTAAGAGAGGATTTTTGATAGCCCAGAGTCCAGTAACATGCTCAGACCACTGCTCACAACTGGAATACCAATTGTTACGCTTGTAGCTGAAAGCATCTAAAATGAGGCCTTTCTGAAACTTTAGCACAACTAACAGAGGAGGCGGGGAGGGTAAAATGGGTGACCACAGAGTAAAGGTGACCTTCTGCCCTCCTGCTTGGAGTTGTTTTTTCTGAAGCATGCAGGTTTGCAAGATGGAAAGTCTGGCTATAGTTAACTATTGCTATACAGCTGGTTAACTGATGGAAAATTCTGCACCTGACAAGCTGGAAATCTCCACACTTAACTTAGCTTCTGCTCAGCAGTTTTTTTTATGAGCAAGATATGTAATGCTAACAAATGGGGTATAAAAAGAGGAAGACCTCTAAGCTCAATGGACGCTTGAACACCAAGTTCCCCTACAGATGGAAAGCTGGCCCCTGGAAGTCTAGTCTCAACCGCCTCAACGCCCTGGGTAAATATGAATCTGGGTGCTCTACTAACCTGTTGTGGACACGTATAAGTGCTGAAGACTAAAGTAGAAGCTTTGAGTGAAAGCACTTTTGTTTGACTGCTTGCATCACCTATCTATTGTCCGGATGGCTGTGTCCCCATTGATTTATTTCCTGCCACCGCCTTGCAAAGAGTAAAGTTTACCAAGAGGTTTGGGTTCAGCAAAACCGCAGGTAACACATGCTCCCCCAACACCACCAGGAGGGAAAAAAGCCATTGGATGTCATTACTGTACTGTAATTGAAATCTTGAAAAACTAGGGAGGCTGTAAATGCCAAACAAAATAAAAACTGGCCATCCGAACTTCAAGATGGCAAAGGCCAACTCCATAGGCCAGTAATGGTGCTCAGCTGCCACTACGGGATGCTCACGTTACTCAGACCATAAATCCAGAACTTCTGTCTCTTCTGTTCCATAGCGGATTCTGATCAGGATATTATTGCACTGGGTAGACAATCCTCCGGTAAATTCACTGATATTCCTATTACCATCACATTAAGGAGTTTGTCCTTTCTCTGCATGGCTTGAGAAACAACACTACTACATATTCAAGCCTGTGTAATGCTATTTGCCCTAATCTAACACTTAACTTTACTTAGTCCTTCCATATGTGTCTGAATAACAGCTCCCTTTGAATTCCTAAGTAGTCCCTGTCTGTATGTTGTCCAATATATGTGGAAGTTTTCAGTTCTCAGGTAGGTGTGTATGTGTAAAACAGGGACCATTATTTTGTTCTGTTTTACAATGTTTTTAACTGCTTGATTTAATACTTACTTTGTTCTATTTCAACATCTGCCTCTTTTTTTTTTTTTTTTTTTTTAATGAATTGCAATCCTACTGAAGAGAGAGCTTTTGGATAAAAGGATAAAAACGGACAAGGAAACTGTTCTAGACGTCTCGGTAATGCATTTGTTTTTCAAGCTAGTCTCAGCATGTTCCTTTTACACAAGAGAAAACCTTTTTTAATTATAAGATTAATCATTTTCCTTATGAAATTTCCTGAGTAAATTAATAATTACTTTGAGTAATCAGTTTTACAGATAATCATAGTTCTTTATTTAAACCATAAAAGCAGAGGATCTTAGGAGTAAAACAGACAAAAACCCCTTTTGGTTTAAATAAATATAAAGTCAATGTGTCATGGGTTAGGTACACCCCATCACAGGGTGTCAGGTCATGTGTGGTCAATGAAAGGGCAGAACAGTACCGCAGCTAGTTGGGTCACATACTGATGACCCTTACTATAAAATATGGTCCTACTGCCTAGTGACTGGAGTCAATAAAGTTGCCCTTCCACACAGGGCTGCATGGCCCAATGGCTAGAGTCAATAGAGTGGCCCTTCCGCTCAGTGCAGCGTGGACTAATGGCTCATTGGGGGAGTAGGGTGCCACACAGGGGTATGTGGTGCATAGGCTAGGGGGAGTCAGGCTCTCCCTGCTCCTCAGAGTCTCAGCCCAGGGCCCTGGTGGTGATGGGGGTTCTTATCACAGAGTCAGCAGGAATCCTCCCAAAACACGCTGACTGGTTCAATCACCAGAGAAAAGTCTAAGTCCCCTGGCCTGCTTCCTACCCTTTCTCCCTCAGCAATGCTCCATGGTTCCCCCCCTCTGGAGTCCTCAAGTGGCATAGCTCCTGCCAGTGCAGTCTCTTCTCTGGGTTCGTCAGGCAGCCTGGAGTCTGTCTGGAGCTTTGTAGTCAGGGCCTGTAGCTGCTCCCTGAAGAAAGTCTGCTGTCTGCATCCTCCCCCGTCAGCAGCCTGACCAGACTGAGTTGAGCTGTTTCCTTTTATACTGTCTCCAGCAGAGTCGGAGGGGCAGGGCTTCCTCAGCCTCCAAAGCACAGTTATGCTTCCGGGGCTGGTGCGTGGTAGGTACACCATGTCATACAGTGTCAAACTATTTCTTCAAGCAGACAAGTCTAGTTAAAATCTTACATCTTCTCTTAGTAACTAATAATTTGTGCAATTATCCTGTTTCTCATGGTCAATGTATGACACAACTCAAGGTAAATAGCCCAATCCTGCAAATTGCAGAACACTCTCTTTGAGTATGAAACACCCTGAATCCAATGGAAAATGCCAAACAGAAGTGACTCAGCACCTTGGGGTGACAGGCCTCGAGTAAATGGCAGAAGATCCATTAGTGTTTGGGAGGCACTTGTATACTATGATCATGGGGAACTATATGAACACTTGGGTAGATGAGAAGATGGGATAAATGTTGGAAAGTCATGGGGCAATGTTGGGACCTTCCCAACTACATAGTGTAAGATCCTTAACTGAACTGTCCCAAATCCTAAACAAGAGATGGATTTGGCTTGGTGTAGGAGTTCAGGATATTTTAACAGAACTACTGTGCACATAAGGTGGCTTGTTCAAAGTCTCTCTGAAACTATGGCAGAATTGAATCCAGATCTCCAGAGTCCCATTTAATTCACTTACCCTTTCCCTTCTAGATCATTAATGCTTTTCTGTGGAGTCAGGTGGTGATCTTTGTGTGAAGGAACAGTAGCAGAACATGAGAAAAACTGAACACTTTAAAAAATCTGTTTTAATGATTTAAAAAGTATAAACATTGAGGCTGTGGTATCTGGCAGAAAGGCTTTTAGTTGCATCTAACACCCCAAATTTCCTGTCCATCAAGTTAATTAGGAAACAATCCCATCTGAGGACAGCAGATCTTGCTGAGAAGCAACAAAGAGAATTATTAGTCTTTGAAGTGTATGAAAATAGGAGAGGGAACATACAGAAAACGATGGGAGAGAAGCATAAGGAAATAATCAGGCGAAGGACTGAAGGACTTATCAAATTCCACTGAAACAAATGCTTTAATGAGTGTTTTATTCTGCCCCTAATGTAAGGAATGAGAGAGTCTACTAGGATTAAAAGTTATAAAAATGTTGTGTATACTATTTGCTACAATATGGGTCAAATTTAGCCATTGTATAAGCAGGCACATTTCTCCATTTCCTTGTGTTTACTTATTCCACAGCTGAATTTGACTCTGCATATTTTCTTTGTATATGCTGTGTTTGTCCCTCAGCTACAACATTGTCAAAGATAATAAAAGCAGCATTACAAATTTATATCTATAAATAAACTTGGTTGATCAGGAAAACTTGTTGTTAGCAGAGCATTATTGACTGAAACTAAGCAGTCAGCTACACAAATCCTCTCCTCCTGACCCACCCGAACGCATTAGGGGTGCATAAGCTACTGATGATTCAGAGCTATAATATTGCCTATGGAGCAGCATTATAGTTATTTCATAGTCAAAAGGATGGGCTCCAGTATATAACAAAGTATGTTGTCTGTATTCAGGAGGATTTGAGCCTCCAAACAATATCAGAAGCAAGACCATCTCCAAAGTTGTCATGTCAGGGTTAGCCAAAGCAGACAAGATAAGAACTGATTTAAAATCTTTGTTCCAAACACTCCAGTTTTCATGAGATTGCATTTTTTCTAAAGTTTGTTTATCGTTTTTTTTCTCTCACCCTCTGCGCTTCCTGGGCCAGGACAATATGCAGAAGTACAAAAACACTGAAATACCATGAAGCCCCCTGCACTGCAGCACTGAATACAATACTCATTCTAGTGTCCCACCATCTCTCAGGGCCTGCCTTCACTATGTTGCTAGTTCTAGCTATAACTTGTTTTTTTGCTCTGAACTTGACCACGTATAAAAATATCTAACTCACTTAAAGTAGTGAGTTAAGTTTGAGCTAGCTGCCCTGTCGAGATTGCAGTATGAGAGATGATGCTCAAGCTAGGAAACAGTGGGGATGCTACAGCTCCAATTACAACAGCTCATCAGCTGCTAATCCAATCTGTGCTGCTCAGCTAACCTGTGTAGCTCAAGTGATGTTTTGCAGTATGGTCACTCAGTCCATGCTCACTCGAGCTAGACTTTCAATTGGAGTTTGATGCCGAGGCACTTTTGAAAATTCCACTAGATGCTAGCTGTATCTTTAGATACCTAAATACCTTTGAAAACCTGGCTCTGACACTCTGGCTCCATTTCCACATGTGTAAAATGGGGATAATGCTTCCCTAGTTTACAAGAGTGTTGTACAGATAAATATATTAAAAATTGGAAGGTGCTCAGCTACTAAGGTACCATGGATTTTTTTGCCTGTATTATAGGGGAAGATCCCACCTGTTTTTCTTTTGCAGCAAAGGTACATAGAGGTGAGAATGTTATCAATAATTGTAGAAATGCATAATTGTGGAATAGGCAGAAAATTGACCATTAATGAAATAACACTTTGAAACATACTATAAGTCAATATTTCTTGACAGTTGTTAATTC
Organism: Terrapene triunguis; assembly: GCF_002925995.2. Taxonomy (NCBI): domain Eukaryota; kingdom Metazoa; phylum Chordata; order Testudines; family Emydidae; genus Terrapene; species Terrapene triunguis. The sequence goes on along the minus strand of NW_020664417.1, from coordinate 10,522,050 downwards.
AGAATGGAATACTGATTACTGTTAAGAGCAATGGATCTATCAGATATTGAAACTTTAAATTCAGGAGAGGAAATGACAGTCCAATTTTAATGTTCTCCCAGCAAACAGACATGTTTTTTGTTCAACCCAGTGCTTTTGCAATACATTTTCATGTTTCTATAATATAGATCCAATAATTTAAATGGAGAAATAAATGAGCAAAACAAGCAATTATTGTTTTGTATGCAGTTTTACATTTATTTGAAATATACCTTAATTCCTAGTGAGTAAAATAATTCCAGATCATAAACATCAAAAGAAATTTGAGTGGGCACTATTTTATAAAGTTAGATGCCAAAACTTGTTACATGTCAACAGTTGTTTTTTTTTTCTACACACTTATAATTAATTTATCTTCAGAATAGCTTGGGGCCTTATTCATATCCATTTTATAAAGTGTTATTAGGAAATTATGCTTTGTGCTTCCGTTTATTTAAAGAATATCACTGCTGAATTCACAATAAGCAAACTAGTTAAAGGAGAGCCTTTGGGGAAATGTAGTGCATTAAAACAAAAATACAATGAATGGAATATGGAATTTACAACCAGAAAATCTCATGAAGGATTGTGCATTTCCACATTGATATAAATCACAAGTTCTGTAAATATGTATAGCATCATGAATAAATGATTGCTAAATGCAGAGCTCAGTAACCCGTGTTACTATAGTTTGCACAGCTACTCTTTCTTGGTTATATGAGATGCTCCTGCATAATAAGTGAGGGTTTTGGTAAGTACTGCAATGAAATAACTAGACTGTGAAAGGAATTAAGCATTACTTTCTTTTGTTGTCCAAGGGCCTGATCCAAAGTCAACGGGAGTCTTTTCATGAACTTCCATGGCCTTTGGATCAGATCCACATGCAAATTATGCACGATTGTTGACTAAATTCAGCCTTGCTATAAGTGTACACAATTGTATTGACTTAAATGGAGTTGCCCCCACTTCTGCTTGGGATAAATATGGTTCCAGAGTGAGTACTACAGGGTGAAAACCTGTATATTAAAAGCTGGACCAAACTGAAGCCAATGGGTTCATATCAGGGATGAATTTAGCTTATTTTTTAATATAATTAGATTGCTAAAACAATTTTCTACCATGACACAGCTTAGTATTACAAATATTAGCCTTGATTTCCTCCTATTGAAATACATCTCTGGAATGAAGTAGAAACATAAGATACATTCTATTTGTCTCAGTTTTTTATTTATTCTTACCTACATTTGTTTCTTAAGAAAATAATCAGATACTATCCTCTAGTATACCAGTTGCTGTAAAACACAGCATTATTGTTGACTCACCTCTTATGGACATCCTGTGAAAAGTGAGTCAGAAGTTGGGAGTTCAATGCTGAGGATTCAGTGTAGTAAGGTTGGTAGACCATAGAAGGATGAGTACTCAGGGTATGTCTACATTACGAAATTAGGTCGATTTAATAGAGGTCGATTTTTTAGAAATCAATTTGATAGTCGATTGTGTGTGTCCCCACTAAGCGCATTAAGTCAGTGGAGTGCGTCCACAGTACCGACGCTAGCGTCGACTTTCGGAGCGTTGCACTGTGGTAGCTATCCCACAGTTCCCGCAGTCTCCACCGCCCATTGGAATTCTGGTTTGAGCTCCCAATGCCTGATAGGGAAAAACATTGTCGCGGGTGGCTCAGGGTACATGTCGTCAGGCCCGCCTCCCTCAGTGAGAGCAACGGCTTCGCTAGCCTCTGGGATGGAGATGATACGGGGAGCGTTGAAACATTTGCAGCTGTAGGAGGAAAAAAAGGGAGAGTAGTATTTAAAAAAACACATTTTAGAGAACAATGGGTAGACTCATTCATGGTGAACCAAGCTGTTAACATTACATGGTTTCAAACAGCAGCACCCCCATTTCCCATACCAAGCACCTGTTGGGTTGGCCATTTAAAATGGGTTGGCCATTTAAAAGAAGGGGCTGCAGTTTTCAGGTTAACGTGCAGCACAAACCCAACTAAACCCCCCTCACACCCTATTCTCTGGGATGATCGCTTCACCCCTTCCCCCATCGCGTGGCACACAAAGATGATGATTTCTGTTCAGCCACAGGCAAACAGCCCAGCAGGAACGCCCAACTCTGAATGTCCCCTTAATAAAATTCCCCTATTTTAACCAGGTGACCCTGAATGATATCACTCTCCTGAAGATAACACAGAGAGATAAAGAATGGATGTTGCTTGAATGCCAGCAAACACCGGGACCATACGCTGCCATGCTTTGCTATGCAATGATTCCAGACTATGTGCTACTGACCTGGTGTGGTAAAGTGTCCTACCATGGAGGATGGAATAAGGCTGCCCTCCCCAAAAACATTTTGCAAAGGCTTTGGGAGTACATCCAGGAGAGCTTCATTGAGATGTCCCTGGAGGATTTACGCTCCATCCCCATACATGTTAACAGACTTTTTTCCAGTAGCTGTACTGGCCACGAATGCATCCCAAGTCTTCAGGGCAAATTAATCATTAAACATGCTTGCTTTTAAACCATGTACAATATTTACAAAGGTACACTCACCAGAGATCGCTTCTCCACCTTCAAGGTCCGTGAGCCTGCCTTGGGTGGGTTGGGAGGGTACTGGGTCCAGAGTGATAAACAGTTCCTGGCTGTTGGGGAAAACGTTTTCTCTGCTTGCATGCTGTGCGCTATCTTCCTCGTCCCCAAAATCCCCATCCCTGTTGCGTGAGAATCCATTGACAGAGTCCACGCACAGGGGTGGAGTAGTTGTAGGGACAGAATGGCATGCAGCTCATCATAGAAGTGGCATGTCTGGGGCTCTGACCCGGAGCAGCCGTTTGCCTCTCTGGTTCTTTGGTAGGCTTGCCATGAAGCTCCTTAAGTTTCATGCGGCACTGCTGCAGGTCCCTGTTATAGCCTCTGTCCTTCATGCCCTTGGAGATTTCTTCAAATATTTGGGCAGTTTGTCTTTTGGAACGGAGTTTTGATAGTACGGATTCGTCTCTCCAAACAGCGATCAGATCCAGTACCTCCTGTTTGAGCTCTGCATGGTCACCTGTGCTGATCAGCGCGCCACGCTGGCCAAACGGGAAATGAAATTCAAAAGTTCGCGGGGCTTTTCCTGTCTACCTGGCCAGTGCATCGGAGTTGAGAATGCTGTCCAGAGTGGTCACAATGGAGCACTCTGGGATAGCTCCCGGAGGCCAATACCGTCTAATTTGCGTCCACACTACACCAAAGTCGACCCAGCAAGGTCGATTTCAGCACTAATCCCCTCGTCGGGGAGGAGTACAGAAATCAATTTTAAGAGCCCTGTAAGTCGACAAAAATGGCTTTGTCATGTGGATGGGTGCAGGGTTAAATCGATCTAACACTGCTAAATTCGACCTAAACTCATAGTATAGACCAGGGCTCAGTGTTTAGAGGGGAACAAGGAGGAAAAGCGCACACAGATGGCGTTGGGAGAGACCAACATTCAGGGCACTATGACTGGCATTTGATGCACCATTTATAGATTTTATAATTTATAAATCCCTGTTTGTGCTGCATACATTGATAAATATGTTGTCTTATTCCCTTGAAGTTCTCTGCCTGAGATTTTCCCTTCCTGCCTTCTTCCTTGTGACTTCCCCTGACAGGGATCACAAAGTATTTCCTCTGCTGTTCCTGTGCTGCAACCTTTGAGAAGTAGTAAGAGAAAAATTCCTCCAGAATGAGAACAGTGCAAAGGATGAGTGGTCACAAGACCACCTGAACTTTCTAGTCAGATCCTGGATTGTACACGGAGGGGGGTCTCCCTGAGGTTTACTGCCCAGGATGGAGTAAGAGTCAGCAAAGAGCTGGCTAAACTATGCACACCTTGTGGGCATAAGGAACTCTGTGGGAGACAGTGTGGCATGTTGGAGTGCAAGAGTATGGAAGCATGTCACAAAGAAACACCCCCTAAAATAAATGGAGGGGCTGTGTGATAACTTATAACAGGACAATTACATCTCTTCATAGTCTGAGGAGAAAGCAAAACATAACTGCAGGCATGCTTAGCCAGTCTGACTTGGTAGGGAAATCACAGTGTAGGCAGGGAACTGTGTACCCTGGAAAAAAGTCAGGTGGGAGATAGATACAACCTGCACCCAAGAGAGATGCTGGCTCAGGAGCTGGGAGCCTAGAGTGAGTGTCCTTAGTGGCCCACTGAGGGGAAATTCAAGTATAGCCACCCTGAACTGTGACAGTTGTTCCAGTTTTCAAGCAGCCTGAGATCCAAAAGGCACAGTAACACCAAAGCCACACCTTATTTCCCTAGTTTTATCTTCTTTACCAATGCCAGGGAGGTTGGCATGTGAGCCATTTAAGATGGCTCAATGCCACACACAAATTCCCCTTCACAGAGAGGCACAAAGCAGGACTCCCCATTACAGCAAGTCACTAAGAAGAATTTCTATTCTCGGGAGGTTTAAGACATCCTTAACAAACCAAAGGATCTGGCCCATCAAGCATAATGCAACCTGAATGTGAAACATGCTTTCCTTACTAAATGGAGTTAAAAATTCAGTATTTGCCGAATGGTGCTAAAGATTAACCCACAGGACATTTTAAGTGAGGGGTTTTTTGTTTTAAGAGTCAGACTAACTTTGTTTTGGTAGTTGCAGCCAGTTCTGCACTGGTGACTATAAAACTCTGATCTTCATGTGTTCTGTATGCAAAATCACATTTTGTTTCCCAGAGCATCTATTTGGAGTGGGAGATATATTCCAGGATTCAGGTTGTTCCTTTTCCTGAGATATTCTTGGCCCACACTTTGAGGATACTGACCATTCCTGAGACTGTGTTCCTTGAAAAGGAAATAAATATATATATATATATATATATATGACAGTTGCTGACTGTAGGGCAACTTTGATGCTGACTTATGCCCTTTATTTTTCTCTTTTTTGGACACTCTTCTTTCAGGTTGGTTTTTTTTTTTTTTTTTTTTTCCTTACTGTTCATAGATTCCTCTGTGGCTGCACACACTTGACCTTAAAGTCACTGTGTGAGTGCTTGGTTAGCCTGCCACCAGGCAGTCAAAAATTGACCATCTCTGTGCTAGCTGACAAAAGCATATCTCAAAATAGTCCAGGTTTTGAAATGTCTTTTTGGCCTTTTCATTGTCAGACCAGAACCCAAGACAGCTTAAAGTGATTTACACAAACTGTTCCTTCTTTTACACTGAGGCAACTCCTGTTGACTTCAGTAGGAGTTTCGTGTGTTTGTGACAAACCTCTCTAGATTTGACCCTCTGGTAACAATGGGTCCCACCCGATCCACAGCTCATCCTGTGTCAAAGCCATGTGGCAAACTATCAAGAAGAGAAATAGTATTCTTTTTCCATATATAACCAAGTTATCTAAATGAATTTTAGCAGATTCTCTCACTTTTGGTCTATTCCACTCAGCCTATATATTGGATGTCAAAATACACTGTAAGCCAACCATGTGTTACTAGAAATACTGAAAGAATTACTGGGTGAAGTCCTATGGTCTGTGCTACACAGGAGGTCAGATTAGATTATCACAATGGTCTTTACATTTCTGAATCTATCAATTTCCTCACACTTCAGTCATTCCTAGGATTGTAGTTTGGCAGAGGGAAGGTTTCCAGCCCTTTTCCCCAAAGATGAATTCCTTCACCAAACATTATACAGGTTTTGTACACTCTATCACACATTCTTTTACTTTCCTCACTCACAAAAGACTCTAGAATGAATAGCCCTTGTCTAGTCCCTTGTGGGTACCCAATTCAGTGTAAAATTATAATTTGGAGCCTAATCCTTCCCTCCTCTTCCCCCCCCATTTTTCTCAAGTGAAGGAAGCACCTAACATATTAGACTTTACCCTCTTCATTAATTTCTCTAGTACTGATGATTGGGTTGCCTATCTAAATAAACAGTTAAGCAAGTAAAGTAAAAGACAAGAAAATCACCACCTGACTCTTGATTTGGCAGGTACTTCAAGAATTTGGATGTGCTTACACTTTTTATATACTTCATCTTAGTGTCTTACACATCAAAAAGTTAGTGTTCAATAGTTGCCTTATTCCTTAATTGTTACCTGTACTCCCATCTTACAATGATAACTTACAAGATTTCAGTAGAGACTTCACATGATACCCTTCATGGATAAATAGCATGAAAGCCATGTATTAGGTGTAGTAAGTTTTTCAGGTGTGAGACAGAAATTGCTTGTAAAGAACAGTGAATCCTTTGCCCATTAACATCAATGGGCCCATGTGTCACAGCTTATATGAGGAATTTTACGCTTTCTGCCATCTGCAAAAGTAGTTTGGAGCATAGAAAATGGCCAGAGAACCAGGAAAAGGGAGAGTACATAGAACACACCCCTCCAGTCACAGCCTTCTTTCACCCCAGATCAGCACCTACCATCCAGGGTGTCAGAGTAGGAGTGTATTTTTGTGGTCTCCTATGGGTTAGTCAACTTTGAGGGGGGAAATGGAAAGGATTTTTCCCCTCACTCCCAGATTAGTTGGGGTGAGGAAGGTTTGTTTTGTTTGTTTGGTTCCAACAGCAGGTTGGGGACCTGGGTGGGTAGGTTAGGAGGTATGGTTAACGTTACCATTATTTATCAGGTGGCAAGAATCCAGTGCAAGTTCTCATTCTATAAGGGTCAGGTTCCTTGATAAATTGGAGTAGGAAACAGACTTATGGGAAGACATCCCCCCAAAGAAGCAGTGAAGCGGAGGCCTCAGTCCCCTTTGCCCTCATGTGAGAGGAGGGCAGGAGGGTCCAGCAATAGCCTGGGACCAGGCTTGTTGGGGGGGAGGGAATGATGACCTGCACTATATATATATAATATATATATATATAAATTATAATTTTTTTTTTTTGCCAGATAATTCCTAGCTGAGTGAATAAAGTTGCAGCCTAATTAAACCATATCTCTTGCAGCTTGTTTTTGTTCCAATGGCTGATATTTTCTCAAAGCTGTTTACTCAATCAGGGATTACAATCTACATGTGGTATGTGAATTTCTCTCAAGATCACTTCCTTTTCTGTAACCACTTGTCCCTACCTGGCGGAAATCCATAGAACCCTGATTATCCGGTCTCAACCACGCTGCATTCTCTTACATGGTAAGAGCTGGGATAGCACCTACTGTGGAGCTCAGCATCAGTTACTGTAACACTAAGTGGATTCTTCCAGAAAACTGTTCTGCTCCCACAGCAAAAGAGTCGAGCTAATAAACTTTTCTATGTAGTTTAACATAGAATATAAGCAGAATCTTGGGGATCATTACAGTTGTCCTCTTTTTATTATTGAGTTAATTCATATGTAATCCCCCCTTTCCTCCCTGGGTAACTCAGGTGCAAGCAACACTCACAGTAAAGTATGTCAGTACAATGGGACTAACTCAAAATACCAATTGTATACAATATGCACCCACTATACACTTAGGCTACGTCTTCACTACCCGCCTGAATCGGCGGGTAGAAATCGATCTCTCAGGGATCGAATTATCGCGTCTCGTCGGGACGCGACAATCGATCCCCGAATCGACACTTGTACTCCACCAACGCAGGTAGGAGTAAGCGCCGTCGACGGGGGAGCCGCGGAGGTCGATTTGCCGCCATCCTCACGGCGGGGTAAGTCGGCTCGGATACGTCAAATTCAGCTATGCTATTTGCGTAGCTGAATTTGCATATCTTAAATCAATCCCTCCCCCAGTGAAGACGTAGCCTTAGATTGAAGCTAACATACCTTTACTTAAGTAAAGATAACATGCAAAGACAAAAATGCAAAATAATGTGCAGTGGGAATCATAATTCCAAATATACATATAACTATTGGGGTCTAAATTAGCTGCTACCACTCAAGAAAGATCTTAGAGTCATTATGGATAGTTCTCTGAAAACATTCACTCATTGGGCAGTGGCAGTAAAAAAAAGCTAACAATGTTGGGAATCATTAAGAAAGGGATATATAATAAGACAGAAAATATCATATTGCCTCTATATAAATCCATGGTATGCCCACATCTTGAATACTGCGTGCAGGTGTGGTTGCCCCATCTCAAAAAAAGATATATTGGAAAAGGCAGAGAAAAGGACAACAAAAATCATTAGGGGTATGGAACGGCTTCCATATGAAGAGACATTAATAAAACTGGGACTCTTCAGCTTAAAAAAAGAGAGATGACTAAGCCAGGATATGATAAAGGTCTATAAAATCATGACTGGTGTGGAGAAACTAAATAAGGAAGTGTTATTTACTCCTTCTCATAAGAACTAGGGGTCACCAAATGAAATTAATAGGCAGCAGGTTTAAAAAAAGAGAAGTATGTCTACATATAATGCAATCAACCTCTGGAACTCTTTGCCAGGAAATGTTGTGAAGGCCAAGACTATAACAGGATTCAAAAAAGAACTAGATAAGTTCATGAAGTCCATCAGTGGCTATTAGCCAGGATAGGCAGAGATGCAAAACTATGCTCAGAAGTGTCCCTAGCCTCCATTTGGCAGAAGCTGTGAATGGGTGACAGAGGATGGATCACTTGATAATTACCTCTTCTGTTCATCCCCTCTGAATTGCCTGGCATTGACCACCATCAGAGGACAGGATACTGGGCTAGATGGACCAGTGGTCTGACCCTGTATGGCTTTTCTTAGGTTCATGATACAACAGACTGAGATTAAATATCACCACTAATTTAAATCACCAGGGGGCAGTTCAATAAATCAATTAAATACAGTTTAAAGTAGTAAAAAACTTGCATTTACACTGCCACCATTTATCCCACTCCCTATTATACACTCTTCTGGATTTTAGAGTTCTAAACACTTGCTTGTGTGGGCACGCTCTAAGATTTTAAAGCTGGAGACAGCACTCTGGTGAATCAGTCCAGCCCAGGCAATAAGATGTACACCCTCTGAAGATTGGAGTTGTAACCAAATGTCACCAGCCCTGAGTTCTGGTTAAATGAGAAGACCATTCTGCCTCTTCTTGGACACAGATTACCCCTTAAAGTCTCTTTGCTGTCCCCCCTTCCCTTGCAAATACTTTCCCAAACAAGGGTAGTGGTTACTCACGCTGCTGTCACTTCAGGCCCACCTCAGTCAGCTCTAGGCATGGCAACGGTCTCTGCTCTGGTTCCAGTGAAGCCACCAACCACCTCTGAGGCTCCATGCTTGATCAAATCCCCTGCAGGCTCTCAGCAGCAGCTTCTGGCTTCCTAAGAACAGTTTAGCAACAGCTTCTGGTATGGACAGAACTCCACAAAAGCAATCTCTGCTCCTCTCCAAAGTGGAGCCCAGCACTTCCTCTGAAGTCTCTCCTCCCCAAGTCATCATGGGAGTTGTCTCCAAGGTAAGATTTCAGTACTCAGGATCTTCCTACTTGGAACACTCTCAATTAAGTTCAGAGGCCCCTCTAATAAAGGGTGCCTATACATATAAAAACCATTGACTTC
>NW_020664417.1:10492955-10512175 GCF_002925995.2 Terrapene triunguis | reverse complement strand
GGAGACCTATTTCCCTTTTTGTGGGAAAGCAGGTGGCAGTTGATGGGTGTTCTGTCCTGTCTCTGGCGTGCTAAGCAAATCCAATGGTAGAGGTCTCATATGCCTAGATTCGGGTTGGACCTTTTATAGAGTTTGATGGCTGCCATAAATATTCATATGTGTGTTCAGCCTTCTTCACACTTAACTAACACCCTCACCCTAATAATATGTGGGGTGTCTTTGTGCTATAGGTTAGTATATTAATTATCTCACACATATTGGTGTATGTCAGTTACTTACTATGGTAATCTTGCAGTTATGTATCTGCTGATGTTCCTATCCCCAAATACCCGAACTGGCATCAACTGTCTTCTTGTGGTTACCTGTCAGCATTTAATGCAAGATATCAGCAAAATTATATTTTGTAAAATATCGTATGCCATCTTGATTCTTAGGATCATTGCTGGTTTGCTTATTTATGCTAAGGCTTATAGGTCTAACTTCCTTAAACTAACTGTTTAATCTTACAGGCTTGGGCCTTTAGGCTCCTTGCATTATTGCCATATTATGTCTTATCTCTGTTCTTTGGTCTTGTGGCCTATGAGTTAAAAATCTTTCTATATTTTTATTACTTAAAATAACACCCTATTATTCTCACAAGAGCTACAAGAATGATTTGAAGTCTGGAAATCATCCCTTACAGTGAGGGACTTAAGACGCTCAAAATCTATTTAGTTTATCCAAGAGAAGGTTAAGAGGTGACTTGATTACACTCTAGAAATACCTACATGGGGAGAAAATTTATAATAATGCTGACAAAGGCATAATATGATTCAATGGCTGGGCGCTGAAGCCGGACAAATTCAGACTAGAAATAAGATGCAAATTTTTGACAATGACGTTAATTAACCATTCTAACCATTTACCAAGTGCTGTGATAGATTATCTGTCACTTCAAGTCTTTCTAAAAGAAATGCTCTAGCTCTACCATAACTTATGAGTTTGATGGAAGAATCACTGGGTGAAATTCTATGACCTGTGTTATAAAAGAGGTCAGACTACATGATCAGAATGGTCCTTTCTGGCCTTTAAAGGTCTATAAATCTAGGAATCATCTAGCCAAATATAATGCTAACAAGACACAAATGTATAATGTTCCGTGCCAGGGTGTCTCTCTTCCTTACATAAGAACATAAGAATGGCCATATTGGGTCAGACCAAAGGTCCATCCAGCCCACTATCCTGTCTACCAACAGTGGCCAATGCCAGGTGCCCCAGAGGGAGTGAACCTAACAGGTAATGATCAAGTGATCTCTCTCCTGCCATCCATCTCCACCCTCTGACAAACAGATGCTAGGGACACCATTCCTTACCCATCCTGGTTAATAGCCATTAATTTATCTAGTTCTCTTTTAAACCCTGTTATAGTCCTAGCCTTCCAACCTTCTCAGGCAAGGAGTTCCACAGGTTGACTGTGTGCTGTGTGAAGAAGAACTTCCTTTTATTTGTTTTAAATCTGCTGCCCATTAATTTCATTTGGTGGCCCCTAGTTCTTATATTATGGGATCAAGTAAATAACTTTTCCTTATTCACTTTCTCCACACCGCACATGATTTTATATACCTCTATCAGATCCCCCCCCTTCGTCTCCTCTTTTCCAAGCTGAAAAGTCCTAGCCTCTTTAATCTCTCCTCACATGGGACCCGTTCCAAACCCCTAATCATTTTAGTTGCCCTTCTCTGAACCTTTTCTAATGCCAGTATATCTTTTTTAAGATGAGGAGACCACATCTGTAAGCAGCATTCAAGATATGGGCGTACCATGGATTTATATAAGGGCAATAAGATATTCTCCATCTTATTCTCTATCCCTTTTTTAATGACTCCTAACATTCTGTTTATTTTTTTGACTGCTGCTGCACACTGCGTGGACGTCTTCAGAGAACTATCCACGATCACTCCAAGCTCTCTTTCCTGATTAGTTGTAGCTAAATTAGCCCCCATCATATTGTATGTGTAGTTGGGATTATTTTTTTTCCAATGTGCATTACTTTACATTTATCCACATTAAATTTCATTTGCCAGTTTGTTCCCCAATCACTTAGTTTTGTGAGATCTTTTTGAAGTTCTTCAGTCTGCTTTGGTCTTAACTATCTTGAGCAGTTTAGTATCATCTGCAAACTTTGCCACCTCACTATATACCCCTTTCTCCAGATGGTTTATGAATAAGTTGAATAGGATTGTTCCTAGGACTGATCCTTGGGGAACACCACTAGTCACCCCTCTCCATTCTAAAAATTTACCATTTTTTCCTACCCTTTGTTCCCTGTCTTTTAACCAGTTCTCAATCCATGAAAGGATCTTCCCTCTTATCCCATGACAACTTAATTTACATAAGAGCCTTTGGTGAGGGACCTTGTCAAAGGCTTTCTGTAAATCTAAGTACATTATGTCCACTGGATCCCTCTTGTCCACGTGTTTGTTGACCCCTTCAGAGCACTCTAATACATTAGTAAGACATGATTTCCCTTTACAGAAACCATGTTGACTTTTGCCCAACAATTTATGTTCTTCTATGTGTCTGACAATTTTATTCTTTACTATTGTTTCAACTAATTTGCCCAGTACTAATGTTAGACTTACTGGTCTGTAATTGCCGGGATCACCTCTAAAGCCCTTTTTAACATTGGCGTTACATTAGCTATCTTCCAGTCATTGGGTACAGAAGCAGATTTAAAGGACAGGTTACAAACCATAGTTAATATTTTCGCAATTTCACAGTTAAGTTCTTTCAGAACTCTTGGGTGAATGCCATCTGGTCCCAGTGACTGTTAAGGTTTATCAATTAATTACAAAACCTCCTCTAGTGACACTTCAATCTGTGACAATTCCTCAGATTCATCACCTACAAAGAACGGCTCAGGTTTGGGAATCTCTCTAACATCCTCAGCCATGAAGACTGAAGCAAAGAATTAATTTACTTTCTCCGCAATGACTTTATCGTCTTTAAGTGCTCCTTTTGTATCTCGATCGTCCAGGGGCCCCACTGGTTGTTTAGCAGGCTTCCTGCTTCTGATGTACTTAAAAAAACATTTTATTACCTTTTGAGTTTTTGGCTAGCTGTTCTTCAAACTCCTTTTTGGCTTTTCTTATTACATTTTTACACTTAATTTGGCAGTGTTTATGCTCCTTTCTGTTTACCTCACTAGGATTTGACTTCCACTTTTTAAAAGATGCCTTTTTATTTCTCACTGCTTCTTTTACATCGTTGTTAAGCCACAGTGGCTCTTTTTCAGTTCTTTCATTGTTTTTTTTAATTTGGGGTATACATTGAAGTTGGGCCTCTATTATGGTGTCTTTGAAAAGTGCCCATGCAGTTTGCAGGGATTTCACTCTAGTCACTGTACCTTTTAATTTCTGTTTTAAAAATTTCATTTTTGCATAGTTCCTCTTTCTGAAATTAAATGCCACAGTGTTGGGCTGTTGAGATATTCTTCCCACCATAGGAATGTTAATTGTTGTTATATTATGGTCACTATTTCCAAGCAGTCCTGTTATAGTTACCTCTTGGATCAGATCCTGCCTCTCCCCTTGTGTGTTCCTGTACCAGTTGCTCCAAGAAGCAGTCATTTAAAGTATCGAGAAATTTTGTCTCTGCATTTCGTCCTGAGGTGACATGTACCCAGTCAATATGGGGATAATTGAAATTGCCCACTATTATTGAGTTATTTATTTTGATAGCCTCTCTAATTTCCCTTAGCATTTCATCGTCACTATCACTGTCTTGGTCAGGTGGTCGATAATAGATCCCTATTGTTATATTCTTATTGGAGCATGGAATTACTATCCATAGAGATTCTATCGAACACGTGGATTCATTTACGATTTTTACTTCATTTGATTCTACATTTTCTTTCACATATAGTGCCACATCCCCCTCCCCCCTGCACGACCTGTTCTGTGCTTCCGATATATTTTGTACCCCGGAATGATTGTGTCCCATTGATTGTCCTCACTCTACCAGGTTTGTGTGATGCCTATTATATCAATATCCTCCTTTAACACGAGGCACTCTAGTTCACCCATCTTATTATTTAGACTTCTAGCAAATGTAACTCCTATTAGTGTCAGTGGGAGGTAAGTGCACATAGGAACATAAGGACAGTCCACAAATGATAGGTAGAAAATAAAAATGCAATCGTGATTAAGTATTTTCTAGTCTTATTTTAGACTGTGAAACCACATCTTCAAGGACGGCCACTTAAAATGTGCCTATAAAAATTGTGTAAGCACACAGTCACTATGTACAGTCTGGATTTGGATAAACAAAAAAGGCATTTTCATGCAAAAACTTGAGATGTGTGCTTACCGTTGTCTGTCAACAATTACTAGTTTTGCATGAACAGATTCCTGTTTCCACAAGCAAATGTAGAATTTTCATGCACAACTCACATTGTGCAAATGTATAAAGGGTGCAATTTAGACATACTATTTCAAAAATGTGTCTGAGATTGTTCACACTATGTAGTCTTTTTATTAACTGGTCTTTCATTTGGTTGTCAAAAAGATGCTGTCTACATTTGCTTTATAGTTTAGTAATTGTTGTGTCTAATGGTTTCTCTATAATTCTGTCTCTTAACTGAGGTCCTAATAGGATATTAATTTATATGCAATGAACTGCTGATCATTTCTTTATTGCATAAATATATTCTTTCATTTGGTACTTTTGTTTTTGTTCTTGTTGAATTACTTTTGAGTCTGTTTAATTCATTCCATGCATAGTTTTGTTTTTTTTCCCTCTCATATTAGCCGTAGCATTTGGGGCTAATTTACACTTTAAAAAAAATTAGCAACACCAAAAAAGATGACAGCTTGCTTGAGTGTTGTATCCGTTTTCCTCACCCTTTTCCGTGTTTTGAATTTGCAGATTTCAAATTCTTCAGAGCAGGAACTTTCTTTTATATCTGTACAACACCTAGCATATTGTGGATGCTACTAATCCATAACAATATTGCTCATTATAAAGCTTATAATAGTTATTCATGAAGAAGCAGATATTTTTTCTTGTTTTTGTAGGAGTGTGTGAGAGAACATTTGGGTTTGTGTTGTGTGATGCTCAGTCTTTGCTGGTGCAAGGTGCAGAGCATTTCCAGCTGGTGAGTGAGAGTGGTGGTCTGTGACAGGAAGGCTACAGAGGGCTCCATGCACTGCTGCAGGAGAAATTCAGCACTGAGTGGCCTCCCCCACAGTGTGTGTGTGTGGGGGGATGGACATCCTCCTCCAAGGGTCTCTGCTCTGCTCCACCTGGACTGCAGCCTTTCACAGCTATTTGTGTTTGGAGGGATCAGGTGTCACTGGCCCTGAAGCAGCACAAGGAGCCCTCTGCTGCTCAGCTGTCACAGACCCATTCACTCCAGTGAAGGGCTGCAGGGTCAGTGACACCTAATCCCTCCAGGCATGCTGAAGATTACTGATTGATATTTTCAGTGACAGCCGAAATCGATGTTTATGGACCGTTATCAATTAAAATTGAATCCTGCCAAGCCTAGTTATACAGGAGGTTAGGTAATCACAATGGTCCCTTCTGGCCTTATGTACTAATCTATGTATTTTCCTATTGGGTTACAGAATGCAAGGGCATATATTGTTGTATGCCAGGAAAATATATTGCCACCTTTTGACTAGTTTTTTGGGGTTCTACATGTAAATGTAAGAATGAATGAGTTAAATAGAATAAAAAGTCCCAAACATGCATATGCATAGACAGATCCTTCATGTGTCTCAATATTTTCTTCCCCTCATCTGGTCACCCTAGTTTTTTCCCCGTGTTTAAAAAACAAAAACAAAACAAACAAACAACATAAAAAAAAACCTCTAGGAACTAATTACATGATGTTAGACACTTAAGCAGTCAAAATGTTATAAATATGTATCTATTGAAATGATCTCAATTTCAACAATATTAATATACAGAATAAGAGAAAAATGAGTATTATAGAGTTGATGTTGTATTCTCTAATAGCTTATATTGAAAATTACTGTGGCTTTGGTTAGTTTACCACATCTATAATTTTTAACCTCAATAACTTATTTTATTACAAATGTTACATCTTTTTAAAATCATGATGAATGATTATTTTGATTAACCAAATATTAACAACTGATCATCTGTGGAGGACTTTGGGATCCTGTGGGATGAAAAGCACAACATAAATGTAAGGTCGTGATAACGTGAATTTTATAATGCATCTAAATATGGTAGTGGTGTGCAATCAAGAGTAGCTTTTTCTTTAAGCAGTGAAAGGGTGGGGGCATCTAATTCCTCAATGTAACTGCATTTTCCCCTTGGACAGATACTGCATACTGTTGATTACAGCTAGAAATCAATGACACTCTAATAAATGAACTTTAAATACAAAATGTCTTCGTCCTGCATGTCATTTCTTCTCAAGTACACAAATACTTTATGATAAATCACTAGTCAAAAGAATGCAATATCTGAAGTATTGCTAACATATTCTAGTTTTATGAAACATCATCGAATCATGTTTTGAGTAAAACCCCAAATATAAAAATGAATGTTTTACTTTATTTTGAAGTGAAGGTATCTATTTAGATGTTTGTTGGTTTATATGAAATACATGTTGCCAAAGACAAAGGATGGGAAACAAAGGAGAGAGAGAAACTGGCTATTTATGTTACTTGGGGGACCAATGTATAATTAAAGTTTATATAGCCTTGTCAAGAAAGCATTCCAACATTTCATAGAGCAGGATGAGCCATTTGATTTATCAGAAGCATTCATCGACAAATCAGCTCCTTAACTTTTTACTTCTAGATATAATTACTGACATTTGGCCAATGCCAACACTAATAAGATCTGAAACATGATTTATTATGGTCACTATAGAATTCAGAAAAGCATGTGAGATGCTAAATCATTTAAATTACAGAGCAAAAATAAATATTTATCATACATCACTGAAACATCCCAAAGTTTGCCATTAGCTCTAAAATTGTTTAAAGTCTGAACTCTGTTTTGATTTGTGAAAAACACATTTGCTTTTACTGAGACTCAAACTGTTATGCAAAATAAATATTTCTGAATGGATTGTCTGCTAAGGTTGGGAATTTTAAATGAGGCTGATTCCCAGAGCTGATTATTATTATTTTTTTCCACTGTTGCATACATGCCATTATGTGACAAAATCTAGAGGCTTTACACTCTCATGAGACTATATGGAAATATGATATACTGATCTAAACACTAACTGTGGTATGTAGAAATGTTTGTATAATGTCCATGGTCTGGTATTAACCCACACAGAAATTTGTTCCTAAGTTATTAAAGAACATACACTCATGGTGGTACAGTGGTTCCCAAACACTGGTGTACAAACCTACACTGGTACTTTCGGCTTTTTGTGATCTGTAATCACCCCCACTCCGCATCTACCTTCAGGTGAGATTGTTGTTCACTCTTTGTGCCAGCCAACGATAGTATGGGGTATAAGGCACGCATCTACTATCTAGGCTACTCATTGCCCAAGTAGAAGAGCAGTCCTTGTGGGGCTCTCTCGCATGCAGATGGCAGAAGGAATAAAGAGGAAAGAAGGATTAGAAAAGAAGGGTTGCTCAGTGATTAGGGTGATAACCTGGGAGTTGGGAGAGCCAAAATCAAATCTGATTCCCCTCCCCCTGACTTCCTGTGTGGCCTTGGGAAAGAACTTAGTCTCTCTGTGCCTCAACTGCCCATCTGTAAAATGAAGATAATAGTATTTTCTTACTGCATCTGGGGGTAGTAAGAACAAATACATTAAGGATTGTGGATACTCAGATACTATGTAATGAGAGTCATACAAATAGGTAAGATAGATAATTGGTAAGGGGCAGACTGTGGAGTGACTGGGGCCTTGACTCTGTCCCCTCTTCCCATGTGTCATTGAGGGAAGGTAAGCAGGTGCTGCAGTGGAAGTAATCTGAGCCACTATAGGGTCCTTCGTCCGCTTCTCGGGCAGCACAATCATTAGAATCATAGAGTTTAAGGCCAGCAGGAACCACTAGATCATCTAGTCTGGTCTCCTGTATACCACAGGTCACCCAGAACCCGCACACTAAACCCAACAATGGAAATAAAACCCACAAGAGACTAGACTATTATGTGCCACTGACCGAGAATAGGACAGACCAAGGTTTATGTATTCTCTGACCCTTACTTGGGCAGATTGTTGGCTGACAATCTTGCCTTTAATGATGAGCTTCTGTTCCAGGCCCCAGTGGGCTGCTCCTGCTCACCTCACTTGTGAGTGCTCCCAATAATTGAGTTTTAATTATTCTCATATAGTAGCTATTTTGTAGTGATTTTCAACTTTCCATTATTAATTTGTGAACTCATTTTTTTGCTGATACCTTCAATACTCATGCAAAAGGTGGTTAATTGTTTTTAAACCAGCAGAAGGGCACCTTGTGCCAGTTTCACTGAATGATTTCTACACTGTTAAAATGAGACTTAGGTGTTGCCATGCTGAGCAGAGCAATGCCTGTTCCCGAGTGTTTTGCTGAAGTGTAATTTTTGGCTTGACATGGGTGAGGCCTCATTTACTGGGACACAGGATTAGAGAGAGAAATGGATCAGCAGTCTGGAGACAGAATGTCTGTACTAGCTAAGTTAAGGAGGAACAACCAGGGAACCACTTACAACAGACAAGATAACAATGGATAAGATAAGTTGGGAACATAAGGATGAGGTAAAGAGTAAGTTGTACATGGAGTGTGTGTGGACAGAGCCTGCTGTAGGGACTGGTTCCTACAAAGTAACCACGCCAATCCGAAAATATGTAATGCAGTGTATAGTAAATGCAATGTAATTTGAAAATATATATATGAGATTTGCTGTGAAACTTTGGAAGTGTGATATGCCCTATACCCACCCCCTACACTTGAGTCTGATCAAGGCAGCATAGCTTTGCAATATGCCAAATAAAAAATCCTAAGTAACAAAATTGCAGTAGACTGAGTTCTTGTGGAAGAGGTCTTGGGGAAACCCCAACACTAAGATCACACAGGAAGACTGGGGGGGGGGGGAAACAGGGAATTAAATGCTGGTGTACTTGTGATCAGCTAGAACCCTAACCACTGGACCATCCTTCCTCTCTCCAGTCCTTATCTTCATTGTTTTTTTTTTTCATGCTATTATAACGGATGATCTGATTCTAACAGATTTAATGAGAAATAAAAAAAAAATCCCCCAATATGTGTCCACATGATGAAAATAAAGATTAATATTTTCTCCCTGTAGGGTCTATTGCTATTTACTGTATAAGTTACCAACGATATTCTATTTACTTATGAAGTAAGAACTCCAAGGCCAAGAATAAGGATTGGACCTTTGGAGGTTAGGTTAAACATGCTCATAATGCAAATATAGTTTAATAAGCTCATTTTAATTAATATATTTCTCTTTAATTATTCCCTATAGTCATAGGACAGACAATTCCACCTCAAATTGTCACACATTGCTATTGCAATGAAGTCTTCTAACTGCATATATTAATTAGTTGCAATGTAGGCTATAGCCTATCTGAAGTAAATGACACACGGAATAATTAAGAGTAAACAAAGCTTGTCCCTAAATTCTATGAGGCCATGTACTCTCAGATTATAACAATTCTGTTGGGCACTAACCTATTTGCCTACTAATTGTGCCTCATAAAAGCAATATACCTACACTGATTAATTTTACTTGGAGAAAATACTGCAGCTTAATTAAATGATCCATTCTAAATAAAGACAGCCTTTTTAAAGTAACCCTGCAGGAATAGAACTGTTCAGTCTAAAAGCATCAACCAAACACAATATAAGTGAGGTTAAACCACACAAAATCCCTGTTGACCACACATGGAACAATTACAAGCACTGAGATGTACATACTTTAAAGTAAATCAAAATGTTCTTTATTAACAGGGAGACTCCCCCCCCCCCCCCAGCCTTTTAAGTATCAGAGTATTGCCACATGATTAGTGGTATAACTTCTAATCTTTATTCTGAAATTTATTGCTGTATTATTGCAGGCTGGCTACTGGTAGAATTGGGTAAAACAAGCAGCATTTCCTTATTTGGATATTTGTTACTAATATGAAACTCAACCTGATTTCTCAAAATGTTTGCCATGAGTACCACAGTTACCAAAGAGGAAGACCCCTACTCTATAACCACTTCACAAGGTTCACAATATTTCAAGTGAATCCAGGCTCATTTTCACATGAACTCGAGCTACTATGTAGAACTAAAATTTTAGATGAACTGAGAGCAAACTCTTTCCCCCCCCCTCCCATGGACATGCTCTGGAAAAGAGGAGTGACATAGTCTGAACATTATTAGAGGATGATAACAATGTGTTATGGGTCTGGTACCCAGTCCACAGCTTCTCCTCTTCTTCCAGCCCCCAGTTATGTGGGACAGCGGGACAGCTGAGCCTTCTGGAGGTCTTATGTAAAAGACGGTGGTGGTGGTGGTGATGATGATGGGCGATCACTCGTTACTGAGTATGATCATCTTCCATGGGAGTTAGGGGAAGGGGCCAATAATATTGACAGCACTCCCCTCTCTCAATTCTATTGCAAGTCTCATAGTATTTGGTGTTTTTCCTAAAATCCCTGCTCCTAGAATCAGGTGACTACTGGAGAAATCTCAGATTTGGGGGGGTGGGTGCATAAGCAAATTTCTTTGCCTCATAGTTCATAGAAAACCTTGGAAAAGTGAACCATAAGGGCTTAAAAACCAAAAGAAACATAAAAAGAGCCCACACTTTATTACTTTTCAAATCTTATGATTTTGTGGGGTCCTGACTCATGACTTTTGAATGCTTCCAGTTGGCCATACTAACACAATCAGAACCTAAAATATGTACTCAAGGCATGAGTTTGTGCCAAAGCTGGATTATTAATTAAGGAATTCTGAGTTTCCAGATCATTCTGAAATTTTGCTATAAACATAACAAGATTCTGTAAGAGTCTGTCTGGCACACTGGTTATGTGTGTTACAGGAAATGGTTGCAAACAGTTAAGACAAGAAATATTGGTAGTATTTATAACTCTATATTTAAGTGGCAGAGCACTTCACGATTTATCTAATCACCAGAGCATCGTGTTCTGTTGAAAATAATAGTTATGTGCTTCATTTCTTGTGCTGAAGGGAAATTATTGTTCAATTTCTGTTATAAAAAGCATTAGGTTTGCCCTATAAACTCTCCCACAGATTAAAATAAAAGTCAGATAAATCAATTGTTGCTATTTTTAATTTGAATCTTAACTTCTTAAAAGGACACAATACAGAACTAATGCTAATTACACATAATTAATATTTCAAGTAAAGCATTGTAAATGTAGCACAACAGAACAAAACTGTTGAATTGTCTTACATTTATAGTCCATTAATTTTCAGCTAACTTGATGTCCCCTTTGCACTGCAGCATGGCACAACAGGGGTGTTAAGCTGCCCCAAGCACCCTACAGTGACTGTACTCTAACCCCTTCCCCATCCCTCCTTGAATAGAGGTTTATTAGAATAATGATCTGAGTTCCTTGTAGTCCAACCAATCTGCAGCTGTGTAACAGCCCCCATCAGGGTGTAACTATCTGGTATAAGTTAGAGGAGCCCTGAGACTTCTCTGACTCATCCTGGAGGCTAGCACTAGGAGATTGCAAAGGTGACTTTAAGTCACATCCCAATCCTGCTCCTGCTTAATATTTCATCTGTAGATTGTAGTTGGCTTTTAAAAAGGGAGGTAAGTATAGTCTCTATTTGTGTAGTTTGATTTATATATTTGCGGGGGTGAGGCTCAGTGTGGGCATCTGGAAAGGGACTTTGGATGGGAGTGCTCGTGGGGGTGGGTGTCTGGGTGTTTCTGGAGGGTCCAGATGCATGAGAGTTGGGCAGACGGGGGGAGGGGGAGGTGCAGCTCCCCATACAGTTACCCTTCCCCCTTCAGCTGAGGAGTGATGTGGGCAGGAAGGGGGATGGAGCTTCCTGCAGCTGGGGGAGGTTCCTGGGAGTGGGTCTGACTCAGTCCCTGCTGCTCTGTGCTGGGGAAGAGGAAGTTCCATTCTCCCCCCGCACACACACCCCAGCCAGGATTAGCGGCTGATCCAGGCACAGGATTCCCCCAAGAGTAATTCACTCTGTCCCTCACCTGGGCTTGACACAGTCAATGCTGTATGCTGCACAGATGCTTTGGAAGAAGCTCAGCCGCCTGGATCTCCTCATTGAAAATGGGCCCAAGCTGGAGCTCTGCTATGAGGATTGCTACTCTGCTGCCCTCCCGTTACACAATCCACATGGGGAAACTGACCAGGCACAGAGCACCTGGTATCACCCCTTGCCCCCCTCAAAAATTCCCCCGTGCCCCTCTGAGGGTTGAGGGGAGGAAGTGGCAATACAAGGTGCTCTGTGAATGGGGGTCAGTTTCCCCACGTGGGCTGTGCTGTGAGTTTTCAGGAGCTGCTCTCCTGCCCTCCCCTAACACAGACAATATGGGAGAAACTGCTGTGCACGTGCAGAGCTCCTGGCATCACCCCCGGCCTGGGCCCACTAAACATTCCTCTGCAGGAGGAAGCAGGGCTAACTATGAGAGAAATCTGGATGCTTCCCCATGTGTTGCCTCTGTGACATATCCTGTTTGAGGGTGGGGGGAATTCCCCCCATACACCCTTCAGTCTCCACCAATGTACTAAAGTCCCCATCCTCAAAGGTATGTAGGTGCCTCAAATCCATTGAAATAAATAGGAGTTCAGTGACTACATATCTTTTTACGAATATGGGGCTAAGTTACTTTTTAAAATGGGACTCAAGCACTTTTGAAAACAAAGTGACCTGTCCATGATCATTTAGATAATTACTGGCAGAGCTCAGAAAATAAACCTAGTCCTAGCCCAATAATCAGTCCACAGCTGGGCTCTGTCACTCAAGTGGACCTGAATTTAAGATATTACAGGACTAGAGTTCCGAAAGACAGCATTATACCACTTTGTTTCTCCCTTCATAGGTATTTCATGTACTGTGTGTTGGCTAATATAATGAGAGGACTCCACATTTCTAAAACTAAACTGGTTCTATATAAAGAGAACTATTTACAGAGATGCTACAATGGCAACTAGCCTTCTAACCATGAGCCAACAGACTGACTTTATGGTGCTTCCTCCAAGTTCTTCTTTCCTCCAATTTTTGCTCTTTTCTCCAGGTTCCACGAAGGATGGTACAATAGGAAGCTCCCTGAAGTGTTCACAGATTAGGATACTTAGTATAAATGTCAATATTGTAACTTTGTCACAAACATAGCAGACAGTCTGAGAAGGAGACATGAGCATTCATGCCTGCAAACTACAAGTCAGCTGCTGTCTCTAATTTTAGGCCTACAACCCTTGGTAGTGTCCATTTTGTAAACAAATATTCTCTTAATGAATCGAAATCACATGCAAATGACTTTTGCACATCAATGCTACTATAAAAAACACTGGAATGATTACAATGGATTAATCAATAACATAATGGTTCCATTGTTACGGATAAGAATATACTCTGGTGAGCAGTTTAGGCACCAAGCTGTGAAGTGAAGCTGAGATGCTTTGGTCCCTGAACTGAGAATGTCAGTGCAAGTATTAACTTATAGACAAGCAAATGGACATTTGGAAATTCCTTTTCTTCACTATCAGGTAAATATACCAAAGAAAATATGCACTACCTCTAAGACAAATGGGTAACTCCTTGGAGAGATAATAACACTATTTCACTAGGAGGGTGGTGAAGCACTGGAATGGGTTACCTAGGGAGGTGGTGGAATTTCCATCCTTAGAGGTTTTTAAGGCCCGGCTTGACAAAGCCTTGGCTGGGATGATTTAGTTGGTGTTGGTCCTGCTTTGAGCAGGGAATTGGACTAGATGACCTCCTGAGGTCTCTTCCAACCCTAATATTCTATGATTCTATGAAAAGCCCCTAGAGGGCCCTCTGCACCATCTAAATCTCTTAGTGAGGCTGTTAGGACTAGGGTCGTGTCTTCTTCAGTATCCCTCAAACACTGTGGCTTCACCATTGAGATTAGCATGAGGAATGATAATGAAGCCAGACCAGCCTAGGGACCATGACATCTATATTCCTGTGTATGAGGAGTCCTAGCACCTGGTGGACAAGTGGCACAGAGAGGTTGTAGCTACTCCTCTATTGCATAGCATGGAACAACTGTTATAAGGCATCTGGGCTTCAGCTTCCCATCCAGGACTAGATGCGGGAGGGTGAAGGAATGTATTTCAGCTCCTCATCCCACCCACATTTCACCCATGTATAGCCTGATTGTTGGGACTTATGCAGGCAGAATAAATTTCACCCTTATTCAATAAAATCAAATTTTATTCAACTTGAAAGTCTCATCTCTTTCAGCTTCTCAGTGACAGCTGTCAGAACCCATCAACATTCAGCACATGATTATAAAGCTAATAGTCCTCTTGTAATATCAAAACTAAATGGACTGGTGAAACTCAAAATGAAATACTATTACTGAAAAGATTCTTTTATCTGGTGCTTTGTGCAGTGGGGGAAAATGGTTTAAATCTTGACTCTTTTAAATGTTGTGTTATAAATGAATGCTGACAAGATTAAACAAATGTACTTTTGACTTGAAACCCCACTGGCAAGGTTTTCTTCATTTCTTTTTGATGTCTCAAATTTATATTATTCAATATTCTGCACAAAGATTCCTTGAGTGTAGGTTCATGACCCAAAGCTGGGTTGGTGAGCAGGAGAGGGATACAGTACCAATGGGGTAGTAGCTAGAGTTATGAGTTTAACCCTTGCTAATGCTGCTGAGTTTTAGCCTGCCATCCTTTATCAACTGATAGGCTGCCTGTATGCAAGCATGCCTGACCATCTCAATAACAAAATTGTCACAGTCCTGGGAATCAATGCACCTCTGTTCCCTTCATGGACTTCTCAAGGTTCCTTTAGGACTCATGACTCTAAAGGTCACCTTTCCAGAGTGAGAACCTACTTCATCTCTCTCCAGATCAGAGTTTGGGGGCTGCAGGACCCTTGCAACTCACTGTGCTTATCCCAGTATGTCTGATTTTTGTCTCATATGCTCGCTGAACAACGTAAAACCATGCAATCTTACTTCCCCACAAGAGGCAAACCTCCAGAACCAGCACAGGGAATATGCATTATTTATTCCTAACTCTCACCCCTGTTGACCCTAGATTTCACAGGAAACATGCACAGAGATCCAGGAACACAAAGATACATGTACCACTTATTGATACAATATGAATATCCCAGTTGTGCATAGCATTTGGCACATCTCAATATCTGAATACAATAGTCTTTGAATCTCACATCTGCCACAAATACCTAGGTCTTGTCTTCAGTAGACCTCAAAGAGCTTTGCAAAGGAGTCTCTATTCATGTACTCACACACATACACGCTCACCTGTGGGTGTAGCCCATAAAAAGTTACTTTTATGGACATTTGCAGCCAGCCAGTATTGGGCCAGAGTGCTCACTTCCACAGTAATTGGATCAGCAGGGAGGGATAGGAACTAATTTGTTGCAGCTGTCTCTGACCACCTGTGACTCTGTGCAAGCTAAGGTTAGGGAGCAGGTGAGGCTCCTCAGTAGACTGTAGAACAGGGGTCGGCAACGTTCGGCACGCGGCTCGCCAGGGTAAGCACCCTGGCGGGCCGGGCCAGTTTTATTTACCTGCTGACGCGGCAGGTTCGGCCGATCGCGGCCCCCACTGGCCGTGGTTCGCCGTCCCGGGCCAATGGGGGCAATGGGAAGCCGTGGCCAGCACATCCCTCAGCCCGCGCCGCTTTCCGCTGCCCCCATTGGCCCGGGACGGCAAACCGCGGCGAGTGGGGGACGCGATCAGCCGAACCTGCCACGTCAGCAGGTAAATAAAATGGCCCGGCCCACCAGGGTGCTTACCCTGGCGAGCCGCGTGCCGAACGTTGCCGACCCCTGCTGTGGAAGCAATGTTAGCATTTTAGGGTGATTCTGTTAAACAATTACTTTACTCCTGCAAAAAGTAAAGGACTCCATTCTATGCATAGTGATCACACCACTTAACAAAGCAGCAACTTGAAGACAATGGGAGGGCTAGCAAGGTGGTTCTTTGGAATATTGCCCAGCTGTAATTTATATTCATTATGTGGAAAGAGCATGTGAGTAGTAGTATCCTTAGGTCCCCCAGCACCACCTTCCTGTACAAACTCATCTGGGATCTTCCTCAAAGTGCAGGAATCTGTAGCTATGATTTCACATATCCCAGATCTTGGGTGGCTGACTTATGAACAATGAACTTTATGTTCAGCAAAAGTTGGTTTCAATTGGCTGCTTGGTTGTGGGTAGGAAACATGGGATGCCTACTCAATGGGCTCTGGATTAAAAACATTTACATTGTACCAAACTGGGAATTATGTGACATTAACGTTTGACAGTGTTGTCATATGATCAGCCCATGAAATTTTATTTCTAAAAAATTAGCTTAATAATTTTTGTTATCTTTGGATTCTGATTATTCAGAGCAGCTGAGAGAGGCTTTAAAAGTTCTGGTAGATTTTTGCCTTAATATACTGTTCTGAAATATGATTTTTGGCTTTAGATTACTTGAAAAATGAATTCATCTCATTGGGGAAGATTAAATCTCTTTCTAAGCAGCATTAAGGCATGTATAGATACACTTTGTTCATTAAAACAAGTATAAACTTTACAGAGTATTTTATTTATCAAATAAAATTGATTTATGCAACACATTGAAAATATTTAATACAGTATTGCATACTTCAATAGTACAATCACACATGTCTTATCCATAATTGAATATTAGTACTATTTTGAAGTATGAGACTTATTGTGTTATACCAGACTTATATTGGTGTAACTGTACTGATTTTGAGTAAGGTGAATAGGCTCTGGTGTCAATTACATTTAAAACATTCCCCTTCCTCCAAAATGTAAATATAGCTTCAATCTCAACTGTCCTAACCTCCCTTTTATCATTTTATTCTCTAATAAGCTTTTTGGCATGCTCACAAAATGCCTCCTTGTAACAACTGTCTTAGAAGAAATTTTTAACTTCCTTCTTCCAGATCCCATTCCCAACTGATTTGTTGCTGAGACATCCACAAAATATCATCCTTTATCACAGGACATAGTGCAGTTGTGACTGGATGGTATAACTCATGTGGAGGTTTTCAATGAATGGAAAGAAGTGTTGTTAATTAAACTGTGGTTTAGGAAGGAGCTTTTAAATTTTAGCATAGCTGTGATTTGATATTAGAGAATTATCTGTTTGTAGGACTTGATAGAATCATGAACTTAGAATCAGTGTCTAAATGTGACTGATCACTTTTTATTCCAACTCCTTATGTACATAGACTTTAAGGCCAGAAGAAACCATTGTGATCATCTAGTCTGACCTGTTATTTTAATATTCTTGGATGACAATTATCTAAGGGGGGGCCCAGTTTGGCCCCATTAAGCTGTTTTAGTTTGATTTCCACCTTGGATGTGGTAATTTCTCCTTCCATATTCTTATTTCCAGTAGTCATCCTGCCACTACCCCTAAGCTCCTCGCTACCCTTATTAAAAACTGAGGCAAAGGATTTGTTTAGGTTTTGGGCCATACCCAGATCATCTCTAATCTTCACCCCATTGTCAGTGTTTAGCAATCCCACTTCTTTCTTTTTACTTATATGGCTATAGAACCTTATAGTACTGGCTTCAATTTCCTTTGCAAGGTCCAACTCTGCTTGGCTTTTGACAGTCCTCGATTTTTCCCTACATTTTTCTGACCTCCAAGATCCTTGGTGATCTTTCCCATCTTCCATTCCTTATCAGCTTTCTGCTTTTTCTTAACCTGTTTTGAGATGCTTGCTCATCCAGTTTGGTCTGCAACCCTTCTCTTTGATTTCCCCCCCTTGCTTGGGATGCAGGCTTCAGACAGCTTCTACAACTTTGACTTAAAATAACTCCAGGCCTCTTCCATATTCAGATCCTTGAGTTCTTCAGTCCAATCCACTTTCCTAACTAATTCCCTTAATTTTTTTTTAAAGTTTGCCCTTTTTGAAATCTATAACCCTAATTGTAGACCTATTTTTGTTTCTTTCCATTTAGTTTAAACTGAATTAGCTCATGATCACTCAAATCCAGGCTCTCCTCTACAACCACTTCTTCTGAGGTACTCGCTACTTACCAATATTAAATCTAATATGGCATCACCTCTTGTTGGTTCGGCGACTATTTGGTGAATAAATCTGTTACTATCACATCCAGGAATATTTGGAATCTACATTGTTAGTAGTACTTGTCCTCCAATCTATAACTGGAAAATTAAAGTCTCCTATAATCACACAATTTCCAGTAATATTCCCAGTAATATTTATTTAGTTTAAATTATGAAGGAAGTCTCTATCCCTATCCAGGATCCACCTTGGGGTCGGTAGCAGACCTCAAGCACTATCCCAGTGAGGCTTCTGTTTCCTTCCTTCCCCACAGTGATTTTGAGGTAACAGACAGTTTTTATCTATTCCATCATTTCTGATTTCTTTAGTCTACATCATCATTAATATTCAATGTTCTTCCACCACCTTTTTCTTTCTTTCTTTCTGAAGAGCACATAGTCTTCAATACCTCTACTCTAGTCATGACCACTGTTCCACCATCTTTCTTTTATCCCTATAATATCTGGTTTCACTTCCTGCCCGAGTTGTTCTAGTTCCTCCATTTTGTTACCCAGGGTCTTTGCATTTCTGTACAAACATTTTAGTTGGTTTTGCTTGGATTTACCCAGATCCCTCACTGATTTGGTAGAGTCATTCTACTACCAGTGTCGCCTACCTGTCTGTTAGTGTCATTTGTATTGGCACTATCTTTCCTTTCGATGTCCCATTCTCCTACCCTCTGTTCCTTTCTCAACTGTTGTATACTCTTACTTGATTTTCCTCCTGCTCAGTGTTAGAATGAGGTGTAGAGATTACATGAGTATCTCTCAACCATGGCCCCTGAATTCCTAGTTAAAGCTCATTTAATTAGTTGTGCCAACCTCCATCCCAGAATTCTATTTCCCTCCCTGCTCAGGTGGAGTCCATCCCATAAGAACAGTCCTCTGTCCATGGATGTGTCTCAGTGATTGAGCATCCCAAAGCCCTCCTTATAGCACCACTGCCTAAGTCATGTGTTGATCATCATCATCATCAT
>NW_020664417.1:10416281-10492555 GCF_002925995.2 Terrapene triunguis | reverse complement strand
TATAGTCTCCCATGATGCATTCCAGTGAGAATCTATCTGTATCATTTGTTCCCACAGGAAAGACAATCAGTGGATTCTTTCCACCTCCCATTAGGATCCTCTTCAGCCTAAAGTCCACATTTTATATCTTAGCTTCTAGCTGACAGCACACTCTTCTATTCTCTGATTTGTTCTGGTGACAGGCCTGTCTGTTCTTAGTAGGGAGTCCCCAATCAAGTAGACCAGCCTCTTCCTGGTGTTGGTGCAATTCTCCAGCCTTCCATATTCTGCACATTCTGTTCTTTCTGGCTGCAAGTCCTTTTGTTTTCACTTGAGTGAGAGTCATCCTCTATCCTTCCTGGGCTCTGACCTCTAGCTCTCTCCATCTCCTCTTCTTGTGGATGAGATAATTGGCTGCATTCTGCAATCTCGTGTGTAGTTGTTAAAAGTACACATCCCCCTCTCCCACTTCTCACTTCTCACTATACTAATGCATTTGAATTCCAATGCCCTTTGATATTTCAGAGAGGTAGTGTACAGTTGATGACTGTGACACTGGCAGAATAGGTGCCAGCTCATGTCAAAGTTCTCCATGTCTTCACTGAACATTGACAAATTCATAGCTGGAACCAGTTTGTCACCTGTGTGTTAATATTGTTAAGATAGGTATTAAGATTAAGTGTGTTTAGACTTAATGGAATGTTTGTAAATTGCTAGAAGCATTAATTTCACTTACATCATCTGTATGCCATATTATAAGATAATATTTGAGCATTTGCATTATAAACCTCAGTAACTGTGTAAATCACCAGCCAAGACAGAGACATTAACTAATGCGGAATGCTGGTTTTCAGCAGATGGTGTTCAGTCTTACCCATCAAGGAAGGCCAATCAACCCCAGACAGGCTGTATGAAACATTAAAGACTTTGTTTACTCATCTTCATGGGGTAGGAGTGGTGGGAAGAGTCATGCAAGCTCAGAGCAGGAGGAAAGGGAATCTTTTTTCATACAGCGATGATAGAACAGTGAAAACATCAGCACGACTACAGTTGGACCTTAAGATCTTTTATATCTTATCCAGTCCAGAGTAAAAGTAGACATCTGAATGGCTATGCCCCTTCCAGTATGTACATAAATTGGATGAACCATCTGTGATGTATCTGACAGTTTGCACCATGCCACAATCCCAGTTTGGCGATTCCCTCGCTTTCCATCTATGGAATAAGTATGCACATCTTCCACATTGGGTGTCGATATGGTTTAGACCTGTCCACTCACACCATGGGGAGGAGAAGCCTGGCAATTGGACAGTTGTATTGTCTATTAGATTATTGTTTTGGTACATCGGCAGCCGCCCAGGCTTGAGACCATATTCTGTGAATATCCTTATCTTCCAGAAGCAGGACTGTGGCATGAGATCAGAAGGGTTTTCTTGATTTTTAGCCAGGGGCCAAGGGGGTGTCCTAGGTCATGGTGGAGTGATAGTGTGCTATTTGCTGTCACAGCATCTTGTTAGATATTTGCTGGTGCAATGTTAGACAATACTATATCATATGTTGAACTAAGATCAATAATGCTGTTGCTCTTTATAGTTGGTGTCGGTAGCATCTTCTATATAGCTGGTCCATGGAAAGACTTGGTCACAACAGTTTCTGACTGTTCTGAAGCCAGCTTGTTCTTTGGAGACTAGTTCCTCTAGAAATGACTTCATTCTGTAAAGTAGAAGCCACTCCAATAGCTTATAGCAGTTACTGCTATAGGTCTATAACTTTTCACACTAGTTGCAGCTTTTCCTGGTTTGAGAACGGCAATAATTTTTGTTGCTTTCCATTTTTTCAGTATTCTCCCTAAAGAATGGATGTCGGTAAAGAGAGCAGTTAGCCATTTTCTTGCTCTTGGGCCTAAATGCTTTAGGAATTCAGGGAACATGCCATCAAGCCCTGCTGCTTTTTCAGGCTTAATTTGGGTGATGTCACTATCAACCACCTCCACTGAGTAGGGCACAGAAAATTGGGCAAATGGTTGGCATCATTTGAGGGCATTATAGAGTTCTTTATGGACTTTGTTCTTGGTGCTTGTGTCAATGGGGATTTTTGAGTTGGCAATTAGTTGCTCAGCTATGGCATCTGGGCTCACCTGCAGGCGTTTATAGACTGCAGGCACCACTCCACCAAGGGTGTGGATGGAAGGGAATAAAAACCCCTAACAAGAAGGAAATGTATCTTTATACTGCTTGGAATCCTGGGGGTAATGTTTACTAGGCATAAGAAAAAGATCCCCAGTGCTTAGCCAGGGTTAGCCCTAAAGGACACACAAAACTTGCTTATTATAGAAGCTTCTATTACTTATTGAAACAATATTAGAACTCATTTTTACCTCTCTAAAAATGTTTACCTGCTTTATCCTTGTAAATAAATTTCTGGTTTCCTTTCCCTATAGATAATGTATAGGTTTGACTATAAGCATTGCCTTTTCATATGAGAGCTAAAGTGTATTTGACCTGGAGTAAGTGACGGGGTCCTTTGGATGTTGCTGTGATCCTTGGTGTAAGGCAGTGGTTCTCAAAGCCTGTCCACCGCTTGTTCAGGGAAAGCCCCTTGGCGGCCGGGCTGGTTTGTTTACAAGCCGCGTCCGCAGGTTCGGCCAATTATGGCTCCCACTGACCGCGGTTTGCCGCTCCAGGCCAATGGGGGCTGCGGGAAGCAGCGCGGGCCCAGGGATGTGCTGGCCACCCTTCCTGCAGCACCCATTGGCCTGGAGCGGCGAACCGTGGCCAGTGGGAGCCACGATCGGCCGAACCTGCAGACGCGGCAGGTAAACAAACCGGCCCGGCCTGCCAGGGGCTTTCCCTGAACAAGCAGAGGACCGGCTTTGAGAACCACTGGTGTAAGGGACCATCTCTCACAAAGGTAGGCTTACCTGGGTGGCAGATATATCAGAGTACCCACGACAGTTATAGTGCCTGAAGAGTTTACACTTGATCATTGGTTGGTGAAATCTAAGTTCAGAACTCACACAACTAATTTTGTGTTTTGTTCTGTAGTTCTTAACAGTCACGGTTTTGAGTCACTGAAGGACAGCTTGACAGTGACTCCTACTGTGAACCCTTATACGTGGTATAAACCACCTTGTCATATCATTTTCACTTGAGATAGGTGAGAGATACAGGAGAAGTGATGAGAACGAGAAGTAGTATTTAAAGGGGCAGTTTGCTATTATTGCAATTGAAATTTTTAGGTGAGTAGAGAAAGAAATTACATAAAATGAAGTCATCTAAGTATAATAGCCATAGACATTTGAAAATAAATGGATATTGAATTTTCCCCTTTCATTTACATAAATATATTTGATATTGGAATAAATGAGCAGCTTTACTTTCTACTTGCCAGAGGTGGCTGTCACAAGTCTCTGTATTAAGTGAAGTGGGGTTGGCAGCCTCTTGCTGTAAAATTCTCCATGGCATGTGTTTCACACACAGGCATCAGATTTGGTACAGCCCATATTCTTATCCTGTAGGAAGGAGGAGGATCAACCTCATAATGGACACTTAAGGCAGGAAAGGAAGTATGTACCAAGATAGAAATAGTGGCCTCTGTCTAGCTACCACTGCAACTACTTTCCTCTCTGCCCATTCTTGAAATAGAATGTACTTAAAACTTGATTTGAACTTCAGTGTCAGCATTCTATATCCTTCTGATTGTTTCTTTAACATGCCCCCATGAAAGATATAGTAATGTGCTACACAGCTTCAACTTGAATAAAATGGGAGTTGCGAACACTGCATTTGGCAGAAGGCTTTAGTATCTCATAGGATCAGGTTCAAAGAACACTCATACCACTCCTAAATTCAATTACTACTGTGACTCAGATAATTCCTTTAATAGGCCACAACTGCTGAAGCTACATGAGTCTCCACACATGTCTACACAAAAACACTGGGCCTGATTCTATTCAATTTCACTGGTTTTAAATCCATGTAACTGCAATGACTTTATATGAAGTTACTCTTAATCTACAACAGTGTAGGTAAAATTAAAATCAGGCCTGCTGGTGTGGTGGGGGTTCTTTATTTTCTACGAGGCAATCTTAGGCTTCTCTAGTTATGTGCTGCACTCTCTGTGACCCATTGATGTATTATGAAAGTTGCTGAAATGACATACAGAGGCATTTTCCACCTTTGGGTAAAAATGTTATGACAATTTGAAAGTAACCACAAAATCAGAACCATCCCCAATGAAATATGACAGTCGATTGGCAGTAAATGGTCTGTTGGTGACCCCTGCCATAGGGGTGTACAGTTCTTCTTTAGCAAAGGAGTCAATTATAAAAGGACTAAAACAAAGTAAGGAGAAATTTCTGACATGCACAGAGAGAGCGAGAATAATTTCAAATATGCATATGTGTTTGTGTGTTATCTGTTTGTATAATCGGTGAAGTCGCTTTGCCTAATTTTAACCCCATTTGAATTTAATGAATTTAAAATGTAACATTCTCAAATGTTACTGAGTTCTTCCTTTGCTGTGGAGAGACGTGGGAGGGAGGGGGACAGCAGAGATGGGGGAAGGAGAGAGAGAAAAAAAAAAAGCCATTGAAAATGTAGAGTGAACAAAAAAGGAAAGTGTGGGCCGAGTAAAAACTAAATAAACAGAAACTGAAAAAAGAATAGGATGAAAATTAGGTGCATAAAAACGGGAACATACTAATGAAAAGGGCCCATATACACATGCCTAGCTTGAGCCAGTTTAGATTTTGTGTGAATATTTCTATCCCAAAACCATAATATTCCTGTTAACTGTAATAATATTTTTTTGGATGCAGGTGGGGGAGGGGAATGAGACCCAAACATCAAAATATGCTTAAATGCAGATGGTACCTTTTTTTTTTAATTATCTAGCTGGGGTAACCACCCAAACTACCCAGCAGGGAGGGTCTAGTGGGATTCTCAAATTGTATCAAGAGCCCTGGTGGATTATAAACTTGAAGGTGAATGAAGGCCATGTTCCCTCTATGGCCTCAGGCCTGCCCAGGGAAACCAGAGTCCTGACCCACTCCTCTTCTCCATGCCAAAGGTAGGTGAGGTAAGATGAGGAGAACCACAAGTTGTGTGAAACTTCCAGGCCAACTTCCTCACCGCGAAGTCGGTTAATTTTTAGGACTTCTGTCAAAACAAGTTACAGTTTTCTTTTTCATTCAATTTGTTCTTTTCTATCTGAAAGATTTACATTTACCTTTTCTATGGAGAAGTTCACAATATGATGGATTAAGCAGTAAGAAGAGTCAGAAAGGATAGTTTAAAGACCAAAAAAATACTGGAAATGAATCTTTTTTTGAAGATGTCTGAAGATAGTGAGTTTCTGAAAGAGCAAAATCATCTCATTACATGCGAAAGATAACAGTAAAAGAAAACCTGTAGTGCTTGAGTTTGAGGTAATGTACTAGGTTTCCAGAATTCCAGGTAAAATACATTTTAAAATATAAAACGTAATGTGTTTGTTAGACTTAGGGTTTATCTACAGTTTGGATCATGTGGGAGTGAATAGCAGTGTTCAGCAAAGTGCTGTGCTGCAATTCCCCCAGGTGGACACTGAGTGTGAACTAAAAGGTTCCTAGTTTGTCTTCAGGACTACATTAATGAGGAAAAAAGAGCCTTTTGGTTCACACCCAGAGTGTCCACGTGAAGAAATTACACTGCAGAACTTTTGATATGCACTACTATTCACTCCCCCACAGTCAGAACTGTGGTGCAGTGTACACATAACGTTAACCTAGTATCTAGTGCAGTGGCTCTAATATTCTGGGTTATTTCTGAAGCTCAAGAACGATCACCTCCCTGCTCCCATTTGGAATCCCATAACTTTCCATTGGAAATTAAGCTGCTCAGTTATATGAAAACAGTATTAGGATAATGATGCATACTTCATACACCTTGATATTTTCTTCCGTATTGTCCCTTAAGCATGGAATACTCTCCTTGGACTAGTCCAACAGGCTACTACTGTCTGCTTCAAACTCCGCCACAAGACCAACATGCCTGCAAGAAAATAATTATTCACAGTTAAATAGATGCTATCTGGGTAAAGTTCATATTTTTTAAAAGTGACTAGGGATTTTTGGTTATCCAACTTAAAGGGGTCTGCTTTTCAGAGGGTGGATGTTCAATGCATTCTGAAAACCAGGTGTCCTTAAGTGTCCAAAGTCCAAATTACTGAGGCTCTCTCTCTGCATATTTCATCCCTGACCGTGCTCCACGTTTCTTATCTTCTGAGAAACTAATCAAATGTCGATTGAAATGAATAGGAGTTGGATTAGGACATTGTATCATAATCTCTTTGAGGCAGGGACTTTTTGTGCGTAGGATCACAATGGATCAGTTAATTTCATCAGGTAATGAAACCTCACAACACTTTGGAGATGTAGATATGTTATATTGTACTCATTTATTATTTTATATAAGTAAGTTAATTGAAATTCAAGAATGCTAAATAAATGGATTCACAGAGTTACACACGAATATTGAATCAAACATAACTTTTGCCAGCTGGTCAGATTGAAGATGAGGTAGAATCAAAGACTAAACTAGGGAAAAAACAAGTTAAAAATTACTTAGATAAGTTAGGTGTCTTCAAGTCACCAGGACCTGGTGAAATGCATCCTAGAATAATCATGGAGATGACTGAGGAGATATCTGAGCCATTAGCGATTATCTTTGAAAAGTCATGGAAGATAAGAGAGATTCCAGAAGACAGGAAAGGGGGCAAATATAATGCCAATCTATAAAAAGGGAAATAAAGACAACCCATGGAATTACATACCAGTCAGTTTAACTTCTCTACCCAGAAATATAATGGAGTAAATAATTAAGCAATCAATTTGCAAACATCTAGAAGATAATAAGGTGATAAGTAACAGTCAGCATGGATTTATCAAGAACAAATCATGAAAAACCTACCTGATAGCTTTCTTTCACAGGGTAACAAGCCTTGTGAATGGGGGGAAGTGGCAGATATAGTATATCTTGACTTTAGTAAAGCTTTTGATACTGTCTCACATGACCTTCTCATTAACAAATGAGGGAAATGCAGCCTAGATGGAGCTACTATAAAGTGGGTGCAAAACTGGTTGGAAAACCATTCCTAGAGAGTAGTAATCAGTGGTTCACATTCATGCTGGAAGGGCATAAAGATTGGGGTCCCTCAGGGATCAGTTCTGGGTCCGGTTCTGTTCAATATCTTCATCAATGATTTAGATAATGGTATAGAGTACACTTATAAAGTTTGCGGATGATACCAAGCTGGGAGGGGTTGCAAGTGCTTTGGAGGATAGGATTAAAATTCAAAATGATCTGGACAAACTGGAGGAATGGTCTGAAATAGGATGAAATTCAATAAGGACAAATGCAAATTACTCTGCTTAAGAAGGAACAATCAGTTGCACACATACAAAATGGGAAATGACTGCCTAGGAAGGAGTACTGTGGAAAGGGATCTGGGGGTCATAGTGGAGCATAAGCTAAATATGAGTCAACAGTGTAACACTGTGGCAAAAAAAGCGAACATCATTCTGGGATGTATTAGCAGGAGTGTTGTAAGTAAGACACGAGAAGTAGTTCTTCTGCTCTACTCAGCATTGACTAGGCCTCAACTGGAGCATTGTGTCCAGTTCTGGGTGCCACATTTCAGGAAAGATGTGAAGAAATTGGAGAAAGTCCAGAGAAGAGCAACAAAAATGATTAAAGATCTAAAAAACATGACCTATGAGGGAAGATTGGAAAAAAATGGGTTTATTTAGTCTGGGAAAGAGAAGAGTGAGAGGGGACATAACCGTTTTCAAGTACATACAAAGTTGTTACAAGGAGAAGGGAGAAAAAAATGTTGTTCTTAACCTCTGAGGATAGGACAAGAAGCAATGAGCTTAAATTACAGCCAGGGATGTTTAGGCTGAATATTAGGAAAAACTTCCTAACTGTCATGGTGGTTAAGGAATGGAATAAATTGCCTAGGGAGGTTGTGGAATCTCCATCATTGGAGATTTTTAAGAGAAGGTTAGACAAACACCTGTCAGGGATGGTCTAGATAATACCTAGTCCTGCCATGAGTGCAGGGAACTGGACTAGATGACCTCTTGAGGTCCCTTCCAGTTCTATGATTCCTGCATCACTGGTGTTATTTTAGTAATAATAATAATATTTTAGTAAGTTGACAACATTCTTGTTTGTTTTAACTTAATCTTATTAATGTTTGTTAAAAACCTGATCCTGTATTAATATTTTACTTTCTCATTGGCCAAAACATAAAGGAAGTTTACTCTTCAGAGTGTTGTGCCAACTTGCAAAGAATAAAATGTGTGTGCCTCAGAAAATCAAATATGCAATCAATTGATATAACAAAATACAGCTATTGCAACAGACTGTTACAGGATCAGTCTCTTCTAGTTTGTCTTAGGCTTAACATTTAATTATGAGAAATGCCAAGGTAAAGCAGAACAATACCATTGTCCTATGACAACATTCTAGTTCTGATGTTCTCTTATATATAAGAACATTTTTATTTACTTATCAGCTTACACAGAATACCATTCATGTTTGCGGTATTGCAGCAGTAATAGCTAGATGTCATGGACCTCTATTATTGGAATGTATGAAAAATTATTATAAGGAAGAAACTAAGTATAGCGTGCCAAACATGGCACCTTGTCCATGCCCTTGCAAGTTACCACAGAGATGATCCTAAGTTTACTCAAAGGTGGTTCAAGCTTCAGTCAGGAGCTAGATAATATGCAGGATAACTTCATTTCTCTGATCTGTTTGAGTCTGATGTTTGCAACATTGGATGCTGATACACATATAGTTTAATACCTTAAGCAACCACCTTTTTTCTTCAGAAGGTTCTATATTTAGTTAATGCCATAGAGGATATTTGAAATTGTATTAAACTTTCCTGAGATATAATTCCTTGTCAAAGTTAAAAACTTTAAGGGATATGGTTTTTTAATGCATCTCTAAATTTAAAGGTCTAAAATTGTGTGTCCATGTGTTTACCCAGGAACTCTAACTACCTACTTTTATACATGCACATGACAGTTATGGGTGAATATGCATGAGTTTAGATGTCTAAAACTGTGTGCAAAATTTTGAGCATACAATTCTGGTCTCAGAAATGTACAACTCAAGTTGAGTCCACATGCAAGGATTGTCTTACACAAACATCCTGTGGAATTTAGTAGGCATGAAACCAATAGGATTCTGAATATATTATTCTAAAAAAACAAAATAACTCACTAAAGAAGTCATACCCATCACAGTTTTATTAGAATCTACAGAATTCTATGTAGGGACATATTTACCTGTTATATTCTGTGGGATGGTTCAAAACTCTATACAATTATATTTTTCTATTAAATTCTTCAGAACTTGGCCTTAAGTTTTACATTACATAATCCTAAAAAGGCCTACAACTAGGCAAAGCATTTTTTTTTCTTTTTTTAAGAATGATTTTTATTTTGCTACAAATAGTCCAGAATATAATTTATGCAATTCAGTCATCAGGGCCAAATCCTGTAGTTCTAATTCAGTCAAAATTCCATTTATTTAAGTGGGAGCTTTGCCTGGTCAATGACAGTCAAATCCAACTTCTCTAACACATACAAGGGCCATCTCTCATGCACAAATCCTACCCATATGCTATCAAAGGGTTTATGAGTTCTGGGCAGGTTTCAGAAGTTTAAGTGACCTAGACTTACAAACTCAGACCTAAAGCCATCCAGGTCTTCTGTGATGAGCTAAAGAGTGTCTGTGGAACCAAGCTCCATGCCTTTCAGGGTCACCACACTACCATCCCATTAATATAAATTTAGGGTGGGATTTTCAAAAGCATTGGCCTGGCTTTTCTTCTGTTTAAACTGATGGGGAAAGTATCATGGACTTCAGTAATACTTCAGTGACAGCAGAATTAGATGCCAAATGCTTTGAAAATCCAACTCTTTGTGTCTAAACTAACTTGAGAGGACCTGATTAATATTGTCAAAGAAAGCTGGCTCGTGAGTAGGAAAGTACATTTCTGAATTTTCTTTAAAGTGTGTGAGGGTATTGAAATTATTAACCATTAGAAATGCATTTGCTGTCATAAGCCTTAAATCATACCACTATAGTGTCACTTAACAAAACTGTACTGCATGCATCTGTTTATTTGTATGTATGTTTGTTGGTGTAGTTTTGTGTGTATATTGTTTTGCTCATGCATCCTCCGAAATAGCAAATAACCCATAAAAAATTAGGCTGTTTTCTTCTTCATTCTTTCAGGACTTTCCCCAGAAAACTGACAGTACACATGCAGAGAGTCTATTACATTTACAAGCAGCACAACCACTTGCTGAGGCCTCAAAACTCTTATTGCTATGGAAATATTTTTTAATTCAAAAAGCAAAACTTGGCATCCATGTAATGAGATTACAATGCCAAATGATGAAAAGATTTAAAAAAAAAACAACAACCCCTATTTATTTGTACTGCTTTAAAATGACTGAATACTTGAGTAATATATCCCGGAAAACAAATAGCATTGATACACTCTTCACCAGTGACTATGTGCTGTCTTTCTTCTGTCTTATATTGCTTTGATTGTCTTGTTCAGATTTGCCTCATTAGACCTTCCCAATTGAAAACTAGCTCTTACTCTGTTCAAATGCTGCCTTAAGATTCTGTGGCCATGATTTGGTGAGGCACTGAGGATCTGTGATAGAGTGCTAGAAACAGCAACTGATGCAGCACTCTGGTCACTGAAACTACAAATAGTTGCTCTGGAGTAGCCTGGATTAGGAAAAAATGTGCCTAATTAGTGGATTGGGATGGATTGAGGAGAGCCCAAAAGTCTAATTAACCCTTACCCAAGAGGAAGGAAGTGAGAGACTGCCAGGCTGTTCAGACTCTCAGCCATGTGAGATCTCTTATGGAGGAAGATACCTTTTATTTTCCTTCCTCTTTGACCAAGTGAGCTAAGGATTGTATGATACTGTAAATACGGAGCTGCATGAGTTTGTATAAGTGGTGGGTAAAACACTGTGAAATAAGCCACAAGGTGTTTGAACAGAAGAAGGTCTTTGAGCAGATTGTTGCTTGAAAAGAAACAGCAGTGGGATCCACCCTTTCCTAGTGACCCTGTCTCAGTGATTGGAATGGAAGTGGAGGGTGTTCAGCACCTTGTGGGATTTGGCCCTGAGTATATAGCAATTCAGCATGGAGATATCTACAATCCGTATGCTTTGCCTAACACTGAATCAGGGGGACCTTGAGAAGAGGGATGTTGTTTTATCTGAAGTGATCATCATATATTAGACAGTCATGTGGTTATGTCCTACTCCTTGTATGATTTCAGTAACCTAGAAATGGCAGAGATTCTAAGCAAGTTCAGCAGCCCACAACACTTCTTTTTCTGTGAGGATCACAACTGTCAGTGTAAGCCAAAGTAATGCCAATATCACTTTAAAAAAAAAAAATCTGTCGTCATCTGCATCTCATTGGATGTTTGTCTTTTAAATGATAAATTCCTCAAAAGATGGAATGTGCTCATATTCGTTCATTCGTTGTACAGTGCCATGCATACTGTTGTTGCTTAACAAATAATCAGTGAATCCAGTTTTCCAACGTGGGCACCTAAATGCTGCTCCAGTTGCTTCGTCACTTACCTGTTTAAATATGGATTTAGATGTCCACGCTTGAAAATTTATCTCAAGAATAACACATAGTTATTTGCTATCACTTTTCTGACCCTCAGTAATTTTTAACTGCAGGAATTTAATTGCAATTATACAATGAATGTATATTTCAGGTGTTTGTTTTAGAGAACTGTTTTTCTTTTTCAATGTGTTGTAGTGTCAACAGGTCTGTAGTGCATGTGATGGATGTTTTTTTTTTTACCAAAGTGAAATGTGATATGTGTCAGAATGCCTTGCTTATAGACTTTTGTAAGCAGTGTTGTTTTTCTGATGTCGACACATGTCAAGAGGAGAAAAGGCCAAGGAGGATGAGTAAAAATATATACGGCTGCCATTGAAATTCCTCTGTTAGTAGAAACTAACTGAGGCTAAGATTTAAAA
Organism: Terrapene triunguis; assembly: GCF_002925995.2. Taxonomy (NCBI): domain Eukaryota; kingdom Metazoa; phylum Chordata; order Testudines; family Emydidae; genus Terrapene; species Terrapene triunguis. Next base: position 10,480,485 of record NW_020664417.1, on the reverse strand, counting down.
AATGCCACTGTATCACATTTGCCATTGCATTTCCAGTATCTAATCTTTAAACCCCTTAAATAGAGATAATTATTACTTATATTTGTGTGTATATGATTATTAAACTTTGAGCATAAACCACTTCTACAAAATGCTGCCATAAAGCATGAAATCTTAGTTTAGCACCTAGATACTGCTAATTACAGTAACAATAAAATGAAAATCTATGGTACAGTTGAGGCTTTTCTCATTAATCATATGAAAATGTTTTTCAATTTGTATTTAATTTGAAGCTTCAATCTCAATTTGAATTTTCAATTTGAATTTTCATTAAAATATCAATAACAACTCTGCAAAAGCAATTCTGATATAGAGAGAGGTAAAAAAAATCTGTGTCAAAAATAAATGTGTAATGAGATCCATGACAGATTTTCAGGGCTGTTGGAAAATCATCAGCAAAATAATACTGTAGATTCCATAGTATTCAGCAGGCTTCATGATTTTCTGGTTTTTAGCATTTCAATTATTAAACCTGCCATTATTATAATAAACCTGCCATTGTGCTGCAGTGCATGGTGCTGAACAATGGAATTAGAAGCTGCTGCCATCTTCATGAATATTAGTTCCGATTTCAGTTTCTAGGAAAAGTTAGGCTTTCCCAGCCCTGCATGATCGAAAAGCCCAACATATGTCATTGTTAGTTTTAACAGTAGAACAAAAATAGAAATGAGAAAAAGAGAAGTGAAGAAATAATGCAAGTAAAAGGAAAAAATAACATTTTAAAAAGATCAATGGGATTAGGCAGAGAAAGGAGAACTACATTAAAACAGCAGAAGATCAAAAAAGAGAAAATTGTAGAAGTGATCATCTAACAAGCTTACTTTTTTAAATTAATATGTCAATCCTCCTGATTTATTCATACCACAATTTAAGGGTTTTCCAGTGGTGCAAAAAGAAGTTGCTCTCCTGGTAGATATAGCAAAAAATAGCCCCTATATATTTATGGTAAAAAGGGGGAAAATACACCTCTACCTTGATATAACGCTACTCAATATAACACGAATTCGGATATAATGTGGTAAAGCAGTGCTCCGGGGGGGGCAGGGCTGTGCACTCCGGTGGATCAAAGCAAGTTCAATATAACACGGTTTCACCTATAATGTGGTAAGATCTTTTGGCTCCCAAGGACAGCGTTATATCGAGGTAGAGGTGTAGTACCAATAATGATGTAAATTAGTGAGAGACACTCTGGCATTCATCAATCCTCCTTCAGTCAATTGAGCAACACATTGATTGGGTCTTCTTGGTGCAAGTTACTTCATTTTAAATTCTGAAAGCTAATCCATTCTTGTTTTGAGTTTAAAGCTGGAATCCCATATTCCTCCACAGATGCTGTGCATGGAAGCTGAACTGGGACATTCTAATGTCCCCCTCAAGCAACACAAACATTCAAATTGTCTCTTAGCAACTAGCTCTTGTGGAAAAGTCACATAGAATATATGTTTAAATCAGAAAAGATCTTTATAAATGCAAGACTTAAAATAATCTACAAAGTGTAAAGGAGGAACATACCCTTCAGGCTTTTTTTCTGAAATATATTTTAGAATGATATAGTTAGGATATAACAAGCAGGGTTGAAAAGAAAAACCTATAGAAAGATTAACATTTTCTATTAAGGGACGCTAACTTTAAATCACATGTGGGTCTTAAAATGTTGCCTTACCATTGTTACAAATCACACATAAGATTACTATTACAAAAAAAAAGAGACATCAATAGCATTACTTTAAAAATGAGTCAAGTTTAAGTAGCAAAAATGGACTTGTTTACAAAGTTGAACCAAAAAAAAAAAAAAGAAGAGATCTAGGAAGAAGATGGCTGAATGCTTTAATTACTACCATTTGGGGACTGAAGTCAAGTCACAGTATCCCAAGGTGACTCCTCAGGAGGAGGATATACCCATTTCTGTCATCTCTGAGCTAGGAGATCTAAACACTCTGTGAATGGGGAGTCTATGAACATACACATTTTGAAAGCATGTTTCTCTAAGAATTTTCACAAGTAAATATCAGGCTATATCTTGATTCCAGGATATTTGTTGTACCATCTAGCCAATTCTAACCCCTCAATGATTCCCTTGCCAATAGGACATCACTGCTCACTTTTGAAAATGGGTTATTCTGAATTACTCAATTTGTGGGTATCTCCTTAAAAGCATCAATGGAATCCTTTTTAAATATCAGCACATTGCAAGATAGAACCATATAAACCAAATCAGATTGAATATCAATTAGCCAATGTGAGGCGAGAAAGTGAAATTTATTTAGAAAATTAAGGGGTCAGGTTAAACAGTAGGCACTATTTACGTATATTGAAGCCAGTATATCTTTGCATTAATCTTTGTGCTGCTGTCATACTTCATAGGAAGACACATATGCACTGAAATAATGTTGTTTCACATACTTCAAATATAGAAGGAAAAATCTTAGTCTATGCTAAATTCCTTTTAGTCCATTCTGGACATAGGAAAAACATCTTAAATACTGTCCCCAAAGTAAAGGGATCCTCAGCTAGTTTTAAAGCTGGCATAGCTAGCTCTGGGCCAGGCCTTCTTACTGCACTCTGGTGTAGGGGTTGAGAGGAGGCGTTTGGGGGACTGGATGGGTTGGTCAGTTGTGTCAAGATTGCAATGCTCCATTCCTCACCAAATAATGGCACTTAGTGATTGTGGTTGTGTTCAAAAATGGCCTTTATATATCCCCATCCTCCTCATTTGCTCCAAATATAGCCAAAAGATTTTAGTACAAAATAAGAAGGGAGGGAAGACTAATGGAAGGGAGGCTATAAACTTATTTGAAATAAAGTGTTAGTAAATGTGAGTCTGAGGCTATAGTTAGTAAAAGTGAAATTTGGTCAACCAAGGATCTATTGTGGTAGTTAGTGTTTGTAAGTTTTGAGTACAAGTGAAGATAAAATAGACAAGAAGTGCAGCCTGCACTCACTTTTTTGTGAAGATTATTCTGGGTTTGTGAAGTTTCTCAAACTAACTTCTTCCTTCCTCTGTTTTTTATACTTCTTTTTAAATGGGCTACTGATGCATATTAGAATTTAATTACACCAATTAGTACTGCCACATCAGACATATGATGTGCCTTCAATTAGGAAGTACCTAATGGATATTAGTACAATTTAGCTTTGTAATTAAAGTTCTAAGAGCAGTGCAAATTAAACATTATGATTACAAAACATTAAAACAACACGGATGGCATTAAAATTGCATATTTTTAGTGACCTTATAAGCTAATGCTTTATAAAAGAAGAAAAAGAATGGGATGTGCTCTGTGCTGTTGCACGGAAAAGATGATGTTGCTGTTCCCATTGTCAGAGCCCAATTTGTGAGCCTGAAAGCTTTTTTTAAAAATGTCCTATATACCTCTAATGCTAGACTGTGCTTTTATGGCACGGTTCATGCTAAAATATGGTGTGGAGCTCTGCTACCACATACCAGAGGCATTTTGCAAATTCAGTTTTCTTCTGTTCAGCTCTTGGACAAATGGAGCCAAGTTTCTTTTCCTGTGTGGAGGGGGAGGAGAAGGGGCACCTCTCAAAAAACTAGGGCCAGATTTTTTAAGGTATTTAGGCAGCTAAAGATAGATACCTAATGGGTTTTTCAAAAATGCTAAGTCACCTAACTCCCATTTTGGCAATTAGGTTCCAAATGTGCATCACACCAGATGTGCCTAAATACCTTTAAAAATCTGGTCCTTCATGCTGGCAGTGGCATTATATCCATATATTCTTTGTGCTCTCTGAGTGAAAAGGATGTGATTAAAAGCTTAAAAGCTTCTCTCCTCTGGTGCATAAAGGGAGAAAGGATCTTTCCCCCTCTTCCCATTCCCAACAAAGCCCAGTCACTATCTAGCCCACAATTTAGAAATCTTCAATTATATCTTAGAAGTTAATCTTAAGTGTTACCTTTACTCCAGAAAGTGGAGAAGAACCTGATCTGTCAAAGCTCGCTGTGGTGAAGAGATGGTATGTCACCTTACTGATATTGTGATTGCCTCTCCACACTCTATGGGGGAATCCCCATCACCAAGGCTCTATGGAGTAAGAGCATCATGGGGGTTTGTCAGTAGGGCTAGGCTGGTGGGGTGTGTGTGAGGCAGCAGTAGGAAGACCAGGAGACCAGCTGACAAGAAGCAACAATGAAAACTGTAATTGATAGAAAAATAGAGGAAAAGTTGAAAGAACACTATTCATTGTGCATCATATTCCTGTAGAGTAATTATAGTAGTAGGAATTTTGCACCACTCTGTTCCAAAATAAAACTCTGCCCAGTAACTTTACCACAGAAAGGATTTCACAAAAAATGTTCAGTGAAACAATTAAAATTTTACAGTGGCAATAAAAAGATAAACATCATCCCTTTAAAAAAAAAAAAAAAAAAAAAAAAGTGAAGATCTTCAGTTCCAAATTTGCTTCTTGGTGCTGCCTCAAAAGAGGCAAAGCACTAGGTAAGCTACTCTGAAAGAGCAGGTGAGGATTTCTGATAATACAGGGGACTCCTTAGCTGCTATAGAACTGGCCTAGACTAGTCCACATGCTTTTACCCTACCCCCCCCCACCCACACACACCCCTTCCCAATTTCTGCCATGGACAGGTTGGGTCAAGCAGTGGCATGCCAGGGAGAAAGAGGGCATGGGGACAAATGTTTGTTCCTTAATCAAATCATCAGACAATACTATCAGAATTATTCAGCTGATGTAACCAAAAGCAGCCCTTGGGCTGCTCAGTGTTATGTTGGGGACCATTTTGGCTCCCATCTTGTCCAGGAACTGGGAAGTAGAAAACTGTAAGCTTGATTTGAAGCAGAGTTGAGCTCAGAGTTCATGTTAAAAGGTTAGATGCACCAAAAGGTAGTCCTACAGCACCTAATTTTGTGAGTGGTCTTTACTCATAAGCATGGTCCCATTTTCACATAAGAATAGAAAGGATTCACTAGTAGCTTTTTGTTCTTGCAACGTTTCATGGTGACATGGAGCCAGGATTCTCAAATAGCAGCCTGTTGCTTGAGATTGAGTTTAAAGTTGTGCTTTGTAATTATGATATAATTTATACTTTTTTCAGTTTGGATGTGACATAAGCATATTAAATTACCTTGATGTACTGCAATTTATCATGCTCATTAAAACTGAGAAATCCAAAGTGCTGTTGGTCATTAATCATGGCCAGTAGTAAAACAAATAAATGGAGTGTGGTATATCTTGGACATCCATGAAACAGGATTAGTTTAAATTTTCAGTGAGATCATAAAATAGATGAATGCTAATATACAAAGATGGAGAGTAGGCAGGCACCTGACATGCATCCTGTTCCATAAAATGTTGAATTTTCTAGGAGTGATATTTTCTATGTCGGCAGTTGTTTGGGGGAGGGGGATGTTTTTCATTAGAACTTATATTGATACTATATTCCATATATAATTGTTTGTACTATGTTAATCATATTGTATGCAATGGCTTGCGTGACATTAGAGAGGAAGTGTGAAATACTTATTACAATATTCTGCTGGGTGTTAGGTTCTATTCCTGATTTTGCAATGGATTCAGTATGTGATCTTTGGCTGAAGTCACTTAACATATCTGTGCTCTGTTTCTTCATCTGTAAAACCGGGACAATTATATTTACCTATCTCGAATTAATATTTATCAAGCACTTTGCCACCTTTTTCCTGACAATCTCAATGACATGGACATGAAAATAATGAGACACAGACACAGCAGTGTGGTTAAATTCAAGGGCTGCAACTTTATTAACTTAAACTACACCTTAACTGGAGTGAACAGAACCCCATACCTAGCTGGCGTGGTCATTCCAGTGAGGATGGTAGGAGGCAATAATGATGGAAACAGGAATTATAATTTTTGGCCAACTGGCCTAAACTTTATGAAACCTTTGATTTAAAAAGATATCTCTTTGAGGCATCCAGTCCTGGCAGCAGTGAAAAAGTGGAAGACTTCTGCTGCCCTAAGCCTCCATGGGTCTTCCCCTTGTCTGTTGCTTAAATCCCAAGAATCCTCACATTTCCTCGGTCTACCTAGTGCACATTATGCCAGTGAGTACTGAGGCCTGTAGCCATTTCAAGGCCTGACCACTGTATGAAGTGACCATAAGGCTTCAAACAAGTGCCCCTGTCTCCCTGTGAATCCATCCCTACTCTCAAGTTTGCGTGGTCTGTTGCCCAACTTGCAGAGAAGGGCATTATCCCAATTCTTGAGCTCTGAGACTGGGAGCACCAATCACCACCACTTATGTATCCCTGCTCAGGGGAATCCAACCCATGTGGCCAGCACCAACCACCTCAGTTGTGATCAAATGCAAATGAATTGTACCAAATAGACACAATTAATTGCCAGTAGTTGGTGCCTGTTCTAGCTGATGCTACTGAATCACTTCAGGGTTGTGATGTGTTTGTGCAATTCCAGACTATTCAGTCACTTCATAGTCCAGTTGTGTCCATGCAATCCCATTTGTCCATAATAGAAAAACACAACAATTTAGTCATACAATTTTTTTTCTGAATTACTGAGTTATTGTTCAAGAGACAGCTGCTCCTTACAGAAGAGAAATAATGCAGTGCTAAAATATCAACTGCAAACACCAAATTTGATACACAAGGACTTTTTTAAGTACTAAAACATTTTTTTTGTTTTGTTCTAAACCAAAGATTCTCATCTCTGGCTACAAGCATACAAAGTGGTAGATATTATATAGCACAAACATCCTTTGGGTATTTTTGCAATACTTCAGGTATTGCTACGGTCTGTATCCCACTGACCAATTTAAGTGAAGACAGCTTTTGTTAGGAGCTGAAGGCTTGGTTTAAAGGATAACATGACAGTGGCTGAAAGTACAAGTTTGTATAAAGGGGTTTTGTTGCATTGTCCTTTCTCTTGAGGGGAGAGATTGCTATGGATGAGACATAGCACTGAAGCATATTTTTGTGCAGGTATTGTATAAACACAAAGAAGAGGTTGTTTTCTAAATGGTGAGATGTCATCTTTTCAAAGCACATGAAGTCATTTGTCTTTTTGAATTGTACCCAATGCAAAACTATGTCATGTAGAAATAAACAGAAGTAGCATCAGCCACATTTCAGACATGAATACATGATGTTCTAAAGTAACAGCTGTTAGTTGATGAAAAGTTGATGGGGAAAATGGCCAGCAATTGCAAAGGAAAACAAGAAAATGTTATCACCCCTTCAAGAATTGTTGGGGACCAGATGTTGAAATCTAGTATAGTCTGTTTATTTCAGTTGAGAGTCCTGTAAAAAATGTTAATCAAGTATTTTTATGAGCATTATGTTATATTACACTATTTTATAGACTGGTGTTCTTGGTTTTAAATCATTTTACACTGTAATTAAAATCACTGCACAACAAGATCAATGTAAAAGTAACAGTTACTATAAAATATATATATACACACACTATAACAAGCTATAATTATTAAATAAAGGATAAATATAGTAAGAAGATTTTTAAATCTATTTGTAGTGTTGTAAATATAAAATATAATTGGGAATAAATATTAAATTGTCCACCCACATATTGACAGTAATGATTCTTTGACCAAGTTGACTGAAGCTAACAGGGTGGGAGGGAAATATCCTTGTGTCCTAACCTCCATACATAACATCTTAATAAAGTGGAGAAAAAAAGGTACTGTATAGTACAGTACCCAAATTCAGATCACAAAGTTGTACCAGTGTAAAGCCTGAGTAACTCCACTGAAATCAGTAGCACTGCTCTGGATGTATACAATGTAACTGTGAACAGACCTTAGCCCCTGATTCTGTGGAGGGAAACTGGAAAATATATGAAATATGAAAGGAATCCCTTCTGGGGAAAAAGCCTCTGAGATAATTAGCTTAGGAAGCCTTCTTTTAAAACTTACTGTTTGGCAGAGTAATGCACAGGAGCCATTGTCTTAGCTGCACAGGAAGAAAAACAAAATGCAAGGAATGTGGTTTAATTAGCTCACAGCTTTATTAGTTTAACTCATCTGGGAAAGATCCAGCACTATCTTCTACAGAGCAGGTTATGAGTCCTTCCTTAATCACTTCCACCTGGTGGAGAGCTGCTGTCAGCCCTCCACAGCTGGTCGCACCCCATTGCTGGGGCTCCATTGTTCTCCCCCACATATGCGTGCTAAGAAGCTGGAAAAATTAGGTTGTCTCCTTGCTGTATCAGGCATTAGGAACTCCAGCCCTATTCTCCAGCTTCTTTAGGAGATGCCTTCCACTAAGTACACTTCCAGTTCTGGGTATCAGTGAAACAGACCCCTATGACGCTTCCCTACCCAGGAATGCATTCAGATAATGTTACTGATAAGCATAACCTGTTGGGCTCCTATTCTAAACTGTGCTGCACGTTACCTGTCCAATCCCAAATGAATGGGATTTCACTTTACCAGGCAACCTCAACAATACACAGTCTTAGACATCACCATTAATTGAAATTTCCTTTTCTGAGGTAACTCTCTTCCCCACCAACAAAGAATGTCCTGGCGTCCACATCCTCCACACTAGGCAAGTCTATACTCAGGGCTGGATTTAGGGACAGGTGACCACCTGGGGTACCAGGGTTGTGGGACACCAGGCTAGGAGTGCTGGTTTTTGTTGTTAGTGACAAACAGGAAAATAGAATGTCTGAAATAAAATGTTTCAGGTATGTACATTCATTTTTCACTACTCTTCTAGAATGTTCTGGATCTTTGTACAATCTTGTGGAACCTTCTAGGCTTTCTGAGAGCTATATTTTCCTCCTCTTGAATGTTGTCAGCCAGGCCTTCACAGGTATATAAGAGTCAGTGTGTTGCCAGTCAGTCAATGAGATATAAGAACAAACTGAAGTGAAGTGGGATCCCATCTGCGATATTGTGCAGCTTGTTTTATTGTGTAATTGTGAAAATGTACTTGTGTTTTAAGACTTGAAGAGTGTAAGTAGCAACTAATAAAGGACATATTTAATGAGATGCGAGAGAGATCTATCGAACCCTTATCTATGCAACAATATAAAAGAAATACTGTTACTACCTTTGCCATGTTTGATGACTTACTAAGATTGTGGAACATAGATTTTTTTGCGCTCTCTAATACTCTCTGCTTTCTCCCATAGGAAATAAAAGATGCCCCAAAAGGAGCTCAATATAGGAAGCAAAAAGCTCAATTGCAATCTAGTTTGCAGCAAGGAGCAAATTTGATTGGAAAATATCTGAAACAGAACAACCAGGATAATAGACCAGGTTTATTATCTCTTATAACAGGGATAAATCATGCATGCAAATCATGCATCAAAGTCGTGAAACGGGCTACAAATGCAATAAAAAGGTATTCAAAAGTTTAACAAATGGGTGGGAGTGCCGAAGATGCTCCTCACCTAGGCACCATTTGGTCTAAGGCCACCCCTGTCTATACAGTAGACTGGGCAAATACCAGCTTCCCCACATTATTGTAGTACCAACACTCACCTTGTAGACTCTCAAATTCATGGTGTTAGATTTCTCTCCACCAATTGCTGTTTCCTAAACTCCACACCCCATCTGAATCCTTCCTTGCTGCCAATACCCCGATGGAAACGTTCCCTCCAATAGCGTAAGGCCTGGTACCAGGATTCTGATAATGTGCTATCCTTTTGCAAAGTGTGCTGCTCAATAAATAACCCAAATTAGCCAATGTGACAGCCCACAGTAACTCATCCTCCGCTCAAGTGGAGTTGAGTATATTTCTTCACACTCCTAATATTCACCTGCATATGCAAGGTGGTGTTCACTTTATACTAAGGCAGAATTGGTCAAGAGCTAAGACTGTAGTGGTTTAGCTGTACACAGATGGCCTCCTCACTGTTCCCGGCATCAACTCTCAAAATCCACCCACTTCATTGGCTGAGTGACTTGGAGAACTGGTCATTACCAATATGGACCACTGCCTGGTTTGTACTTCAGAATCACCTCTCTTGCTCCTCCCAGATCTAAGGAGGGCCACTTGACCTGTTGGATACCCCAGGCATGATGCTCTCCAGTGGAGATGATTAAGCTTCCAGGTCCAACTCTGGCATCCAATCCTGTCTTAAACAACAATCCTCTTGCTCTGATTCAGGAACTGTCCTTCACTCAATAAATCCTCCATCTCTTAATTTGCCCTTAATAAATTAGGTCTAGTGATGACTGAGTAGGCAGTTGACTGCCAAGAGCAAAATATCCATCACAATGATGCTTGCTAGGGTGTGAAACTGAAGATGGCCAAGCCTGTACTTCATGCAAAGTAATCCTCTTGGATGCCCCAGCCCTTCTACCTAAAGGGAGCAGGGGGAGCTCTGTTTCTTTTTCTGGCAGTACTCCTTGCCTACCAGCCAACCTGCAATGAAGTCAACAGACTTGTATCCTCTCTCAAACCCACCCTTGATGCAAATAAGTTTTGCCAGGTGGTCAGACTCCTGTAAGTCTTGTAACTTGATGTGTGTGGCACTATCCACTCTGGCACTGTACTGAACCTTTGGAGGTCAGCACACTCATGTTCATCCATGGGCTTGGCCTGTAAAAATAATTTGACCACATAATAAAACCCAGAAGATTAAAGGCTGAGGGGTATAGGGATTTAAGTGTCCCAGGTCCTCAAAGGTATGTTGGTACCTATCTTTCATTGAAATCTAATGCTTCCAATGACTAAATACCTTTAAAACTCTGGCCCTTAGTGACTTGCCCAATGCCTCAGTAAAACAGTGATGTTGTAAGGATTAAAGACTGGAAATCTAATTTTCAGTCAATTGCTCTAATCCCTGAACCACCCTACATGTAAGCATAAACTGTACTAAAAGTTCAGGGTAATGTCCCAGAACAGGTTCCTTGATGTGGTAATTTGAAGAAGCATGCGGCACTGCATTCCAGTTTTACTTGTTCTGTGGAGAAACAGAGGATTTAATGGCTGTCAAGCCAGTGCTTTTATACCAACCAGAGACATTAACAATAAATAAAGTAAAAGAATGTGGCATCTTCAACCTTTTCATGATTGTTACTTTAACATTGTCCCCGTGCTTTAAGAAGAAAAGAGCTACTTTTAGAGATTCTGCTGACAGTTTTCATATCTCTAAGCTTCCATAGAAGCCTTTGTTAATATATACCATGATTCATATTGAAACCACAAGCAGATGTTAAGTGTTACCACTGAAAAAGAGAGTTGATAATTCATATGACTTTTTTTTTTTTTTAGCAGCATTCACCCCATTCACCTTCTCTTGCACTTTGAGAGCTCTAAGATGCCGTGTGGAAGTCCAGTAGCAATAGACCTTCACCAACTTTTCAATGGCCTTCCTCATGAACCCAAGATCAGATAAAGGGCAGCAACTGGGGAGATCATGTGTTATGAAATACAGCTTTTTCTGCATCAATCAGACTATTACATGGTTGAGGTGAATGGGGTGACAATCTCTGTCAGCATATGACCTAGTATCTCTTCACTGTATTTTACCAGCTCTGCTTGGCAAAGATCAGAGTTGTATGTGGTGGTTCAAACATCCTTTAATGCTTTGAGAACTTTGACTTTGAACCAGTAGAATGGTGGTGTCTGTATGGAACTGTTGGCCTTCTCCTTGAACTCATAAATTTGTCTGAAAACAGCTTTTTCTCCTTACAGGTTATTTTTTGCTATTAACATTGTGAAAATATAATGTTGTTGGGAAATGAACAAAAAAAGTTTGCAGCAGAATTAAATTATTATTTGTAAGACATTCTGAGATATTGATCTGCTTCACTTATAAGTAATTCATGGAGTTTAGAGTTGAACAAAAGGTACAATATCAAAATTGCTGTGGGGCATAACTTGTAGAATAATTAAAAACTTAAAATTACTTCTTTTGACTTAACACCTTCACTTTCACTTCAAAATAACTTTACATGACAACAGTATAATGCCAAGAGGCTTATGGAGGAAAATTAGGAACTGATTCCTATATCAAGGTTAGATTTTCTCTGTATAATCTGATCAATACTTTTTCTTCTCCCTTTGACTTTCTCAAACTGTAGATAATTTGACATCAGAAATTTAGAAGAAAGTACCATGAAAAGACCAGGACTTATAAATATTCAAAGTTACCATGATTGTAAAGTTTTGGATCAAGTATTGCCTTCATACCAAGTGAGAAACTACCCGATACATGTTTCCACCCCCCCAAATTTAAACAAAAAGGAGTCACTAAAACTCTCTCTCCTTTTGCTTAAAATATAGTTAATCCAAATTGTTCTGTTTGATTTTTAAATGCACTTTTGCTTGGGATAAATATGAGGGGCATGAATAAAAGGGGTGATTTTTGAGGAAAATAGAAAGAAATTACCACAGGAGTGAGTTTTTCAAATTCTCCACCCTAAAGGAAAATAAACTAAAAGGTCAAATAGCCAATAAAAATTATACCTAATTTGTGCTTTAAACCTGCAATTGACATTTAACTTAGTCACACCAATCGCGTAATCTTTTTGGCCTTGGAGCCAAAAGATCTTTTAATGAAAAAGATATAAATGTGCCCCCTTGGCCATCCCTTAAATCTCCAGTCTTCTTACATGTGGTTTTAAAAATATAATCCCCTTATTTCCTTAGAGAAAAATTCTGGCTTTGGTACATCATGGCACAGAGCTCAGGCTTAGATGAACTTGGCACTAAGGGCCCCCTGTATTTAATTTAGGGAGGTTGGGAAGGAATGCCCATCTTTACATCTGCCCATAAGCAAAGTCAGGGACCCTGCCTCAGCTGGGTACGCACGTATGACATAAAGTTGGTAGTACACAGTGATTCCTCTATGACTGAGTAATAGGTAGTTAAGGAGGCGCTTAAAGAGGCCACATGTTAATATTTTTGACCATAATCAGTATGAATTAGATTTAAAGTCAATGTTAAATTTCCTAGTGATTTCAACAGGGGCCAAGATTTCATCTACGTTTCCAGAAACTTGAACAAAATTAGAATGCATCAGAGTATTTGTATAGTTTAGGAAATTGCTATACCTTCCCCCCCCCCCCACCCTCAACTTTATACCTGAGTGCTTATTTAACATCACTAGGTGGAGCTCTGTCTGATGGAGAAGATGCAAAGGTAGATTGTCAGTGTGTCAAACAGTGCATCCCTTACTTCCAGCACCACCTTTTAAAGCACCAATCACTCCTGCCTGGTCCTTGTGAGGAACCACATGATAAAATTTTGGAGGAACTGAATCATTAGATTTTTCATTTCTACTCAGTAATTTATAACATTAATATATAAATAAAAACAAATATGACAGCCTAAAGTTAGAGTTTACAGAAACAAAACAGAGAAAGAAAAAACTGTTGAATAATCCAGGTTAATCTGGGATTTCCTGAAAGCACTTTTTTGTTCTGTCTTTGAAAGAAAAACATTTGCACTTAATAGACAAAAACAAGTTTGAATTTACCATGCCAAATAATTGTTCTGTCTCACAATTAAAAATCAATATTAAAAGCCAACAGTTTTTCTCAAATATATGTTCCATACACCATATGTTCAGAGAGATTCAATTAATTATCTGGAAGAAATATATGTTCTTTAAATTCCATGTTTTCACTGAAGCTGATACAGTATATTTTCGTGAGGTCCATCGAATCACACTAGACTGATGCCTTGGGTTTAAATTCTGACATATCTAATATCAGAAAGGTATTAATAGGAAATAAAGTGGCATCATCCAGAAGTTCCAGTGCTTGAGAAAAACAAACGTATCTATGAAGAGCAGCTACATCAATCTCAGTCTGTGTAGAAACAACGATCACTATACAGAGTTGGCTAGAAAACTTCTAGACTCTGACCAAAGACTTCGATTAAGTTCAATGGGCTTTGGTCAAGATTCACTTTCTATAATGTCAGGTTTCAGAGTAGCAGCCGTGTTAGTCTGTATCCGCAAAAAGAACAGGAGTACTTGTGGCACCTTAGAGACTAACAAATTTATTAGAGCATAAGCTTTCGTGGGCTACAACCCACTTCTTCGGATGCATATTGAGTGAAACATATCGAGGAGATATATATACACACATACAGAGAGCATGAACAGGTGGGAGTTGTCTTACCAACTCTGAGAGGCCAATTAAGTAAGAGAATACTTACAAGGGGAGATAGATTCAATGTTTGTAATGGCTCAGCCATTCCCAATCCCTATTTAGCCCTGAGTTGATTGTGTCTAGTTTGCATATCAATTCCAGCTCAGCAGTCTCTCGTTGGAGTCTGTTTTTGAAGTTTTTCTGTTTTAAGATAGCCACCCGCAGGTCTGTCATAGAATGGCCAGACAGGTTAAAGTGTTCTCCCACTGGCTGAGTCTCACTTATTTCCTTCGGAATCTACAACGGTGCAGGGATCAATGCTAGATGGTCCTCATACAGGATCAGAGGCTTCTCTTGTAAGCTGTTGGGGCAGGGACCATGGCTTCTTTTATGTATGGAAAGATCCTAGCATATTGTGGGTGCTGTGGGAAACAAATAGAAATTACAATAAGTAATGGTCTCAGGCAAAAGGATAAAAATTCCTTTAGGCTGATTAGAAATGTCCAGGAGACGCATGGTTAGAGCTAAAACAGTGGCAGAGCACCTGAGACTTCTTCAGCTTCTATAAATGAAAACAAATTAATGTCCAAGCTCTATGAAACTTACATGACTGGGGTTGTGGTGCATTGGACAAATGAAATGATACAAGGATTAGGAGATGACAGCAGAAGAGAAAGCAAGAGAACTTAATTTATACAGCTTGGAGGAAAAGAGATTAAGGGGATATAAAACTGTATAAGTATCTTCAAGGATTCAAGGAAATAATATCAAGGAAGGGGATTTTGTATGGTATCTGAAAGTGGTAAAAAAGTAGTAGTATCCTAAAGTTAAAAGTTGAAAATGCTGGTTAGATGCTAGCATAAACTTTGTTTGGTCAGAGAGTAAATAGAGTAGTCTAGCAAGGAAGGGAGGTGAAGTACCTGGAGGGGGTTCAAGAATACAATAACTAATATGCTACTGCTGATAATGTAGTGACGTGCTCAGTACAGTGCAGGGAAGCAATGTCTGCACCCAGCTCTGATTCTACTGAGGGCAGTAGGCTCAAGGGCTTCATAACGAAAGAGAGCTTTTCTGGCCTTCTCATCAAAGTCTCTATGACTTCTCCCCATAGCAGAAGTAGGTTATATTATTTTGTGTTGTGTTTGCTTTTCCAGGAAGTAGGATATTCATGCAATATTTGGACAAACCCAGACTCTTGAGATTTTATTACAAGTTTTGCAATATTTGCTGTTTATCATAAAGAGAGAACTCCTGCATTCATGTGAATCTCAGAATTTCAGTTTTCATTTTAAAAATAGCAGATTCCAATCTCTCATGGTTGTCAGGAAGAGCTTGAAACATGACCCAAGTGCACCTTAAAAGGCTCAGAAAAAGGAAGCCAAATAAAATTAATCTCAAATTTACCACCATTTAAAAATCTCATGATTTTTTTTTTAGGCCTGTCTCATGATTTTTAAACATCTGGGGTTGGCAATGCTGCCAGCCCAAATAGAATAACTTTACCTAACTCTAGACATACTTTTACGCACCTTTAAATTCATGAAAGCAATAATTGTTAATGGAAAATAATAGTGATCTTAAAAATATGTGAGGAAGGGGTAATACAGCTGAATTTGTTTTCCCTTTCTCTATTGTAGCAATTTGATTATATTGAAAAGTAAGGTATTTTTCACTTAATTTGCCTATGTGGTGGACCTTTTAGATAAATGCTGAGCATAGATTCTTTACTCTAAATCCATCAAACTTACCTTAAGTGAGGGGAGAGGGGGGAAGGACCTTCAGGATATTGATCTTTCTGTTTAATTCCATGTTTTGAATAATACATTACATAAGTGACAATATTTTTATGTATTGGTGTCATACATCATAACTAGTACCACTGCTCCAATGATGTATTACCTACACAGTGGAGTGAACCAGAAAGATAAATGCTGGCATATGAACATATATGTATTATCCATCTAGAAATATTTTAATTTCTACACAGTCTAAAACTTTATAAATAAATAAAGAAGTGTGTATCTGGTATAGATTGTATATGTTGGGTGGTGTGAGAATACATTTCTTTAGAAAAAGAGAAACTGGAAAGCCCTACATTTGTTTTAAAGTCACATTCTTTGAGTAAAACTTGATTCTCTGAACCAAAGAAATTCACTGAGGCAGGTAGATTATGCATCTTTTCCAAACCACTAGCAGACCCTGAATCAGCATGAATAATCCCGTACTTTACTCAACAGCTTTACTTTCTATACAAGATGACAGTAGGCTTTGCTGTTAAAAATTGTTTTCAGTATCAGTACATTGGTGTCCATGAATAAACCATCTTTCACAGCTCTCTCACATTTTCTATCCGTGATATTTTTAGCTTCTCTGAAACATAGTACCTGTCCTATGCTTATTTTTTTTCCTGTTTCTCCAGCAGCATTAATAGAATTATATAATTTTCTCATTCAGATTATGAAGGTTAAAAACCATTTTGTGCCTGCAAACATATAGAGTTTTTAAGTAGCAGATCTTGTCAGTTGAAACCCTAACATACTCTCACAAATCATGAGTTTGGTATAAGCATAACAGGCTACTTTTTAAATGGTACCCATCAGTGCTACAGTGTATCTATTTTATTACTTTTCCCCTTATGATCTGGACAGCTATGAATTCTGAGACAAATGCTAGATCAATGTTATCAGTTTTGTGACTTCAGTTTCTCCAAAATCAAACATAAACAAAAGAGAAGACGAGATTTCGTATTTGAAACAATATGGTAGGTGTTTATATGATGATTTCTCAGTTATGTAAAATAAATGCTGTACGTTTTCTTTGCTAAAACATAATAAACTTTTTTTAACTAACGTTATGTATGGTTGATCAACATACCAGTTTCTAGAGTATATAGATTCCAATTGTATAACAGGTGGATTACAACTGGCTTTGTAATTTGAAGTTTTCCCTGCACTTTATGAAAATAAATAAATACTTTCTTTATGTAAATAAATACATTTTAAGAACTAAGGATGAGATGCACTAGATAATATTTAATTAACCAATAAACCACAACACTTATTCCAGACTTCTTGGCCTGACTTTAATCTATATCCGTACCTTAAACTGAACCAAACCTGAATCTTTTCTGAGGTTCAAAAGTTTGTTTTTAATATTTTTTCAAGTGCACTTACTATTTTGGATTTGAATCAGGTCTGGCCATGGAAATACTGCAAGAAAACTCATTCTTGTACTATTTCTAACTTAGTCAAATCTAAAAGTACAGGTAATAAGAAAAAAACATTGGTTCTTCTGAGATTTACATTCTGATTTTTGCTGCATTTGTGCATCAATCTTCCCATTCCAAGAGGGAAAGAGAGAGTTGTACTCTTCATTTTTTAGATGATCATTCTATTTTATTATCTCCAGAATTACGTAGGCAGCCGAAATGGAGACCAACAACAGAAAAAAACCATTAAATGAAACATGGTCTGTCTAGAGAACTTTTGACAATTTGGAATATCAATGAATGTTTGAGTAGCATCAGTGATGCCAGCTGATTCATCAATCATCAGTGCACAGTACTGGGCACTAACAAGCTGGTCTGCCAAGTCTCTTGCCAACATTCAGTCAATCAGATGATATGAATGATAATGGAATTTTTCAAATTCATTATACCGTTCAGATTTTGTCTTGCTTTGTAGCACAATACCATTTCAAATGATTGAATACAGTACATTCGTTATCTCAGAATCTGCGAAAGATTTCTTAACTTGTTTATCACTTGACAAATGAGAAGAGAGGATGGCTTGGAACATTGCTGATCAATAAAACACAGCAAGAAATAGCCATGTTGATCTTTAGTACCAGGACTCCATAGTTATGGTTTTCACAGCGTACTGGTGATTCTGCTGGGTACTTTGCAGAAAACAGTCAGCATGCAGAATTTGTAAAATCATATTCTCATGCTTAATTACAGCACTTGTAGCATCAGCACAGGTTAAACACAGTGGCTCTTGAGTTTCCAGCATTAATCAGAAGAAAACAATGATGTTCAGACCATTAGGCTTTCAATTCCCTTTCCTCATATTATACCATCATTTGCTTTTTCTGTAAAGATTTTATTCTGCTTTTGGCTTTTTATATCAAGCCCTATGAATGATTTGAAATAAAGTATGTGTATGATAACTTGTAACAAAACTGAAACTTTGTGTACATTATAGGTTCTAATGGAAAATTACATTGTAAACATGGTGGTGGTTAGGTTTTTTGTTTGCTTTTATCTATCTAATCTATTTATCTAATTAATTAATTTCATATTTCAGTCCCCAGAGGATAATAAAATGTTTTAATTAGGGATGCCCATTTCTGCCTGCGAAACTGAGGGGGTAATTACATCATTTATATGCAAAATGGGTAATTTTCTCCTTGGTCTTGAGCACTCTATCCTTTCTATTCATTTTCCTGTATCTCAACCCTTCAGTGTTCTGCTATTCAGTTTTATTTTGGATAATCTGGAATAATTCTGCCCCTCTGTCATTTAGCTTCAGCCTCAAAAGAGAGTTTTAGTTCAAAAATCAAATTACTCAAGTTCCACCCTTTCATCATGTACCCCTCACTCTTTTATTTCATACCTATAGGAGATTTAAGTTGGAAAAAAGAAAAAGGAAATGGCATTTGCATTCTCTCAGTAATATCTGGTGCTTAAAAAAACCCATTCTATTCAGTGCAAGAAAGAGAGAGTTGAATTACAGTGAAAATATATACTGCTCAGGTGAGGAAGAAAAAAGAAAACTAAAAATGAAAAGGAGCAAAGGAAAGATTAATTAAAGGATCCCATAAAAACTAACATTAAAAAACAGTGGCCCAGGCAGACACAGCAAGATTGGTAACAACTTTTCATTCTTCTGAAGGAAAGAAATATGTCTGAGTACTTCAAGGTCAATAGTAATTAGGGCTGGATGAGCTAGTGAATTAGAATAAGAACTGGCCTCTCTCTGCTCATTGGCAAAGCATTGCAAGGAAGCTTGAACTGCTGCTGCCTGTGCTGTATCTGTCCTGTGGATAAATAGATTTCATTTTCTAGAGCTGTCAATTGAACATATTTCATACACACATACATCTATACGATAATTATTTTGGAGAAATAATTGGACTGAACCATCATTTATGACTCTAATCAAAATAAAGCAGATTTGTTTGGTATAGGTTTGAATTTAGTTCAGCCAAAAGTTTCTTCCCTTCCCTACTTCTGGGCTCAGTCTTGAAAGGAGCTGAGAACCTTCAACCTTATAGGTAGAGGCAGTGAAAGGAATGCTTTATTTTAGTAGCTCTTATAGTATCAAAACTAGAACTTGCACTGTTTACCACACTGGACTTGCAGGGCCAGGTCCTTTTTTTAATGGCAGAAGATCTTTCTCTCCCTCATACATTTGCAGTCATCTATGGGATTTTCCTGATATTAGTATCCAAAAGTGCACTTGGCACCTGGAAATTTCCAAATGCTGCCTGTTCTGAGGCATCACTAAAGAGGAAGCCTCAGGCCACATGACATTTTAAAAAGGCAGGAGAGGCAGCAGATACCACAACTTGCTTCTGCTGCTTCTGTTTTCTAACCCTTCTTTCAGAAATATCTACTGTTGCTGAACTAGAGGATGCCAATATGTAAAGAATTGTCCTGTCTGGAGGAAGTCCATTATTGCTGCTAACAGGAGCAGGTTCCATGAAATCATTAACTAAAATTTCAAATTTGAATGAAAACTATGGGCGGGGGGGGGGAGAGTTTGCCCCATTTTTTAAACAGCTTTGTTTCTTTGGTTTGAGGTCAGCACTTACTTTTGGCTAGCATCAGGAGCTGTTTTATTGCTCCTGTCTTCAGAGGCTATTTTCTATTTAGGGTGTTCTATTGCTTCCATTACAATGGTATCTGAGACTGGAACCATGTGTGTTTCAAACTGGTCAATTATTTGTGCAAGTAGTACATTGCAAGCACAATCCTTGATCATGCAAATCAGGGCTGTGATTCAGCAAAGCACTTCAGCATGTGCTGAAGTGCGTTGCTGAATCAGGGCTCAGGTGTGGATAGTTAGCATGATTTTATATACTCAACAGATGCAGTGTTGATTGGTCTAACATGAAGTTACTGTCTCTCCAGTTTTTAGACAGAGAAGCTTCTTTGTATGTTATATACAGTTTGATTTACCTGAAATGAAATATTTTTTTTCCTTATCATTACAGATAAACTGAAATATGACAATTTCAGAATTAAGGTTTTTGACAAGTTCACTTCATTTCCCTCTTTAAATTTGTCCTCACCTTTATAGTTGTAGGTTATATGGCTGGTATGTCTGACACCTTTACTCTGAATAATGAGAAACTGGCCCGCTACTCAGCTCAGATTCTAATTATCCAGTCTCCAAGGTTAACTTCAATGTGGAGCTGTACACAGATTAATACACAGTGTTCAAATAAAGAAAACATTTACCAAAAAATCACCATATGGACCCTATTTAGACAGATGATCTAATTAACATAATGTCCAATGAACTGCTACAGAAAAGGATTTTTTTGAGCAGGATGCTACTTTCTGGACTTTGCCCTCCAGTTTTGTGCTGCTGCAATGTCAATGTTGCTCTTTAAAATCCTGTGACCAAAATTTTCTCATTTTACATGATGAAAATTGCCATTTGTAATATTGGAGACATCCTTTAATTGCAAATGAGTTTCAAGTTCCAAGTAAAGTTGCATTAAATAATGAGAAAAATAAGATTGCTAATTATGACTGAAGTTGTAATTCTGTGAAACAAGCTGTTTTAAGAGTGAAAGGAGAATGATTATAACATTACAAGTGTCAGCCAGATGTGTGTGAATAATCCTAAACTGTTTGTGAGCTGATCTCCTTAAAATCTGGGTCTAAATTGTGTTCTCAATGACTCCCCCCCCCCCCATTTTCATGCGTTCACTCATGGCATCATGAACAGTTCCCCTAAATAGGCAACAGAACAGATACTGTAGGTTACTAGTTATTTTTAGTGTTCATCAACTTGCTCATCAACTTGCTAAATTATATAGCTCTGTGTGAAACATTATTGCTTGTAACATTTGATGAGTCAAAAACTGTTTTCATGACCACAATCTGCCTTTTTCCACTGCTAAAACTAGCAAAAACACTCCAACCTCATAAACCTGATACACAATAAATTCATAATATAAACATACCTATGGTGCTTTTGTTCCTCTTTGATATATTTAGCCAATCCAGGGTCAAAGAGTATTTAAATGTGCCAAGGGCTAGTGAGTTCCCATGATGTTCTAGCACAGTGGGCTAGCTGACTACTAACGTATAGTCTTCATAGCAAATATCCTATTATTTTCATACATCTAAGGGCTTGTCTACACTTAAAACATTGCAGCACCACAGCTGTGCTGCTGTAACGCTTCCAGGAAAATGCTACCTATGCTGATTGGAGGGCTTCTCCCATGGGTTCATCCACCTTCCCGACAGGTGGTAGCTAGGTTGACACACGAACTATACACCGGGGTAGGTTGATTTAATTGCGTTGCTCAGGGCTATGGATTTTTCACACCCTCAATTGATGTAGTTATACTAACCTAATTTTGTAGTGTATACCAGGCCCATGTGCCAGCAGCAGTTATGATTATTGTAGGCTGAGATAGTAGGTGTGTCTATAGTTAAAGTTGCCTAAGGGCTTGTTACATGTAAAGTTGTCTTTCTATACTAAAATCAGTACACCCCCTAGTTTGAACACAGTTATGACAGAATAAAGGTGCTCACACTGGTGCAGCTTATTTCCATAATGGAAGTGGAATAAGCTGTAATAGTATAAGGCTCCTAAATATATCAGTGTAACTGAGTCCATACTAGTGGGCTATTTAACTATTTTAGTAAAAAGTTACACCTCTATTGAAATAGTTTAAAAACTATGTGTAGACAGGCCTAATGCCTTCCATAATAAGTCCTTGTTTTTCATTGCTAATAATGTTGCCAAGCTTTAACCATACAGGTTGAAATTTTCCATGGTAAGTGTTTGTCTCAAGTTGATTTTTTTGAAGTGACTCCATACTTTGGAACAGAGACTTGAAATTTTGCTGAGGGTTCATCTGGGGAGCAAGAGAGCCCCTTTTGCTGTCCCCATGAAAATCTGCCCAAATTTGACTAAGTACAAACCTCTGAAAAATCATAGTTCACCCGTGTTCAGTTGAGGTTTGTTAGTGTTTGTCAGAGAAATTATTCAAAGATTCTGTCTGCTCTGAGCATGCTCCATCCTCACAAATCTCCTATATGCTGACAGTACTGAGCAGGTACCCACCATCCCCACAAAGCAACTGAGCATGTTTCATCATAGGGCTGCAGAGGCTGAACCGTTCTATTCCTGCAGTTGCTCTTCCCAGATGCTGGGGGCTGCTGTGGTGCCAAACATCAGAATTGAGAGCGGAGAGACAGTGTCTCTGCTCTCAGTGCTTCTCCTGCTGTTGCCCAGGCAGCAAGGAGGAAAAGAAAGAAGCATGCTAACTTGGATGCAGAGGAGTGAGGAGCAGGGGAGGCAAGAGCAGAAGCTAGTAGAAATGGGGGAATATGGGCAGGAGCTAGTGGGACCAGAGGCTTAGGGACAGGGGACAGGAATGTGGGGGAGGATGGAACAGAAGTAGTGAGTGAACTTACTTTGATTGAACTCATCAACAGTTTTTTGTCATCGACTGTCTTCAATGGGAGTGGCTTTGACTCCTAAATGAATGTGAAGGATGGAAGGATTCATCATTATCTGAACTAGCAATTGAATTAGACAAATGTAGTGCAGGGGCAGCTAAATGAAATACCAAAGAATAGGACTCTCACATGACCCTGAGGTACACATAAGAATAGATATTTTCTTGTCATTTTAGCCAAGTCTTGAAAGAAGGAAAACCTTGGGCTAATTATAACTATTATTATTATTAATACCACTGAAGATAGTATCAGAGAATTTGAGACAATAGATTTATAAAAACTGTGAATTTAAGTGCTGCTGTCAAGAGTTTGAAAAATGGAAAACACAGAACAATATTAAATAAAAATATTTAGTGAAAACATCTGTGTGGTAAAGATCAGCTGTAAAAGTGAGACTATCCCAACTTCCTAAGGTAAATTCCACATATGACCAGGAACCTAAGGGCCCAAACCAGTTTCCCTTGTAGTCAGTGTTAATCTTTCCATTGACTTCAATGGGGGGTGGGAGGAGTGGATTCAAGTCTGTAGCTCTGACCCAGCAAGGCCCTTCAGCTCACTGATAGTACATAAGAACATAAGAATGGCCCTACTGGTTCAGACCAAAGGTCCATCTAGCCTAGTATCCTGTCTTCTGACAGTGGCCAGTGCCCGGTGTCCCAGAGGGAATGAACAGAATAGGTAATCATCAAGTGATCCATCCCCTGTCACTCATTCCCAGCTTCTGGCAAACAGAGGCTAGGGACACCATTCCTGCCCATCCTGGCAAATAGCCATTGATGGACCTATCCTCCATAGAATCATAGAATATTAGGGTTGGAAGATACCTCAGAAGATCATCTAGTCCAACCCCCTGCTCAAAGCAAGACCTAATCCCCAATGAAATCATCCCAGCCAGGGCTTTGTCAAGCCTGACCTTAAAAACCTCTAAGGAAGGAGATTCCACCACCTCCCTAGGTAACCCATTCCAGTGCTTCACCACCCTCCTAGTGAAAAAGTTTTTCCTAATATCCAACCTAAACCTCCCGCGCTGCAACTTGAGACCATTACTCCTTGTTCTCTCATCAGCTGCCACTGAGAACAGTCTAGATCCATCCTCTTTGGAACCCCCTTTCAGGTAGTTGAAAGCAGCTATCAAATCCCCCCTCATTCTTCTCTTCTGCAGACTAAATAATCCCAGTTCCCTCAACCTCTCCTCGTAAATTATGTGCCCCAGCCCCCTAATCATTTTTGTTGCCCTACGCTGGACTCTCTCCAATTTGTCCACAACCCTTCTGTAGTGGGGGGACCAAAACTGGACACAATACTCCAGGTGTGGCTTCACCAGTGACGAATAGAGAGGAATAATCATTTCCCTCTATCTGCTGGCAATGCTTCTACTAATACAGCCCAATATGCCATTGGCCTTCTTGGCAACAAGGGCACACTGTTGACTCATATCCAGCTTCTCATCCACTGTAATCCCCAGGTCCTGTTCTGCAGAATTGCTGCTTAGCCAGTTGGCCCCCAGCCTCTAGTGGTGCATGGGATTCTTCCTTCCTATGTGCAGGACTCTGCACTTGTCCTTGTTGAACCTCATCAGATTTCTTTTGGCCCAATCCTCCAATTTGTCTAGGTCACTCTGGACCCTATCTCTACCCTCCAGCGTATCCACCTCTCCCCCAGCTTAGCATCACCTGCGAACTTGCTGAGGGTGCAATTCATCCCATCATCAATAAAGATATTGAACAAAACCGGCCCCAGGACCGACTCCAGTGCTTCACTACCCTGCTTGATACCAGCTGCCAACTAGACATCGAGCTGTTGATCACTACCCGTTGAGCCCGACAATATAGCCAGCTTTCCATCAACCTTATAGTCCATTAATTCAATCCGTAGTTCTTTAATTTGATGGCAAGAATACTGTGGGAGACTGTATCAAGAGCTTTGCTAAAGTCAAGATATATCACATCCACCACTTTCCCCATATCCACAGAGCCAGTTATCTCATCATAGAAGGCAATTAGGTTGGTCAGGCATGACTTGCTCTTGGTGAATCCATGTTGACTATTCCTGATCACCTTCCTCTCGTCCAAGTGCTTCAAAATGGATTCATTGAGGATCTGCTCCATGATTTTGCCGGGGACTGAAGTAAGGCTGACCGGTCTGTAGTTCCTTGGGTTCTCTTTCTTCCTTTTTTAAAATATGGGCACTATATTTGCCTTTTTCCAATAATCTGGGACCTCCCCCAATAGCCACTAATTTTCAAAGATAATGGCCAATGGCTCTGCAATCACATCAGCCAACTCCTCAGCACCCTTGGATGCATTAGATCTGGACCCATGGACTTGTGGATGTCCAGCTTTTCTAAATAGTCCTTCACCTGTT
Source organism: Terrapene triunguis (assembly GCF_002925995.2). Lineage (NCBI taxonomy): Eukaryota > Metazoa > Chordata > Testudines > Emydidae > Terrapene > Terrapene triunguis. Next base: position 10,455,331 of record NW_020664417.1, on the reverse strand, counting down.
ATTTCACCACTGAGGGCTGCTCACCTCCTCCCCATACTCTGTTGCCCAGTTCAGCAGTCTGGGAGTTGACCTTATCTGTGAAGACGGAGGTAAAAAAAGCATTGAGTACATGAATTTATCTAGTTCTCTTTTGAACCCTGTTATGGTCTTGGCCTTCACAACATCTGCTGGCAAGGAGTTCCACAGGTTGACTGTGTATTGTGTGAAGAAATACTACCTTTTGTTTGTTTAAAACCTGCTGCCTATTAATTTCAATTGGTGACCCCTAGTTCTTATGTTATGAGAAGTAGTAAACAACACTTCCTTATCTATTTTCTCTACACCAATCATGATTTTATAGACCTCAATCATATCTCCCCTTAGCCGTCTCTTTTCCAAGCTGAAAAGTCCCAGTCTTATTAATCTCTCCTCATACGGAAGCCGATCCATACCCCTAATCATATTTGTTGCCCTTTTCTGAACTTTTTCCAATTCCAATATATCTTTTTTTAAATGGGGCGACCACATCTGCACACAGTATTCAAGATATGGGCATACCATGGATTTATATAGCAACAACATGATATATATTTATATAGAGTTCAATGGCACAAGTTGTTTGCTTTAAGTTAAGCACATGGTTAAATGCTTTGCTGAATCTATGCCTACAAAAGTGGTTCAGCATGAGCTATAATACATAATTATGAAAAAATGAGCAAAAAAAGTAAAACAAAACAAATGGTGGAAAAAGGATAGGTTTCTGCTCTTCTTCATGAAAACCATTCCTCACACCAAGGAGAGATTCTCCATTTACTGGACATTCTAAATAGTTGCTAGTTTTCTATCATAGCTCAAAGAGAAGTAGTTGTAGTATGATGAGGATTTTGTTACTGAAGAGTGCATTTATCACTTGGGGGACTTTATGAGTGGCCTTATTTTCAAAGGGCATTTTTGAAGGACCATGGGGAAAGTGCTGTTTTCCCCCATCTAAACAACTATGTTTGCTCCATTATTTAAAGTCTCTTTCTGGAGTACCTGAGTGTAGAGGAAACACGTAGCAATTCAAGACTTGATTTTTTTTTATTTTATAGATGTTGCTATCTTTTATAACACAAGAAATATTAATACTATAGTAAGAATAGCTATAGAGATCAGATCCTTGTTTCTAAAAATATTATAGAAATCCTGTTATAGTAATGTTTATATACATGTTCAATATACTAACTTCATCAACTCTATTAAACTTATATATAAGTATCTGAGATATTTGCAGGAGAAATAAGTTGTTGACTGGACTGGTCATTTGTTTTTAAACTAGCTTCATGGAGATGCTCAAAGATGCTCAAGTTTTAAATGATCACTAAAAAAAGAATGAAATAATGGAGAAATGCACTAAATGACTTTTTCTGTTTCAACATTTGCCAGCTTGCAATGCCCTTTACAGAGCTCATTGTACTAAAATGCTATTTCACAAGATAAGATGATTCACAGTAGGGAAGCACTTTTGTATATTATTTTCATCAAAGAGAGCTTATATTTCTTTTTTGCCCATCTGAATATTGCCATTAGACTACTAATTTACACTTTGGTAAAAGGGTGAGGAGTACTCAATTTTTTCATGACTTCATATTAGCTAGAAAGGGAATTTTTAATAACTGCTGTAATTTGCCAATGTAATTCCATCATCCAGTGCCTTTTGAATTATATATGTTGTATAAGAAAAAATGCCACTAAATTGAGGTGTTAAATTCTTCAGCTTCTGAAGCATTCTTTTTTACTTCCATCAAAACTGAGGGTTATGGGTTTTTTGGGGGGGATGTTCTTCACTGTTTTACTATATGATATCTCAATGATCAAAAGATTTTGTCCTTGAAAAATCAGCAGTCCGTTCAAGTAAGAATGGGGGGAAACAATGCCCCTTGTAAGAAGTGCACTTACTCATAATAGTGTTAGTTGTAAACAAATCTTGTATATTTCAATTCATTCCTCTTCATGACCAATTTCCAAAAATAGTTTTTAATTTATTTGAGACTTTTAATGGTCTGGGGAACAACAGGAGACAAGGTAATAGTGGTGTTCCAAAAGGACTGCAGAAGATAAGTGGCTTGTGAACTGTCTCATTAGGATCATGTCTCAGAAGGACTCTATCTGATAGGAAACTCTATAGTGATGAACTTGGACTAAGCCACACATGATCCAGATAAAGTGTCTCTGGGATCAGGAGAAATTATCTTAAGAGTGCTGGATATCTTAATGATGAATATAATGATGATGATGATAATAATGAGAACAATTATGTAAATTTTCAGTTTTGTACAAATATTGTATCAGATCCTTAGCTTGTGTAAATAGACATAGTTCGACTGATAACAGTGAACATATGCCAATTTACAACAGCTGTAGATCTGGACCATTCATTAGTTAATCCTAAAGAATGGTGAGAGATACACATCCATTACACTCCAAATAGAAGCAAGCTCAGAATTTAGAATTCATGTGCCTCTGTTTTGAGAATTTGTTTGAATTAGAGAATAGCAGCAGCAGGGATGCAAATTTGCCCTGCTAGTCATTTACAGTGAGGCTTTTTTACCATGCTCTCACAGTGTATAGTAGTTTTAAAGTCAAGGTAAATGTAAGTTACATTCACTTGAATGTTCCTTTACTTTGCCGGAATGATATAAAGGGCCCTTAGCATTAATGAAGGTTTAAGTCTCTAGGTTCGAAATTAGCATGTCATAAAAGCCATTTTTTCCTGTGAGAAATTTCAAATGAAAAATCTGGATTCAAATATTTTGGTTGACAACATTTTGTTTTTTTCCATAGAAAGTTTTAGAAACAATTTGAAATAAAAAAATTTCATTTTGTCTCATCTTAGCGTTCTTTCATTTAGGTATTTTGGTTTTAAAAACTGAAATGAAACAATACTTTAGATTGAAATTAAATTAATGTTGTTTTTTCTGTTTCTAAATGTTGATGCACAATTTTGTTTTGTAATTTTTCTTTGGGAAAACTGACATTTCTCATTAGAATTGCCATTTTCCTGCCAGAAATTTTTTTTTAAAACAAAATCATATTTTCCAGCTGGAAATATTTCTGAGCAAAAAAATGTGGACCACCTTTATTAGCAAGGTTTGATATGTGGGATTTAAATTAGGTAGGAAAGAGAGAGAAGGAGAACTTTCATTTAACTAAAATAATTTGGTGTGTACCTTCAACAAAATTAAGGTAGAAGATGGACTTCTTTCGAAACAAAGATGAACAATAGGAGGAATGACCACAACGCACCTAAAGTGGGGGGGGAGTAGGTGGGTGGCATTGTTCAGGCTTGCTGGAGGAAGGCAGTAGTGCTTTATGGTGTGTGTGGGGGAGAACAAGGTCAGAAACTGCTGTAAAAAGGTGGGTTGTTCAGCTTTGCAGCACTGACTCACCCCCTTGGAATGTAAGGGCAGAAGGCTTTAAAGGTGCAAGCCATCCAGTGACTAGATAAATGGCCTGGTAAAGGACTTTAAAAGGAGTTGCTGGTTAAAGGAACGGAACGATGTGGCGTTCGGGGCTCCGATTGTTGGAACAGCAGAGAGCCAACCCCCCTTTCTTATAGCCCACCTTACCCCTCCTATGAGGGGGGATGATGGTAAGGCCTCAGCAATGGATTTTCTGGAGGGACCTGGATGGAAAAAGATGGGGAGCTGGTAACCCCCCCCTCCCCATTATGGTAAGGTCCCGGCAATAGATGTGCTGGAGGGACATGAATGGAAAAGAGGGGGAGCTGGTGGAAGCCCCCTGGGTAATTGCAGAATAAACCGGGGTTACATGCACTTTACACTTTTATCTGACGGGTAGTCCCAGACATCTAATAATAGAGTTGCGGCCTGATTAAATCTATATAAAGTATCTCCTGTCCTTCTTTCGGTATAGCTGGACAATATTAAGGTTCTCAAATTTTTGTACAACAGCAAGAGCCTTAGAGGAAATAAGCAATCAGAAGCACAACTGTTATTGAGTGATGGAGAAGAGGATCTAGCAAGCAAAACTGATATCTTATGGCCTAATTCTCATACCTGGAATGTATACATATGGATATAATTGATAAAGGAGAGATAGAAAAGGAACGGGAGGTTGGGGAATATCTCTATAAGATAAGATATTTATAATGACAGCAAGCTACAATACAATGAGGAGTGTCATGGTGAATTCTTTTGAATAAGGATACAAGTCACTACAGTGATTTTCTCTTACAACCAGGATCGGGGAAAGTGGAAAGGAAGTTAAATTCTTGCAATATTGAGTTGAAACAAAGGATGCTATATTCATGGGTGGGTGTTTATTAGCTGAAAAATACCTATAAGGTGACAGATACAGCCACACACGCATGGTGAAGAGGCTTCTTATGAGCAAGACAACTTATGAAACAGAAATAGAGACTTCAATCTCAAGAGGAGACCTCTACCCTTAAAAATGTCTAATGTGAATTCTGCTTCCCATCCAGCCAGTTTCCTTAGGTGGTGTGAAATAGGTGGGAATTCTTGCCCTGTGTACTCTGAGGCATTATGCCCTGAGGCATTATGTATCCCCGCTTTGCACAAGTTAGCTCTGACTCCCTTGTGACATGAAAAACTCTCACTTTCATTTGAAAGGGAGACTACACATCATTTTGAAGCTTGCATTGAGCTAATAAGGGCCTCGCAAAGCAGTATTCCTGGGCAACATTTCAGGTTCTGAATATGGTGCTATTCACATTTGAGATTATAGAGGGAATTTTACAGGGCTACAGAAAGGAAATTTCTCCCCAAATCCTAAATGTTTTTAAAACTAAAATGCTTTTTGGCCTTGTATTCATTTTAGTAGAAACCTATACAATACACATCCAATTGGTTTTAAAACTGATTCAAATTTCGGGGGAAGGGAGAGAAATTTTCCCCATGTACACATGTCTAATATGATCATTATTGCAGTGTCTCTGGTTCTTCTTTGGTTCACTTGGATAACTCTTCAATTCCACCTCAGTGAATCATTTCTTTCAGTCAGTGTTTCCCTTCCCTAATCGATCTGTCAATATCTACAACTCTTCTTTCCTTAGCCTTTGACCGGCTTGCTCTCTTCTGATATCATGCTTCTTCCTTTACCACCCACTCACCCTGATACACAGATTATGTCTATAGGTACCATTTGGCTCTTAGACAAATGATGGCAAAATTGTGCATGAGTGAATCTGTAACTTGAAGTCTTTCTCTGTAACTTGAAGTCTTTAAATCATGATTTATGGACTTCAGAGGTTGTGGGTCTATTACAGAAGTAGGTGGGCGAGGTTCTGTGGCCTGCAATGTGCAGGAGGTCAGACTAGATGATCATGATGGTACCTTCTGGACTTGAAATATTTGAGTCTCTTCTTTGAATCTTGATATAAAATCTTTCTATGCTTTTTTGATGACTGAAACCCTTTGTGAGTCTCTATGTTAAAGACATTATATCCAATTAAAAAGGACACTATTTCTGGATTTGCTAGACACTGGATTGGAGGTGGCTTGGTTTCTTTTACCGGAAACCTACTGACCGCTATACTTACCTACATACCTCCAGCTTTCATCCAGACCACATCATATGATCCATTGTCTATAGCCAAGCCCTAAGATACAACCGCATTTGCTCCAATACCTCAGACAGAGACAAACACCTACAGGATCTCTATCAAGCATTCTTAAAATTACAATGCCCACCTGGGAAGTGAAGAAACAGATTGACAGAGCTAGAAGGGTACCCAGAAGTCACCTACTACAGGACAGGCCCAACAAAGAAAGTAACAGAACGCCACTAGCCATCACCTACAGCCCCAAACTAAAACCTCTCCAGCACATCATCGAGGTTCTACAACCTATCCTGAAGGACAACCCCTCACTCTCACAGTGTTGTCCTTCAGAATAGGTTGTAGATCCTCGATGATGTGCTGGAGAGGTTTTAGTTTGGGGCTGTAGGTGATGGCTAGTGGCATTCTACAGACCTTGGGAGACTGGCCAGTCCTCACTTATAGACAGCCCCCCCAACCTGAAGCAAATACTCACCAGAAACTACACACCACACAACAAAAACACTAACCCAGGTACCAGTCCCTGAAACTCCGTTGCCAACTCTGTCCTCATATCTATTCAAGGGACACCATCATAGGACCTAACCACATCATCCACACCATCAGGGGCCCATTCACCTGCACATCTACCAATGTGATATATGCCATCATGTGTCAGCAATGCCCCTTTGCCATATACATTGACCAAACTGGACAGTCTCTATGCAAAAGAATAAATGGACACAAATCAGACATCAAGAATTGTAACATTCAAAAACCAGTAGGAGAGCACTTCAGTCTCCCTGGACACGCAATAACAGACTTAAAAGCGGCCATTGTTCAACAAAAAAACTCCAAAACCAGACTTCAATGAGAAACTGCAGAACTGGAATTAATTTGCAAACTTGACACCATCAAATTAGGCCTGAATAAAGACTGGGAGTGGCTGGATCACTACAAAAAATAATTTTCCCTCTATTGGTACCCACACCTTCTTGTCAACTGCTGGGAATGGGCCACATCCACCCTAATTGAACTGGCCTTGTTAGCCCTGACCCCCAACTTGGTAAAGCCACTCCCATCTTTTCATGTGCTATATATGTAAACCTTCTTAATGTATTTTTCACTCCATGCATCTGATGAAGTGGGTTATAGCCCACAAAAGCTTATGCACAAATAAATTTGTTAGTCTCTGAGGTTCCACAAGCACTCTTCATTGTTTTTACTGATACAGACTAACACGGCGACCCCTCTGAAACCTTTGTACTACTGATACTGAATGCCCCAGTGGAAAAAATGAACCAAAGAAAAAGTGTTCTTAAGCAGCTGGCCCATCGATAACATCAGAGTTCAAGAAGAAATCTTATTAGTGGTGATGATGGTATTTGAAAGGGATAAAGACTTTTAGAAAGGAGGGCTAGATTGTACCTGGTGTAAATGTACTGGAGGGATGTGTATAGCAGCCTTCCTCCCTTCCTCTACATGGCTGCATAAAGCAAGTCATATTTGCATTCTCTACGCTCAGGTAGTTCCCTCCATGTAACCCTTGGGGCATAAGGAGATCTCTCTCTCTCTCTCTCTCTCTCTCTCTCTGCAAGCCCTGGGATGCAAGGCATCCGTCCCAAATGAGGTGGATGTGAATGTGAGACATGATATCACCCTCCTTGCATTGGCCTCATACAGCAGGCCAGGAATAAGGCTAAGATTTTGTCAGTTATTTTTAGTAAAATTTAGGGATTGATCACAGGCAATAACCAAAAAAGTCATGGAAGCCCGTGACCTGTCCTGACTTTTATTAAAAATAACTATGACAAAATGGGGAACAAGGAGGGTCCAGCATTGACTGCTGCTGGGGCTCCAGGGTTCCTGCTACACATGGTGGCTGAGAGTGCGGGGTCCCCCTGCCACCTGCTGTGGGACTGGGAGTCCCTCCATTGCCAGCAGTGGCGGCTTGGGGCTTCAGAGGTCCACCCATGGTGGCAGCTTGGGCATGTGGGGGTCCCCCCCCATCCATGGCAGTGGCTCAGACCTGCTGACAGCTCCAGCCATGCTGCCCTGGGACTGAGGCAAAAATGTCATGGAGGTCTCTGGAAGTCATAGAATCCATGACTTCCATGACCTCTGTGACAAAATCATACCAGTGAGCTCAGTGACAGAGCAGTTGGAAAGGAGCTTTGAATATTCCATTGCTGTGATATGTATCATCCACAGAGTAATTCTCTCAGTTTCCTCATTGGCCTTCATTTTGCATAGTCATTGATACCAGTGCAAAGGGGGTGTAAAATGTTACCAAATCAGAATGATAGCATTTTACACCCACTTTCCATTCGGTAATGGTGTAAATGAGGACCATGACGAATCAGGCATTATATGTTTAAAAATGTTAACACATTGCTCTTGATGCCACAGTCACCTATCCAACTGACCATGGCTTTAAAATGTGAGAGCAGTACAATAGGTTCCAACACCTATACAATTTGCACCACTGAGTCTTTTGCATATGAATTGTAACTCATATGCTGCCATCATCAACAGGATCCCACTTACAGATAGTGCACAGTATATATAGGGTGTCTGATTTTTGGTTTTAACCAAAACACTGATAAAATACCCCCAATGCAATAAATAAAAAAAATCAGTATTTATCTAATAAACATTGGGAAAACACCGTAAATTATTACTTGTATCAGAGCTTGTCTACATGGAGCAGTAATGTATTCTTTTTGCAATAAAGGTGCCAGTTATCAGCCACTGAGTAAACGTTTCAAATAGTTTAATAAGAAGTAAAAATATATTAATTCCTCTTTGGTGATAGACATGTCAAAGAGAGAGACCAAACCCTTACTTGTTGAAATAAAAACATAGTTATTGTCAACAGGCTGGGAGGATTCTAAGAATGAAGATAGGCACAGACTATGAAAAAGAAGTTTCCATTCTATAAAGATTTAAAAGTATCTATTAATTGTGTAATTTAACTGATAGGTATTGCTATTTTAATGTGCATGTTAAAAATTTGACTCTGTATTTATCCCACATGGCTTGATTAAATTGTACAAAATAATTGTGCCTAGATAAAGGTTAATCTTAACTACTGATTCTTCCTTGAAGCAAAGTAAACTCATTTTTAGTATGCATCTGTGTTTGACATATTGCAACTTGTCCTACCTCTGTATCCTTGGACCTTGGCACATGACTGTTATAAATAAAAATTAGCATTGCCATGATTCAAGATACAGTTCAAACCTCTATCATCCCCATTAGTTTCCCCAATTGTGTGTCATGATTGTCTTTTCAGTGCGCATTTAGCAGGGGATAATCTTGTTATCCTGTAGACAATCGTATTTACTGGATATGCTCTCTGCAGTACAATCTTATCAATAAACCCTGTTAAGAATCACCTCACACTCACCTTTGGTCCATTTTGTTAAGTGGATCATATAAAATTTCTCTCTGCAGCTCCCCTTTCCTGAGAGTGATTATGGCTGTACTATTCAGTAGTTGAAATACCTCATTAACAGTTTTCAAATACTTGGATCTCATCCCCAAAGAAACCATTGCTATAAAAACTGATTAAGTAGCATCTTTTGGGGGGAGGTGTGACTGGGGTGTTAGCAGCACAGGCATTGCCATTCAGGAAAACACCAATGGTCACCAGTCCTGTTTGTACTAGGAGAATACCAGATGGTCCACAAAAAGGAATTAAAACTCCTGGCTAATTGTAAAGTGGGTGGAAGTTGCCCACTGACACAGTGGACCCTTGGTCCACCAAAGTCCCAAGCCCCCTCCTCCTGACCCAGTAAAGCACCTAAGCAGGCCTGTTTTAGACAATAGGACTGCACACAAATTTTAAATGTAAGCACATACTTTCATGCTTTGTTAAATTGGGGCCAGAGGGCTCGCACCTAGCAGGATCAAACCATACATGACCCTCTTGTGCCTGCTATTCTTGGGCATCTCTTGAGTAGGTATCATTATTGGTGCAACAATTTATTATATTTGTCATTAAGGACACATTTCTTGGTGTATTCTTTATGGACTAGGGGTCCAGTGCTCATGGGATTTTATGTGAAATAGGGTTAACATAAATGGTGTTAGTGATTAAGTAAGTGTTTCAGAACATATGTTCCCTAAAATGTTCCAACAACATAGCTTTAAATCCCAGTAAAAGACAAAGCCTAGGAATTTTGTCACTGACTTCAATGGCTGCATGATCAAGCTTTAACTTTTGATGGTTTCTCTGGATTATATATTTAGATTTCTAAAATAAATCTGCTAGATTCTCTTTAAAATTATTATTTTCAATAAATAGTTAATAAATTTGGATTATTAAAAGCTATAATTTATTATTTCAAAACTTTTAAAAAGTAGGGAAAATATGCACCTTTCCCTTCCTTTCATCTGGCTCCTACACAAATGTTAAGCAATAAGTGTCAGTACTATGTATGGCCTCAGTAAATCCTGAAACTTTTTTTTGCAACTGTAAATACAATTATTTGAATTTCTAGTATATTTAATTATATCACATCAGACCAATTATTAAAATGTTAAGAAGCTGAATAATTGATTGAAACCAAAGCCAAACATTGTCTTAAAGTTATGCAACAATCCCTATGCAACCTCTAAGCTTATCTAGAATCAAGCTAATTATGTCTAATTTTAAGAAACTTAAACATTTTGTTCCTTAAATTTGAAATATTCATTCCCTTCAAGATCTTAGGCCCCTTTTTTGCTGTGAATGTGAGGTGGATTATAGAAGGAAGTGTCCGCCTATTTCTGAGTTAAAAATGTTTATTTGGCTGTAAGAAAACAAAGCAAAGTACTACAGATATGTACAGAGCCTAGTGCATGAAGCTAAGGTATTTAGAGAAGAGAAACAGAAAAGTAGATATTCTCTGTGCATAATGAATAAGTGAATACTATAGAGTAAAACTAAGAGAGATTTCAGGAAAAGGAGTAGTAGACTGTTAATGGTAAGGTGGATCATTGCTGACATTAGTGCAAGGTCTGTTTCCTCATCAGTACTGCAGCCTTGTAGGAGTAGTGAAATATATGACCACCTATAAATTATTCAGCTTTTGAAACCTTTTTTGAAAAAGGGGACTTTTTTTAAACTACTCCACAAGGGTCCGTAATCCAGCTGCAAATTGTCAGTCAGGAATTCCCTTGTTGTTGGGAGCTCTCTATTGGCCCATCCAGGCTTCTGTGTGGGGATGTGTCAGGTGTTGCAGTGAGTGTAGCAAAGTGCTGCTCATCTTTACCAGTTGACTTAATGGATCCTAAGCCAGTGGTGAAATTAAGAGCTGCTTGGAAGCAGCTTTAAGTGGTCTCAGGGCCAGAGCTGTCTCCATTATGGCTCCCTGATAGTCCCACCAGTGAACCAAGCTTCTCTAGCGCGTTTAAAAGGGACAAATAGTATATATGTGTTTAAGCAGAGTGCCTATTTTTCATATTCTGACATTTAAGAAAGGTTACAAACTTTATGCATGCTAATAATGTAGTAGAAATCAAGCAGAAGACCAAAAAAATGGGTTTAGGTTATTATTTATATGGCAATGAACAAATTCTGCTTTCATTATTATTTATTAATCTGTATGTCCATGATATCTAGGAACCCCAGTCACACACCAGGACCTCATTGTGCTAGGCACTGTACAAACACTGAACAGGAAGACAGTCCCTGCCCCAAAGAGTCAATGGAACAAATCCTACATTCATATCTCAGGCAAATCTCCCACTGAAGTTCACTGACTGCACATGCAATATACAAAATGTTTACATTACACAGAGCCCAATCTGCACTCCATACCCAGGCAAAATCCCATTAATTATGTATAATGAACAACACAATCCTCCAAAATCAACCAAGAGTCAGAATAAATGTCTAATGGTCTCAGGCTTAGCTCCTCACCAACCACACATGATATTAAAACTTCTATTTTTATTTACACAAACATGCAGGGAAAACATCACGTTACTTCATCTGTGTTTAACTCTGTGTTATATAATGGAAAATAATCCACACTGATGTCAACATTGTGTGCTATTTTCCATTGATTATTTGCAATAATGTTGGGAGATGGTAAATAAAACAGCCTGAAGGTCCAGATTTTGGCCAACCCCTATATGGGTAAATAAGGTGCTTCCTTACCCTTCTAGTGCCTCATGTAGGGACCATCTACAACATGGCTGTGGAACAATGGCCTTGAACACACTCCTGAAGGTCCCAGTTGCTTGAAAGCAGGTAGAATGGATGGTGGTGGTAGTGGTGTATTTGTCTGAATCCACAGGAAAAAAGAGTAATGGCTCCTTTAAGGGTCCTCCCCCTGGATGGCTGTGAGTGGGAAGGAAAGGTACCGCCTGAGCTATTGGCCATGCCATTGGGGGCTTATGAGGGGTCCACTTAATCAGGCCACAGGGTCATATCCAAGACCTTTCCCTAGGGATGACTGACTGAAACTGGTCTGAAATGCTGCAGCAGAGGGTATGGCTGTTTTACAAAAGTACTGTTCAGTGCACAAGGCAGTGCAGTGCAGGCTTAGAACATGCTACTTTGTTCAACTACATAGAGTGGAGGAAAGCACCCACTAACTAAACAGGAAGTAAAGGAGAAGCGGAGCATGACTCCAACTCATAACGCTGAGTAACTCATTTAACCCCTTGTTGATCATTTTACAACAGGCAGATACCTGCCAGACCTCCACAGATGGGCAAGGCCAGAAGATGTGTGAATCATCCGAAACAGAGAGGATTGATAATTACACACCAAATGTATTTGATATATGTGTTATTCAGGGAATATGGGTACATCTCTTTGACTGGGGAGCAGATATATTTTTGGCTGATGTTAAGGAGGAATTGTTAACTATCTGGAAACCTGGATAAGGGGGAGGCATCTGTTCATAAATATTAACCCTTTCAGTCCTTTTCTTTTTGTATATTTGATTAATTTATAAGGCTCTACTTGAATTGTAAATGATTGGAATGATTGTAAAAAAATTGTGGCTGACTTGTGGACTCAGCTGTGGAAAATTGCAGAAAAGTAATAACGGACTGTGTATATGTATGTGTGTATGTGGGGGGGGGGTATATATCTTACATAAGCGTATATAAAACAAAGAGATTCATGAGGGATGATTATTCCAGCAGATATTTCCTAATGGGGAAGAAAGATTATGGGGGAAGAAGGACTCTTTAAAAGATATTAGCTTGAAGAACTCTCACCTGTAAACAATTATGCCTTTACACATCAGTCAGGTCAACTGAGAGTGTATGTATATTAAAAATAATATCAGAATATATGGTTGTGGGAGAGTATTTTTGGCAAAGAGGGGTCTAAAAGCCCTGAATAATGACAGAAGTTATGGAACTTAGTTGGGGAAGTAAAGAAGAGACACAGAGCCAGTCCTTTACCATACATCAAGGGTGGAAATGTATCTATTCTTTCTGTATAGTGCTGTCCTAATCTGATTGATAATCTTTGATTACATAATTCCAATTGAGCCTGTTATTCAAAAAGCTCGAATCGTCCTTAACTTCAGAAAGGCAACAGAGCCAAGTTAATTGCTTGTGCCTACTTGTGGCAGATGTCCTATGCAGGCCAGTTGGAGTCTGGTTCACTGATAAAATGGATTTGGAAGTGGATTTAGGGGAAGGCATCTCTTAAAGAAGCTGGAAAACAGGATTGTGGCTTCTAATATTTGGTACAGAGAGGAGGCTACCCTTTCCCCCTAAACCTTAGCCTTCATGTAAGGAGATGGTGGTGGGATCCCAACAGTGGGCTAAGGCAGCCCTACACCAGGTGGAAATAAATAAGGAAGAAATGACGGCCTGCACTATTTTGAGTTATTGGTAGACAGTTCCAAGATGAATTAATAAAGTTGCAGCTCAATTACACCACATCGCTTACATAGGATAAGAATAAGGGAAGGGGATAATCTGCTCCAGTTAGTGTAGATGAGAATTCACACTTCTAATGACTTGCCTACATAATAAACACACTGAAACACTAACAAGGCTTCCTACCAGTTCCCATGAAGATCTAAATTAGACACCTGTTGGACACTCAGCTTCCTTTATTTTAATTAAGTGAATAAACTAATTAAGAGTGAATCAAATTCAACCATTTGATTGACAGAAATATTCACATTATTTGAGAAAGTCTTTCGAAGGGGAGGTTGTTTAGTCTTTTTGTTGGCCATCCTTACTATAGCAATATATACTACTCGTCTTGTCTTGTCAGTACCAATTTTATCACTCTCCCTTGGGTCTCCTATGGCATTATAGCAAACATGGACAGTAGAAAGGAGATAATAGAAAACAGCAGTTTTGTTGCTGGCCAAAGCAAAGACAATTTGACATCACACTCCAGTTCAGCTTGAGGAACTGCTGAATTATGACTCAACAATTTTGAGTTTATATGTTCTGAACTTTTGCAATGTGAATGGCAGGGAGCAATTTACACACTCTGTGAGAGGAAGCAAGTTATGATTATATGTCACAGGAAGAAAGAAAGATGGATAACAAATATAAAAATTAGAGAGGTGGGAAATCAGGCTAATTTTGAGAATAAAGCAAATGCCTGTAAATCCTGATGTCAGTTTTGATCGGGAAAGTAATTACTAGTTTGTGCTGATAGATGAACATAAATGGAGAAATGCCACTATACTCAAGTCCTATGACACCACTATTTTACTATACTGCCTTGATTGCCTGGGATATGGGCTCTTTTGTTTTAGCTTCCTTGTCCCTCACACATACAGAAAGGTGCTATCACCTACCTTATTGTTTATCTCTTGCGGGTGATGTTATTTATTATATAACCTCTGGCTAAAATATGTTTTCATACTAGGGATTGGCTGAGCTCCACAGATACCTAATGCATGTTAGTTTTTCTCTGGTATTTACAACACACTCTCCTTTCACTACTAAAGTACACATTGTGAATCTCATATTTAATAAATAGAAGATGCAATTCTAACAGCTCCACTGAAGATGTAATTCTCATTATAGAAAAGTGTTTTGATAGCTATGTGCTCTAGTATTTGCATGTTTTACTAATTCCAACTATTTGCTGTCATAAATGTTGTGATAATTTTTTTGATGCCAGATTTTTTTCAGCTTGAATGCATTTGGATAACCTGTCAAGAATCAGATTTAACTAACCTATCAAGTCTCATTAAAATCCTTGTTGTGCCCAGTTTATATGCCAATAATGTGTCTATGGATCATATTTGCAATGGTCCATTAACTAAGCTTCTGATTACTTATGTCATATGTGTTGCTGTTAATCTGCTTTTATTTCTTTTTCATCTACTGTTGTTTTAATGAGGGAAAAGAAGACACATTGAAACCTATCCAAACTTGGTGGTTTCAGATATTTCAAATGACAGTCCAGCTTTCATGGGCATTACACTACTGAAAGATACTAGTGGCAGACCCACTAAGAAGGAACTTGGAGTAGTCAAGGTCTTATATGGAGAGAGCACTGTAGTTTGAGGGCAATTTGGATCAGTTTCAGAAGCATGGCTAACTTCCAAATTTAGTATGTAGAAAGGAGAGAAACTTTGAATTTCTGCCATTGTGTCCATCTGAACATTGCTATATCTCTGGAAGTAGCCATAACTGTATCGTGAACGTTCTCAAGCCCCACAGCACTATATCTGGTACTGGAAGATAGGAAGAAGATCCTCTAGTGGATATGGTGATAGAAACAGGGGTCAGTCTTTTATTGGACTCCATACTCCATTCTGAACACTTGACGCCTGCACAATAAACACTGATCAGAAGGGGGCTGAAGACTTACAAGTTATTGTTCTCCAGTAAGCCTGGACACACCTCACTTGCTGGGTTGAGATGGAGCCCAAAGATCCCTTTTGTAGCTCTCCTTTCAGAACCCCTGGGAAAGGCCTTCAGAACCTCAAAGGAACTCAAAGATATGTTGAAGTTTGGGATAATTCAGTCTGTGGGCATCACCCTTTGTGCTGGTACCTAATAAGGATGGGACTATCAGGGTCTGTGTGAATTGTAGAAAGTTTAATGTCATCACAATGTCTCACCTGTATCTCATTCATAGGATTGATGAGATACAAGACAAGTGTGTGTGCGGGTGCTCAATATCTTACCATTATTGGCTTCACAAACAGATATATGCAGGTGCCTTTGGGTAGTGATGCCAGGCTTAAATCCATCAACATTGGGCTGCACTGCTGTAAGCGCTTCAGTGTAACTGCTCTAAGCCAACGGGAGAGAGTTCTCCTGTCGGCTAAGCTACTCCAGCCCCTGGGAGTGGCAGTAGATAGGTCAGCGGTCGAAGGTGTCCACTGACATAGCAAAGTCCACATTGGCGCTTATGTCGGTGTAGCTTATGTTGCTTGGGGGAGATTTATTCGCCCCCCCCCCCCCCCCGTGATTGCAACAAAAATTATGCTGACATAAGCTGTAGTATAGACATAGCCTAAGATTTTGTCCTCTGAAATATAGCTGCAGTCCACTAAAGTCTGCTAGACTGGTTGTTATATGGGATGAATTTTTTTGCCCTGGCATATATAGAGGATATCTGTCTCTTTAGTCAGATCTGGGTGGACCATGATTCCCATGTGGAAGAGTGCTCAACTGAATTCAGACTGCAGAACTGACTGTAAAGGTAGAGAATTGTAAAGGGGCAGACATGATCTACCTGGGCCATAGAGTATGAACTAGCTGTATCAAGCCAGAATACGCAAAGGTGGAGGTTATTAGGAGTTGGCCGTCCCCTAAGACCAGAAAACAGGCACCATCCTTTATTGGAATGCCAGGTTATTACAGGAGATTTGTCATTCATGTTAGCTCCATAGCTGCTCCCCTCACTGAACTGCATAAAAAGGGTAAGCCTAAGAGAGTGGATTGGATTGAATAGTGTTAAAGGGACTTGTGTAAACTGAAGGAAACACCTGAGTAAACAGCTAATTGTATTAAACCCACACTTTGACAGACCCTTCAGCATTTTCACAGATGCCTCAGACACTGGGCTAGGTGTTGTACTGATACAAACTTATGCAAAGGGTGAGAGGCATCCAATACTGAGCAAGAAATTGCTCCCCCAAGGAAAAAAATAGGCACCTATTGAAAAGTAGTGTTTTGTCATTGTGTGGGTCCTTAAGAAACTGAAGCCAAATCTATCTAGGCAACATTTTACTGTTGGCATTGACCACTCATGTCTCACCTGGTTACATCAAATAAAAGAGTCAGTAGCAAAATGCAGTTTGGTGTTCCAAGGTTGACATGCTGGTGATTCATGTTAAAGGGTGTGCCAATATAATGGCATTTGCTTTATCTAAGAAGCAGATGTAAGAACTTCCCTTGGGTAGTTAATGGATACCCTAGCTTTGTATCAAATTATGATTTCCACTTTTGTATCTTGTCTTCCAGTGTGCTGACCACCATTCTGTATTTTGTATAACCTTGAAAAGTTCAGTCTTTTATGTTCATGCTAGATGTTTGATCTAGGAAAGGTGGTTGACACCTACTTGAATGACTATGACAAAAAAGTCATCACAGCACAATCAAGGGCCATCAAATTTGTCCCTTGACTGCTGGCCCAGCCCCATGGATCACAGAAGACTAAGGCCAGGCTACACTACAAACTTACATTGGTATAACTACATTGCTCAAGGGTGTGAAAAATCCATACCCCTGTGTGACGCAGTTATACAGATCTAGCCCTCAGTGGGCGAGCTTCTCCCATCAGCATAGCTTTTGCCTCTCCTGGACGTGGATTAACAATGCTCTCCCATTGGCATAGTAGCGTCTTCACTGAAACATGACAGTGGGGCAGCGCTACAGTGTTTTAAATGTACATCTGCCTTGACTGGAGGAAGGGGTAGAGATTTATGCCTGGGCATATGGCAAAAATAGCGAAAGGCTATATTTATAGGAATGCGCTCTGTGGAGGAGAGGTAAGTCTATCACCACATGCCAAAAGAAAGGGCTTGAAGAAGGGAAACTCTGCCAAACCTGAATAATGGATTAGACCTTGGAGTCATGGAAGGGATGAGATCAGACTAAGGAGAGGTGGGGCAGAATGTGACTCAGGATATTTATTGTTTTCAAAGATGTATACCTTTTTTGTGCTTTTTAAAAGTAAAGTGAGTGAAGTTAAAAATTTCCTTTGCTAATCCTGTTTGTGAACCTACAGAACTCCATCTGGCTGTGGGTACTGTGCCTTTAGTTTAACAACTCTGAGGGACAACATGGCAGAAAAACAGAGATAAGGGTGGCTAGTTTTGAAGCCCCGTGACCCAAGGAAGGGTTCAGACAAGAGCCCTGTAGTGCACAGGCAGTGCACTGTACAAACCAAGAGTCAGAAACAGTTACTGGACTATATCCAGCCCCAGCAGACTTAGAAGCATGTGGGACCCAGGATTGGTTCCACTTACAACAGACTGGTGCCTGTCTAGAAGAGAGGAGTAGGCCAGACTGAAACACACTTAACTTCTTCAACTGCCTTTTTAAATATGATCAGTTTGCAGATTTTCTGTGTGCTGCTGCTTTTAAACCATTTAGCACATCTCAAGCTGGTATCAACAAATGGACAACTACATTAAAAGCAATAAAATGGCATTAACCTTATACTTCTTTAGAGATAATGATAATAAATGAACTGCAGCACTGTACTAAACAATTGGCTACCACAAGATTCTAGTCTAAGTATAACAGAGACAAGATTTTGTTTCTGTGAAAATTCAATGCTACAGCTAAATTTAGATTTAAAAAAAAAAAAGCTGTAGTGCATTTTTTAATATTTTTAAAGCTATGGGATTCTAGAAACAGTAAATTATCATTATACAAGCAATTCAATTAAAGTAATCTTTTGAGATTTAATAACTATCTTTGGTAATGATCA
The DNA here is from genome assembly GCF_002925995.2 of Terrapene triunguis. NCBI lineage: Eukaryota > Metazoa > Chordata > Testudines > Emydidae > Terrapene > Terrapene triunguis. Next base: position 10,436,912 of record NW_020664417.1, on the reverse strand, counting down.
TAATAGTCAGAGAAGATATAAAGTGTTCAGTTTTATTACAATCTTTTACACTATGTTTCACTCCACTGCCCCACTAATTTATAAGCTATATATTTGGGACTCAATAAGGAAGGAAAATCAATTATAAACTATGCAGCACAAGGGATATGCTATTTTACATTTATTCTGGTTTGTGAATATAGGAAATGATGCATTTATAAAAACCCAAGCTGGTCATTTAGGGCCAAACTACGCTGCCTGTGTAAAGACCTAGGCGAGACCTTGTGCATTATGGTAAATGAACCTACATGTGAGGTGCACGGGTCTACCCCCATGGAACCACTTGTCTAGAGAGAAAATGATTCAACAGTTCAGTGGTTACAGCACCTCACTTTGGAGATGGGAGACTCGTGTTCTAGTCCTCCTTTGCCAATAAATATTTCAGTTATTTATACACAGTGGAAGAGCTTCAACAAGAGAGACTAAGGCCTGGTCTACACTACGAGTTTAGGTCGAATTTAGTAGCTTTAAATTGAATTAAGCCTGGACACGTCCACACAACGAAGCCCTTTCTTTCGACTTAAAGGGCCCTTTAAACCGGTTTCTTTACTCCACCTCCAACGAGGGGATTAGCGCTAAAATCGGCCTTTGCAGGTCGGATTTGGGGTAGTGTGGATGGAATTCGACGTTATTGGCCTCTGGGAGCTATCCCACAGTGCTTCATTGTGACCACTCTGGACAGCACTCTCAACTCAGATGCACTGACAAGGTAGACAGGAAAATCCCCGTGAACTTTTGAATTTCATTTCCTGTTTGCCCAGCGTGGAGAGCACAGGTGACCACGCAGAGCTCATCAGCACAGGTAACCATGATGGAGTCCCAGGATCGCAAAAGAGCTCCAGCATGGACAGAACGGGAGGTACGGGATCTGCTCGCCATATGGGGAGACAAATCAGTGCTAGCTGAACTCCGTAGCAGTAAATGAAATGGCAAAATATTAGAAAAAGTCTCAAAGGCCATGAAGGACAAAGGCCATAACAGGGACGCACAGCAGTGCCGCGTGAAAATTAAGGAGCTAAGGCAAGCCTACCACAAAGCCACAGAGGCAAACGGAAGGTCCGGGGCAGAGCCACAAACATGCCGCTTCTACGCGGAGCTGCATGCCATGCTAGGGGGTGCAGCCACCACTACCCCAACCGTGTGCTTTGACTCCATCAATGGAGAATCACGCAACAGGGAAGCGGGTTTGGGGTACGAGGAAGATGATGATGAAGACAATGAAGATAGCTGACAGCAAGGAAGCGGAGAAACCGGTTTTCCCAACAGCCAGGATATGTTTATCACCCTGGACCTGGAACCAGTAACCCCCGAACTCACCCAAGGTGTGCTCCCAGACCCTGAGGGCACACAATGGACCTCTGGTGAGTGTACCTTTGTAAATATTACACATGGTTTAAAAGCAAGCGTGTTTAATGATTAATTTGCCCTGGCAATCGCGGCAAGTATAGCTACTGGAAAAGTCTGTTAACGTGTATGGGGATGGAGCGGAAATCCTCCAGGGACATCTCCAGAAAGCTTTCCTTCATGTACTCCCAAAGCCTTTGCAAAAGGTTTCTGGGGAGGGCTGCCTTATCCCGTCCGCCATGGTGGGACACTTTACCACGCCAGGCCAGTAGCACGTAGTCTGGAATCATTGCATCACAAAGCATGGCAGCGTATGGTCCCGGTGTTTGCTGGCATGCAGACAACATCCATTCCTTATCGCTCTTTGTTATCCTCAGGAGAGTGATATCATTCACGGTCACCTGGTTGAAATGGGGTGATTTTATTAAGGGGACATTCAGAGATGCCCGTTCCTGCTTGGCTGAACAGAAATGTTCCCCGCTGTTAGCCACATGGTAGGGGGGAAGGGTGAAGTGATCATCCCAGAGAATTGGGTGTGTGTGGGGGGGTAGTTGGGTTTGTGCTGCATGTTAACCCGGAAACCGCAGCCCCTCCTTTTACATTGCAAACCCATTTTAAATGGCCAACCCAACGGGTGCTTGGTATGGGAAATGAGGGCGCTACTGTTTGAAACCATTCCCACATGTTAAGAAGGTTAAAAAAGCCAAAAGACTGGCTTACCATGGCTGCCTGCAAGCCGAATTCTGTTGCCTGGCACTGCGTGAGTGATCGCTCACACAAAACCGGCAGGCCCTCAATATAAGAGAAAAAATGCGACCTTGTAACGAAAGCACATGTGCTGTGTAATGTGAACAGCAAAATGTAACGTGAAAGAGTGTACCCATTGTTCTCTAAAATGTGTCTTTTTTTAACCACCTCTTCCTTCTCCTCCACCAGCTGCAAATGTTTCTCCTTCACAGAGGCTAGTGAAGATTAGAAGGAGAAAATGGCGGACTCGGGATGATATGTTCTCGGAGCTCCAGATGTCCTCCCACGCTGACAGAGCATAGCAGAATGCGTGGAGGCAGTCAATGTCAGAGAGTGCAAAAAAGCACAATGTGAACGAGAGGAGAGGTGGCGGGCTGAATCGCGGGCTGAAGAGAGCAAGTGGCGGGCTGAAGAGGATAGGTGGCGTCAGCTTGCTGACAGAAGGCAAGAGTCGATGCTCCGGCTGCTGGAGCATCAAACTGATATGCTCCAGCGAATGGTTGAGCTGCAGGAAAGGCAGCAGGAGCAGAGACCGCCGCTACAGCCCCTGTGTAACCAACAGCCCTCCTCCCCAAGTTTCATAGCCTCCTCACCCAGACACCCAAGAATGCGGTGGGGGTCCTCCGGCCACCCAGTCACTCCACCCCAGATGATTGCCCAAGCATCAGAAGGCTGGCCTTCAATAAGTGTTAAAGTTTTAAAATTTTAAACTGCAGTGTGTCCTTTTCCTTCCCTCCTCTCCCACCCCTCGTGGGCTACCTTGGCAGTTATCCCCCTAGTTGTGTGATGAATTAATAAAGAATGCATGAATGTGAAGTAATAATGACTTTATTGCCTCTGCAAGCGGTGCTCAAAGGGGGGAGGGGAGGATGGTTAGTTTACAGGGAAGTAGAGTGAATCGGGGGGGGGGGATGTGACGGAGGGTTCATCAAGGAGAAACAAACAGAAGTTTCACACCGTAGGCTGGCCAGTCACAAAACTGGTTTTCAAAGCTTCTCTGGTGCACACCGCGCCCTGCTGTACTCTTCTAACCGCCCTAGTGTCTGGCTGCACGTAATCAGAGGCCAGGCGATTTGCCTCAACCTCCCACCCCGCCATAAATGTCTCCCCCTTACTCTCTCAGATATTGTGGAGTGCACAGCAAGCAGCAATAACAATTGGAATATTGGCTTCGCTGAGGTCTATCCGAGTCAGTAAACTGCGCCAGCGCGCTTTTAAACGTCCAAATGCACATTCCCCCACCATTCGGCACTTGCTCAGCCTATAGTTGAACAGGTCCTGACTACTGTCCAGGCTGCCTGTGTACGGCTTCATGAGCCATGGCATTAAGGGGTAGGTTGGGTCCCCAAGGATAACGATAGGCATTTCAACATCCCCAATGGTTATTTTCTGGTCTGGGAAGAAAGTCCCTTCCTCCAGCTTTTGAAACAGACCAGAGTTCCTGAAGATGCGAGCATCATGTACCTTTCCCAGCCATCCCACGTTGATGTTGGTGAAACATCCCTTGTGATCCACCAGGGCTTGCAGCAGCATTGAAAAGTACCCCTTGCGGTTTATGTAGTCGGTGGCTTGGTGCTCCGGTGACAAGATAGGGATATGGGTTCCGTCTATCGCCCCACCACAGTTTGGGAATCCCATTGCAGCAAAGCCATCCACTATGACCTGCACGTTTCCCAGAGACACTACCCTTGATATCACCAGGTCTTTGATTGCCCTGGCAACTTGGATCACAGCAGTCCCCACAGTAGATTTGCCCACTCCAAATTGATTCCCGACTGACCAGTAGCTGTCTGGCGTTGCAAGCTTCCACAGGGCTATCGCCACTCGCTTCTCAACTGTGAGGGCTGCTCTCATCCTGGTATTCTGGCGCTTCAGGGCAGGGGAAAGCAAGTCACAAAGTTCCATGAAAGTGCCCTTACGCATGCGAAAGTTTCGCAACCACTGGGAATCGTCCCACACCTGCAACACGATGTGGTCCCACCAGTGTGTGCTTGTTTCCCGGGCCCAGAATCGGCGTTCCACACCATGAACCTGCCCCAGTAACACCATGATTTGCACATTGCTGGGGCCTGTACTATGTGAGAGGTCTATGTCCATGTCAAATTCCTCATCACTCTCGTCGCCGTGCTGCAATCGCTGCAATCGCCGCAATCGCCTCCTCGCCTGGTTTTGCTTTGACATGTTCTGGCTCTGCATATACTCCAGGACGATGCGCGTGATGTTCATAGTGCTCATAATTGCCGCGGTGATCTGAGTGGGTTCCATGATCCCAGTGCTATGGCATCTGGGCTGAAAAAAGGCACGAAACTATTGTCTGATGGAGGGAGGGGCGAATGATGACATGGCTTACAGGGAATTAAAATCAACAAAGGAGAAACACAAACAACTGTCACACAGAATGGCCCCCCCCAAAGATTGAACTCAAAACCCTGGGTTTAGCAGGCCGTTGATTTCACAGAGGGAGGGGGAAGCAAATGAATACAGAACAAATCTGGTCCATCTATTTTTTACATCTTAAGCTGGCAGCAGACGGTGCAGCATGACTGATAGCCATCGGCATCTTCTGGGTGTTTGGCAGAAAATGTTGTATTACGACTGCTAGCCATCATCGTCAAGACGGTTCAATAGGACTGCCGGCAGGACTGAGTATCCAGGAGACAAAACATGTCTGCCCAAGTGCCTCTGACCAAACTCACTGAGGAGTACGACGACGACAGATACCAGTCGTAATACACCATCTACTGCCAAAAGGCAAGGAGCTGCTGCTGTGTCGCTATGCAGCCCCACGTCTGCTAGCACCCAGATAGCTGATGACAGCTACCAGTCATACTGCACCATCTACTGCCAAAAGGCAATTAGCTGCTGCTGTGTAGCAATGCAGTTCCACGTCTGCCGGCACCCAGATGACATATGGTGATGGTGAACTGAGCTGAGCTGAGCGGGCTCCATGCTTACCATGGTATGTTGTCTGCACAGGTAACCCAGGTAAAAAAGGAGCGAATCGATTGTCTGCCATTGCTCTGATGGAGGGGGAGGGGCCTGACAACATGTACCCAGAACCCCCCGCGACACTGTTTTTGCATCATCAGGCATTGGGATCTCAACCCAGAATTCCAATGGGCGGCGGAGACTGCGGGAACTGTGGGATAGCTACCCACAGTGCACCGCTCCGGAAGTCGATGCTAGCCTCGGTACTGTGGACGTGGTCCGCCGACTTCATGCACTTAGAGCATTTTATGTGGGGACACACACAATCGACTGTATAAAACCGATTTCTATAAAACCGGCTTCTAGAAATTCGACCTAATTTCGTAGTGTAGACATACCCTGAGAGAGCCTAGTTGTTAGGCACCCTTCTGGGAGATGAGGGATAAAATTCAACTCCTTGATCCAGAGCAGGCAGAGCCGGGGGTTTAAACCCAGGTTTCCCATGGCCTGGGTGAGTGCTCCTCTGATAGTGTATTTTGTGTGGGTTTAGGTGTGCTCTGAGGACACCTATTGGATTGGGCCCTAAAGGCAAGGGAACACCTAATTTGTGAATAAGGCTGGAGTTTAAGTGCTGAGTTGCTGAACGGTGTCAGGATTTAGGCAGCTGTGTGCATACCCAGCCACTGAAATTTAGGTGCATTGGGGTCTTTAACAGTGGAAACTTAGGCACCTAAGGACTCTAAGTGCCTACAGAATAAGACGGCAGCTGAGTGTTGATTTTGTGGATGCCAGTAGCACCAAATGTTGGAGTTAGATGCTTAAAGTGGCTGTTAAGTGCCTAAGTCCTTATGAATCTAAACCCAGGTGACCTTAAAGAAGAGAAGACATTGGATTTGTTCTCTCAAAATAGTCCAGATCCAACTCATCTTATAGTAAAGGGAGCTTATTTTCTTCAGAAATGCAAATCCAGCAATGCAAATATATTTGTATATTATACACACACACACACACTCATAACAGGTATGCACTGTACAATAACTACATATGCCTCATCAGGAATATTAAAAACAAACAGAAAATAAAGAACTAAAAATGAACAGAAAATCAAAAACAAACAAAAGCTAAATCAAATAAATGTGCTATGCATCTTGCTCTAGTGTTCACCAAATGCTGGTTTCAACACACCAGCAAGGTAATTTCAAAGATATGGAGTGAAATCCTGATCCCATTGAAGGTAATGTAAGTTTTGCCATTGTCTTCAGTGCGGCCAAGATTTCACCCATGAAAAAATCCTTGAGAGATTCTGAGTATCCACAACCTCTGCTGAAGTCATTGGAAGTTCCAGCACTTCTCAGGATTGGGCCCTAAATAATTTTGGTTTTCTTTAATGATTCAACTAAATAATGCATTTGGTAGTTAATATTTCATATACTTTTGTGACCAACTTACATAATGCATATTCCAAGTTGCACAGCTTGCTGATTTTTCATTGACTTATGTACATATTTTTCTAGTCAAATTGTTATGCATGCTGCTGATCAATTTACATATTTTAATAATCAGGATGCATAATTTACTACTTTATTTTGCATATTTTATTAATGAAGATCCATGTTTTGTTGATCACTTTCTTCTTTTAAAGATTCAGTTGCCTGCACTTTCTAGATTGAGCTACTGTATACACATTAACTGTTGAATTTTACAATGCTTTCTTTAACAAGCTGCATATTTCAGAAATTGCATTGTCACATATATGCTAATTGAGCTGCATACTTCACTTGGTGAGTGTGCTTTGCCAACAGAAATGCCTATTAGCGGTTGAGGTTTCATGTACTTTGTTGCCCAAGTGTACATTTCAGACTAATTTTCACATATTTTTTGTGAAGATGCATATTTTATGGATCTAGATTGAATTAAATATTGAAGAGAGATGTCAGGTATTTATCTTATATCAGTTTCCTCATTACTGCTTTTATTGTTTTTTATAATAAATTGAATTGATTTTGTATTGCTTCAGACTGTACAACTACTATACTATTGATATTTTTATTTATTTATACCTGAGTGTTTTTCTGTAAAAACTACAATTATAACTATATTTTTTCTCTTAGGTTAAAAATTTCAAAATCCTGCGTCCCATGTTCAAAAGTTACTTAGGTACTTGGGATTCTAAATCTCATTGAAAGTCATGTAGACTTTCATAATTTCAAAAGATTATTAATTCAATAACAAATCAAAAGATGTGATAGCTAAAGAATCCAATCAATTATAAATTAAATCAGTTTTCCACAATAAATCTATTTACATAGCACACAGTGTATAATTGTGCAGGAGACCATAAGACATAACAAAATTCTACTACTAAACAAACCAGAATTAAATCTTACACACATACACCTATCTGATAGTAAATACATTTGCAAAAAAACACTGTTTATGAACAATTTCCATTCAAGCTAAGAGGCTTAATTCAGCTTATAAATTTATGACATTTTTTCCCCCTTTCTAAGTGTAATACATTTCAGATTCTCCTCTTTGCCAAATTATTAGTAAGTGACAATATGCAGCCTAGGCTGCAGTCAGTTAGTTAAACATCAAAGGAGTCTCTACAATAAGAAATTAGATTGTAAAAGTATATAGCTTAAGTCAACTGTTAATGCATATGCATTTTAAACATCGGTATATTCATTAATTAGCAAGGTCCATCCTAGATCAGTAAAATTATACATAAATTCCACAATAAATGGATGTATACTGTAAATTAGTGGGGCAGTAATGTGAACTGATGTATAACAGTTTGTACAATTCATATCTTCTTCTGTTAATATTATAATGATTAAAGGTGGCACATTAGTAATTACATCCCAGAATATTACTTTCATTAAACAGTTTTTTTAAACTGATGATATCATTTTTCTAGCATGCTGTGGTTTCACAAATTCGTAGTACAGTAGCCATTATACTCAGTTGTCAAAAAAAGAAACATATTGACATACATGTGAGGGAACAGTTTTAAAATACTATTTTTGTAATATTGTACTGTCTCTTTAAAGACCAAAGCAAGCTGCAATGAAAACGGAGTTGTGAGACAAATTATTGTAAAAAGAGTGTTCATTTAAACATATTGATGTGGCCTGAGTCTTTACATGATAATATGAACAAGAGCTGGTCAAACCATAGAAAAACAGTGTTTCAACATTCATGTTCTATCCAAGAAGAGCAGGGTGAGACTCAGAGTGGTGGTCCTGATTGCCAATACTGCTTCTATGATTTATTTTGATATGAATGGGCCAAATTCTAGAAAGGAAGTGGTTGTGTTTCTTGACTCATATTTCTGGTATACTATGAGGCCTGAGTGATCTTTTCTTTGAAATAAGATGATTGTTTCTTGCAGCAGAGGGTGCTGTATCTGAAGCTGAATTCAGGAATTCTAGGTTTATGAAGTGGTTTAAAGTCCAAAATTTCTTTGGTAACTCTTTAGCAGAGGAGAGGTAGGCCTCTTTCAAGGAAATGACATAGGTTTGTAGAAATTCTGAGTCAGTCTGTACCAGAACATATTTCAATACCAACACTCATATTTTTTTACTTCCTGTTGTTGTTTTTTTAGCAGGTCATCCAAGAATTATGGTAATCTGTATGGGAAGTAGGGTGGGAGAGGAGAATTTGGTGTGAGACAGCATTACTGGCAGTAGTCAGGGAGTGGTTGTAGTCCCTCACTAATTCTTCTACTCCTGGGTCTCTTGGGCCTGGTCTATACTACGACTTTAATTTGGATTTAGCTGCGTTAATCCGAATTAATCCTTAACCCGTCCACACAACGGAGCCAGTTACTTCGAATTAAAGGGCGCTTAAAATCGATTTCTCTACTCTACCCCGACGAGCGGAGTAGCACCAAAATCGATTTTGTAAATTCGAATTGGGGGTAGTGTGGCCGCACACCACCGAATTAATGTGGTTAAAATTAATGGGGTAGTGTGGCCGCACACCACCGAATTAATGTGGTTAAAAACCGAATTAATGTGCTTAGTGTGGCCGCGCACAATCGAATTTATACAATCTGTTTCCCAAATTCGAATTATCTAAATTCGAATTAATCTCGTAGTGTAGACGTAGCCTTAGGTAGAGTCTTCTATATGAACATTTTGGGATTTGGAAGGATTCAAGAGTTTTTGGTGGAGGGATCATGATGATGGATTCCTTTTGCCTCTGAAGGGAGAGCATTGATCTCCTCCTGGAGGAGAATTGTTCTGATAAAAAGACGGTGGGTGTTTCTTATATATGTTCTGTCCACATCCAGCTCAAGAATGGTGAGCTCTGAGGGTGAAAGGGTCCAGAGATTATCAGTCAGGAACCTAAAATAGAGAGTTTCACAAGGATGTTTTGACCCATCAGAAGCATCATCCACATGAAGGCGGAAAGTCTCCCAAGTCTCATGAACTTCATCACAATTTCAGGCAGTGTTCTCTTGGAAGCCCTTGTCATCTGATGGTTTCTAAAGTAACAATGCAACTCACTTGAAAATGAAGGTTAAAAACACGTGAAAATTACAGCTGGAATATCATGTATCAAAAACTTGGCCTGAACACGTAACAGTGCCTTTTATCTACCACCATTTTCTCTGAGTTTGAATTGAATTAAAAAAACCCCTCATATAATGTATAATGTCTATTCAGATTCTTATTCCATACTTACCACCATGTTATCTGAGTGATTAAGGGCACTTAATGAGCTACTAGTAGGACTGCTCTATAGAGGCTGTTTACCTGTCTACAACACATCAAGATATTGGACACTCTACTTGGATATTGCAGCTAAACATAGATATAATTTTAGGCATGGGAGACAGAGCATTCTTGATGACAGGACATGGCTGTCGTATAGATCACTACCAGAGATCAGGCTGACTTAGAGAGTGCCCAAGTTCAGATCTTACTGCAAGACTTCCCCTGTGATAAGTCTTTCTCTAGGAAAGCCATGGCCTCCACTGGAGCTCTGGAAGGAAAAAGAAAAGAAAATATGGAGAAAAAAAATGCCTGGAACGTGGAGAAAGAGTAAACTGAGATGCCTTTGGGCAGGATTATACCAATGCCCAATGCTGAATGTAGTTTCATACTTACGGTGCCTCTGACTGTTGTATTATCAATATAATAGGTAAAAGATGATTGACAGACAAACTATCCAGAGTTTATTTTAGCTGTTTCCACTTACTTGGAATGACTGGCTTTCCAGTAATGTGGCTAAATTAATAGAGAATGTCTCAGACATCACACCGCTCCATTAATTTTTGGAGAGAAGTGACACAGTTCTTCAACAATACATCCCCATCATCACTACCACCCAGAAGTATTTATTTAGCATGACATTTTTTTAAAAAAAATATGATGTTTATTATTGTATGTTTTAGTCATATTCATTTTGAATGCCTAAAATAAGCAACTTAGAAATTGGCAGACACAAAGAACTGTGTGATCTGGTTACAAATGATTGTAGGAATAAAGTCATAGCAAGCCTCTGCAGCTGGCTTGGGTGTTTTGTAGATGGATAAAGGTTCAGATCCTCTCTTCCAGAACAAGAGCTTTGAGGGAAAATGAATGTGTTTTGAGTCTCAGCTCAAGTACTTTTTTCAAAGACTTTTCATGATCAGTCTTTGTAAGTATGGTATTGGGCTCTGTTGTCATGCCAAAAATTTTATGTAAATTAGAATGAATGTACTGCTTTATTATAATCATCCTATTCTTCCAAGAATTGTTAAATTATTGCACACACAGTAAAACAATTGAAGAAGTGCCAATATACATGAAAATAAGTTTTGGACTTTCAGACAGTTGATCTCTAAAACATCTGTTGAAAATAACAAACAAATATTCTGACAGGAGCAAAATAATAGCATTAAAAAAACAAAAAAACAACAAGGATTCACAATACCAAACTTGGTGAAATGCTTTTAATTTATGTCTAACTCCTTTCCATGAGCAAAACTGAACATTATACATGATGAAATGAAAATTGAAAACACTTATCCTCTCCAGTTTCATAGTCACTCCTACAATCAATTATGTCATATTTTCACAGTATTAGTTTAGGAGACATCATAGTCTGGTAGACTGATCAAAAACTGCAGGTCACAATCTAATACCATCTCAGCTTGTGTGACTTTCAGCAAGCAATTTGTCTGTGCTGTGTTTTTATGTTCACATCTGCAAAACAGTAGTATTGTGATGATTAATTCATAAATTAATGCTTGCATGGCAATTAGAAGAAGTATGGTAAAGTGAAGTATGCAAAAATTATTACGTACATTTACTAAGAGCTTTCCACATACATGGGCTGGACTTCATAACACATACTGTGGTTGTTTTCCAATGTTGAGAAGGATCAGTCAAAAAAGAAAATAAACAAAGTAACCTTCACATAAAAATTATTGAAAACAGTCTAGAAGTCCTTACATTAAGGTGTATTAAAACATGAACTACCAACATGTTACTATGATAAAGGCAGAAGGGCAAATTCGGAGGTAAAACTAAGGACATGTCTCTTATGCATTATAATTATGGGGCATGACAGCAGCTTGTGTAGACAGTCCTGAACTAATTTTAATCTAGCTAGCTCAGGAACCAGAGCAGTAAAGCCATGTCTGAAACTGGTGCTGCTGTGGCTTCACTGCTCTGGTACCAAGCTAGCTAAAGTAAAGCTGTCTTGGCTATGTCTGCATGAGCTGCAATCACACATAATGATTGCAGTATAGACATAACCAAAGTAAAGATGAAAGGAATTTAGCGGATATACTATTCCTTAGGAAGTAATGAATCTGTGAATACTATCCAGTGTCCAGTGAAACACGGGTTAGATGATACAGGGAAACAGTTGGAGGATTCAGTGCTTCGAGTGTGCCTATTGCTAATCTATATAAAGAGAACAGGGCCTGTGTACGCCTAGAGGGGAATGTTTGTGTTGCCTGTGTCTGGTGTAGTGGGAAGCTGACTCCTGGCAGGCACAGACAAGACTTCTTCGCTCTAAGAGAAGGCCATAACAAGGTGCCTCAGAACCCTGGGAAGCGTCACACCAGCATTCTGCACTGTATGTCATGGTTGGCCTAATCATGATCTTATACACTTTTCTCTTTCCTTTAGTTAGCATATTCTTATTGCAGAGAACTCCCTCAGTTTGCACCAAATGCTCTTCATGCTACTTCTCACATCCACATTCACATTCTGATCATAGCTGAACACTGAGCTGAGGTATTTGAATTGTTGGGGAAGAGGGATAGCTCAGTGGTTTGAGTATTGGTTTTCTAAACCCAGGGTTATGAGCTCAATCCTTGAGTGGGCCATTTAGGGAACTAGGGTAAAAATCTGTCTGGGGATTGGTCCAGCTTTGAGCAACAGGTTGGACTAGATGACCTCCTGAGGTCCCTTCCAACCCTGATACTCTATGACTTTAAATCTATACCACTTATGATATGACCTTATAATATCACATGTGTCTTACTGTAATCATAAGTTATACTGCCTCAACTTTGTTCCTGTGTAACTGATTCACTTTCTGGAGGTACTGTAATAAAGCCCTTTAAGAAGATAAAGTCAGATCCAAATGATCAAACTTGTCTTGTGAAAAATGTGAGTGAAGAGAAAAGAGAAAGAGATCTGAAACCAAGGTAGTGATTCACTTTAAAACTGGCTTTGCAGAGTAATCCTGGAGCTGTTTGCAAATTCAGGACTGCTGAATCTTTCATACGTGTGCCAAAAGACAGAATGATTAATCTAGATATGGTAAAATGAAAGGGCAGAAAGGATGTGTTGGGCTTTGTTTGGTAACTTTCAAGGACAGGGCATAAAATTACCTATATTTGGGTGAAATCACAAAAGTTAATAAGGAAAGTTTAATATAGACTGGTTTTATAAAGAATTATGGGTGATATATTTTTAATTAAAGGTACAAAAAATTGTAGTCAGTGCAAAACAGAAAACTTCTCACTCTTTGTGGATAAAACATCTGACTTCCAAGTACTGTAACTGCTATTAGTATATTAAAGATACTTAGTATGTTTCATATATACATAGCCACAATAAAAATGGGTCACGTATGTGCTCACTGCATATTATTTTTATTGGGATTAATACATTTGCCCTAATACCAAAGATATGACAGTCACAACTTGTATCTATCCTGTGCAGGAAATTCACTTAAAAGTACTTTCAAGACACACTATATAAAACATGCAATATAAATGCAAATACAATATAATGGAAAAAAATATGTGCTACTAGCTGAGCCCTTTGCAGTGATACTGTAATAGCTATTATTACAGATGAGTATACTTTCCCTAGGTAGCTATTGAGGTCCTTGACCTTGTTTCCATTACTTCAATTTTATATGCTAAAATATGGTACTGTAGAAAGTCTTATTGGGAGCATCTATTTTAACTTTTTTTTAAAAGGTTTATAATGCCTTTTTGTAGGCTAAGGAGATTTGTTCACTCTCTACACAGGTTGACACTATTATTCAGCCTTAGAGGTACGACTGATGCTGAATTATATGAAAAAGAGTTCCTGAATGACTAAAAATGATCAAAAATTAGAGGAAATTAATCTCTTGCAGTTTTTACAATATTTAAAGACATTCTGAATAAATATAAGAAAGTAGGTGAGTATATGATAATCACATTTAGCACATCTTGCATGTATTATTTAATGAAGAAAATATGGAAAACTATAGAACTGATGGAAACAAATGAAAAGAGGAAAAGACTAGCAGATAGAATCATCTAACAATTGAGGGTTTGATTCAGCAAAGTAGTTACACTCACCTTGAGTTAACTTTACTGGGAATTTACTTCCACTGGATCACACATGATTAAAGTGAGACATCCTTAAGTTCCATCATAGTAAATAAGCTTGAAGTTTGCTGAATAGAAGCTATAGTTTATTACCTTTTTTGGAGATATATCACCCCATGGAAACTAGGAAAGCAGGCAGATCTGTGGCAGACTGGGACAATTGTTCACAACAGTGAAGGCTGCTTTAAACTTTGTTTTTCAGTTCATTATTTTCTACACATGATTTTCTCAACTCTTCCTTTGAGAACTTCTAACAAGCATTAAAGGAAGCTCATGACTCATTATGCTTTGGGATTATATGTATTCTGAATTTGTGTCATCTCATCCCACGAGTTTAAATATATTTATCTTCAATCTCTATTCCTTTGCCACGTTTTAGTTTTCATTTCTGATGGCCTTTTTTCCCATTCTTAGATTATTGTTTTGTTTTGTTAGTTTATTCTCAATTTTATTATGGGCCTTCCTTGCATTTTTCTCTTCAATAGTTTGTCTTGTTCATGATTAAAGCATGATTGTGATGCTCATTTGAGAGAGTCTAATTTTTTAAACTTTGCTTTTGTTACAGAATCATGAAATGCCTTTTGAATAAGACATACACTTCAAGAATAGATCTAAAGCTGGAAGAATAGCACAGTAATGATCTCATTTTAAGAGAAAATAACTCCTTTGCATGCAGTCTATTTTTTATATTTTCTGTCAGCCATCTCTTTGTCATAAAACTCCCAGTCCTGGGTGCAGTTCCTTTTGTGCCTTCACAAAATAGTCATCTTATAAACTTCCCCCCCCCTCTTTTTTTTATCTTTAAAACCTATTTCTTTTGATGAGGGATTATATTACACTGAGAGTCACCTGCCTGCACTTTAAGCAAGGTGGGGGGGTTGTCTGGCTAGCCAGGAGAAGAGGGCAATGCTTTCTGACTTGGGGAGAGGAGGGGAAACCTAAAACTGCTGGAAAAGCAGTCAGGGTGGTGGCTGACTCACCACCTAGGAATGAGGAGTTTAAAAAGGTCAGCATGGGCCTGGCCCCTCCCCTCGTCACTCGGAGCAGACTAGGCAGCACCCTCCCTCCCTCCCTACTTAGGTCAGAAATATGCCTGGTGATTAGTTATATCTTCTGTGGGCATTATGCTAGCCACCCCGTTAAGGGGGGCTGGGAAGGAATTTTTCCCTTACCACAATATTGGCCAGGTGCAGTTGGGGTTTTTTCGCCTTCCTTGCAGCAGGTTCAGGTGGGCTCTGTTCATGCATAGCATGACGGGCGGTAGGCCATATGTCACAACTCTTTATTTAAGTGTATAGCGGATGTTCAGTGCAGGTACTCCATAAATGAAGGCACAAAACAATGGATAAATGGCTTGGAAAAGGAATTAAGGAGAGGTGCTTGGTAATTGAGCGAGCTGGGGGCAGTTGGGGACTCCTCTGATTGGTATGGCAGGGAGCCAACCCCTCATCATTATAGTCCACCTTAACCTCCTCCTACGAGGGGGGATGGTCAGTAAGGTCCCAGCAAGAGAATTGCTGCAAGTATCTGGATGAAAAGAGGGGGAGCCCCCCCCCCCCGGAATTGAAGGTTCCTGGCAGTGGATCTGCTGGAGGGACGTGAACGGAAAGGTGGGGGAGGAGGGGCTGGAAAAAGCACTCACATCACCTCCCCTCCCCCCTGGTGAATTGTGCGGGTTTTCACTTGCACTGCACATTTTATCCACCGGGTTAGTCCCAGACATCTAATAATAAAGTTGCAGCCTGATTAAACCCGTACCTAATGTCTCTCATCATTCTTTTGGCATAGCCAGACAATCTAATTTAGGGGAGAGTTAGGTGTACCAGTTCCAACATCCGTATTTTGAATTTTCATTTTTTTCATTGTCCTGTTTTCAGTAGGAATGTCTGAAGTTCATTGTCTTGATGGTGCTGGAAAGTGCAGGTTTTGCAGTGTGTGTGTGTGTGTGTGTGTGTGTGTGTGTGTGTGTGTGTGTGTGGATACAAACAGTCCCCAATTCAATGCATTGTTCACATGATTGAATTTTTAAAAACTGAAAAATGCTGGGCTTGATTTAACTGCAATAAATCAGGAATAACCCTATTGAAGTCAATTGAGATAGACTAGTGTAAAACCCATGTAAGAGAAAATCCAGCCCTAAGCCCTTTATCCTTTTAAAATATTGAATCTACAGCAGGGGTGTGCAAACTATGGCCCGCGGGACCGTCCTCTCTGGCCCCCTAACTCCTGGCCCGGGAGGCTAGCCCCGGCCTCTTCTCTGCTATCCCCCCCTCCCCCGCAGCCTCAGCTTGCTCCACTGCCAGCACAATGCTCTGGGCGGTGGGGCTTTGAGTTCCTGGGGCAGCACAGCTGCAAAGCCTGGCCTGACCCGGTGCTTTGTGCTGGGTGTTGGTGGCGGTGGCGGCAGCGGCAGCGTGGCCTGGCTCCGGCCAGGCTGCGCGGCTGTAGTGCCACCAGTCACCGGTGCTCCAGCCAGCGCGGTAAGGGGGCAGGGAGCAGGGGGGGTTGGATAGAGGTCAGGGGAGTTCGGGGTGGTGGTCGGGGGGCGGGGGTGTAGATAGGGGTCAGGGCAGTCAGAGGGGGAAACAGGGGGGTTGAATGGGGGCAGGGAGTGGGGGTGTGTGGATGGGGCAGGGGTCCCAGAGGGGCCATCAGAGAATGGGGGGGTTGGATGGGGCAGGAGTCCCGGGTGGGGGGACAGATAGGAGGTGGGGGGCTGGGCTACGATCTCCTCCCCTAACCGACCCTCCATACAATTTACGAAACCTGATGTGGCCCTCAGGCCAAAAAGTTTGCCCGCCCCAATCTACAGTAAATGCTATAGTAATCTGTGGCTATCGCTCATCATCCTTTCTGAGTTCTTATAAGGCAGCATTCATTTTCATAATAAATCTTTTATAATACCAATGTAGTTATATTGCCTACAAACAGTTGACTGTCACAGGGCCAGTTCGAACTGCAATTTAAGTCAATGGGTTTTGTATCTGTGCACAAACAGAAAAGAATTGTTGATATTGTGAGCTATGTATGGCCCAGACATACTCCATAGTTGGAGAAGGAATCCCTCTGATGAAGTAAATAATAAAAGTACCGTATATACTCCATAATTTTTTTAGTAAAAAAGGGAAGCACCAGAGAAGGGGGTCGGCTTATGAACGGGTATAGAGAGGGAGAGGTGGGACACAGCCCCTCCCCTCAACAGAGGGAGCAAGGAGAGGTAGCACAGCCAGAAGGGAAGAGGCGGAGTCAGAGTCTCTCTGCTTCTGGCCACGCTGCTCTCCCCCCAGCCTCCAAAGCAGCTGCAGCTCCAGGGCTGGCATGCTGCAGCTGTGCCGCTCGGCCCCACCCTCCAGAGCAGGCTGTGGTCGCACCGCCTGGCCCACCGGAGCACGCTGCAGACGTGCCGCCTGACCCAGCACGCTGAACATGCTGCGGCTGCGCCGCCCGGTCTGGCCCGCTGGAGCAGGCCAGAGACATCCTCCCTTGGCCCTCCCCAGATAAGGTGGGAAGGGATGGGATGGAGAGAGTGTGGGGGTCCCAGGCTAGGGGTGGAGTCATGTGGGAGGGTGGTCACAGGGGTTACTCCCCTGATTCCCAGCTTCTCCCCCCAAAAAATTTCCCCACCAGTTGCTGTCCTGGACTGTCAGGGTAAGCAGCTGGCGCACCGAGACACTTTGTTTACTTAGGTTTACCTCTGTGCCTGTGGACGCTCGAGGTAAACAAACCATCTTGGCCCACCAGCGGCTTATCCTGATGGCCCGGGAGCCAAAGTTTGCTGACCCCTGAATTATAGGGTCAGCTTATGAACGGGTCATAAAATTTTTCCATTTTTACTTATCCATCTTGGGAGGGTCGGCTTATAAATGAACCGGCTTATGATTGAGTATATATGGTATGTTCCTATATTCTAACCTCAATTTCACCTATAGAGTCTGGTTAGCAGCAGTCAGGTAAAAACTGGGGCAAAAGTTCACTTATCACCTTTAAAAATACATACTCATTTTGTAAACACATTAAGACATTTCAGACCATGAAAAACATTAACACTGATAAATGCACACCTTTGCCTTGTATTTGTAGCACAAGTAGATTAATTAGCACTCAACAAAGACTATTCTCTGCAATTTCTTAGGTAACAAAAGGATTTGTCGTTTGTTCTCCTCATTACCCTGCTTTGAATCCTGGGTTGCATAGTTCAGATAAGTTCTTTTGTATTGTGGGGTTGTTGGGTTTTTTTTCTGATCATGAGGATTGTTTTTACGTTTTTCCTTTTATTCACATTTATGCTTTGTTTAACAAAAAAGTGGTGTTACAGGTACTCAATCTGCTTGCTATTTGGTAAATGTATTGCTCTCCAAACAAATATTAGCCATTTCTCTATATCTGACTATGTATGTAACAGGTAACTGAACAAGCCACATCTCCAGCTTTGACTTGTATTAAATATGCACTACAAACAAAATAATTACTTAGATTAATATTTACTAATGTTTTATGGACATTATTTTTTAATTAACTCAAAATATTGTGATCTAAGAACTCTTCCACACTACTAAGTAATTTATAAAAAATCATAAAATAGAAAATTAATGTAAAGGTCACTGAGATCTCAGAAGAATAGATGACCTTTGATGCTGGAAATCATGAGAGGTTTCTTCAGCTTGTGCATAATGTATTATGCATATCTTTCCTCAAGAAGTTTTCATGGTAAAATAAGATTTTTAAATAATAAGGCATGGATAGAAGTAGTACCATTATACCATTTACAAGATTATTACTATTAAAGGTATAGTAGATGAACAGTACTGCATGCATAAGAAGATATTTTTCCACAATAAAAATGCCTTTAAAGTAATCATAGAGGTTTTATTTGTTTGAATAAACTTGAATTGCTGTGTAACAAAATGGACACAAAGCAATGGAAACTGAACTCCTCTCTTTAGCCACAGAAGATGTACTTGTAAATAGGCAGCATCTGTGCAAGATCCTCTATATGGCTCTACCTCTGTACCTCAACAATGACCAGAAAAGGGTGAAAGCAGGATTGTTGTGATTTTTTCCCAAACCCTGCAAAAAATGTATATTTTAAGGGTGAAAACACAGGAGGAAAACCATGAGGACTTTGTTAAATAAAACATAATCCTTATGTGAGGTGGTTCACTCCATAAGTATGTATTTATAAAAATCCCTTATACTCTTACAAGATTATTACTAAAAAAGCACACTTTGTGCAAAAGTACAAGAACACAATAAATCCCCAGTCTACTATCTAATTTGGATTACTACTCTTTTGGACCTTAACAATCAATACTCTTTTACAAACTTCTCATTGATTAATCAATCAGGGAAACAGAAGAAATACCATGTACTTTTTACCTCCTGACAAGTCCTGGCTCAAAACTCAAGATGCCTATGAAAAACTGCATTGAAATGTCCATGGATATGCAATAGCGGCAAATTGTTATTCCAATTTCAAAGATATTTTTGCTAACAAGAACAAATTTTACATGCAAACTTTCACATTTAGTAAAGAAGCTAACAATTATGCAAATTTCAAATATTATTAATTTATTGTTTGAATATTTTAACCAGCTATAATGACAATTGGCCTGGAAGGATTTTTTTGTTACATTTCCAATCTTATATCAATAACTAGAGCATATCAAAATATTTGGGTTTACTGTAGTGAAACTGCCTAATTTCATAAATCAATGTATCTTGTTTGAAATCATAAGACTCCTCAAAACAATACTGTCTAGACTATTTCCTTGCAAATGCAGGCCTGCTTTAAATTATCTCCGCATGTCTCCATAGAGGAGGACTTGAAAATAAGATTTTTGCCATTAACTTCAATGGAGCAGGAGCAGGCCCTTAGTTGCTTGCTTCCAGGTTTATAAATATTTTTTTATGAGGAAAGGCTAAAGAAGTCACTTATTCTCACATGAGAAGGGCAGCTTCTAAATGACTGAATAGAAATATTCATACTTATGAATGAATATACATACTCTCCATACACCCTAGTGAAAGTTTAGGAAAACTGAACACAATATATAAATGGGAAAATTTAAATAACTAATAGAATTTAAGTTAAACTATTTCATTTAGCACTGTAAACACATGGGATAAGTGTGTCAAGTTAAGTAAGCAAAGAAATTATGAATGAAAGTAGAGGACAGCTAACCATTTTTTTTGGAGACAGAGAATGAGAGAGACAGACTATAAGTGTGCAGTGATGCAGATATGTTCAATTGAATTGATTTGAGGAAAATGCCCAAGCCTTTCCATTCTCTGTCTTTCTTGTTACTTTAAAAAGTATCAGAGACCTTGTGAAAGAAGATGGAGAATGAATGAAAATCGTACAAATGAGGGAGATGAAGAAGAGGTATTTCCAGAGGAGCACATACTATTTATAGGACAAAGGAAGTCCTTTCCTGTTCTTTAGATCTTTACCTAAGATGGACCTGATCTAAGTCCATTGATATGACTAATTCATACATTCTCAAAGTCCAGGGCCGGCTCTAGGATTTTTGCTGCCCAAAGCAAAAACAATTTTGCCCCACCCCCCCGTTTTTTAATTACCCCACCCCCCACCCCGCCTCAACTCCGCCCCTTCCCCAAATCCCCAGCCCTGCCTCCTCCCCCCAGGCTCTCAAGCCTAGGAGGGAGGGAGGGAGGGGGAGAAGCGGCGCTCGTGCCGCGGCCACTCGGAGTCTCCCCCTCCCTCCCAGGCTCTCAAG